>NC_091267.1:57060000-57685000 GCF_042477335.2 Ovis canadensis | reverse complement strand
CAGCCTTCTTCACAGTCCAGCTCTCACATCCATACATGACCACTGGGAAAACCATAGCCTTGACTAGACGGACCTTAGTCAGCAAAGTAATGTCTCTGCTTTTGAATATGCTATCTAGGTTGGTCAGAACTTTTCTTCCAAGGAGTAAGTGTCTTTTAATTTCATGGCTGCAGTCACCATCTGCAGTGTTTTTGGAGCCCAAAAAAAGAAAGTCTGACAGTGTTTCCACTGTTTCCCCATCTATTTCCCATGAAGTGATGGGACTGGATGCCATGATCTTCGTTTTCTGAATGTTGAGCTTTAAGCCAACTTTTTCACTCTCCTCTTTCACTTTCATCAAGAGGCTCTTTAGTTCTTCTTCACTTTCTGCCATAAGGGTGGTGTCATCTGCATATCTGAGGTTATTGATATTTCTCCCGGCAATCTTGATTCCAGCTTGTGTTTTTCCAGTCCTCTTCAGACAACCATTTTGCCTTTTTGCACTTCTTTTTCTTGGGGATGGTCTTAACCCCTCCCTCCTCTGTCCATAGTTTTTCAGGCACTCTATCAGATATAATCCCTTGAATCTGTTTGTCACTTTCACTATATAATCTTACAGGATTTGATTTAGATCATACCTGAATGGTCTAGTGGTTTTTCATACTTTCTTCAATTTAAGTCTGAATTTGGCAATAAGAAGATCATGATATGAGCCACAGTCAGCTTCTGGTCTTGTTTTTGCTGACTTTACAGAGCTTCTGCATCTCTGGCTGCAAAGAATATAATCAATCTGATTTCGATATTGACTATCTGGTGATGTCCATGTGTGCTGATGAAAGAAATAAAAATTGACACAAACATTTGGAACAATATACCATTTCCTTGGAATTGAAGAATCAATATTGTGAAAAGTGAATATACTACCCAAAGCAATCTACAGATTCAGTGGAATCCCTATGAAACTGATAATGGTTTTGTTTTTTGGTTTTTGGTGTTTTGTTTTGTTTTGTTTTTTTTCACAAACTGGAACAAAATTTCACTATTTGTAGGGCAATACAAAAGACTCCAAAATTGCCAAAGCAATCTTGAGAAACAACAATGGAAGTAGAGGAATCAACATTCATGACTTCAGACAATACTACAAAGCTACAGTTATCAAGACAGTATGGTACTGGCACAAAAACAGAAATATAGACCAATGGAACAAGATAGAAAACCCAGAGATAAATCCATGCACTTGTGGGCACCTTATTTTTGACCAAAGAGGTAAGAACATACAATGGAGAATACATAGTCCCTTCAGTAAGTGTACTGGGTATACTGGACAGCATTGTGTAAAATAATGAAATTAGAACATTGTCTAACACCATACAGAAATAGTAAACTCAAAATGGATTAAAGTCCAAGTGTAAGACCAGAAACTCTAAAACTCTTAAAGGAAAATATAGACAACACTCTTTGACATAAATCACAGCAAGATCTTCTTTGATCCACCTCTTACAGTAATAGAAATAAAAATTAAAATATACAAATGGGACCTAATTAAACTTAACAGCTTTTGAACAGTGAAGGAAACTATAAATAAAGTGAAAAGACAATCCTCAGAATGGGAGAAAATGGTAGAAAAGAAACAAATGACAAAGGAATAATCTCCAAAATATTCTAGAATCTCATTCAGTTCAATACTAAAAAAACCAATGAAGCATTCAAAAAGTGAGCATAAGTCGTGAACAGACATTTCTCCAAAGACATACAGATGGCTAATAAACACATGAAAAGATGCTCAACATCACTCATTATTAGAGAAATGAATATCAAAACTACAGTGAGATGGAACAAGATGGCAGAGGAGTAGGTGGATGTGGAGTACATCTCTCTCCATGGGTACATCAAGAATACACTTTCAGATACAGAAGAGCTTGTAGAACACAAGCTTAGAGTGGGCAGGAGTACCTGACCACTGGAAAAGAATATATAGAACCACATAAAACTCAGTAGGATGAAGGAAGTCGGGGGCAGGGGGGAGGAGAGTTAGTAGGATTGGACCTTCCCTTGGTGGGTGGGTGAACTGAAACAGGGGTCCAACCCTCACATCGGGGCAATTGTTTGGGTCAGAGACACATTTGAGCCTGAGAGTGAAGCAGCTGATCTGTGACAGTCTAAAAGAATGAGAATCACATAAACAGTCCTTGCTGCAGCCAAACGTATCCCAGACAGGGACATGGGTCCACTAGAAGGGAGCTGGAGTGTAGGGTTGTGGAGTAATCCCAGGGTGAGGTCTGCCATTGACCGTGGGGAGACAGCCCAATGAGATGGGAGAGAGGAGACTGTGGTGGGAAATGCCTGTGAAGGAAAACCAGGCAGCCAAGGAGGCAAGGCAATACTGCTGAATCATGCATGGGGGTGGAGGCATCAATGTTGCCTGTCTCTCCCCACACATCAGCACCAGCAGCTGGCCAATAGAGAGGCTGGTTCTTTAAGCACCTGACACACTAAACAGCAGAGAAAGACCCCAGCCAAGGAGCCCTTTAAGTGCCTAACAGAGTAGAACCTCAGCCAGGGTGCACCTTTAAGTGCCTGATGCACCAAGCGACAGAGAAGGACTCTAGCCAAGGGGCCCTTAAAGTGCTTGAATTGGCAGAGCAACAGAGAAGGACCAGCCAAAGAGGCCTTCTGATCGCCAGCTGCCAGAGTCTAGACAAAGACTCTGATAGGGCCATAGCTCCTTTGGCTGAGGCAGTCAGTGTCCCTGCAGACTTGGCATTGTCAAGGTCCCTGCGACCCAAGCAGCTGCACCACCTTCACGCTCAATCCTCACTGGGGCAGAGCTGCCAGGAATGCTGGAGTGGGTTGCCATACCCTTTAGGGCACTGCATTTCCTACTGCCCTAGCCACCAACTCCCCTGAGCACCTAATATTGCCAGAGTGCTGTGACTCAAACAGCTGTGCCACATCCACACCTGGCCCTCACTGGGGCAGACCCAAGTCCTCCAGGGCAGACTCAGAAGCAAACCCCTGTGAACAACTCACATGCAGAGTGGCTAAGGAAGAGGACCCAAAACCTTCCCACCAGCTATACAAGCTGCAGATTAAATCCACAAGATCAACTAGGCAGACTCTGTGTCTATGGAATATATAAAAGAACAATGAGAGTTCCCACAAAAGAAAATGCACTCGTTCTGACAGCTGTGTACACTGGAGGAAAGAACACACAGAAATAGGAACAAATTAGTCTGAGCTAACCGCACAGGTCAAGAGACCAGCCCAGTGTTGGAGAGCATCCTAGGGAGGTGAAGGGGACTGTGACTCCCAGTGAGGGAAAGGACACTGACAGCAGAGACTCAAGAAAACATTTATTATTCTTATATTTTTACTTGTTATGCAGTTGTTTATGGATTTTTTCTGTTTTTCCCTCCCTCCCCTCATTAGGGGAAATCACGTGGGCCCCACGGGGAAATCACGTGGGCCCCCAGGGGAAATCACGTGGGCCCCACGGGGAAATCACAATCCCCTCATTGTTTTAGTTGTTGATTTTACTAGCACTATTAAATCCATTTAAGCTTTGAGAATTTTTTTTAATCACACTTTTTATTTCTTTGATATACTTCTTCCTCTACATTGGCCTTCTGCAGTTCTGTGAGGTTTTCTTTTTTTCTTCTTCTTTTTCTCTCTTTTTTAATTTAAAATTTTGAATTTATTGTGTTTTTTCTACATTTATTCTTTTGTTTGCTTTTCCTACTGGTCTTTCCCTATCATAGTTAATCTTTCATATATATATAAATCTTCTTTATCTACCTCTATTTAACTCTACATTTCTATTCTTTCTTTTCCTCACCATGTTTGTTTGTTTTCTTGTTGTCCTTTATTCCCCAGTTGGCACCTTGCTTTAGTTTTGTTTGCCAGTTTGTGTTTTACTTCATTTTGTTTTTACCTAGTGGATATCATTTTTTACTTCCTTTGTTCAATATATTGGGTCAATATATTGTGTTTTATTTTGATGGGGGGACTGTTTTTGCTTATGGGTGTATATCTATGTGTGTATATGCCAATATTTTAGTTATTATTTGCCTGATTTTGTAATTGCCATGTGTCTGGGGTATATCTTGTTTCTTGCTTTGGGGTGTTTGTTTTAATCCCATTTAATGCCATAACAAACCACCTGTGGAATCTTCATTCTCTGGCCAGAGATCAAGCCCTGAGCACTGACTCCAAGACCCTGGGCTACTATAGAACTCCTAACCCTAGGGAGTATTAATTAGTGAGAACGCCCACAAAGGCAACCACTTGTATACGAGACTCAGAATCATCCACCCGCCAGGAGCACCTCATCCAAACAACAAACAAGATAAAAATGCAAACCCAGTCATTAGCAGACAGTATTACCACCTCAAACAGCCCTGCCTATCAAAGAAAACAAACAAACAAACAAAAACCCACCTCCTGCCATCAAAAGACATAACCTACATGAAG
Source organism: Ovis canadensis (assembly GCF_042477335.2). Taxonomy (NCBI): domain Eukaryota; kingdom Metazoa; phylum Chordata; class Mammalia; order Artiodactyla; family Bovidae; genus Ovis; species Ovis canadensis. Next base: position 57,680,551 of record NC_091267.1, on the reverse strand, counting down.
TTTGCAAAGCCCACTGGACCAACCTTCAGCTCAGTTCATTTCAGTCGCTCAGTCATGTCCAATTCTTTGCAACCCCACGAACTACAGCACACCAGGCCTCCCTGTCCATCACCAACTCCCAGAGTTTATCCAAACTCATGTCCATTGAGTCGGTGATGCCATCCAGCCATCTCATCCTCTGTCATCCCCTTCTCCTCCTGCCCCCAATCCCTCCCACCATCAGGGACTTTTCCAGTGAGTCCACTCTTCACATGAGGTGGCCAAAGTATCACACCTTCAGCATCAGTCCTTCCAATGAACACCCACAACTGATCTCCTTTAGGTAGACTGGTTGGATCTCCTTGCAGTCCAAGACTCTCAAGAGTCTTCTCCAACACCACAGTTCAAAAGCATCAATTCTTCAGCGCTCAGATTGCTTCACAGTCCAACTCTCACATCCATACATGACCACAGGAAAAACCATAGCCTTGACTAGACAGACCTTTGTTAGTAAAGTAATGCCTCTGCTTTTTAATATGCTACCTAGATTGGTCATAACTTTCCTTCCAAGGAATAGTGTCTTTTAATTTCATGGCTGCAGTCACCATCTGCAGTGATTTTGGAGCCTCCAAAAATAAAGTCTGACACTGTTTCCACTGTTTCCCCATCTATTTCCCATGAAGTGATGCGACCAGATGCCATGATCTTAGTTTTCTGAATGTTGAGCTTTAAGCCAACTTTTTCACTCTCCTCTTTCACTTTCATCAAGAGGCTTTTTAGTTCCTCTTCACTTTCTGCCATAAGGGTGGTGTCATCTGCATATCTGAGGTTCTTGATATTTCTCCCGGCAATCTTGATTCCAACTTGTGTTTCTTCTATCCTGGCGTTTCTCATGATGTACTCTGCATATAAGATAAATGAGCAGGGTGACAATATACAGCCTTGACGTACTCCTTTTCCTATTTGGAACCAGTCTGTTGTTCCATGTCCAGTTCTAACTCTTACTTCCTGACCTGCATACAGGTTTCTCAACGGGCAAGCCAGGTGGTCTGGTATTCCAATCTCTTTCAGAATTTTCCACAGTTTGTTGAGATCCACACAGTCAGAGGCTTTGGCATAGTCAATAAAGCAGAAGTAGATGTTTTTCTGGAACTCTCTTGCCTTTTCCATGATCCAGCAGATGTTGTCAATTTGACCTCGGTTCCTCTGCCTTTTCTAAAACCAGCATGAACATCTGGAAGTTCACGGTTCACGTATTTGCTGAAGCCTGGCTTGGAGAATTTTGAGCATTACTCTACTAGAGTGTGAGATGAGTGCAATTGTGTGGTTGTTTGAGCACTCTTTTTCATTGCATTTCTTTGGGATTGGAATGAAAACTGACATTTCTAGTCCTTTTGGCCACTGCTGAGTTTTCCAAATTTGCTGGCATATGAAATACAGCACTTTCACAGCATCAGCTTTTAGGATTTGAAATAGCTCAACTGGAATTCCATCACCTCCACTAGCTTTGTTTGTAGTGGTGCTTCCTAGGGCCCACTTAACTTCACATTCCAGGATGTCTGGCTCTAGGTGAGTGATCACACTATCGTGATTATCCAGGTCATAAAGATCTTTTTTGTATAGTTCTTCTGTGTCTTCTTGCCACCTCTTTTTAATATCTCCTGCTTCTGTTAGGTCATACCATTGCTGTCCTTTATTGGGACCAACTTTGCATGAAATTTTCCCTTGGTATCTCTAATTTTCTTGAAGAGATCTCTAGTCTTTCCCGTTGTATTGTTTTCCTCTATTTCTTTGCATTGATTGCCAAGGAAGGCTTTCATATCCCTCCTTGCTATTCTTTGGAACTCTGCATTCAGATGCTTGTATCTTTCCTTTTCTCCTTTGCTTTTCACTTCTCTTCTTTTCACAGCTATTTGTACTGCCTCCTCAGACAGCCATGTTGCTTTTTTGCATTTCTTTTCCATGAGGATGGTCTTGATCCCTGTCTCCTGTGCAATGTCATGAACCTCTGTCCATAGTTCATCAGGCACTCTGTCTATGAGATCTAGCCCCTTAAATCTATTTGTCACTTTCACTGTATAGTCATAAGGGATTTGATTTAGGTCATACCTGAATGGTCTAGTGGTTTTCCCTACTTTCTTCAATTTAAGTCTGAATTTGGCAATAAGGTGTTCATGATCTGAGCCACAGTAAGCTCCTGGTCTTATTTTTGTTGACTGTATAGAGCTTCTCCATCTTTGGCTGCAAAGAATATAATCAATCTGATTTCGGTGTTGACCATCTGATGATATCCATGTGTAAAGTATTCTCTTGTGTTGTTGGAAGAGGGTGTTCTGGCAAAACTCTATTAGCCTTTGCCCTGGTTCATTCCATACTCCAAGGCCAAATTTGCCTGTTTCTCCAGGTATCTCTTGAGTTCCTACTTTTGCATTCCAGTCCCCTATAATGAAAAGGACATCTTTTTGGGGTGTTAGTTCTAAAAGGTCTTGTAGGTCTTCATAGAACCATTCAACTTCAGCTTCTTCAGCATTACTGGTTGGGGCATAGTCTTGAATTACTGTGATATTGAATGGTTTGCCTTGGAAACAAACAGATCATTCTGTCGTTTTTGAGATTGCATCCAAGTACTGCATTTTGGAATCTTTGGAGACCATGATGACTACTCCATTTCTTTTATGCGATTCTTGCCCACAGTAGTAGATATAATGGTCATCTGAGTTAAATTCACCCATTCCAGTCCATTTTAGTTCGCTGATTCCTAGAATGTTGACGTTCACTCTTGCCATCTCCTGTTTGACCACTTCCAATTTGCCTTCATTCGTCGACCTGACATTCCAGGTTCCTATGCAATATTGCTCTTTATAGCATCAGACCTTGCTTCTATCACTAGTCACATCCACAGCTGGGTATTGTTTTTGCTTTGGCTCCATCCCTTCATTCTTTCTGGAGTTATTTCTCCACTGATCTCCAGTAGCATATTGGGCACTTACCGACCTGGGGAGTTCCTCTTTCAGTATCCTCTCATTTTGCCGTTTCATACTGTTCATGGGGTTCTCAAGGCTAGAATACTGAAGTGGTTTGCCATTCCCTTCTCCAGACCAACCTTAGAAGGGCAGAAACCCATAGGAAGATAGATTTCAACCTTGAAGCCTGGAAAAAGGAGACCTCAAACATAATAACCTTAAAAAATGATGAAAAGGCAGAGAAATACTGCATAAATGAAGGAACAACCTAGAAACTGACTAGTTCAAATAAATGAATACAAATATATGAAAATGAATACAGAATAATGACAGTAAAGATGATCCAAAAACCTCAAAAGTAGGATGGAGAAAATGCAAGAATCAATTAACAAAGACCTAGAAAACTAATGAATAAACAGAGACAAACAATACAATTACTGAATTAAAAATACTCTTGAAGGAATCAATATCAGACTATCCGAGGGAGAAGAATGGATAAGTGAGCTGGAAGATAGAATGGTGGACATATCTGCTGAAGAGCAAAATAAAGAAAAAAGAATGAAAAGAACTGAGGCTAGTCTCAGAGATCTCTGGAACAATATTAAACACACCAACATTTGAAATATAGGCATCCCAGAAGAAGAAAAAGAACGGGTATAGGGTATAAGAAAAATTTTGAAGATATTATAGTAGAAAATTTCCCCAACATGAGAAAGGAAATAGTCAATTAAGTTCAAGAAGCACGAAGAGTCCCATACAGGATAAACCCAAGGAGAAACATGCCAAGACACATACTAATCAAACTAACAAAGCTTAAACACAAAGAATGTTAAAAGCAGCAAGTGAAAACAACAAGTAACATACAAGGGAAACCCTATATGTTTAACAGCTGATCTTTCAGCAGAAATTCTGCATGCCAGAAGGGGATGGTAAGATACATTTAAAATACTGAAAGAAAAAAATCTACAATCAAGATTACTCTACCTGGCAAGGATCTCATTCAGACTTGAGGGAGAAATCAATAGCTTTACAGACAAGTGAAAGTTAAGAGAATTTAGTGCCACCAAACCAGCTTTAAAACAAATGTTAAAGGGACTTATATAGTCAGGAAATACAACAGAAGAAAATTATCTACATAAACAAACCCCAGACAATTAAGAAAATAGCAATAGGAACTTTAAACGTAAATGGACTAAATGCTCCAACCAAAAGACACAAACTGGCTAAATGGATACAAAAACAAGACCCATATATATGTTGTCTACAAGAAACCCACTTCAGACCTAAAGACACATATGGACTGACAGTGAGAGGATGGGAAAATACATTCCCTGCAAATGGAAATCAAAAGAATGTTGAAGTAGCAATCCTTATAATAGATAAAATAGACCTTAAAATAGAAAAATAAATTACAAGAGATAAGGACATTACATAAGGATCAAAGGATAAATCCAAGAGGAAGATATAACAATTGTAAATATTTATGCACCCAATACAGGAGCATCTCATTGCATAAGACAAACACTAATAGACATAAAAGGAGAAATTGACAGTAATACAATTAAGTAGGGCACTTAAACACCCCATTTACACCAATGGATAGATAATCAAAACAGAGTATTCATAGGGAAACGCAAGCTATAAATGACACATTAGACCAGATGGATCTCACTGATACCTTCAGGATATTCCATCCAAATGCAGAAGAAAAGGTGAAAAGACAGCCCTCAGAATGGGAAAAAATAATAGCAAATGAAACAACTGACAAAGGATTGATTTCCAAAATACATAAGCAGTTCATACCAGAAAAACAAACAACCAAAACAAGAAGTGGGGAAAAGATCTAAATAGACATTTCTTCAAAGAAACATACAGATGGCTAACAAACACTTGAAAAGATGGTCAACATCTCTCTCATTATTAGAGAAACTCTAATCATTTCTACAATGATTACATTATGTTGTAGAAAAGTGTACTGTATGCTACATTGAAATATCACCTCACACCCAGTCAGAACGGCCATCATTAAGAAGTATACAAGCAATAAATGCTGGAGAGGGTGTGGAGAGAAGGGGATACTCTTGCACTGTTGGTTAGAATGTAAATTGTTACAGCCACAATGGAAGACAGTGTGATGATTCCTTTAAAAACTAGGAATAAAACCACCATATGACCCAGCAATCCCACTAGTAGGCACATATCCTGAGGAAACCAAAATTGATAAAGATACATGTACCCCAACGTTCATTGCAGCACTATTTACAATAGCTAGAACATGGAAGCAACCTAGATTTCCACCAACAGATAAAAGGATAAAGATGCTGTGGTACAATATACAATAGAGTATTACTCAGACATAGAAAAGAACACATTTGAGTCAGTTATAATGAGGTGCATGAAACTAAAGCCTATTATACAGCGTGAAGTAAGTCAGAAAGATAAAGATAAATATTGTATATTAATGCATATATATGAAATATAGAAAGATTGTACTGATGAAATTTTCTGTAGGACAGCAATGGAGAAATAGACATACAGAACAGACTTACACATATGAGGGTGGGGAGGAAGAAAAGGGTGAGATATATGGAGAGAATAACATGGAAACTTACATTACCATATGTAAAATAGATAGCCAAAGGGAATTTGCTGTATGGCTCAGGGAACTCAAACAGGGGCTCTGTAACAACATAGAGGGGTGGAAGGGGAGGGAGATGAGAAGGAGGTTCAAGAGGGAGGGGACATGTGTATACCTATGGCTGATTCACGCTGATGTTTGGCAGAAACCAACAGAATTCTGTAAAGCAATTATCCTTCAACTGAAAAAAAAAAAAAAAACTACAAGATATCACCTCATACTGGTCAGAATGGTTATCATCAAAAAATCTTCAAACAATAATGCTGGAGAAGCTGTGCAGAAAAGGGAACCCTCTTACATGTTGGTGGAAACATAAATTAATACAGCCACTATGGAAGACAGTATGGAGATTCCTAAAACACTAGGAAGAAAACTGCTATATGACCCAACCATCTCAATACTGGCCATATACCCTCAGGAAACCATAACTGAAAAATATACATGTATCCCAATGTTCATCACAGCACTATTTACAATAGCTAGGTCATGGAAGCAGCCTACATGTCCAACTACAGATTAATAGATAAAGAGGTTATGGCACATAGCCACAATGGAATATTAGCTGTAAAAACATCTGAATTTTTTCTTCAAACATTTGAAGAACATTTGACTCAGTTCTAATGAGGTGGATGAACCTACAGCATATTATACAGAGTGAAGTAAGTCAGAAAGTGAAAAACAAATATGTATATATATGGAATCTAGAAAGAAGGTACTGATGAACCTGTCTACAGGCCAGCAATGGAGATGCAGACATAGAGAACAGACTTGTGGCCACAGCGGGAGGAAGGAGAGGGTGGAATGAATTAAGAGCATCATTGAAAATATTGATTACCGTATGTAAAATTAGATAGCCAGTGGAAATTTGCTGTATGATGCAGGGAACTCAAATCTGTTGCTCTGTGACAACCTAGAGGAGAGGGAGCGGTTGGGAGTTGGGAGGGAAGTTTAAGAGGGAGGGACATACATACACTTATAGCTAACTCATGATGATATATGTCAGAAATCAACACTATATTGTGAAGCAATTATCCTCAAATTAAAAACAAATAAATTTTTAAAAAGAGAGAGACAAGGAAGGACACTACATAATGATCAAAGGATCAAGCCAAGAATAATGTATAACAGTTGTAAATATATATGTACCCAACATAGGAGTGCCTCAATATATAAGGCAAATGCTAACAGTCATAAAAGGAGAAATCAATATTAACACAATAACTGTAGGGGCTTTAACACTGCCCTTACACCAAGAACAGATCATCCAGACAGAAAATTAATAAGAAAACACAAGTCTTAAGTGATACATTAGGACAGAGGGACTAAATTGATATTTATAGGACATTCCATTTGAAAGTAGCAGAATGCACTTTTTCTCAAGGACACATGTAACATATTCCAGGAGAGATAATATCTTGGGTCACAAATCAAGCCTTGGTAAATTTAAGGAAATTAAAATCATATCAAGCATCTTTTCTGACCTTATATCAAGAATCTTTTCCTGAAATCAATTACAGGGAGGGAAAAAACTGTTTAAAAAAAAAAAACACATGGAATTTAAGCAATACGTTACTAAAAAACCAATGGATCATCAAAGAAATCAAAGAGAAAATAAAAAACATGTAGAGACACATGACAATAAAAACAAAATAATCTGGACTTTCCTAGTGCCCCATTGGTGAAGAATTCACCTGCCAATGCACATATACACTACCAATGAAAAGGTAAAGAAATTAAGAAAACAATCCAATTTACCTTTGCATAAAAACCAATAAATTACCTAGGAATAAAGGTACCTAATGAAGCAAAAAGACCTATACTCAGAAAACTATAGGATACTAATAAATGAAATAAAAGATAATACAAGCAGATAGATACACCATGTTCTTGGAGTGAAAGCATCAATATTGTGAAAATGACTATACTACCCTAAGCAATCTACAGATTCAGTGTAATCCTTGTCAAATTACATTTGACATTTTTCACATAATTATAACAAAAAGCTTTACAGTTTTCACAGAAACACAAAAGACCCAAATATTATTTTACAGTAGTCATGTAGAGATGTGACCATAAAGAATGCTGAGCGATGAAGAATGGATGCTTTTGAACTGTGGTGCTGGTAAACATGTTTGAGAGTCCCTTAGACAGCAAGGAGATCGAACCAGTCAATCCTAAAGGAAATAAACTCTGAATATTCGTTGGAAGGACTGATGCTGAAGTTGAAGTCCCAATACTTTGGCCACCTGATGCAAAGAGCAGACTCAGAGGAAAAGACCCTGATGCTGGGAAATATTGAGGGAGGAAGAGACAGGGGCAACAGAGGATGAGATGGATGGATGACATCATCAACTCAATGGATATGAGTTTGAGCAGACTCTGGGAGATAATAAAGGATAGGGAAGCCTGATGTGCTGCAGTCCACAGATTATCAAAGGGTCAGACATGACTGAGCAACTGAACAACAGCAAAGCCAAAGTAATTTTGAGAAAGAAAACTGGAGTTGGAAGTTTCAGACTCCCTGACTTCAGACTATACTACAAAGCTACAGTAATCAAAACACTATGGTACTGGCACAAAAACAGAAATATCCATTAATGGAAAAAGACAGAAAGTCCACCACTAAAACATTGTACCTATGATCAACTAATCCATGACAAAGGAAGCAAGAATACACACCGGAGAAAAGACAGTCTCTTGAATAGTGGTGATGGGAAAACAGGACAGCTACATGTAAAGATTGAAATTAGAGCACTCCCTAACACCATACATAAAAATATACTGAACATTGATTAAAGACCTAAATATAAGGTGGGTGCTATAAAACTCTTAGCAGAAAACATAGGCCCATCACTCTTGGATATAAAGATTGAAAATAAAAACAAATAAAACAAACCAAAAAAAAAAAAAAAGGGACATACTTAAAGCCTTTTGCCCAGCAAAGAAAACAATCAACAAAATTAAAAGAAAACTTTCAGAATGGGATAAAATATTTGCAAAGGAAGAAACCAACAAGGGATTAATCTTCAAATGTACAAACAGTTCCTTCAGCTCAATATCAAAAAAATAAAGAACCCAATCAAAAAGTGGACAGAAGACCTAAATAGACATTTCTCCAAACAGAGATACAGATGGCTAGAAAGCACATGAAAAGATGTTAAACATCACTAATTATCAGAGATATGCAAATCAAAACTACAATGAGGTCCTTGGTGTACACCTGAAACTGTTACAATATTGTTAATCTACTATCAGTTCAGTTCAGTTCAGTCGCTCAGTCGTGACTCTTTGCAACACCATGAATTGCTACTATACTCCAATACAAAATAAAAATTTAAAAATCTTCATTGAGGTATCACCTCACATTGCTCAGAATGACCATCATCAAAAAATCTACAAACACTAGCTCCTGGAAAGTGTATGGAGAAAAGGGAACCATCCTACAGGGTTGTGGAAATGTAAGTTAGTACAGCCACTATGGAAAATGGTATGGGGGTTTCCTTAAAAAACTAAAAATAGAGCTCCCATATCACCCAGGAATCCCACTCCTGTTCATATATCCAAAGAAAACCATAATTCAAAAAGATACATGCACCCCAATGTTCATTGCAACACTATTTACAATAGCCAGAATATGGAAGCACTGAAATGTCCATCAACAGAGTAAACGACAAAGAAGATGTGGTACGTATATACTGTGCAATGTTATTCACCCATGAAAGTATAAATTAATCATTTTCAGCAACATAGATTGACCTAGAGATTGTATACTGAGTGAAAGGAGATAGGGAAAGACAAATGTCATATGATATCATTTATATGTGGAATCTAAAAAAAAAATGGTACAAATGACAGAAATGGAGTTATAGAGATAGGAAACAAATTTATGGTTACCAGAGTATAAACTGAGAGACTGGGATAGATATATACACACTACTATGTATACAATAGATAACTAATAAGAACATACTGTATAGCACAGGGAACTCAACTCAATACTCTGTAATGGCTTATATGGAAAATAATCTTTAAAACTGTGGATATGTGTATAACTGATTCACTTTGTTATATACTCTAACACAATATTGTGAATTAACTATACTCCAAAAACAAACAAAAAAAAAATTTTAATGCCTTTCAGAATCTGGCAGGGGACTTTTCTGTTCAATTCATCTCAACAACTGAGCTTCTTTTGTCAACAATAGAAAACAAGACATAGAGATACATTTATTGGTCAAGTTCCTTAGTTGAAAATAACAAAGATAAAGCCTGGGTAAATTAAGTGGAAACCAATTTTATTGGAAGGGTATTGGACAATTCCAAGAATAATTGGGAAGGCTTAAAAGTCAACTTCAGGAAATGCACAGAAGCTAACATAAGCTTGTCTGCCAGAATAACATCCATGAAGACATCACAAAATAAATTTGACCTCTAACACTAGACCTGAGATGAGTGCAATCGTGTGGTAGTTTGAGCACTCTTTGGCATTGCCTTTCTTTGGGATTGGAAGGAAAACTGACCTTTTCCAGTCCTGTGGCCACTGCTGAGTTTTCCAAACTTGCTGGCATATGGAGGGCAGCACTTTCATAGCATCATTTTTTAGGATTTAAAATAGCTCAACTGGAATTCCATCACCTCCACTAGCTTTGTTCATAGTGATGCTTCCTAAGGCTCACTTGACTTCGCATTCCAGGATGTCTGGCTCTAGGTGAGTGATCACACCATCATGATTATCTGGGTCCTGAAGATCTTTTTTGTATAGTTCTTCTGCCAGGGTCCTGCCCTGGTGGATCCAGGGTAATTCAAAGGGGAGACGGAGTAGGTGAGGAAAAACTTACTTATTTAGAAATATAAAAGAGAGATTAGGAAAGAATAGTATAGTGGGAAATTTAGTGGAAAAAAGATGCTGAATAACTTGGTTTTCCCAGAAAACTAATAAAGTTCCAAGACAAGGAATTTGCACAGTCTGCATTAGGCCACCGGCACCCACTTGAATAATGGAGGGTGCTCCACCTTAGGCTCCCTCTCGAGTGGATCTTAAAAGCCAGGGCAAGTAAGTAGACTCGGAGAGCTTCCACACCCCAGATGGGAATTCAGCCTGAAAAGGAGAGGGAGGGAGAGGGAGAAAGAGAGAGAGACTCGACATAGAGGGAGCCAGATTTCCAAGAAACCAGTTTGAGGAGCTGGTCAGAGAAACTAGTCCATCCTTTATTGTTCAAAAAGCTTTTTATACTTTTTGGTTGTACATAGAGATCAATGGATAATACAAAATTATGCAGTGTCAACAGCCCTGACTCTTATCGAAACCAGGCTTTCTCTCTGCATAACTAGTTGTATGCATAAGTCTTAGGTGATTTACATCATCTTCCGGCCAGAAGGCCAATTAACATTTTACAGCCCTTTTCTGATAAGGGTAATAGTGTTGTTCTTCCCAAAGTCTGGTGCCACTCTCAGAAAGCACTAAATAAAGTTACATTCTTACACAGCAAGGATACACCACTTTATAACTAGAGAGTGGAGTACAGTGATTTATAACAAAGAGAAAATTAATTAACTCAAAAGTCTAGTATTGCTAACATCAAAACTACTATATTCCTATTTCTGCATCCCGTTTACATTGATTAATATCCTCCCAGGTGCCTAAAAGATAAAAGATATGGAGGCCTGGTGGCAAACATTAACTCAACAATGGAACCCTTCACCAAACTAATTCTTAGCTCTAAAAGGCTCTATATCTTTAAGATGTTTTGGGCTTCGTGCCTCTCACAGTTGGGGGCTGTAAACAATCCACAAGTTGTAAAGTCCAGGCAGACCGGTCAGATAAGTTAAAAGCCATCAAAGAGGTTTAAACTGAGACATTCTTTTCATATGCAGGAGACTGTTAACTGGAGCTCTGAATTAACTCTTTCCAGAGAAAAGGTGGTAATGTCAGAAAAGTATAGTATAGCAGACAGTAAACAGACAGATGTTGGTTTCAGGGTAGATGCTCAGACAGAGGACCCCTTGAGACCTGACTCACCTTGCCCATCAGGCCTCTCCGCATGACCTTGTCATAGATGGGATCTCCCGTGCTGGCTCCTGGCATTCTTCTGTGTATTCTTGCCATCTCTTCTTAATATCTTCTGCTTCTGTTAGGTCCATACAAATTCTGTCCTTTGTTGTGACCATCTTTGCATGAAATGTTCCCTTGATATCTCTAATTTTCTTGAAGAGATCGCTAGTCTTTCCCATTCTATTGTTTTCTTCCATTTCTTTGATTTCATCATTGAAGAAGGCTTTTTATCTCTCTGTGCTATTCTTTGGAACTCTGCATTCAAATCAGTATATCTTTCCTTTTCTCCTTTGCCTTTAACCTCTCTTCTTTACATAGCTATTTGTAAGGCCTCCTCAGACAACCATTTTGCCTTTTTGCGTTTCTTTTTCTTGAGGATGGTCCTGATCACTGCCTCTTGTACAATGTCACAAACCTCTGTCCGTAGTTCTTCAGGCATTCTGTCTATCAGAACTAATCCCTTGAATTTATTTCTCACTTCCACTGTATAATCAAAAGGGATTTGATTTAGGTCATACCTGAATGGTCTAGTGGTTTTCCCTACTTTCTTCAATTTAACCCTGTATGCAAGACAGCAAAAGAGACACAGATGTATAGAACGCTCTTTTAGACTCTGTGGGAGAGGGCGAGGGTGGGATGATTTGGGAGAATGGCATTGAAACATGTATAATATCATATATGCAATGAATCGCCAATCCGGGTTCGATGCGTAATACAGGATGCATGGGGCTGGTGCACTGAGATGACCTAGAGGGATGGTATGGGGTGGGGGGGTGTTCAGGATGGGGAACATGTGTATTCCTGTGGCAGATTCATGTTGATGTATGGCAAAACCAATATAATATTGTAAAGTAATTAACCTCCAATTAAAATAAATTTTTATTTTAAAAAATTAGTTTGAATTTGGCAATAAGGAGCTCATGATCTGAGCCACAGTCAGCTCCTGGTCTTGTTTTCACTGACTGTATAGAGCTTCTCCATCTCTGGCTGCAAAGAATGTAATCAATCTGATTTTGATATTGATCATCTAGTGATGTCCATGTATAAAGTCTTCTCTTGTGTTGTTGGAAGAGGGTGTTTGCTGTGACCAGTGTGTTCTCTTGGCAAAACTCTATTAGCCTTTGCCCTACTTCATTTTGTACTCCAAGGCCAAATTTGCCTGTTTCTCCAGGTGTTTCTTGACTTCCTACTTTTGCATTCCAGTCCCCTATAATTAAAAGGACTTCTTTTTTGGGTGTTAGTTCTAGAAGGTCTTGTAGGTCTTCATGGAACTGTTCAAATTCAGCTTCTTCAGCCTTATTGGTCAGGGCATAGACCTGGATTACTGTGATATTGAATGGTTTGCCTTGGAAATGAACAGAGATCATTCTGTTGCTTTTGAAATTGCATCCAAGTACTGCATTTTTGGGGGCTCCAAAATCACTGCAGATGGTGACTGCAGCCATGAAATTAAGACACTTACTCTTTGGAAAAAAAAGTTATGACTAACCTAGACAGCATATTAAAAAGCAGAGACATAACTTTGCCAACAAAGGTCCGTCTAGTCAAAGCTATGGCTTTTCTAGTAGTCATGTATGGATGTGAGAGTTGGACCATAAAGAAAGCTGAGCACTGAAGAACTGATGCTTTCGAACTGTGGTGTTGGAGAAGACTCTTGAGAGTCCCTTGGACAACAAGGAGATCCAAACAGTCCATCCTAAAGGAAATCAGTCCTGAAAATTCATTGGAAGGACTGATGCTGAAGCTGAAACTCCAATACTTTGACCACATGATGCAAAGAACTGACTCATTGAGGAGAAGGGGATGACAAAGGATGAGATGGTTGGATGGCATCACCAACTCAATGGATATGAGTTTGAGTAAGCCTCTGGGAGTTGGTGATGGACAGGGAAGCCTGGCATGCTGCAGTCCATGGGGTCACAAAGAGTTGGGTATGACTGAGCAACTCGACTGAACTGAACTAGACCTGAGCTTCCCAGGTGGTGCTGGTAGTAAAGAGCCTGCCTGTCAATGGAAGAGACTAGAGATGCAGTTTTGATCCCTGAGTCAGAAAGATCCCCTGAAGGAGGCCACGGCAACCTACTCCATTATTCTTGCCGGGAGAGTCCCAAGAACAGAGGAGCCTGGTAGCCTATGGTCCACAGGGTTGCAAAGAGTTGGGCACAACAGAAGTGACTTAGCACAGCATAGCACAGCATAGAACTAGACCTGAGCATTAGAAATTTTTGCTGACATTTCTGCCAGGAGATGCATGCTGTGGCTGTTGGCAAGTTTTCCAGATTTCTGGATGCATCTTTGCTTTATTTAACTTTAATTTTCAGTTAAACTCCCAAGGGAGATAGACAGTCAATTGTGATTCAATGAAGTCCCTATAGTCTAGCTACCAAGAGCAAAGGAAGACACGTGTTCTCCGTCAAGAAAGTCAGTTCAAATACTGGGTAGCCACAAAGGGCAAACGTCCACTACAGTTGTTATCTTCCTACAGCCTACAGACTGGGAAATAGGATAGGCATATAGTAAATTGCACTGAAATAAATACATGTTTTACAGAACATCTGGCTTTTTTACATTTTGACCATTTGGTCACAGTTATATTCCATTCAATAGTTAAGAAGCCATTTTCTCTCACTTCTACCTGTTAGAAACCAATCTTATCCTTGAGTCATAGCACATAATGTCTATGAAATCAACCCTGTCTATTTCAGCTACCAATTATCTCCTCTCATAATTTTATTTTGTGCCAATTTTATGACACTCATTCCAAAGGGAATAAGAACTCTGCTTCATTTATCTTAGGTACTTTGTGCTAACACAGTGCCTGCCTAACACAAGCGTTTAATAGACATTAGTTTGGAGAGAGAAAGGGATGCAGGACTGTCTAATAAATTGTCAAATAAAAACCAGTTAATTACACAATTCTTAATCCTCTCTCCCACAAGATTATAAAAAAGTTGATCATTTGAGGGTAAATTTTTTGAGAGATCTATTGGTGTGCTTGTCCCTTATTTTGAGCCAAGTAGAAAGGAATCTAAGTAGAATTCTTGGAAAGTCTAAGGCACTGATCATACCTACTTCCCCATCTGCAATCTTTTTGTCTGAAATAAGGGAAGAGTTTTTTATTTTAAAGCCAGTTTGTAGTTTTACGGGGTTGGCTATTTTAATTACTAGATTGAGACTTGTATTGCTAGAAGGGACTAGTGAACAACTTGCATAACAAAAGACTGACAAGTAAAACTCCTTCTTGGGGTGAGCATGGCAAACAAAAGTTAAATAGATTTTTTAATTTGAAATATAGATTTACAATGGTGTATTAGTTACAGGAGCACAGAAAAGTAATTCTGTAAATCAAAAATTTACAAAATATTGTAAAAAAAATATTTCATTACAAGATATTGAATATAGTTCTCTGTGCTATGCAGTAGGCCCTTACTGTGTGTCTGTTTATATAGTATACATATGCTAATACTGTTTCCAATTTATTGCTCCATATCCTCTTTCCTTTGGTAACCATAAGTTTGTTTTTTTATGTCTGTGGGTCTGTTTCTGCTTTATAAATGAATTCATTTATATTATTTTTTTAAGATTCTACATATTTGTGTGTGTGTGTGTTTGTCACTCAATCATGTCCAACTCTTTGTGACCCCATGGATCCACCAGGCTTCTCTGTCCATGGAATTCTCCAGGCAAGAATACTGGAATGAGTTGCTATTCCCTTCTCTAGGGGAGTTTCCCAACCCAGGGAATGAACCCAGGTCTCCCACATGGCAGGAGATTTCTTTATAATCTGAACCACAAGGGAAGCCCAAGATACTATATATAAGTTTTATCATATGATAGTTGACTTTCTGACTTCATTTAATATGATGATCCCTATTGTTGTTCGGTTACTAAGTCATGTCCAACTCTTTGAGACCCCATGGACTGGAGCACACCATGCTTATCTGTTCTTCACTATCTCCTGGAATTTGCTCAAACTCATGTCCATTGAGTCACTGACACCATCCAACCATCTCATCCTCTGTCACCAACTTCTCCTGCCCTCACGACTGAGCAACTTTCACTTCACTTCACTTCACTTTCTGCCATTAGAGTATATCATCTGCATATCTGAGGTTGCTGATAATTTCTACCAGCAATCATGAATCTAGCTTGTGATTCTCCCCAAACCCCCTCCCATCCAGGCTGCCACATGACACTGAGCAGAGTTCCATGTGCTATACAGTAGGTACAACCTGGGTACATGTCCATCCCAAACTCCCTAACTTTCCCTTCCCCCATCCTTCCCTTCACATTGCCCGCTTTCTATGTTTTTTTTTTTTATTAAGCTGTATGATCTGTTTGTTTATTTTGCAAATAATCCCTTGTCAGTCACTCAGTCACAAGGGATTTACAAAATATTGTCTGTAAATATCTTTCCCCCTTCAGTAGGTTGTTTTTTTCATTTGGGTAATTTTTTCTGTTGTGCAAAAACTTTTAAATTTAATTAGGTCCCATATGTTTATTTTTGCTTTTGTTTCCTTTACTCTAGGAGACAAATTAAATATATATATTTATTTATATAGATAAATATATAAGGATAGATAAATCATAGCTATATATATATAATGTTCTATGTTTTTCTCTGGGGGTTTTATATTATCTGGTCTTACATTTAATTCTTTTTCCATTTGGGGTTTATTTCTTTTTTTTTAATTTTATTTTTTATTTATTTATTTTTTTAATTTTAAAATCTTTAATTCTTACATGCGTTGGGGTTTATTTCTTTCTTTTTTTTTTCAAGGTATGGGACTGCATGTTTCTTTTTTTATGGTATTTTTACTTTTATTTATTTATTTATTTATTTTTTACTTTACAATACTGATTGGTTTTGCCCTACATTGACATGAATCCACCACAGGTGTACATGAGTTCCCAACCCTGAACCCCCCTCTCACTACCCTCCCCATATCATCTCTCTGGGTCATCCCAGTGTACCAGCCCCAAGCATCCTGTATCCTGTATCAAACCTAGACTAGCGATTCGTTTCTTACATGATAGTATACATGTTTCAGTGCCATTCTCCCAAATCATCCCACCCTCTCCCTCTCCCACAGAGTCCAAGCAACTTATGCAGCTCAATTCCAGAAAAATAAATGACCCAATCAAAAAATAGATCAAAGAACTAAATAGACATTTCTCCAAAGAAGACATACAGATGGCTAACAAACATGAAAAGATGCTCAACATCACTCATTATCAGAGAAATGCAAATCAAGACCACAATGAGATACCATTTCATACCAGTCAGAATGGCCACGATCCAAAAGTGTACAAGCAATAAATGCTGGAGAGGGTGTGGAGAAAAGGGAACCCTCTTACACTGCTGGTGGGAATGCAAACTAGTACAGCCACTATGGAGAACAGTGTGGAGATTCCTTAAAAAACTGCAAATAGAACTGCCTTATGACCCAGCAATCCCAATGCTGGGCATACACACCAAGGAAACCAGAATTGAAAGAGACACGTGTACCCCAATGTTCATCGCAGCACTGTTTATAATAGCCAGGACATGGAAGCAACCTAGATGTCCATCAGCAGATGAATGGATAAGAAAGCTGTGGTACATATACACAATGGAGTATTACTAGGCCATTAAAAACAATACATTTGAATCAGTTCTAATGAGGTGGATAAAACTGGAGCCGATTATACAGAGTGAAGTAAGCCACAAAGAAAAACACCAATGCAGTATACTAACGTATATATATGGAATTTAGAAAGATGGTAATGATAACCCTGTATGTAAGACAGCAAAAGAGACACAAATGTAAAGAACAGACTTTTGGGGTTTATTTCTGTATATGGTGTTAGAGAATGTACTTGTTTCATTTTTTTACATGTAGCTGTCCAGTGTTCCTAACATTGCTTGTTGAAGAGGCTATCTTTTCATCATTGTATACTCTCTCCTCCTTTATCTTACTTGATCATAAATGGATGGGTTTATTTGTGGGCTTTCTGTCCTATTTCATTGATCTATGTGTCTGTTTTTGTGTCCATACTATATTGGTTTTATGACTGCAACTGTGTAGTAATATAGTCTGAACTTGGAAGCATAATTTGTCTAGTTCCCTTGTCATTTTGGCAATTTGGGGTTTTCTGTGTTTCCAAAAATTTTTAATTGTTTTGTTCTAAGTCTGTGAAAAACACCATTGATAAGTGGACTTTGACTGTAATTGATAAATTCTTGTTTCTTATATAAATTTATTTATTTACTTTAATTGGAGGATAATTACTTTACAATATTGTGATGACTTTTTGCTGTACATCAACATGAACTGGCATACATGTTTCCCCTTCATCCTGAACACTGTTCCTACCTCCCTGCCTACCCTGTTCCTCTAGGTTGTCATAGAGCACCAGCTGCCCTGCTTCATGCGTCGAATTCACACTATCTATTTTACATATGATAAGGTAATATAACGGTTACCTTTGTCATTAAGAATTTAACAATATTCATGTTTTCAGAACTCTGTAGTAGGAGTTTGGGCAGACAATAACCTTTCTGGGATTAAAAACGTTGTGATTCTTCTCACTAACTATATCTCTTGTACCTCTGACTGTCACCATCATACTGTTCATAAATAACACCATAGCTGAGCTCTTTGTCTAAAAGCATGTTGTATTACTCTTTTGAGTTTTACTCTGTTGGAAAAAGAGACTGTACTCTATGCTTTGCAAACTTCACCCTCAAAAAAAAATATTTACTTAAAAGAATTGAATTTATATGTAAAACTTAAAGATTTCTCTTTTCTAGTTCTTTCCTTCAGAAATAGCTCTTCCTATAACTTCTTTTATCATAAGAATAGCACTCAAGTTCTGTTTTGAAAGTGCTGCCACACAGATTGAATGACAATATAGATACTTGCTTGGTGACCTGGAAACAATTAACTGCATACCTTAATAATGGAACACTGGTTCTTCCAGCCTTTAGTTTTAGAATAAAGTGGGAAAGTCTCAATAAAACTATGAGTTACACTCATGTGCTTACATTCACAGTCATAGAGGCACTACTGATTCTACTTCTTAGGTGTATAATCCAAGACATTACTAATTCTCTAAGCCTCAGGTTACTCATTTTTCAAATGATTATAATAGCACTTGAGGCTTCCTCAGGGGCTCAGTGGGTAAAAAATCCGCCTGCATTTCAGAAGACACAGGAGACGCAGGTTCAATCCCTGGGTCCGGTTGATGCCCTGGAGAAGGAAACAGCAAGCCACTCCGGTATTCTTGTCTGAAAAATCCCATGGATAGAGTCTCACAGGCTACAGTCCATGCAGTTGCAAGGAGTTGGACATGACTGAGCATCTAAGCACATAATAGCACTTACCTTATTGGATTATAATCAGCATCAAATAAGACAGTCAAGTGTAAAACACAAATATCAACTGCCAAGTGCACAGGTAGTATTCAATGCAGAATGACTATACTGATGATGGTAAAAAACATATTATAGCAAAATAAACTTATTTTTCTCATTTTAATAGGACCACCAGCTTAGATTTAACTTCTGTTATATATTCCATTTAGATATTTTAATGTATGCTCACATTTGACTCATTCTATTTGATCTTCTTCTCCAGGAATTATTCTAGACCAAGAGAATTCATGTTTAAAATAATAAACCATAAGTCTGGTTTTGAAAATGAGGGAATCGCTTGTATTGAGCTAATCCTCAAGCAGAGGATAATTAAGAACTTTAGGAAAAGTATTTTCAAAATCATGGTAATAATTGATTTAGACAAGAATCATTAATCATTTATAAATAAACACTACATGATTAGGATCACACTTATTAGAGAAATGCAAGACGTCTACACTGAAACCTTTGAGATATGTCCTAGAGGAATTAAAGAGGCCTAAATTAACACTGAAATATGCAATGATCATAGATTGGAAGAATCAATATTGTAGATATTTCCTATGGTTGATTTGTAAATTCAACAATTCCCAATAGATTTTGTTTTTAATTAAGTAGTTTAGAAATTGAATTATAATTCAATTTTGAATTATAAATAAAATTGAATTATAATTAAATTCAACTATAATTTACTGATTATAAAATGTATGTAGGCATACGAATACATAAAATATCTTGGAAAAGAGAAACAAAGTTAGAGAATTTAAACTACCTGATTTCACATCGTACCATAAAGCTGTTGTAATTAAGAAAGTGGTATTTGTGTAAAAACAGATATATATAGTAAAAAAAAAAAAAAAAAAAGCCAGAATAGAGACTCTAGATACATAGCCACATGTATACAATCAATTGATTTTTGTCAGAGATACTTAGGTGACTTGGTAGGGAATTTAGAGTATAATAAATGGTGTCAAAACAACTGGATAAATGCAAAGAAAAAAGTGAGCATCAGTTCATATCACACCACACATACAAATTAATTCAAGATGAATTGTAGATATAAACATAAAAACTTTTCTAAAGTAAAAAGGATATTATAGTCATGACTTTGGAATAAGCAAAGATTTTTTATAAATGATATCGAAAGCAGTAAACAGAAAAACAAAATTTGATACACTGAGCATTATCAAAATGTAAAACTTCTGCTCTCTGTTAATTTAACTTCATTTCTGAGAGAATGCAAAGGGGAATAGGTGATTCCCCTGCGATCATAAGTACATAAATGGAAAGAGACTGATTTGACTCCAGATGCTCAGCTTTCTAACACTATTAGAAATGGGAATTGAGATTTAGCTTAATTTCAGTTATAAAGAAATAAAGATATATTATTACATATGACTTTTGAATTACTTAAATTTCAAATTCATTATTTGAACTAGCCGAATCTGAGAAATCAACATATAGAGCTAAATATTGCTCAAGGGATACTGTTTGAGGTATCAGAATATGTAGCCCATTTTAAAAGAAAAATCTATTCCCCTGTCACTTTTTTCTTGCCCAATATTCTGGAAGAAGAGGGAAACCTTGTGTGCTGCAGTCCGTGGGATGACAAAGAGTCGGAAATGACTTGGTGACTGAACAACAGCAAATATTCTGATTATCTACAGTTTACCTAAATTCTTGTTTCTTTATTAATATGAAAAGAGTTTCAATGTTACTGCTTACCTGGCAGTGGTTATGTGTTAAAATGGTCCTGGAAATTTACTTTGATGACTAGCATTTCTATGTGAAAAGACTTAGGTGTTTCACTGAACATAGCTAGTCAGTTGATTGCATCATTTTCATAAATTCTTTTTAAAGTATTTATGTTTTTGTAGCAATATAATATTCTAAATTTAAGCCTTTCTTGTGGAGTTCAGCTGAAGACTCTGGTCTTAAGAATTATTTTTCAAGTTTTCTTTTTGTGACCTTAGACAAATTAAACTTTTAAAACTTACTTTAGTCATTCATAAAGCAGCATTATTATTCCTTGGGTTCATGGTTTCCCACGTATTCTACCAGATGCTGTCCCTAGAACCTGATTCTTTAGATCTGAGTTCTGTCTTCATATACGTCTTTCTACTGTTTGATGAAGACTGACTAATTCTTAATTTTAATTACCATTATTCTGTCCAGAACTGGATAGTACTTGTCTCATAATCATTGTTCTCTATTGTTGGGTCATCTTTGTAAGAGATCGTTTTTCCCTCTCAGGAATTGGAAATGTATTAAGCACATAAACATTTCTTTTGAATCTCTTCTTTTGGTTATATATTTTCAGAATATATTTTTCAAATCCAAACTGTTTTGTTATGGGTGCAATTACCTACCCTCTTAAAGATTAAACATCACACTGGCTTGTGGAACAATTAATTTTCAATTCTTTGAATTTTTTATCTTCATTTTATATTTTATGTGATATAGGCACAGCTCATGTCTCCTCAAGTCTTTGAATGTATAACAGTGAGTCACGTTTCAGATGAACTCAATGATTTTGCTATTTGTGGTGGCAAAATAAAATCCATGTTCCATTTCCGAGAGAACATCCAGCTTTTTTACATCTGGCCGTCCTCAATATCTCCTCTCCTCTGTCAGATATCAAGGTAATTTCAATAGCCTGATGCTTAATGAGACTTTACAGTTTTGGGAAGCCCAGGTCTTGTGCATCTGATATATTTTCTCATCAATTGTCCCTTTTGATATTTGCAATCCTATGTGAGGTTGTCGATATAGATATTGTTAGTCTATTTTCAGATGAGGAAATGGAGGCTTCAAAGGATGACATAACTTATCAAATAGAAGTAAGTGAGGAAAATGTGTTCACTAGAGCCTGGATCTTTATCCCAGGTCTAGCACCTGCTTTTCCATAATCAGTAGGTTCTAATCAAATAGCAAAACAACAAACATAAGTAAATTTTAAAAATTAACTGAAACAGTAACACTTTAATTGGAATGCGAAGGCAAAAAACAACAATTGCAATAATAAATTTAAGAATCTTAAAGCTTTTTTAGTACATTGCCTGATTGCATTTGGTAACTCCTTTCAGATAAATACATCTTATTTTTAGCCTTTTACTTGAGTGCCTTTCTCACTTAGTCTCACAAATAACATATTCTGTTCATACAAATATAGCTAGAAACAGTTGTGATTTCCTCCCTCCTGTCTCATGTTTCCTTTTTTTTTTTAATGATTATGGCAACATTGACAGCTGTGTTCATTGCGATATATGGCTGGCTATACCTTTAAGTACCTAGCTTGGAAATCATTATGTCCCTCTAGATATGAAAAATTACATCCCTATTTCATAGTTCAAGATACTCTGAAACAGAGCTATGCTGCCTGCAAGAATATTAACTCTGAGAATAGGATTGCTGTTTGCACCATACACTCTGCCCTCTTGCCAGCAATAATCAAAGTGAGCTTGCATTTCTTTAATGACAAAGCCTCCCAGTGTGTTAATTTGGTTCTCCATGACACTATATCTTATCAGAGGAGTGAGGGAAATGAGAAAACATACATTAACATTACTGTCAGCCAAGTGGTACATTTTTCTGTGTAATTCATATCTGGAAGGTGAGGATCTTTAGCTTTCTTCTCAAGGGTTTTGGGGTTCTGAGAAAACTATGGATTCATTCTTTCCACTATATTCAAAAGGAGAACTTTTCACACATGACTTCTTACTCTGGCCCGAAAGAAATTGTTTTTCAGCAATAGAACTCAGTTTGCCATGGAATATCACCTTGCCACCATCCCCTAAATATGAATTACCCCACAGCACAGAGGGGAGAGGAGAACATTTCTTATCAGATAGACGTGACTCTGACTGGCTATATGATGGCTATTCCAAACTCAGTACCTTCACTCATAGAAAAATGACATTGATACTTAATTCAAAGTATTAAGACTATTGATAGGAATAAGAAAAATAGTGAAATTGCTTTGTAGTCACAATATTTACCTTGTCCTCTTTTCAGATCTTCTGCTGATTTGTGAACCAAGAAAGTAACAACTTATCTCAGAGATGATCATGCAATGAAGTGCTAGGTATTTCAAAGTGTGATTGAAATGAGATCTGAGGCCTGGAGTGTCATCTCAAGATAGTTTGTGAAATGTCTGTCCATTTGTACTGGGTATTTCAAAACTAGAGACTCTTTCAGCCTAACCTATAAATCTTTCAAGTTCTGTTGCCACTAAGGTCATGTGTGTCACCAATTGATTCTAAGGTACTGACATCCCCCAAGATTTTGCAGGCAGTCTTCTTTAGGCTCTTATTTTTGGGTAGTTACCATATCTTCCAAGATTGCATTTTAACACTGAACTTCTTTTTTTACATGGCAGTGATGGTGGTTGGTTCTAGAAATCATTATTATTCCTTTGAATGAGCAACTGCTTCCCAAATAGCCTGGTAAAGAGGAACTGGCATTTTCCTTTCCTCTTTCCTTTCTGATCACAGAAACCGCTAGAGCCTAGCAGCATGCCCATGGTGACTGCAAACCGGCTCAGCTGAGGGGAGCACTTGTGGTAAGTTCTCAGGGCCTGGGTGTTTGGCTTGCTCTTCCTGTTTGCCTTGTACCTTTAAATAATGTGGTTGCTTCACAACCACTTGTTTTTGAGTAGGGAACAGAGCATATTTTTCTAGCAGATAAAATGACTTCCCACCATTCACTCTTTGTTATTTCCCTTTTCTGAAGGGTGGTCTGATGAATTTAGGGCAATGTAATAATACATGCTTTCCTGTTTTCTGCTCTTTCTCCATTGAGCTTGTCAATCAGTTATGGACTTGGTTCTAGGAAGGATGTGGCCTTCATGAGAAGGATATCTAAGATAATTTGTGTGCATTATCCTCAGAGAGTATATATGCTAGTTCTGTACTGGAATCAGGTGCCAGTGACAGTTAATAATATTGAAGGTGCTATATATCCAAGTTATGAACTGGGAAGCCAGTTGTTAATAAAAGGAAAGTAACAGAAATTTAGCAGTATATCACAGCTTCATGAGGTGTAATATAGTATACTTTTGTGGTAACTCACTGATGAATTGTGTGGTTGGTGAGGACTAATCAAGAGCTTAAATTGATTTTGGAAGAAAATAGGGACAATAGTGTTTTTAAGACCTAGACTCTTTAGGGCAAGTGTTCTTTGACCATTCATCCTTCCAGAAACCGCATCCTACACCAAAAATTTCTATCTATATCACTACTCTCATATTATTTGTTAAAGGCTTAGGATTCAGCCAGCTTCATATCTCAATTTTGTTTTACCCTTTTACTAGCAAATTTAGAACTCCCCTTTCCTCTAGAGACCTGTTAACACTTGCAGCAGAGGAGATTGATGCTGGCCATCTGTCCTATGGCTAGTGGCACTGAGAAGTAGTTGTGCAAGTAGCAACTATGAACATAAATTTTTCTTCAGTGTTATATACATGATGACGAATTTCCTCAAAAATCCTATCCCAGAGAATTTCTACGTTGCTTTAATTTATTAACTCTAAATGAACTGGGAGTAGGATATGGATAGGTAATGAATTCAGGCCACAGATACTTCTGCTATGTGATATATGATGCCAGTCGGAGCCACCCTGCATAAGAAAGTTTTGCTTATATGTGGGATTTAGAAGGTCTACTAACTCAGTTTATATCAAATAATAACTTATCTAGTTTGCCATAATAGTCATTATTTAATTTACTCTGAAAACTTTTTAAGTAAAACATTTCTTACCAAATGCAAATATTTTATTATAAATTTGCATCTATTTGGGGACACAGGTGAGAATAGAACTTGCTACATATTAGGTAATGACTAGGAGAAGGGTATTGACTGTAAAGATGGGAGGTATTGAGTACATAGATTTTGCTTACTACACATATTTCCCAAGGGTCTGTCTTCCTGACATAGCTCAGCAGATAAATGCAATACGCTAGTCATCCCAGTTGAAGGATCATGAGTCAACTACTGAACATGAACTTATGTCAGTTCTTAACTACAGTGAACAGTTAAAAACTAATACCCAGGGGAGGGAGGTGGGAGGGGGGTTCATGTTGGGATCGCATGTACACCTGTGGTGGATTCAGGTCAATGTATGTTGAAACCAATACAGTATTATAAAGTAAATGAAATAAAAATAAAAATAAACTAATACCCAAATACCATCTACCTCTCATTTTACCACATTTTGTATAAAGAAGTCACATTAACCAAGGAGGATCATCTCCTCTTGCTTTTCTGACTGTCTCTTCAGCTAGGAGGAAAATAGTCTGGGTCCTTGGATAAGTCAGAGTAGATTCTAAACTTTGAGAACAAGGTAACCACAGGTTTGAAAAGGCATCACTCTGTAATGGTGTCAAATTGTGGCAAGAGAAGTGGAAAGGTCTACAGAAAAGAGTAAGAGGTAAGGTAACATGTGTCAGCCTGATAGCAACTCTGAGACTGAATACTCTATTCAGACCCTAGAATTTTCTTGCTTCTTGCCTTCAGAGCCAACAAAATGCATTGGGGAGAATGATCTTTACCATCTCCCACTAAGAATTTCACAAAACCCACAGTAGTTGGTGTGAAGAAGTTTATCTACAATTGGAAGGAATATAAGGTTCAGCAAAGACAACACTTATTGTGACTTAATCCCTCTTCTAATATGACAACAGTACAGGATGTAAGCTTTCACCTATGGGATGGAGTAGAAATTAGATGATAGCTCAGAAGGACTCATCACCAGACATAAAAGCAGTAATATTTATTAAATAACCCAAAGAAATCTTTATCATATGTATTCTTACATGGTACTATGCATGGGAGGAGCTAATGAAGAAATTAGATTCCTCTCTGACTTTAAGTTGCTGATTTCCCATCTAGGGCTTCCCAGGTGGCACTAGTGGTAAAGAACCTGCCTGCCAATGTGGGAGACATAAGAGATGCAGGTTCTATCCCTGGATCAGGAAGATCCCCTGGAGGAGGGCACAGCAACACACTTTAGTATTCTTGCCTGGAGAATCAGAAGAGCCTGATTGGCTCTGGACAGAAGAGCCTGGAGGTCTACAGTCCATAGGGTCACAAAGAGTTGGACTCAACTGAAGTGACTTAGCATGTACACATTGTCTATCTGGGGATTTTAAAACTATTTATAGGAAACAGTTTATAGAATTATAACAAAAAAAAGTATGAAAAAGACTTCAACATTTCAAAAAGAGCAACAAAAGCTATGAGAAAGCAAACATTGCTTTGTTTAGTGTTTTTTGGCATTTCCCACAATAGCAATGAAAGTAGGAAGTAGGAAAGGAGCAAAAATAACACAATAATGAATGAAAAGAAAGCAAATTTTAATTTTTCTTTATTCCTCTCTTGAGCTAAAATTTTGACCCTTAAGGGGAAACTTTCTCAAATGTCATGTCTCCCAGACTTCTTCTGTCATCAAAAATCTTTTCATTTGTTAACTGACTTGATAAGTTCTATCTTTTCCATGAAGCCTGAGTTTACCATTCCAACTCCCAGAGATATTTTTCTTTTCTAAAGTTCTTTCTCACTTGTCATTTTTCCCATTCTGACTTGAACTCCAGTTTGAATGGTATGCATTAAGCTTCTGAGTGGAGAAACACATTGTTGTTGTCGTTCAGTCACTCAGTCATGCCCAGCTCTTTGTGACCCCATGGACTGCAGCAGGCCAGGCTTCCCTGTCCTTCACTGTCTCCACAAATTTGCCCAAACTCATGTCCACTGAGGCAAAGATACCATCCAACCATCTCATCTGTCATCCTCTTCTCCTCTTGCCCCCAATCTTTCCCAGCATCAAGGTCTTTTCCAATAAGTCAGCTCTTTGTATTGGTGGCCAAAGTACTGGAGCTTCAGCTTCAGCATCAGTCCTTCCAATGAATATTCAGGGTTGATTTTCTTTAGAATTGATTGGTTTGATCTCTTTGCTGTTCAAGGGACTCTCAAGAGTCTTCTCCAACACCACAGTTCAAAGAACATGGAAGGATGTCTAAGACTGAGTGTGTGTGTGTGTGTGTGTGTGTGTGTGTGTGTGTGTGTGTGTGTGTGCAAGCGCTCAGTCACTTCAGTTGTGTCTGACTCTTTGGACCCCATGAACTGTAGCCCAGCAGGCTCTTCTGTCCATGGGATCTCCAAGCAAGAACAGTGGAGTGGGTTGCCATGCTCTCCTCCAGGAGATCTTTCCCACCCAGGGATTGAACCCCATTTCCTGAATCTCCTGCATTGCAGGAAATTTTTACTACTGAGCCACCAGAGGAGCCCACCTAAGATGAGAGAAAAGTTCAAAGTCATGAGCCATTAATGAAGCAATTGGAGTTTGAGATTTTTGTGAAGACAAGACCAAGAGGAAATATAATCATTTATTCAAAGCATTGATAGGTTTTCACTTAGAAGTTTTCACAGAGAACTAGAAACTAGGACTCATAAAGCAAAAATACTGGGAAAAGATTTCAGTTTGACAGAAGAAGGAAAAAAAATTACAGGCTAGAAGATCCCAAAATAGAACAGGGTAGTGGCTTTCTCCTTTGGGGTACTCAGGGCAAACTATGTTATCCCCTATTAGGGACATTTTGTTCAGGGGATTCTTAAACTGGTCTGTAGCATGGACAAGATTAGACTATTTTAATGATTCCTTCTAAATATAAGGCTCATAATGTTAAACATATAGTATAAATACATATTTTTAAATTTATAATAGTAATCCATATTTTACTAAAATTAAAATACTAATAAAAATGAAGAAAACAAAAATATCATTTGTATGAATTATTAAGACTTAAACCTACTTATACTCTGTGTAAATCATTCCAGAATTTAATTTCTAAATAAATGAAATTATTTTCATTCATTTTCAAAGAATGGATTCATATTGCATATACTATTCTCCAGTCTGCTCTTGCATCTCATCAGTATATCATAAGCATTTTCCTATTTCAAAAGATTAGATATGCAACTTTCATAGCTTTATTGTATATTAATCAATTTGTTTTAATTAAACATTAAGGTTAAATCCTGCTTTTCACTATGTAAATAATGGCACAATGAAAGTTCTTATACACATGTGTTTTAAAATTTGTCCAATTATTTCTTTAGAATACCTTTAATAAGTAAAGCTATTAGAAAAACTTTATGTGCATTCTTAATATATAAGATATGAAAAGTTATTGCCCTCCAAAGAAGTGACACAAATTCTAACATTCCATGGCTGTATATGAGAATGCACTTATCAAAAACCTTGCAAAAAATAAATATTATCCTTATTTCTGAACTCTACCAATTTGACAGGTGAAAAATTATATCTTATTTTAATTTATTTTCTAATCATTACTTTTAAAAATGAGCATTTTTTCATGTACTTACAAGTCACTTATAATTACTCCTCTACGAATTGTCTATTTATACCCTTTATTCATTTCCTCTAGGGCATTCATATTGATTTATGACAACCATATATTAATAATATTACTCATTTTTATTTTTGTTCTTGCATTATTTTTATTTTGTTATATGCCTTTTAAATATATATTTTTCCTAGATAAATATTGCATTTTTATTTGTTT
Source organism: Ovis canadensis (assembly GCF_042477335.2). Lineage (NCBI taxonomy): Eukaryota > Metazoa > Chordata > Mammalia > Artiodactyla > Bovidae > Ovis > Ovis canadensis. Next base: position 57,651,942 of record NC_091267.1, on the reverse strand, counting down.
TAACAAATGTTAGTATTTTCTTTCATAATTTCCGGTTTCGCACCATGTTTGGAGAGTTCTTTTCACCTAAATTCTGTTCAGCTCAGTTGCTCAGTCATGTCCAACTCTTTGTGACCCCATGGACTGCAGCACACCAGGCCTCCCGTCCATCACCAACTCTCAGAGTTAAATCGTGTTGATCAAATCAGTGATGCCATCCAACCGTCTCATCCTCTGCCATCCCCTTCTCCTCCCATCTTCAATCTTTCCCAGCATCAGGGTCTTTACAAATCAGTAAGTTCTTCACATCAGGTGGCCAAAGCATTGGAATTTCAGCTTCAGCATCAGTCCTTCCAGTGAATTTTCAGGAATGATTTCCTTTAGGATGGACTGGTTGGATCTCCTTGCAGTCTAAGGGACTCTCAAGAGTCTTCTCCAACACCACAGTTCAAAAGCATCAATTCTTTGGCACTCAGCTTTCTTTATAGTTCAACTCTCATATCCATACATAACTACTGGAAAAACCACAGCTTAGACTAGATGGACATTTATTGACAAAGTAATGTCTCTGCTTTTGAATATGCTGTCTAGGTTGGTCATAACTTTCCTTCCAAGGAACAAACATCTTTTAATTTCATGGCTGCAATCACCATCTGCAGTGATTTTGGAGCCCAGAAAATAAAGTCTGACGCTGTTTCCACTGTTTCCCCATCTATTTGCCATGAAGGGATGTGACCAAATGCCATGACCTTAGTTTTCTGAATGTTGAGTTTCAAGCCAAATTTTGCACTCTCCCTTTTCATTTTCATCAAGAGGCTCCTTAGTTCTTCTTTGCTTTCTGCCATAAGGGTGGTATCATCTGCATATCTGAGGTTATTGATATTTCTCCCAGCAATCTTGATTCCAGCTTGTGCTTCATCCAGCCCAGCATTTTGCATGACATACACTGCATATAAGTTAAATAAGCAGTATGACAATATACAGCCTTGACGTACTCCTTTTCCTATTTGGAACCAGTCTGTTGTTCCATGTCCAGTTCTAATTGTTGCTTCCTGACCTGCATACAGATTTCTCAGGAGGCAGGTCAGGTGGTCTGGTAATCCCATCTCTCTCAGAATTTTCCACAGTTTATTGTGATCCACATAGTCAAAGGCTTTGGCATAGTCAATAAAGCAGAGTAGATGTTTTCCTGGAGATCTCTTGCTTTTTTGATGATCCAACAGATGTTGGTAATTTGATCTCTGGTTCCTCTGCCTTTTCTAAATCCAGCTAAAACATCTGGAAGTTCATGGTTTACATACTGCTGAAGCCTGGCCTGGAGAATTTTGACCATTAATTTGCTAGCGTGTGAGATGAGTGCAATTGTGTGGTAGTTTGAGCATTCTTTGGCATTGCTGTTCTTTGGGATTGGAATGAAAACTGACCTTTTCCAGTCCTGTGGCCACTGCTGAGTTTTCCAAATTTGCTGGCATATTGAGTATAGCATTTCACAGCATCATCTTTTAAGATTTAAAATAGCTCAACTGGAATTTCATCACCTCCACTAGCTTTGTTCATAGTGATGCTTCCTAAGGCCCACTTGACTTCACATGCCAGGATATCTGGATCTAGGTGAGTGGTCATACCAATGTGATTATCTGTGTCATGAAAATCTTTTTTGTATAGCTCTTCTGGGTACTCTTGCCATCTCTTCTTAATATCTTCTGTGTCTTTGTCCCATTTCTGTCCTTTATTGAGCCCATTTTGCATGAAATGTTCCATTGATATCTCTAATTTTCTTGAAGAGATCTCTAGTCTTTCCCATTCTACTGTTCCTCTATTTCTTTGCATTGATCACTGGGGAAGGCTTTCTTATCTCTCCTTGCTATTCTTTGGAACTCTACATTCAAATGGGTATATCTTCCCTTTTCTCCTTTGCCTTTCATTTCTCTTCTTCTCACAGCTATTTGTAAGGCCTCCTCAGACAACCATTTTGCTTTTTTGTATTTCTTTTTCTTGGGGATGGTCTTGATCCCTGCCTCCTGTACAGTGTCACAAACCTCCATCCATAGTTCTTCAGGCACTCTTTCAGATCTAACCCCTTGAATCTATTTCTCACTTCCACTGTATAATCATAAGGGATTTGATTTAGTTCATACCTGAGTGGCCTAGTGGTTTTCCCCTATTTTATTCAATTTAAATCTGAATTTGGCAATAAGGAGTTCATGATCTGAGCCACAGACAGCTTCCAATCTTGTTTTTGCTGACTGTATAGAGCTTCTTCATCTCTTGCTGCAAAGAATATAATCAGTTTGATTTCGGTATTGACCATCTACTGATGTCCATGTATAGAGTCTTCTCTTGTGTTGTTGGAAGAGGGTGTTGCTTTGACCAGTGCATTCTCTTGGCAAAACTCTATTAGCCTTTGCCCTGTTTAATTCTGTACCGCAGGGCCAAATTTGCCTGTTACTCCAGGTGTTTCTTGAATTCCTACTTTTGCATTTCAGTCCTGTATAATGAAAAGGATATCTTTTTTCAGTGTTAGTTCTAAAAGGTCTTGTAGGTCATCAGTTCAGTTCAGTCACTCAGTCATAACCGACTCTTTGCGACCCCATGAATTGCAGCACATCAGGCCTCCCTGTCCATCACCAACTCCTGAAGTCCACCCAAACCCATGTCCATTGTGTCAGTGATACCATCTAACCATCTCAACTTCTGTCGTCCCCTTCTCCTCCTGCCCTCAATCTTTCCCAGCATCAGGGTCTTTTGAGTCAGCTCTCCACATTAGGTGGCCAAAGTATTGGAGTTTCAGCTTCAACACCAGTCCCTCCAATGAACGCCCAGGACTGATCTCCTTTAGGATGGACTGGTTGGACCTCCTTGCAGTCCAAGGGACTCTCAAGAGTCTTCTCCAACACCACAGTTCAAAGGCAGCAATTCTTCGGCGCTCAGCCTTCTTCACAGTCCAACTCTCACATCCATACATGACTACTGGAAAGACCATAGCTTTGACTAGATGGACCTTTGTAGGCAAAGTACTGCCTCTGATTTTTAATATGCTGTCAGGTTGGTCATAACTTTCCTTCCAAGGAGTAATTGTCTTTTAATTTCATGGCTTCAGTCACCATCTGCAGTGATTCTGGAGCCCAGAAAAAATAAAGTCAGCCACTCTTTCCACTGTTTCCCCATATTTGCCATGAAGTGATGGGACTGGATATCATCATCTTAGTTTTCTGAATGTTGAGCTTTAAGCCAACTTTTTCACTGTCTTATTTCACTTTCATCAAGAGGCTCTTTAGTTCTTCTTCACAGGTCTTCATAGAACTGTTCAAATTCAGCTTCTTCAGCATTACTGGTCGGGACATAGACTTGGATTACTGTCATCCTGAATGGTTTGCCTTAGAAACAAACAATGATCATTCTGTCATTTTTGAGATTGCATCCAAGTACTGCATTTGGACTCTTCTGTTGACTATGATGGCTACTCCATTTCATCTAAGGGATTCTTGCCCACAATAGTAGATAAAGTGGTCATTTGAGTCGCATTCACCCATTCCAGTCCATTTTAGTTTGCTGATTCCTAAAATGTCAATGTTCACTCTCGCCATCTTCTGTTTGACCACTTCAAATTTGCCATGATTCATGGACTTAACATTCCAGGTTTCTATGCAATATTGCTCTTTACAGCATTAGACTTCACTTCCGTCACCAATCATATCCACAACTGGGTGTTGTATTTGCTTTGGCTCCTTGTCTTCATTCTTTCTGGAGTCAGTTCTCCACTGATCTCCAGTAGCATATTGGGCACCTACCGACCTGGGGAGTTCATCTTTCAGTGTCCTATCTTTTTGCCTTTTCTTACTGTCATGGGGTTCTCAAGGCAAGAATACTAAAGTGGTTTGCCTTTTCCTTCTCCAGTGGACCATGTTTTGTCAACTCTCCACAATGACCCGTCCATTTTTGGTAGCCCTACATGGCATGGCTCATAGTTTCACTGAGTTAGACAAGGCTGTGGTCCATGTGATCAGATCGGTTAGTTTTCTGTGATTGTGGTTTTCAGTCTGTCTGCCCTCCAATGGAGAATGAGAAGAGGCTTATGCAAGCTTTCTGATGGGAGAGACTGACTGAGGGGGAAACTGGGTCTTGATCCGATGGGCGGGGCCATGCTCAGTAAGTCTTTAATTCGATTTTCTGTTGAAGGGCGGGGCTGTGTGCCCTACCTGTTATTAGACCTGAGGCCAAACTATGGTAGAGATAATGAAGATAATGGTGAGCTCCTTCAAAACGTCCCATGCACACACTGCTACACTCAATGCCCCCAACCCTGCTGCAGGCCACTGCCTACCCATGCCTCTGCCAGAGATTCCTGGACACTCAAGGACAAGTCTGGGTCAGTCTCTTGTGGGGTCACTGCTCCTTTCTTCTAGGTCCTGGTCACACAAGGTTCTGTTTGAGCCCTCCAAGGGTCTGTTTCCCCAGTTCTGTGTAAGTTCTGGCGACTCTATGGTGGGATTAATGGTGACTTCCTCCAAGAGGAGTTATGCCATACCCAGGTCTACTGCACATAGAGCCCCTGCCCCTGCAGCAGTCCACTGCTGACCTGTACCTTCTCAGGAGACACCCAAACACAGCTCTTTCTCAGTCTCTGTGGCATCTCTGGGTCCTGGTGCATACAAGGTATGTTTGAGCCCTCTGAGCATCTCTCGTGGGTATGGGGTTTGATTCTAAACACAACCTCACGCCTCCTACCGTCTTGCTGGGTTTTCTCCTTTGCCCTTGGACGTGGCGTATCAAAGTCACTCCAGCGCTTCACAGCCACGGCTCCAGTGCCAAAAAGCAGACGTGGGGTATCTCCACACAGTCACTCCAGTGCTGCACAACTGCTGCTCCAGCACCACAAATATTAGTTTCTAAAGACAAGATCTGTGTGAGTTACTTCTTTGTATGCCTTAAAATGCTGCATGCAATTCTAAACTTATGTTCATTGATTGAGGAGAAAATTATTGATAAAACATACATATAGGCACATAAATAGATCTTTTCCATTTGTACTTTCTAATCAGAGCAGATTTTATTATATACACATATATGATATTTGGGCTTCCCACGTAGCTCAAGTAGTAAAGACTCCACCTAACAATGCTGAAGATGCAAGCAAGAGACGTGCATTCAATTTCTGGGTTAGGAAAATAACCTGGAGGAGGAAATGGCAACCTACTATAGTATTCTTGCCTGGAAAAAGAAGCCTGTTAGGCCACAGTGTATGAGGTCACAAAGAGCTGGACACGACTGAACATACACATACACATCTTTTATATTTACCTTCAAAGACAGAGGTTTAGGTAGGCTTATGAAATAAATCTCCCTAAAAAATTTTGCCTCGTTTGAAGAAAAGGGTTTTGTCCAGACTGTGCTTAGTTGTTCAACTGAGTATGACTCTGTGCAACCCCATGGACTGTTGTCTGCCAGGCTCCTCTGTCCATGGGATTCTCCAGGCAAGAATACTGGAGTGAGTTACCATTCCCTCCTCCAGGGGATCTTCCCAATCCAAGAATCCATTGTAAGTGGATTATTTACTATCTGAGCCACCAGGAAAATCCTTATCCAGACTAGTTTTATTATTATAGGATGAAGCATTCATATTTGTGTGTGTATGTATTGGTATTCCTACATAAGCATATGCACACAGATACAACTATACAACTTAAACATGTAATTGTTTTCTCAGTGGTACCTCTAAGATCTTTAAATGTCTAAGAACATTGCAAGTTCATTTGTGGTAATTACCTTCATTGATTCCCCTATAATATGTAGGCTTTGTTGGTATATATAGATAGTCACTTGTATTGTTTAATAAGTATCATTGAAATTGTTAATAACAAAGTAATTTATTAAGTACCTTTTCTCTATAAGTTACTATGTAGGCCATCATGAAGACAAAAAGAGAAAAATATAACTTTCTGGAAGCAGAGATGAAATATATTGAAGAGGGAATGGCTAGAGGGTATGAAGACACTGCAGTGCTCAGGATAGGCATGATGACAATCTGAATCCTACCACTTCCATGACCATGGGAAAAAGGAGAGGAAACCCTCCTGAGCTGTGCTGCCAAAAGAGCAGTATCACACCAGATAATAAGGGTCTTAAAAGGAAAGGTATATGAAATGTTCAATTTAATTGTTAATATATTTAATTGAATGAGAAAAATGCTCATTTCTTCTCGCTATATTGAACATATTAAAACTAAGATCATGGCATCCAGTCCCATCACTTCACATCAAATAAATGGGTAAACAATGAAAACAGTGACAGATTTTATTTTCTTGGGCTCCAAAATCACTGCAGATGGTGACTGCAGCCATGAAATGAAAAGACACTAGCTCCTTGAAAGAAAAGTGATGACAAACCAGACAGCATATTGGGCTTCCCAGGTGGTGCTAGTGGTAAAGAGCCTGTCTACCAATTCAGGAGACCTAAGAGATGTGGGTTCCATCCCTGGGTGGAGAAGATTCCCTAGAGAAGAAAATGAATACCTGCAACAGTATTCTTGCCTGGGAAATCCCATGGACAGAGGAGTCTGGCAAGCTACAGTCTATGGGGTCATACAGAGTCAGACATGACTGAAGTGTTTTAGTGCGGAGGCAGCGTATTGAAAAGCAGAGATATTATTTTGCCAACAAAGGTCCATGTAATCAAAGCTATGGTTTTTCCAGTAATCATGTATGGATGTGAGAACTGGACCATGAAGAAGGCTGAGTGTTGAAGAATTGTGTGTTGGACTACCCTAAAGGAAATCAACCCTGAATATTCACTGGAAGGACTGATGCTGAAGCTGAAACTCCAATACTTTGGACACTGATGCGAAGAGCCAATTCATTAGAAAAGACCTTGATGCTGGGAAAGATTGAAGGCAGAAGAAAGGGACAACAGAGGATGAGATGGTTGGATGACATCATCAACTCAATGGACATGAGTTCATTTATTTTTTAATTTAAACTTTCATATATTATTTTTAATTAAAAAATAATATGCATACATGTATACAGGTTTTTTTTAATTATAAACTCTACTAAACTGTGGAAAATTCTGAAAGAGATGGGAATACCAGACCACCTGACCTGCCTCTTGAGAAACCTGTATGCAGGTCAGGAAGCAACAGTTAGAACTGGACATGGAACAACAGACTGGTTCCAAATAGGAAAAGAAGTACATCAAGGCTGTATATCGTCACCCTACTTATTTAACTTACATGCAGAGTACATCATGAGAAACGCTGAGCTGGAAGAAGCACAAGCTGGAATCAAGATTGTCAGGAGAAATATCAATAACCTCAGATATGCAGATGACACCACCCTTATGGCAGAAAGTGAAGAGGATCTAAAGAGCCTCTTGATGAAAGTGAAAGAGGAGAGTGAAAAAGTTGGCTTAAAGTTCAACATTCAGAAAACTAAGATCATGGCATCTGGTCATATCACTTCATGGCAAATAGATGGGGAAACAGTGGAAACAGTGGCTGACTTTATTTTGGGGGCTCCAAAATCACTGCAGATGGGGATTGCAGCCATGAAATTAAAAGATGCTTACTCCTTGGAAGGAAAGTTATGACCAACCTAGATAGCATATTCAAAAGCAGAGACATTACTTTGCCAACAAAGGTCCGTCTAGTCAAGGCTATGGTTTTTCCAGTGGTCATGTATGGATGTGAGAGTTGGACTGTGAAGAAAGCTGAGCGCCGAAGAATTGATGGTTTTGAACTGTGGTGTTGGAGAAGACTCTTGAGAGTCCCTTGGACTGCAAGGAGGTCCAACCCATCCATCCTAAAGGAGATCAGTCCTGGGTGTTCATTGGAAGGACTGATGCTAAAGCTGAAACTCCAATACTTTGGCCACCTCATGCGAAGAGTTGACTCATTGGAAAAGACCCTGATGCTGGGAGAGATTATGGGCAGGAGGAGAAGGGGACGACAGAGGATGTGATGGCTGGATGGCATCACCAGCTCAATGAGCATGAATTTGGATGAACTCTGGGAGTTGGTGATGGACAGGGAGGCCAGGCGTGCTGCGATTCATGGGGTTGCAAAGAGTAGGACGTGACTGAGCAACTAAACTGAACTGAAGGTGAGTATATAATAGCTATGATTCTTTATGTATTCTTTATGTATGTGTTTATTTATGTATGTATGTACTGAGATATAGTTGATTTATAATATATTAGTTTTAAGCATACAACATAGTAATTCAGTATGTTTATAGATTCTATTCCATTTAAACTATTACCAAAAATGTAGCATATATCCTACATGGACATATCCTACATATATCCAACCAGCTCATATATCCTAGTCTGTTCCTTGTATCTATGAATCTGTTTCTATTTTGTTATGCTCATTCATTTGCTTTACTTTTTAGATTCCACATATAAGTGATAACATATATTGTATTTTTCTGACTAGTTTCACTAAACAAATACTTCCCAGGTCGATCCATATTGTTGCAAACAGCAGAATTTCATTCTTTTTCTTGCTGAGTCATATTCAATTCCATGTGTCACATCATCTTGTCAATGAATTATAGTGGCTGTGGTTTATTTGGGCAATATTCAACTTTATTCTGGCTCCCCAGCAAGGAAGACACAGTAGTGGCTAGATTTACCTTTCTCCATACCAGCTCAATGATTCTTTTACCTTCTCTGCTTTGGTTAGCCTCTGTGCCCCTTCCTTTGGTATAAGATCTAGGCTGGTATTCTTTAAAATTCCCTGATATCTGTGGGAAATCGGTATTGGGATATACAACCCTCCCTGTCTCCTCCATTCCCATCCATATTGAGTCGGGAGATAGATGGCCCCCAGACAGAGCATCTGGAGTCCATCCTCTCTGGACAGATACTCCAAGGTAAAGATAATAGCAGTAGCAAGGAGGAGGTGGGACTTAAACAGATAAAAGATAAAGAGGCCACATATTTTTCATTCTTGAGGTCAAGAAGACCTTCATGACTACATGTGCTCCATGGAAGTCAAAAGAAAGGGAGCATCACCCCGTAGTAAGTGATGTCAATCTACCCATAAGCCTCTTTGCTAGAAGCCATCTTGGCTAAGAGATGAGCATGCATACAGGGGAGGACCTTGAGTAAAACCAGACATGGTATGGAGGCTGAACAACACGCTGCTGAATAACCAAAAAATCACAGAAGAAATAAAAAATAATAATAATAAAAATATGCATATAAATGAATGAAAATGGAAACACAACAACCCAAAACCTGTGGGACACTGTAAAAGCAGTGCTAAGGGGAAGGTTCATAGCAATACAGGCATACCTCAAAAAACAAGAGAACAGTCAAATAAATAACCCAACTCTACACCTAAAACAACTAGAAAAGGAAGAAATGAAGAACCCCAGGGTTAGTAGAAGGAAAGAAATCTTGAAAATTAGGGCAGAAATAAATGCAAAACAAACAAACAAAAGAGACCATAGCAAAATCAACAAAGCCAAAAGCTGGTTCTTTGAGAAGATAAATAAAATTGACAAATCATTAGCCAGATTCATCAAGAAACAAAGGGAGAAAAATCAAATCAACAAAATTAGAAATGAAAATGGAGAGATCACAACAGACAAACAAAAATACAAAGGATCATAAGAGACTACTCTCAGCAACTATATGCCAATAAAATGGACAACTTGGAAGAAATGGACAAATTCTTAGGAAAGTGCATCTTTCCAAAACTGAACCAGGAAGAAATAGAAAATCTTAACAGACCCATCACAAGCACGGAAATTAAAACTGTAATCAGAAATCTTCCAGCAAACAAAAGCCCAGGACCAGACGGCTTCACAGCTGAATTCTACCAAAAATTTAAAGAAGAGCTAACACCTGCCCTACTCAAACTCTTCCAGAAAATTGCAGAGGAAGGTAAACTTCCAAACTCATTCTATGAGGCCACCATCACCCTAATACCAAAACCTGACAAAGATGCCACAAGAAAAGAAAACTACAGGCCAATATCACTGATGAACATAGACGCAAAAATCCTTAACAAAGTTCTAGCAAACAGAATCCAACAACACATTAAAAAGATCATACATTATGACGAAGTGGGCTTTATCCCAGAGATGCAAGGATTCTTCAATATCTGCAAATCAATCAATGTGACACACCACATTAACAAATTGAAAAATAAAAGCCATATGATTATCTCAATAGATGCAGAGAAAGCCTTTGACAAAATTCAACATCCATTTATGATTTTTAAAAAAACCTCCAGAAAGAAGGAATAGAAGGAACATACCTCAACATAATAAAAGCTATATATGACAAACCCTCAGCAAACATTCTCCTCAATGGTGAAACATTGAAAGCATTTCCCCTAAAGTCAGGAACAAGACAAGGGTGCCCACTTTCACCGCTACTATTCAACATAGTTTGGCCATAGCAATCAGAGCAGAAAAAGAAATAAAAAGAATCCAAATTGGAAAAGAAGAAGTAAAACTCTCACTGTTTGCAGATGGCATGATCCTCTACATAGAAAACCATAAAGACTCCAGCAGAAAATTACTAGAGCTAATTAATGAATATAGTAAAGTTGCAGGATATAAAATCAACACACAGAAACCCCTTGCATTCCTATACACTAATAATGAGAAAATAGAGGAATTAAGGAAACAATTCCATTCACAATTGCAACGAAAAGAATAAAATATTTAGGAATATATCTACCTAAAGAAACAAAAGACCTATATATAGAAAACTATAAAACACTGGTGAAAGAAATCAAACAGGACACTAATAGATGGAGAAATATACAGTGTTCATGGATCAGAAGAATCAATAGAGTGAAAATGAGAATATTACACAAAGAAATCTATAGATTCAATGCAATCTCTATCAAGCTACCAATGGTATTTTTCACAGAGCTAGAACAAATAATTTCACAATTTGTATGGAAATACAAAAAACCTCAAATGACCAAAACAATCTTGAGAAAGAAGAATGGAACTGGAGGAATCAACCTGCCTGACTTCAGGCTCTACTACAAAGCCACAGTCATCAAGACAGTATGGTACTGGCACAAAGACAGAAACACAGATCAATGGAACAAAATAGAAAGCCCAGAGATAAATCCACATACCTACGGACACCTTATCTTTGACAAAGGAGGCAAGAATATACAATGGAGAAAAGACAATCTCTTTAACAAGTGGTGCTGGGAAAACTGGTCAACCACGTGTAAAAGAATGAAACTAGAACACTTTCTAACACCATACACAAAAATAAACTCAAAATGGATTAAAGATCTAAATGTAAGACCAGAAACTATAAACCTTCTAGAGGAAAATATAGGCAAAACATTCTCTGACATAAATCACAGCAGGACCCTTATGACCCACCTCCCAGAGTAATGGAATTTAAAATAAAAATAAACAAATGGGACCTAATTAAACTCAAAAGCTTTTGCACAACGAAGGAAACTATAAGCAAGGTGAAAAGACAGCCTTCGGAATGGAAGAAAATAATAGCAAATGAAGAAACTGACAAAGAATTAATCTCAAAGATATACAAGCAGTTTTCCCAGCACCACTTGTTAAAGAGATTGTCTTTTCTCCATTGTATATTCTTGCCTCCTTTGTCAAAGATAAGGTGTCCGTAGGTATGTGGATTTATCTCTGGGCTTTCTATTTTGTTCCATTGATCTGTGTTTCTGTCTTTGTGCCAGTACCATACTGTCTTGATGACTGTGGCTTTGTAGTAGAGCCTGAAGTCAGGCAGGTTGATTCCTCCAGTTCCATTCTTCTTTCTCAAGGTTGTTTTGGTTATTTGAGGTTTTTTGTATTTCCATACAAATTGTGAAATTATTTGTTCTAGCTCTGTGAAAAATACCATTGGTAGCTTGATAGAGATTGCATTGAATCTATAGATTTCTTTGTGTAATATTCTCATTTTCACTCTATTGATTCTTCTGATCCATGAACACTGTATATTTCTCCATCTATTAGTGTCCTGTTTGATTTCTTTCACCAGTGTTTTATAGTTTTCTATATATAGGTCTTTAGTTTCTTTAGGTAGATATATTCCTAAGTATTTTATTCTTTTCGTTGCAATTGTGAATGGAATTATTTCCTTAATTTCTTTTTCTACTTTCTCATTATTAGTGTATAGGAATGCAAGGGGTTTCTGTGTGTTGATTTTATATCCTGCAACTTTACTATATTCATTAATTAGCTCTAGTAATTTTCTGCTGGAGTCTTTATGGTTTTCTATGTAGAGGATCATGTCATCTGCAAACAGTGAGAGTTTTACTTCTTCTTTTCCAATTTGGATTCCTTTTATTTCTTTTTCTGCTCTGATTGCTGTGGCCAAAACTTCCAGAACTATGTTGAATAGTAGCGGTGAAAGTGGGCACCCTTGTCTTGTTCCTGACTTTAGGGGAAATGCTTTCAATGTTTCACCATTGAGGAGAATGTTTGCTGAGGGTTTGTCATATATAGCTTTTATTATGTTGAGGTATGTTCCTTCTATTCCTTCTTTCTGGAGATTTTTTTAAAAATCATAAATGGATGTTGAATTTTGTCAAAGGCTTTCTCTGCATCTATTGAGATAATCATATGGCTTTTATTTTTCAATTTGTTAATGTTGTGAATTACATCGATTGATTTGCAGGACGCCTGGGGCTGGTGCACGGGGGTGGGAGGTGGGAGGGGGGTTCATGTTTGGGAACTCATGTACACCCGTGGTGGATTCATGTCAATGTATGGCAAAACCAATACAGTATTGTAAAGTAAAATAGAGTAAAAATAAAAAAAATTTTTTTAAAAAGAAGAGGAGCCAAAATTGGACGGATGGGGGTAGGGGCATGAGGAGGGGGTGGAGAGGGAGGAGGGGGAGGAAAGGAGGTGGGGGGGAAGTGGGGGGTAGGAGCGAGAGCGAGGGGGTGGGATGGTTGGTGGGGCAGGGGTGGACTTCTCTTCTCTTCACAGCTCTTGGGTCAGCCCCCCTCTCACCTCGAAAATGTATTTTCCTTTGCTTTCTAAATAAAACTGAGCTGTAACACGGGGGTGGGGGTGGAGGGGAGAAGATATACAAGCAGCTCCTGCAGCTCAATTTCAGAAAAATGAATGACCCAATCAAAAAATGGGCCAAAGAACTAAATAGACATTTCTCCAAAGAAGACATACAGATGGCTAACAAACACATGAAAAGATGCTCAATATCACTCATTATCAGAGAAATGCAAATCAAAACCACAATGAGGTACCATTTTATGTCAGTCAGAATGGCTGCAATCCAAAAGTCAACAAGCAATAAATCCTGGAGAGGGTGTGGAGAAAAGGGTACCCTCTTACACTGTTGGTGGGAATGGAAACTCGTACAGCCACTATGGAGAAGTGTGGAGATTCCTTAAAAAACTGCAAATAGAACTGCCTTATGACCCAGCAATCCCACTGCTGGGCATACACACCAAGGAAACCAGAATTGAAAGAGACACGTGTACCCCAATGTTCATCGCAGCACTGTTTACAATAGCCAGGACATGGAAGTAACCTAGATGTCCATCAGCAGATGAATGGATAAGAAAACTGCGGTATATATACACAATGGAGTACTACTCAGCCATAAAAAGAATACATTTGAATCAGCTCTAATGAGGTGGATGAAATTGGAGCCTATTATACAGAGTGAAGTAAGCCAGAAAGAAAAACACCAATGCAGTATACTAACGCATATATATGGAATTTAGAAAGATGGTAATGATAACCCTGTATGTAAGACAGCAAAAGAGACACAGATGTATAGAACAGTCTTTTGGACTCTGCGGAATAGGGCGAGGATGAGATGATTTGGGAGAAAGGCATTGAAACATTTATAATATCATATGTGAAATGAATCACCAGACCAGGTTCGATGCATTATACAGGGTGCTCGGGGCTGGTGCACTGGGATGACCCAGAGGGATGGGATGGGGAGGGACGTGGGAGGGGGATTCAGGATGGGGAACACATGTACACCCATGGCAGAGTCATGTCAGTGTATGGCAAAACCAATACAATATTGTAATTAATTAGCCTCCAATTAAAATAAATAAGTTTATATTTAAAAGTAAAAAATAATAAAATAAAATTAAAAATTAATCAAACATGGACTCAGAACCGGGCAAAGTAAGATGATTGGCCAGAGGAAACCTGGAAGAAATGCTCTATATGAGCAATTCAAACTACCACAACAGGTCAACTCTTTTTCTGAGCCCACAAATGTATGTCTATTCATGTGTACTTTTTTCCTCCTAATGAGTACTTTACTTATTTCACCACTATTCATCTCTTTGTGGAAATTCATTTCTACAAAGCTGATGAGTCAGGGCTTTGTCACTGGCCTTTGGCCCTCATGGTCCAATACTTAGGATTTGGTGCTCTCACTCCAATGTCCTGACTTCAGTCTCTGGGAACTGAGATCCTGCTTCAAGCTCCTGCAGATTGAGGCCACCCAAGATAATTTTAGCAACTCCAACATGTTTCCTTTATGCTCCACTGACACAAGATGCCTCCATGAACTTCATACTTCAGGAACCTCCAGAGGAAGGAAAATGATAGTTCTTGTGCTTACTAACACATTCTGACTTAAATGAATATGTTCATTATAGTGACCCACATATCTTGTGCTTTGTCTTTGGATGTGGCAAAAGGCTGCTGGGGAATAAGGAAGAGGGGCACTGGTTAATATTTTATATTGTTACATGAAGTTCTAAGTGTCCATAATACAGGGAACAGAATATTTATCTTTAGATGCCTATTTTAACCAGAATGTCTGGCAAACATTTGGAATATAATAATTTTTTGTGGAATAAAGGAATGTTCTGAACCCCTGTAAGTGATTTCCTGAGAGTATATATGTCCAGACTTTAAGGGATCTCACTTAGTGTTAGAAAATTTGCATCAGTGATTGAAGTCAGAGATTCATGTAAAGGAACAGATCTCAAACTTGATAGTTTTGGAACAATAATGCCAGATTAGAAGTTGGAAGTACTGTGGCTACTGATTAATTAGGGAATCTAGGAAAAAGATTTCCAGCATTTAGCATTTCTTGTTCTCAGCTTCTTTTTTTTAATGAATGATGACATAAGGTAATTCTAAGTATCTTTTCAATTTTAACTATTTATGAGTATATGGTGCCTTGTTTATAAGTTCTTTTATCTTTAATGAGTTACTAGTGACTCACAACCTCAGGTACTCAATAAAATAATAAACGAGCTGAAGCATGTGTTTACATATCCATCCTTCAATTCATTTATTCCACAACAATATTTTGTGTGCCCAGTAGAACTTCTGCTTTATAATCCTAACCAAAAGGGAAAAAAAGTCTTTGTAGGTGTGTCCAACTGGGATTTCTAATGAGGCAACGTGTTCTACTCCTCACTTGTTCCAGAGACTTAGTGACAAGTGGGATTGTTTCAGAAGTAGACCTTTTATAAGATGAAAGACTAGGTATAGACTCTAGATTCTATGCGCAATTCAAAGTTGCTCCACTTTCTTCTTGCAGACCCTTGTGTTTAGAGTCATCCCAAAAGTAATATAATTAGCAAGTTAGAGAGGGGCTCTCAGCAGTATAGACTTTAGCTCAAGGTTTTCTTAATACAGGTCCCCTAGGTTAGTAAGTTTATCCTGCGGCAGACACTGAGGATCTACGAGATCTATCTTTCTGGAACTCGTCATGGAGAAGTAAAGACACTCTCCTTCATATACCACCTTTCTCACAGGGCTTTTGTTATCAGCTCTTTCTGAGTCAGGTTCATTGTGACCTGCCTTGATCAAATATTTTTTGAGCCTTATTATGTACCAGGTATGGTATACTATAGTGACAATGGTAGAAGATTTTTTAAAGTCCTAATTTTACTTCTTCAAGAAGCCCAGAGTCAGAAATAGAGAAAAATATAAACAAACAACTATATTATAGTAGATGAAATGATGTAGTAGAGATCTGATCAGAGGGTTATAATGATGTAGAGGGCAAGCTCAACTGAAAAAGTCCTAACTTAGTGCTGCTGCTGCTGCTGCTAAGTCACCTCAGTCGTGTCCGACTCTGTGCGACCCCATAGACTGCAGCCCATCAGGCTCCCCATCCCTGGGATTCTCCAGGCAAGAACACTGGAGTGGGTTGCCATTTGTTTTATATAAGTAGGAGCTTTCCAGGAAGATTTTTAAGGCCCATTATGAAATTGTTGCAAATGCGGGAGCTGAGCGCTTATACCAGGTGACCCTAGCCCAAGGTGGTCAATGTTAGGACCTGAACCCAAGGCTACAGAACCCAGTCCATTAGTCTTATTAGTAATAATGATGCTTCTGCTGCTGCTAAGTCACTTCAGTCATGTCCGACTCTGTGTGACCCCTTAGACGGCAGCCCACCAGGTTCCCCTGTCCCTGGGATTCTCCGGGCAAGAACACTGGAGTGGGTTGCCATTTCCTTCTCCAATGCATGAAATCGAAAAGTGAAAGTGAAGTTGCTGAGTTGTGTCCGACTCTTAGCAGCCCCATGGATTGCAGCCTACCAGGCTCCTCCGTCCATGGGATTTTCCAGGCAAGAGTACTGGAGTGGGGTGCCATTGCCATCTTCAAGTAATAATGATTACATATTAATTTTCCTAGTGAGTTTAGCTATAGTTCTACCTGCATCATTTTAATAGGATCTGTTGATAACTGGGATAACAATAGCCATATTTGATTTTTATATATAATAAGACATGGAAAAATATTTCAGATTCAAATTCCAAGTAATAAAATGTTACTGCTAAAAGGGGCTTCTTGAAGACCATCTTCACTAACTCCTTGATTTTATTGGTAAGAGCCCTATATAAGCCAAGAAACTTTTAAGAAACAGGAATCATGTAAAATGCTCAAGGTCACACCATTAACCTAGTGTGCAGGATTCAGGTCATATGATTCTAATGTCGAGAGATTTCCACTAAACAATCTACTTCTTTAGGCAGAGGGCTAAACTGCTTCTATTCTAAAGAAAACATTCTTCAAGGACATACGATAGCAGGAGAACAAATTAAGTGCTGCAAAATGCCTCAGCATTGGCTCTGATTTGGAGAAAGACAAGGGCACAGCTCAAGGGAGAAGTGGGTACCCAGGAAGCTGGCTCAGGCAGCACCTCAGTGGAGCAATGATTGTTGATATCCCAGTTTTCAAAATCAGCTCTCCTTATCTCCCATCCTGGCCAATAGAGTAGCCAGACAGTAAAGCACTTAATTTAAATTATGTTCTCATCTCAAGGAATATGGGACACAATTCTCTTCTATTTTCTGATAAGGTTGATAATGAAGCGATCAGTCTGTAGGATTCCCGAGTGGCAGTGAACCTGCATTTGCATAATGATATTATAGCATCTGTCAAATCTGCTAGTGATGATCCATCCATATTGGAGAAATATAGAATAGCACAGATGCAGCAGCAATGAGAGAGGCAGGGCTATTCTCTTATTAGAGTAAGAAAAGTCTTCTCTATCCTTTAGCACAGCGTGGCAGAAATAAATGGAATGACATAGATCAGAGGGTTCTATTGGCTATTGAACAGAGATGCATCAGTTCTATCTCATGGATTAAATTCAATTCAAAGTCTACTTAACCCTTTTGTTTCCATAAGTATCCCTTCTATACTTCTCTAGCTCTGAAAAGGTTGTGCTATAATAGTATTATGAGAGATCAGGATTCTTAAAGGCCCACATTTGATTGAGGAGAGGGTGGAAGATAAGGAAATTAGTTATTATGTTTCTCTCTTGTCTTCCCTGATCTTTAAGATCTGTGATATCTCCATCCCACACATGTCATTCAGTTTTGAAATTTTTATTATTCTATGTATTGTCTTTATTGTCATTTTAGCACCTCATTTATTTACCATACTTTCCCTGTGATTTTCTTTGCACTGTGTCTCTAAATCTTGTGAGTAAGATAATAAATCTTCCTTCTCTTATTAGAATTGTACATTCACCAGTGGCAAATATCTTGCCTCATCTTTTCCCCTGGAAAGCACTTTCACAGCACCTACTAAGGCTACACACAAGGAAGGCCTTCTAAGAGTCCATTGAATTGAACTGACGTTATGGTCTTATCATAGAATTATCTACAAGGAGGCAAAGGGATCTTGAGAAATCACTTACAGCATCTTAGACTCAGGCAGTGGTGCAATGACAACATTTTGGGAAAATGGTAAGATACTTTATCCTTAAAATTCTAATATGATATGCACATTATTTCAACTAAAAATAACTCTTCTAACAGTTATTTTAACCCATCTTAGCATTTTAAAATGTGTGCTCCATCGGTAGCAAACTATATTAATGATCTCTGAAAGTATATTCCTTCGTGCTCCACCAGTATGTCAAGAAACTGTGATTACCCTCTAATGGCTTAATGGTTATCAACAAATGGAAATTGATTTTTATCACTGTGTGAATATAAATGAAGTGTGAGAAAGGATAGTGTGTATAAGAAAAGATAAATCTATTGGCATATTCTCTATGTGACTATTGTATTAAATTGACATGCTAAATTACTCTGATGGAAAATACACATTCAATATATACATGCAGTATATATCCACATGCACTTACATACATGCTTATACAGTGCTCTCAAGTCACTTTAATTGCAAGGGCAACATTTTAGAATAACTGGAAGGGAAAACTTCTTGCTGAGAGTAACTTTGATGTGATGATTTTGTGGACAATGATTTGGGGTACAGTGATTAGCACAAGGTTGATTTCCAAGGTGAAAATGCTAACCCGAAATATAAAAAGCAAAGCCCAAACAACTCTAATTTTTGGCTCAAAACTAGCAGGGCTGTTTAACTTCAGTTAGCTTGAGGCAAGGGAAAGAACTTGAGGTTTGACCAGTTCCCAGGAACTCTGCAAGCTGGATTACCCCAAATGAAAGAGTTGAACTAGAATGGAATACAAAAGTTTATTTCTCTTTTGGTTTGGACTTCAGTCTTTGTTCTTGATCTCTGATCTTTGGGCTGCCTTCCATCATCTCCAGGCTCTATAGCTCTTGCCAGTCTGGATCTTGGCCACAGACTGGAGTCAATAAAGAAAATGTCTGAACATGTCTGAAGCTGGGAACATCCAAAGCCAAAATGTAATAAATCACTGCCACCGAAGAAGAAAGAAATTATATTTTCCAGTTCTTAACTATGACTGAAAACTTTATGTTGTCTGCCTATCAGTCTGAACTATGAGATCATACTTTGGAATTAGACATTTTGGCCTCTCCTGTAGCCATTGTTTCCATGGTGGCGGTCAAAGTATTTCAGCTGCCTTTAGTTCAATTTGCTGACCCAAGGTCTGGGGCCTATATCTGATGATAGCATTTTGTGTGGAATTTGGACAATACAATTGTAAATGTGATGGTTTTGTATGGAATCAGAAACATGCCACCCTTTCCTCTCTTTCCCACCATATCTTCAAAAGAACAATATACATCTGACCATCATGCCTACTACAATTGTGTGAAACTGTAATGACTATTTCCTTAGTCTGATTGTCCTGTTTTAGAGCAAATGGAGAAAAAAAATGGAAATTGAATGCTAGTGAAACCATCTGTTTATTGATCATCTAAAACACTTAAGTACTTGCCTCAGAATTTTAGATAGAAAAGAAACTTGGAACTTCCTTATTATTATCTATTGTGTGTCAGAATTTTTGTAGTGACTAAAATGTCATGATTTTTCTTGGAACAGAATTCCTCTGGCATCATGTGGTTTCTTTATTTTAACTTACGATTTTCATTTCTCATTTTGTATACAACTACCTCTGATAATGTATCTTATCTAGCAGATAAGAATTTTGTGGGAAATTATTTAGTTTATGGGTCTTTTTCTTATATGATATTTTCAGTTTATTTTGAAGTGGAGGGATGTGGGAGAAGAGGATGGGAGTTTGGCTTATTTTCACAATAATTGCCTTGGTATTTTGTAAGACTGCTGGGTTCCTTTCTTCAAAGGCATTAGTGGCCTATTTTCACAAAGGCAGTCAAATCTGACTCAAGACTTAAAGAAATCTCAGTGACTCATTCCACTTCTTCTTGATCATTTTGCTGTTATGTTGATATGAGTATCACACAATAACATAGGACAAGAATTTTGTTACTGTTGTTATAAGCTTAACCCGTGCTTACTTCATAGTTTATTCCCTCATGATGCAATATTGCTTCACTTTGGATATTTTCATTCTCATCTTCATTTTGATTTGGTATTATGTAAAAAATTTTAAACATTTTTCAAAATCAACTTCTGGAGCAGAAAACATACATTTTATATTTGATCTTAAAACATATTCTTGCTTTATGTAATTTTCTTTAGATTTTTTGAAAGTGGGTTGGGTGAGAGGGACTTTTTGTTTTGCATTGTTTTATATATTTAATTATTTTAATTGGAGGATAATTGCTTTACAATATTATGTTAGCTTCTGCCAAATATCAACATGAATAAGCCATAGATACACATGTGTCCACTCCCTATTCAACGTGGTGGATTTGAAGACTAGTTATGTTACTTATTACAGCATTCAATAGAGTAGTTTGTTTATTGCATTGTATTGTTCAATTGCTAACTCATGTCCAGCTCTTTGTGACCCATGAACTGCAGCCCGCCAGGATTCCATGGCCTTCACTATCTCCCACAGCTTGCTCAAACTCATGTCCACCGAGTCAGTGATGCCATCCAAACATCTCCTTCTCTGTTGTCCCCTTGCCCTCTGGCCCTTAGTCTTTCCCAGCATCAAGGTCTTTTCCAGTGAGTTGGCACTTCACATAGGTGGCCAAAATACTGGAGCTTCAGCTTCAGCACTGGTCCTTACAATAAATATTCAAGTTGATCTGTTTAGGATTTATTTCTTTGATCTCCTTGCCATTCTCAGGACATTGAAGAGTCTTCTAGAGCACCACAATTTGAAGCATCAATTCTTCAGTGCTCAACTTTCTTTATGGTTCAACTCTCACATCCATACATGACTACTGGAAAAACCATGCCTTTGACTATATAAACCTTTGTAGGCAAAGCAGTGTCTCTGCTTTTTAATACACTGTCTAGGTTTGTCATAGCTTTACTTCCAAGAAGCAAGCATTGTTTAATTTAATGGCTGCAGTCATTGTCCGCAGTGATATTGGAGCTCAGGAAAATAAAATCTGTCACTGTTTCCAATTTTTTCCCATCTATTTGCCATGAAGGGATAGGACTGGATGCTATGATCTTCATTCTTGAATGTTGAGTTTTAAGCCAGTTTTTTCACTCTCCTATTTCACCTTTATCAAGAATCTCTTTAGATCCTCTTTCCTTGTTGCCATTAAAGTAGACAATCAGGTCAGTCACCTAGGCATGTCCAACTATTTGAGACCCCATGAACTGCAGCACACCAGGCTTCCCTGTCCAACACCAACTCCCAGAGCTTGCTCAAACTCATGTCCATTGAGTTTGTGATGCCATCGAACCATCTCATCCTCTGTCATTCCCTTCTCTGGCCTCAGTCTTTTCCAGCATCAGAGTCTTTACCAATGAGTCAGTTCTTCATATCAGGTGACCAAGTACTGGAGCTTCAGCTTTAGCATCAGTCCTTCCAATAAATATTTAGGACTGATTTCTTTCAGATTGACTTGTTTGATTCTCCTTGCAGTCCAAGGGACTATCCAGAGTCTTCTCCAACATGACAGTTCAAAAGCATCAGTTCCTCAGTGCTCAGCTTTCTTTATGGTCCAACTGTTAAAACTATCCATAACTACTGAAAAAACCATAACTTTGACTAGATGGACCTTTGTTAGTAAAGTAATGACTCTGCTTTTTAATATGCTGTCTATCTTTGTCATAGATTTTCTCCCAATGAGCAAGCATCTTTTAATTTCATGGCTGCAGTCATCATCAAAGGTGATTTTGGAGCCCCAGAAAAATAAAGTCTGTCACTGTTTCCATTGTTGCCCCCATCCATTTTCCATGAAGTGATGGGATTGGATTCCATGATCTTAGCTTTCTGAATGTTGAGTTTTAAGCCAGCTTTTTCACTCTCCTCTTTCACTTTCATCAAAGGGCTCTTTAGCTGACCATTTAAGTGCCTGATGTGGAGATATACAGAATAGGACCCCAGCCAGGGGAGCATCTCTATGTGCCTGACACCCCAAACAACAGAGATGGAACCCAGGCAAGGGAGCCTTCTAAGTGCCTTAAGGAGAGGAGCTACAGAGAAACACTGGCCAAAGAGGCCTTCTGATCACCAGCTACAAGAGGCTTTAAAGAAGATTCTTATAGGGCCATAACTCTTGTGGTGGAGGCAGTCCATGCCCTGCATACTTGGTGCCACCAGGGTCTCTCCATGCCAAGCAACTGTGCCACCTTCAAGCTCAACTCTCACTGGGGTAGCGCTGCCACAGGTAAAAAATGTCTTGTGTGTATGCCCACAGGGTCACTTTGGTAGTGTCCAACTCTTTGTGACCCTGCAGACTGTGGCTAGCCAGGCTTCTCTGTCAGGGAAGGGGGTTCTCCAGGCAAGAATACTGTAATGTATTGGCCAATACTGGTTGCCATACCCTTCTAGAGCACTATATTTCCTGCTGCCCTAGCCACCTACTCCCCTGAGCACCTGCTGCTGCCAGAACTCCTGTGACCCAAGCAGCTGCCCTAACCTCCACATCTGGCCTTCACAGGAGCAAACCCAAGTCCTCCAGGGCAGCCTCAGGAGCAAACCCCAGTGGACAATCCACATGCAGAGGTGAAAATAAAACCACAATTGATACCCAGGGGCAGTATGGCTAAAGAAGAAGACCCAAAACCTTTCCACCAGTTGTACAAGCTGCAGATTAAATTCACACGATCAACTAGGCGACTCTGTGTCTATAGAATATATAAAAGGACATTGAGAGCTCCCACAAAAGAAAACATACTAGTTCTGATAGCTGTGGACATTGAATGCAAGAACACATAAGAGCGAGAATATTAGAATCTGAGCTGCAGGTCAGAAATCCCACAGCAGGTCCAGAAATCAGCATAATGTTGGAGGGCATCCTAGGAAGATGAGGTGGACTGTGACTCCCAGCGAGGGAAAGGACTCTTGACAGCAGTGACTCAAGAAAACATTTTATTAATCTTATGTTTTGACTTGCTCTGTAGATTCTCTTGGATTTTCTTTTTTCCGTTTTTCCCCCCTGTTGTAGTTGTTATTTTTGGCACTATAAAATCTAGTTAAGCTTTTGAACTAATTTTTTTCAATCACATTTTTTATTATTGTTATCAACCTCTCCATTGGGATTTTGCAGTTCTGTGAAGTTTTCCTTTGTCTTTGTCCTCCCTTTTTCTTTCTTCCTCCATTTTTAAAATGTTCTGTTTTATAATTTTAATTTTTTAAAACCTATTATTTTTTTCTACATTTATTCCTTTGTTTGCCTTTCCTACTGTTCTTTTCCCCTTGCTATTATCCTTTAATGTATATAAATATTCTTCATCTACCTCTATTTTACTTTGCATATCTATTGTTTCTTTATTTTTTTCTCTCCTTTCCTCTCAACATAGGTTTGTTTGCATTGCTTTATTCTCCAATTGGCATCTTGCTTTAGTTCTGTTTTCCAGTTTGTGTTTTAGTTAGTTTGGTTCTTAACTGGTAAATACAATTTTTTATTTACTTTGTTTGCCAGGTCAATCAACTGTGCTTTATTTATGTTGCACTATTTTCAATTTGCTCATATATGTATATGTGTATGTTCCATTATTTTAATTATTATTTGCTTGATTTTGTAACTGCCATTTGTCTGGGGTTCATCTCTCATTTCTCACTTTTGCATATTTGTTTTAATCTCATTTAATGCCATAACAAACCACTTGTGGAATCTTCGTTCCTGAGCAGAGATCAAACCCTAAGCCTTTGGAGTGGGAGCACTGACTCCAAGATCACAGACTACCAGAGAACTAACCCCAGGGAGTATCAAATACTGAGAACTCACACAAAGGAAACCATTTGACTTCAATACCCCAAGTCACTGAACCACCAGTAGCACCCTGGGCAGGTGCTGCTACTGCAGCTAAGTCGCTTCAGTCTTGTCTGACTCTGTGCGACCCCATAGAGGCAGGACCCCCCATCCCTGGGATTCTCCAGGCAAGAACACTGGAGTGGGTTGCCATTTCCTTCTCCAATGCATGAAAGTGAAAAGTGAAAGTGAAGTTGCTCAGTCGTGTCTGACCCTCAGAGACCCTGTGGACTGCAGCCTTCCAGGCTCCTCCATCCATGGGATTTTCCAGGCAAGAATACTGGAGTGGGGTGCCATTGCCTTATCCAGGGCAGGTGCTACTGCACAACAACAACAACAACAAAAATACAAAGCCAATCATCAGCAGACAGGATTACCACCTCACTCAGCTTTGCCCATCAGAGGAAAAACAAACAAAACCTCAGCACAAATATCACCCTATACTAAACTTGCACAAACCACTGGACCAACCTGAGGAGGGCAGAAACCAAACAAACAAACAAAAAAAAAGAATTCAACCTTGAAGCCTGGGAAAAGGAGATCTCAAAAACAATAAGTTAAAAAACATAATGCAAAGGCAGAGAAATACTACACAAATGAAGGAACAAAATAGAAATGAAGAAGTCCAAATAAATGAGTAAGAAATAGGCAAACTACCTGAAAAAGAATTCAGAATAATGATAAAGATGACCCAAAACCTTGAAAACAAAATGGAGTAAATACAAGAATCAATTAACAAAGACCTAGAAGAATTAAAGAATAAACATACAGAGACAAACAACACAATTACTGAAATTGAAAATACTGTAGAAGGAATCAATAGCAGAATCTCTGAAACAGAAGAACAAATCAGTGAACTGGAAGATAAAATGGTGGAAATAACTTCAGAAGAGCAGAATAAAGTAAAAAGAATGCAGAGAACAGAGGACAGTCTCTGAGACCTCTGGGACAATATCAAACACACCAACATTCAGATTAAAGAGGTCCCAGAAGAAGAGGAGAAAAAGAAAAGTTATGAGAAAGTGTTTTTAGACATTATAGTTAAAATTTCCCCAACATGAAAAAGGAAATAGTCAACCAAGTCCAAGAAGTGCAAAGAGTCCCATATAGGATAAACCAAGGAGAAACATGCCAAGACATATACTAATCAAACTAACAAAGACTAAACACAAAGAAAGAATAATAAAAGCAGCAAGGGAGAAGCAACAAGTAATATACAAGGGAAACCACACACGTCTAACAGCTGATCTTTCAGTAGAAACTCTGCAGGCCAGAAGGGAACGGCAGGATATACTTAAAGTACTGAAAAGGAAAACTCTACAACAAAGATGATAGTACCTAACAAGGATCTCATTCAAAATTGATGGAGAAATAAAAAGCTATTCAGACAAGTAAACGTTAAGAGAATTCAGTACCACCAAGACAGCTTTATAACAAATGTTAAAGGGATTTATAAAGTCAAGAAATAAAGAGAAGAAAAAAGATCTAGAAAATCAACCTCAAACAAGAAAATGGCAATAGGAACATATATATCAATGACTACTTTGAATGCAAATAGAATAAATGCTCCAACCAAAAGACACAGACTGGCTGAATGGATAAAAAAAACAAGACCCATATATATGCTGTCTACAGGAAACCCACTTCAGACCTGAAGACACATATAGATTGAAAGTGAGAGGATGGAAAAATATATTCCCTGCAAATGGGAAGCAAAAGAAAGCTAGAGTAGCAATACTCATGTCAGACAAAATAGACCTTAAAATAAAGAAGATTACAAGAGATAAGGAAGGACACTACATAATGATCAAGGGATCAATCCAAGAGGAAGACATAACTATTGTAAATATCTATGCACCCAACATAGGAGCACCTCAATACATAAGACAAACACTGAAAGACATAAAAGGAGAAATTGATAGTAACTCAATAATAGTAGGAGACTTTAACACCCCACTCACACCAATAGACAGATCATCAAACAGAAAATTAATAAGGAAACACAAGTTTTAAATGACACATTAGATGACATGGGCCTCATAGGTATCTCTAGGACAATCCATCCAAATGCAGAAGAATACACCTTCTTCTCAAGTGCGCAAGGAACATTCTCCAAACCTCAGTAAATTTAAGAAAATTGAAATTGTATCAGGAATCTTCTCTGACCTCAATGCTATGAGACTAGATAGCAATTACAAGAAAAAACCTGTAAGAAACATAAACACATGGAGATTAAATAACATGTTTCTAAATAAACAACAGGTTACTGAAGAAATCAAAAGGGAAATAAAAAAATTTCTAGAAACAAATGACAATGAAAACAGGACAACTCAAAACCTATGGGATGCAGCAAAAGCAGTTCTAAGAAGGAAGTTTATAGCAATACAATACTGCTTCAAGAAACAAGAAAAACATAAAATAGACAACCTAACTTTATACATAAAACAACTGGAAAAAGAAGAAGAACAACAACAAAACCCTAAAATAGGTAGAAGGAAAGAAATCATGAAGATCTGAGGAGAAATAAATGAAAAAGAAACAAAAGAAGCAATAGTAAAGATTAATAAAACTAAAAGCTGGTTCTTTGAGAAGATAAAATTGAAAAGCCTTTAGCCAGACTCAAGAAAAAAAGAGAGGAATCAAATCAACAAAATTAGAAATTAAAAAGGAGAGGTTACAACAGACAATGCAGAAATACAAAGGATTATAAGAGACTGTTTTGAACAACTATATGACAATAAAATGGATAATCTGGAAGAAATGGACAGATTTTTAGAAAAGTTCAATCTACCAAGACAGAACCAGGAAGAAATAGAAATTATGAACAACCCAATTACAAGAACTCAAATGGAAGCTGAGATGAAAATCTCCCAAAAAGCAAAAGCCCAGGACCAGATGGCTTCACAGGAGAATTCTATCAAACATTTAGAGAAGAGCTAATGCCTATCCTCCTAAACTCTTTCAAAAGATTTCAGAGGAAGGAACCCTTCCAAACTCATTCTACTAGGCTACCATCACCCTGATACTAAAACCAGACAAAGACAACACAAAAAAAGAAAACTACAGGCCAATATCACTGATGAACATAGATGCAAAACTCCTCAACAAAATTTTAGCAAACAGAATTCAACAACACATCAGAAAGCTCATACGCCATGATCAAGTTGGGTTTATTCCAGGGATGCAAGGATTCTTCAATATATGCAAATCAATCAATGTGATATACCATATTAACAAATTGAAAGATAAAAACCATATTATCATCTCAATAGATGCAGAAAAGCCTTTGGCAATATTCAGCACCTGTTTATGATTAAAACTCTTCAAAAAATGGGCATAGAAGGAACCTACCTCAACATATTAAAGGCCATATAAAATAACCCTACAACAAACATTTTCAATGGTGAAAAACTGAAAGCATTCCCCCTAAGATCAGGAGCAAGACAAGGGTGTCCACTTTCACTACTGATATTCAACATAGTTCTGGAAGTCCTAGCTACAGCCATCAGAGAAGAAAAAGAAATAAAAGGAATCCAGATTGGAAAGGAAGAAATAAAGCTCTCACTGTTTGCAGAGGACATGATACTGTACATAGAAAACCCTCATGATAGTATCAGAGGATTGCTAGAGCTAATCAGTGAATTTAGCAAAGGTCCAGGATACAAAATCAATACACAGAAATCACTTGCATTTCTATATACTAACCATGAAAAATCAAAAAAGGCAATTAAGGAATCAATCCCATTCACCACTGCAACAAAAAGAATTAAATATCTAGGATTAAACTCACAAGATGAAAGAACTGTACACAGAAAATAATAAGACACTAATGAAAGAAATCAAAGATGGCATAAGCAGATGGAAAGATACTTCATGTTCCTGGGTAGGAAGAATCAGTACTGTGAAAATGACTATACTACCAAATACAATCTGAAGATTCAATGCAATCCTTATCAAATTACCAATGGCATTTTTCACAGAACTAGAACAAAAGATTTCACAATTCACATGGAAACAAAAAAGACCCTGAATAGCCAATGCAGTCTTGAGAAAGAAAAATGGAGCTGGAGGAATCAACCTTCCTGACTTCAGATTATACTACAAAGCTACAGTCATCAAGACAGTATGGTACTGGCACAAAAACAGAAATATAGACCAATGGGACAAGATAGAAAGCTCAGAAATAAACCCATGTACCTATGGGTACTTTATTTTTGACAAAGGAGGCAAGAATATACAATGGGGAAAAAATAGCCTAATCAATAAATGGTGCTGGGAAAACTAGATAGCTACATGTAAAGGAATGAAATTAGAACACTTCCTAACACCATACACAAAGATAAACTCATAATGGAATAAAGACCTGTATGTAAGACCAGAAACTATAAAACTATTAGAGGAAAACATAGGCAGAACACTTGATGACACAGGTCAAAGCAAGATCCTCTATGACCCATCTCCTAGAGTATTGGAAATAAAAACAAAAGTAAACAAGTGGGACCTGATTAAACTTAAAAGCTTTTGCACAGCAAAGGAAACTCTAAGCAAAGTGAAAACACAACCCTCAGAATGGGAGAAAATAATAGCAAATGAAACAACAGACACAGGATTAACATCCAAAATATACAAGCAGCTTATATAACTCGATAACAGAAAAACAAACAACCCAATCAAAAAGTGGGGGAAAAGACATAGATGGACCTTTCTCCAAAGACATACAAATAGCTAACAAAAACAGGAAAAAATGCTCAACATCGCTCATTGTTGGAGAGATGCAAATCAAACTTACAAGGTATCACCTCACACCTATCAGAATGGCCATCATCAAAAAGTCTAAAAACAGTGAATGCTGGAGAAGGTGTGGAGAGAGGGGAACGCTCTTTCACTGTTAGTGGGAATGTGGGTTGATACCGGCCGCTATGGAAGATGGTATGGAGATTCCTTGGAAGACTAGGAATGGAGCCACCATATGAACCAGCAGTCCCACTCCTAGGCATATACCCTGAGAAAATCAAAATTGAAAAAGACATATGTATTCCATTGTTCATTGCAGCACTATTTACAACAGCTAGAAAATGGAAGCAACCTAAACGTCCATCAACAGATGAATGGATAAAGTCGTGGTACATATACACAATGGAATATCACATATGCATAAAAAGGAATGCATTGGGGTTAGTTATGATGAGATGGATGAACCTAGAACCTATTACACAGAGTGAAGTGAGTCAGAAAGAGAAAGATAAATATCATATACTAATGACAACAAAGGTCCATCTAGTCAAGGCTCTGGTTTTTCCAGTAGTCATGGATGTGAGAGTTGGGCTATAAAGAAAGCTGAGTACCGAAGAATTGATGCTTTTGAACTGTGGTGTTGGAGAAGACTCTTGAGAGTCCCTTGGACTCCAAGGAGATCCAACCAGTCCTTCCTAAAGGAGATCAGTCCTGGGTGTTCATTGGAAGGACTGATGTTGAAGTTGAAACTCCAGTACTTTGGCCACCTGATGCAAAGAGCTGACTCATTTGAAAAGACCCTAAAGTAAAAATAAAAATTTAATTTAAAAAAAATGAAAAGACCCTGATGCTGGGAAAGATTGAAGGCAGGAAGAGAAGAGGACGACAGAGGATGAGATAGTTGGATGCCATCACCGACTCAATGGACATAAGTTTGGGTAAACTGCAGGAGTTGGTGATGGACATTGAGGCCTGGTGTGCTGCGGTTCATGGGGTCGCAAAGAGTCAGACACGACTGAGCGACTGAACTGAACTGAACACATATATACAGAATCTAGAAAAATGGTACTGAAGATTTATTTGCAGGGCAACAGTGAAGAAACATACATAGAGAATAGACTTATGGACTTGGGGAGAGGGGAAGAGAGGGTGAGATGTATGGAGAGAGCAACATGGAAACTTACATTAACATTTGTAAAATAGATAGCAAACAGGAATTTGCTGTATGTCTCAGGAAACTCAAACTGGGGCTCTCTATCAACCTAGAGGGGTGGGGTGGGAAGGGAGATGGGAGAGAGGTTGAAAAGGGAGGGGATATATTATATGTATACCTGTGGCTGATTAATGTTGAGGTTTGACAGAAAACAGCAAAATTCTGTAAAGCAATTATCCTTCAATTAAAAAATGGTTCAGGATGGGGAACACGTGTATACTTGTGGCAGATTCATGTTGATGTATGGCAAAACCAATACAATATTGTAAAGTAATTAACCTCCAATTAAAATAAATAAATTTATATTTAAAAAGTTAATTTTAAAAAAGAAAAACTAACATATGATCCAGGAATTCCACTACTGAGTGTATAATTTTTAGGGAAATTAAATAAATAAATAATCTTCTTTAGGGTTCAGAGACAAAGCAGAGCAGCACTCTGACTTTGCTTCTAACCTGCCTGGACCCTTGCCCTGACTGTGAGTGATCTGACTGTCTGTTGTGAGTGGAAGAATTGTGGCACCATAGATAAGATAGGGGACAAATCTTGAAATTGTTGAGCCCTCAGAGGGGCCCTGGCCAATGGAGCCCCAGGCTAACAACATTCCAAATTTTACAGGACAAAACAAACAGCAGTAACATGAAATCAGAGCTGCAATTTGCTCACAGATTGATGATGATATCAGTTTGCACTCTGGGATTATAAACAGGAACCCTGAACTGCAATCTTTGAAGTCACCCACAGAGTTGATGTGCTGTCTGGGACCTTTTCCCATGTGGAACTCTGGACTGCTGTCACAAGAGACGTCCCAGTGCTGTTTAAGTCTGTATGTTGGCAAATTCAGTTTGGTGATGTATGTACTATTGCTCTCCTCTGCTGTTTCCATTTCACTTTTCTTTTGATATTATTATATTGAAAGTAAGCTAGACAATTCTCTAAAAAATATTTGTATTATTTATTTGTAAAAAAAAAATCTGAAGCATAATCAAATATAAGAATTTTAGCATGGGATTCTACATTGCTGAAGTAAATCTTAGTCTGCCTACACATCCATTTCTCACTTCTTTTTCTTTGTACCACTATGAAGCACAAAAATTCCCTTATTCATCTTGTACATTTCTAAGAGCATACTTTTTCCCTCCTAAGGAGAATTTTGTATCCTAAAAAAAAACTGCATTCATACATAAGAGTCAAACTTTAATGTTTTTCACTGGTGACCTCATGATGGTATTTAAGTAACTTTTAGGGTCATCTAAACTGTTGTTAAATTTTATCCTGTACCTCAAGAAGGAAAGTCATAAAATAGTGACTCAAGTCAACAAAACAATTTTAGATCATATCCAGGGACTCATTCTCCACCTATTTTCCACCTATTTGATGAAAAGAAGAGTAACATTTATGTCTGATTTTGTGTTTAGTATAACATGTTATATAATAATGTTCTTGTTCAGTCACTAAGTTATGTCTGACTCTTTGGGACCATGCCAGTCTCCCCTGTCCTCCACTATCTCCAGGAGTTTGCTCAAATTCATGTCCATTGAGTTGGTGATACTATCTAACCATCTCATCCTCTGCCATACCCTTCTCCTTTTGCCTTCCATTTTCCCAGCATCAGGGTCTTTTCAGTGAGTTGGCTATTCGCATCAGGTGTCCAAAATATTGTAGCTTCAACAAAAGTCCCTCCAATGAATATTCAGGGTTGATTTCCTTTAAGACTGACTGGTTTGATCTCCTTGTATTCCAATAAACTGTCAAGAGTCTTCTTTAAAAAGCTGTATCAAGTGGGAATCCCTCTCTCTTAAAATAACCATATGTGGAATTATTGCAGTTAACTATTATCATATTTAACTATTATTATGGCTAAATATAAGTTTATTATGTAATACATAATACATATTATTATACAATAATAGTTAAATATAATAGTTTAACACATTGTTTCTAATCCTCATAGGCATCTTTTAAGTAGGTTTAAGGTATCTTTTAAAATAGGTTTGACAATCCTCATTTTACTAATTTAAGTAACTTCTAGCTTCCACTAAATGAGAAAGACCAGATCCAAACCTTTAACAATACGGATTTTTCTATTATTTCAAGTGAGAGGAACTCCACATGATAAAATTTTTTAAAGAGACTTCATCAATGGGAAAGATTGTTAGCTGAGCATCAGTTCAGGTGCTAGGGACTTGCCTGCTGCCAATGTCCCCTGTTGTCTTTTATCTCTCTTCTTATTCTGTTTTTTCAACAGTGCCAATGAAATAAATGGGATCTACAATTTTCTGTTTTAATATTTAGGAATGGGTACAGTTTCTTTAATAAATATAGGGCTATTCAAATTTCTTTATGTTTTCCAGCAGTTTAGATTAGTCGAAGGGAACTTGTTAATTTAGTGTAAGTTGACAAATTATTATTATAAAATGACTCATAATAATTCTCTAGGATCTTGAGTATATCATCTTATATTCCAATATTTATGTCTTGTTTTTGTTCAGTCACTAACTCATGTCTGACTTTTCACTACCCCATGCAGAGCAGCATGCCATGCCTCCCTGTCCCTTACCATCTACTGGAGTATGCCCAAGTTTATGTCCATTGCATCAGTGATGCCATACAACAGTCTCATCCTTTGTCACTCTCTTCACCTCTGCATTCAATCTTTCCCAGCATCAGGGTCTTTTCCAATGAGTTGGCTCTTTGCATCTTGTGGCCAAAGTACTAGAGCTTCAGCTTCAGCATCAGTACTTCCAGTGAGTATTCAAGGTCGATTTCCTTTAAGACTGACTGGTTTTATCTCCTTGCTGTCCAAGGGATTCTCAAGAGTCTCTTGAGCACCACAGTTTGGATGCATCAACTCTTTGGTGCTCTGCCTCCCTTATGGTCCAGCTCTCACAACCCTACATGACTACTGGAATAATTGTAGCCTTGACTATGTGGACTTTTGTTGGCAAAGTGATGTCTTTGCTTTTTAACACACTTGTCTAGGTTTGTCATAGTTTTCATGCCAAGAAGCAATTGTTTTCTAATTTCATGGCTGCAGTCACCATCTACAGTGAACTTAGAGCTCGAAAAGAGGAAATCTATCATTGCTTTCACCTTTTCCCCTTCTATTTGACATGAAAGTGAAAGAGGAGAGCGAAAAAGTTGGCTTAAAGCTCAACATTCAGAAAACGAAGATCTTGGCATCCAGTCCCATCACTTCATGGGAAATAGATGGGGAAACAGTGGAAACAGTGTCAGACTTTATTTTGGGGGGCTCCAAAATCACTGCAGGTGGTGACTGCAGCCATGAAATTAAAAGACACTTACTCCTTGGAAGAAAAGTTATGACCAACCTAGATAGTATATTCAAAGGCAGAGACATTACTTTGCCGACTAAGGTCCGTCTAGTCAAGGCTATGGTGTTTCCTGTGGTCATGTATGGATGTGAGTTGGACTGTGAAGAAGGCTGAGCGCTGAAGAATGGATGCTTTTGAACTGTGGTGTTGGAGAAGACTCTTGAGGGTCCCTTGAACTGCAAGGAGATCCAACCAGTCCATTCTGAAGGAGATCGACCCTGGGATTTCTTTGGAAGGAATGATGCTTAAGCTGAAACTCCAGTACTTTGGACACCTCATGCGAAGAGTTGACTCATTGGAAAAGACTCTGATGCTGGGAGAGATTGAGGGCAGTAGGAGAAGGAGATGACAGAGGATGAGATGGCTGGATGGCATCACGGACTCGATGGACGTGAGTCTGAGTGAACTCTGGGAGTTGGTGATGGACAGGGAGGCCTGGCGTGCTGCAATTCATGGGGTCGCAAAGAGTCGGACATGACTGAGCAACTGAACTGACTGAATGGGGCTGGATGCCATGATCTTAGTTGTTTTAATATTTAGATTCAAGCCGACTCTTTCACTCTCCTCCTTCACCCTCATCAAGTTTTCTTTAGATCTTCTTCACTTTCTGCCATTAGGGTGGTATCATATGCATATCTAAGGTTGTTAATATTTCTCCCTGCAGTCTTGATTCCAGCTTGCAAATCATCCAGCCTGGCATTTCTCATGATGTGCTCTGCATATAAGTTGAACAGGGTGACAATAAACATCCTTGTTGTACTCCTTTCTAAATCCTGAACCAGTCAGTTGTTTCACACAAGGTTCTGTCATTTCTTGACTGGCATACAGGTTTCTCAGGAGATGGGTAAGTTGGCCTGATATTCCATCTCTTTAAGAGTTTTCCACAGGTTGTTATGATGCACAGAATCAAAGTCAATGAAATAGAGGTAGATGTTTTCCTGGAATTCCCTTGCTTTCTCTTTGATCCACCGAATGTTGGCAATTTGATCTCTGTAGAAGCTGTATACAGTCAACAAAAACAAGACCAGGAGCTGACTGTGGCTCAGATCATGAACACCTTATTACCAAATTCAGACTCAAATTGAAGAAAGTAGGGAAAACTGCTAGACCATTCAGGTATGACCTAAATCAAATCCCTTATGATTATACAGTGGAAGTGAGGAATAGATTTAAGGGACTAGATCTGATAGATAGAGTGCCTGATGAACTATGGAATGAGGTTCGTGACATTGTACAGGAGACAGGAATCAAGGCCATCCCCATGGAAAAGAAATGCAAAAAAGCAAAATGGCTGTCTGGGGAGGCCTTGCAAATAGCTGTGAAAAGAAGAGAGGCGAAAAGCAAAGGAGAAAAGGAAAGATATAAGCATCTGAATGCAGAGTTCCAAAGAATAGCAAGAAGAGATAAGAAAGCCTTCTTCAGCGATCAATGCAAAGAAATAGAGGAAAACAACAGAATGGGAAAGACTAGAGATCTCTTCAAGAAAATTAGAGATACCAAGGAAACATTTCATGCAAAGAGGGGCTTGATAAAGGACAGAAATGATACGGACCTAACAGAAGCAGAAGATATTAAGAAAAGGTGGTAAGAATACACAGAAGAACTGTACGAAAAAGATCTTCATGACCCAGATAATCATGATGATGTGACCACTCATCTAGAGCCAGACATCTTGGAAAGTGAAGTCAAGGGGGCCTTAGAAAGCATCACTATGAACAAAGCTAGTGGAGGTGATGGAATTCCAGTTGAGCTGTTTCAAATCCTGAAAGATGATGCTGTGAAAGTGCTGCACTCAATATGCCAGCAAATTTGGAAAACTCAGCAGTGCCCACAGGACTGGAAAAGGTCAGTTTTCATTCCAATTCCAAAGAAAGGCAATGCCAAAGAATGCTCAAACTACCACACAGTTGCACTCATCTCACATGCTAGTAAAGTAATGCTCAAAATTCTCCAAGCCAGACTTCAGCAATACGTGAACCGTGAACTCCCTGATGTTCAAGCTCATTTTAGAAAAGGCAGAGGAACCAGAGATCAAATTGCCAACATCCGTTGGATTATGGAAAAAGCAAGAGAGTTCCAGAAAAACATCTATTTCTGCTTTATTGACTATGCCAAAGCCTTTGACTGTGTGGATCACAACAAACTGTGGAAAATTCTGAGAGAGATGGGAATACCAGACCACCTAACCTGCCTCTTGAGAAATCTGTATGCATGTCAGGAAGCAACAGTTAGAACTGGACATGGAACAATAGACTGGTTCCAAATAGGAAAAGGAGTACGTCAAGGCTGTATATTGTCACCCTGCTTATTTAACTTACATGCAGAGTACATCATGAGAAGCGCTGGACTGGAAGAAGCACAAGCTGGAATCAAGATTGCCGGGAGAAATATCAATCACCTCAGATATGCAGATGACACCACCCTTATGGTGGAAAGTGAAGAGGAGCTAAAAAGCCTCTTGATGAAAGTGAAAGAGGAGAGCGAAAAAGTTGGCTTAAAGCTCAACATTCAGAAAACGAAGATCTTGGCATCCAGTCCCATCACTTCATGGGAAATAGATGGGGAAACAGTGGAAACAGTGTCAGACTTTATTTTTTTGGGCTCCAAAATCACTGCAGATGGTGACTGCAGCCATGAAATTAAAAGACGCCTACTCCTTGGAAGAAAAGTTATGACCAACCTAGATAGTATATTCAAAGGCAGAGACATTACTTTGCCGACTAAGGTCCGTCTAGTCAAGGCTATGGTGTTTCCTGTGGTCATGTATGGATGTGAGAGTTGGACTGTGAAGAAGGCTGAGCGCCGAAGAATGGATGCTTTTGAACTGTGGTGTTGGAGAAGACTCTTGAGAGTCCCTTGGAGAGACTCTCAGCAAGGAGATCCAACCAGTCCATTCTGAAGGAGATCAACCCTGGGATTTCTTTGGAAGGAATGAGGCTAAAGCTGAAGCTCCAGTACTTTGGCCACCTCATGCGAAGAGTTGACTCACTGGAAAAGACTCTGATGCTGGGAGGGATTGGGGGCAGGAGGAGAAGGGGACGACCGAGGATGAGATGGCTGGATGTCATCACTGACTCGATGGACGTGAGTCTGAGTGAACTCTGGGAGATGGTGATGGACAGGGAGGCCTGGAGTGCTGGGATTCATGGGGTCGCAAAGAGTTGGACACGACTGAGCGACTGAACTGAACTGAACTGAGCTTCACTCTCTGTAGTGCTTCCTAAGACCCACTTACTTCACACTCCAGGATGTCTGGCTCTGGGTGAGTGACCACACCATTGTGGTTATCTGGGTCATTAAGATGGTTTGTTTTTGTTTTTTGTTTTTGTTTTACAGTTCTTCTGTGTATTCTTTCCATTTCTTCTTTATCTCTTCTGCTTCTATTAGGTCTTTACCGTTTCCTTTATTGTCCCCATTCTTGGATGAAATGTTCTTCTGATAGTTCCCGTTGTCTTGACGAGCTCTCTAGTCTTTCCCCTTCTGTGGTTTTCCTCTATATCTTTACATTTTTCATTGAAGAAGGCCTTCTTGTCTCTAGTTTCTATTCTCTGAAACTCTGCATTTAGTTGGGTATACCTTCCCTTTCTCTCTTGCTTTTTGCTTCCCTTCTTTTTCCAGCCATTTGGAAAGCCTCCTCAGACAACTACTTTGCCTTCTTGCTTTTCCTTTTCTTTGGGATGGTTTTGTTCACTGCTTCCTGTACAGTATTATGGAACTCTGCCCATAGTTCTTCAGGCACTCTGTTTACTAGATCTAAGTCCTTGAATATATTAGTTACCTCCACTCTATATTCATACAGGATTGATTAAATCATATCTGGCTGGCCTAGTAGTTTTCCACACTTTTTTCAGTTTAAGCCTGAATTTTGCTATAAGAAACTGGTAATCTGGGCCACAGTCAGCTCCAGGTCTTGTTTTTGCTGACTGTATACAGCTTCTCCATCTTCCACTACAAAGAATGTAATCAATCTGATTTCAGTACTGACCATTTGGTGATGTCCATGCGTAAAGTCATCTTTTTGTGTTAAAATTTTTTTTAAAAAATGGTGCTTTTAATGACCAGAGTGATCTTTTGGCAGAATTCTGTTAGCCTTTGCTCTGCTTCATTTTGTACTCCAAGGCCAAACTTGCCTGTTACTCTAGGTACCTCTTGACTTCTCACTTTTACATTCCAATCCCCTATGATGAATAGGACATCTTTTTGTACTAGTTCTAGGAGGGCCCCTAAGTCTTCATAGAACTGATCAACTTCAGCTTCTTTAGCATCAGTGGTTAGGGCATAGACTTGACTTACTGTGATGTTGAATGGTTTGCCTTGGAAACAAACTGAGGTAATTCTGTCATTTTTGAGGTTGTACTCAGTACTGCATTTTGTACTTTTGTTGATTATGAGGGATAGTTCATTTCTTCTTTGGGATTCTTGCCCACAGTAGTAGATATAATGATCAATGAATTAAATCACCCATTCCTGTAAACCTTAGTTCACGAATTCCTTAGATGTCAGTGTTTACTCTTGCCATCTCCTGCTTGACCAGGTCCAATTTACCTTGATTCGTGAACCTAACAATTTACATTTCTATGCAATGCTTTTTACAGCATCGGACTTTACTTTCATCACCAGATCCACAATTGAGTGTCATTTCCACTTTGGCCCAGCCTCTTCATTCTTTCTGGAGCTATCCTATCCTTGTCCTATTAGATGTCTTATTAGGTATTTATCAATTACAAAAATCCTTCAAGTTACCAACTTTTAGCTTCTTAAATTATCTTATTTCCTGTCAGTATCTACACAAATTTCCACGCTTGTCTTTGTTTCTTCCTGTTGCTTAATTTGTTTTAAATTTGCTTGTCTTTTGTTGTTGTTGTTTTTTAGTCACTAAGTCGTGTCCAACTATTTGCAGTCCAATGAACTGCAGCACACCAGGCTTCCCTGTCCTTCATTATATCCTTGAGTTTCCCCAGACTCATGTCCATTGATTTGGTGATGCCACCCAACCTTCTCATTCTCTGTCACCCACTTCTCTTCCTGCCCTCAATCTTTCCCAACATTGGGTCTTTTCCAACGGTCAGCTCTTCCCATGAGGTGGCCAAAGTATTGGAGCTTCAGCTTCGGAGTCAGTCCTTCCAATGAACACTCAGGACTGATTTCCTTTAGGAGTGATTAGTTTGATATCCTTAGAGTCAAAGGACTCTCAAGAGTCTTCTCCAGCACCACAGTTCAAAAGGATCAGTTCTTCTGCACTTAGCCTTCTTTATGATCCAACTCTCACCCCCATTCATGCCTACTGGAAAAACCATAGCTTTGACTACATGTACCTTTGCTGGCAAAGTGACATCTCTTCTTTTTAATACACTGTCTTGGTTGGTCATAGCTTTTCTTCCCAGGAGCAAGCATGTTTTAATTTTGTGGCTGCAGTAACCATCCACAGTGATTTTGGAACCCAACAATATAAAATCTTCCACTCTTTACAATTTTCCCCCATCTATTTGCCAGGAAGTGATGGGACAAGATGCCATGATCCTAGTTTTAAGCCAGATTTTTCACTTTGTTCTTTCACCTTCATCAAGAGCCTCTTTGTTGTTTGTTATTCAGTCGTTCAGTCATGTCAGACTCTTTGTCACATCATGGACTGCACATTAGGCTTCCCTGTCCTTCACCATCTCCCAGAGCTTACTCATACTCATGTGCATTTGATCCCTTTATTCCTCTTAGCCTTTCAATCATATATTTTATGCTTCTTTTGTAGATTAGCTAGAAATTAAAATGTGTCTTTTATATCTTATGCACAACTGAGTACTTTTACTGCTCCCACAATGCTAAAATTCAAGGCTTTTAATCCCATATATACATCCTTTAACTTTATAATGTCATAAATTTTAGTTCCACATATATTTTATGGTCTATAAAGCACTCATATTTTGGTTATGCAGTTACTATTTATTTATATTCACCTATGTATTTAACTTTGTGTTTTCCATTATCTATATCCATTTTTCTACCTAAGGTCCTTTTCTTTCTATTTGAAAGAAATTGAAGACTGAAATTGAAGAAAGTGGGGAAAACCACTAGACCATTCAGGTATGACCTAAATCAAACCCCTTATGACTATACAGTGGAAGTGAGAATAGTTATAGACAGAATGCCTAATGAACTATGGATGGAGGTTCATGACATTGTACAGGAGACAGGAATCAAGACCATCCCCAAGGGCGGGGGTGGGGGACGCAAAAAAGCAAAATGGCTATATGAGGAGGCCTTACAAATAGCTGTGGAAAGAAGAGAAGTGAAAAGCAAAGGAGAAAAGGAAAGATATACTCACTTGAATGCAGAGTTCCAAAGAACAGCAGGGCGAGATAAGAAAGCCTTCCTCAGCAATCAATGCAAAGAAATAGAGGGAAACAGTAGAAAGAGGAGAATCCCAGGGATGGGGGAGCCTGGTGGGCTGCTGTCTCTGGGGTTGCACAGAGTCAGACATGACTGAAGCGACTTAGAAGCAGCAGCAGCAGTGATCTCAAGAAAATTAGAGATACCAAGGGAACATTTCATGCAAAGATAGCTTGATAGAGGACAGAAATGGTATGGACCTAACAAAGCAGAAGATATTAAGAAGAGGTGGCAAGAATACACAGAAGAACTGTACAAAAAAGATCTTCATGACCCAGATAATCACGATGGTGTGATCACTCACCTAGAGCCAGACATCCTGGAATGTGAAGTCAAGTGGGCTTCAGAAAGCATCACTACGAAAAAAGCTAGTGGAGGTGATGGAATTCCAGTTGAGCTATTTCAAATCCTGAAAGATGATGCTATGAAAGTGCTCCACTCAATATGTCAGCAAATTTGGAATACTCAGCAGTGACCACAGTACTGGAAAACGTTCGTTTTCATTCCAATCCCAAAGAAAGGCAATGCCAAAGAATGGTCAAATTACCCCGCAATTGCACTCATCTCACACGCTGGTAAAGTAATGCTCAAAATTCTTCAACCCAGACTTCAGCAAATACATGAACCGTGAAATTCCAGATGTTCAAGCTGGTTTTAGAAAAGGCAGAGGAACCAGAGATCAAGTTGCTAACATCTGCTGGATCATGGAAAAAGCAAGAGTTCCAGAAAAACATCTATTTCTGCTGTATTGACTATGCCAAAGCCTTTGACTGTGTGGAAAATTCTGAAAGAGATGGGAATACCAGACCACCTGACCTGCCTCTTGAGAAACCTATATGCAGGTCAGGAAGCAACAGTTAGAACTGGACATGGAACAACAGACTGGTTCCAAATAGGAAAAGAAATACATCAAGGCTGTATATTGTCACCCTGCTTATTTAACTTATATGCAGAATATGTCATGAGAAATGCTGGACTGGAAGAAGCACAAGCTGGAATCAAGATTGCCAAGAGAAATATCAATAACTTCAGATATGCAGATGACACCACCCTTATGGTAGAAAGTGAAGAGGAACTAAAGAGCCTCTTGATGAAAGTGAAAGAGGAGAGTGAAAATGTTGGCTTAAAGCTCAACATTCAGAAAACTAAGATTATGGCATCTGGTCCCATCACTTCATGGGAAATAGATGGGGAAACAGTGGAAACAGTGGCTGACTTTATTTTGGGGGGCTCCAAAATCACTGCAGATGGTGACTGCAGCCATGAAATTAAAAGACACTTACTCCTTGGAAGGAAAGTTATGACCAACCTAGACAGCATATTCAAAAGCAGAGACATTATTTTATCAACAAAAGTCTGTCTAGTCAAGGCTATGGTTTTTCCAGTGGTCATGTATGGATGTGAAAGTTGGACTGTGAAGAAGGCTGAGTGCCGAAGAATTGCTGCCTTTGAACTGTGGTGTTGGAGAAGACTCTTGAGAGTCCTTTGGGCTGCAAGGAGATCCAACCAGTCCATTATAAAGGAGATCAGTCCTGGGTGTTCTTTGGAAGGAATGATACTGAAGCTGAAACTCCAGTACTTTGGCCACCTCATGCGAAGAACTGACTCATTGGAAAAGACTGATGCTGGGAGGGATTGGTGGCTGGAAGAGAAGGGGACGACAGAGGTTGAGACGGCTGGAAAGCATCACCAACTTGATGGACA
Source organism: Ovis canadensis (assembly GCF_042477335.2). Taxonomy (NCBI): domain Eukaryota; kingdom Metazoa; phylum Chordata; class Mammalia; order Artiodactyla; family Bovidae; genus Ovis; species Ovis canadensis. The sequence goes on along the minus strand of NC_091267.1, from coordinate 57,610,628 downwards.
TGAGTTTGAGTGAACTCCAGGAGTTGGTGATGGACAGGGAGGCCTGGTGTGCTGCAATTCATGGGGTTACAGAGTCAGCACGACTGAGCGACTGAACTGAACTGAACTGATGAAATATAGTCATGATTCTTTTTTTCACTTTTCTGTTCCTACTCTGTGCAACCACATTAATTGATTGGGGATCAGGTGGTAAAAAATCTGCCTATAATGCAGGAGACCCAGGTTCAATCCAAGGGTCAGGAAGATCCCTTCTAAGGAAATGGCTAGCCACTCCAGTATTCTTGCCTGAATGGCTACCTAGTCCAGTATTTTTGCCTAGAGAATTCCATGGACAGAGAAGCCTGGCAAGCCTGTCTGCCAGACAGGATTGACTAACTTTCACTTTCACTGGGTGACAATACTTATTAGAAGTTTCACTATTTTATAAACCTTTATTTGTCTAATGACCCCTAACTCTCAATGCTGACTAAGAGGTTCTTGAAGGGGAAGAACCTTCAAAATTTTCATTCCTCAAACACCTAGAAAACTTTCATTGCGTGTGCCATGAAGTGGTAGGAATGGTTACTGCAGACTTGACCTTTGTTGAAAACTTCACCAACAATTACCTTTGTGGAAGGGATCTTACAAGATTACTGCCTCATCCTGGTAAATCTAGATCCAATAGCAGGTTCACTTCAGTTCAGTTCAGTCGCTCAGTCGTGTCTGACTCTGTAACCCCATGAATTGCAGCACACCAGGCCTCCCTGTCCATCACCAACTCCTGGAGTCAACCCAAATCCATGTCCATTGAGTTGGTGATGCCATCCAGCCATCTCATTCTAGGTCGTCCCCTTCTCCTCCTGCCCAATCCCTCCCAGCATCAGAGTCTTTTCCAATGAGTCAACTCTTCACATGAGGTGGCCAAAATATTGTAGTTTCAGCTTTAGCACCAGTCCTTCCAAAGAACACCCAGGACTGATCTCCTTTAGGATGGACTGGTTGACTCTCCTTGCAGTCCAAGGGAGACTCCCACACCACCGTTCAAAAGCATCAATTCTTTGGCACTCAGCTTTCTTCACAGTACAACTTTCACATCCATACATGACCACTGGAAAAACCATAGCCTTGACTAGACGGACCTTAGTCAGCAAAGTAATGTCTCTGCTTTTGAATATACTATCTAGGTTGGTCATAACTTTTCTTCCAAGGAGTAAGCATCTTTTAATTTCATGGCTGCAGTCACCATCTGCAGTGATTTTGGAGCCCCCAAAAATAAAGTCTGACGCAATTTCCACTGTTTCCCCATCTATTTGCCATGAAGTGATGGGACCAGATGCCATGATCTTAGTTTTCTGAATGTTGAACTTTAAGCGAACTTTTTCACTTTCCTCTTTCACTTTCATCCAGAGGCTTTTTAGTTCCTCTTCACTTTCTGCCATAAGAGTGGTGTCATCTGCATATCTGAAGTTATTGATATTTCTCCTGGCAATCTTGATTCCAGCTTGTGTTTCTTCCAGTCCAGGATTTCTCATGATGTACTCTGCATATAAGTTAAATAAGCAGGGTGACAATATACAGCCTTGACGTACTCTTTTTCCTATTTGGAACCAGTCTGTTGTTTCATGTCCAGTTCTAACTGTTGCTTCCTGACCTGCATATAGATTTCTCAAGAGGCAGGTCAGGTGGTCTGGTATTCCCATCTCTTTCAGAAATTTCCACAGTTTATTGTGATCCACACAGTCATAGGCTTTGAAAATTTGAGGGTAAAAGTGTCCAATTTTTCACACCTAAGACATCTTTTAAGGAAAATATTAGAATTAGGGCAGTAAGGTGATTGACTAAAGCCTCCATTGTGCTCATACCCTGGTTCAGCTACTTACTCTGTCCAGTCATGATACTCTGAATAGCACATGCCAGTAATCCTTCTGTACTTTCATCTCAGAGACTTAGAATCTGATTCCAGGACAACCAACTTAAAATAGACTTGGTTAGAGGAAGCATTGAATTAAATATTTATCTTAAATTGAACAAATTTGACTGATACAGGACTATAATAAGGGCTTCAGAAGAAATGAAAGTGAAAGTCAATCATGTCTGATTCTTTGTGACTCCATGGACTATACAGTCCATGGAATTCTCCAGGCCAGAATACTGGAGTGGGTAGCCATTCCTTCTCTAGGGAATCTAGGTCAATAATCTATAAATCCAGACATTCCTTTGCTTTGTGAAGACCCTCTAAAGTGACTTCCTCCACTATAACATTGAATTATTCACAATATGTTCCAAGTGTTGGATACTTTTAATTACTACCAAGAAAGTTACCATGAATTATCAATGCATACTGTTTATCTCACTTATTCTTCATAATAACCTTTAAGATTACATGCATTTACATCTGGAGAACAGAGCATCAGCCATACCTAATAGAACAAATAGATGTATATTCCTGATGTACTTTATTAAGAAGTAAACATGAACTACTCTGGTATCTTTGATATTTATATTCTTATAACTTAAAATTCTATGTAAATTTTAAATTTCTTTCTAGGTTGTTTCCATGTCCTGGCTATTATAAACAGTGCTGCAATGAACATTGGGGTACATGTGTCTCTTTCAATTCTGGTTTCCTCGGTGTGTATGTCCAGCAGTGGGATTGCTGGGTCATAAGGCAGTTCTATTTGCAATTTTTTAAGGAATCTCCACACTGTTCTCCATAGTGGCTGTACTAGTTTGCATTCCCACCAACAGTGTAAGAGGGTTCCCTTTTCTCCACACCCTCTCCAGCATTTATTGCTTGCAGATTTTTGGATCGCAGCCTTTCTGACTGGTGTGAAGTGGTACCTAATTGTGTTTTTGATTTGCATTTCTCTAATAATGAGTTCTGATGAGATGGATAAAACTGGAACCAATTATACAGAGTGAAGTAAGCCAGAAAGAAAAACACCAATACAGTATACTAACACATATATATGGAATTTAGAAAGATGGCAATGACGACCCTGTATGCAAGACAGCAAAAAAGACACAGATGTGTATAGCGGACTTTTGGACTCAGAGGGAGAGGGAGAGGGTGGGATGATTTGGGAGAATGGCATTGAAACATGTATACTATCATGTAAGAATCGAATTGCCAGTCTATGTCCGACGCAGGATACAGCATGCTTGGGGCTGGTGCACGGTGATGACCCAGAGAGATGTTATGGGGAGGGAGGTGGGAGGGGGGTTCATGTTTGGGAACGCATGTACACCCGTGGTGGATTCAAGTCAATGTATGGCAAAACCAATCCAGTATTGTAAAGTAAAATAAAGTAAAAAAAAATTTTTTTAAATAAATAAAATAAATTTCTTTCTAAATTCTAATGTTCTAAATGGAGATAAGTTTCCTTTTACTATCATATCCCACCCTTGTGACTTATGTGATACTTTGAATTAAGATAATGTACAATAACCTTATTTTGAGTTGTTGATAGACTATTCTATAAAAGTCTTAACCAAAAAAGAAAAAAAAAAAGTGTTTGTGTTATGATGTCAGCTGCTAAGTCGCTTCAGTCATGTCCGACTCTCTGTGACCCCAGAGATGGCAGTCCACCAGGTTCCCACGTCCCTGGGATTCTCCAGGCAAGACCACTGGAGTGGGTTGCCATTTCCTTCTCCAATGTACGAAAGCAAAAAGTGAAAGTGAAGTCGCTCAGTCATGTCTGACTCTTCGCGACTCCATGGACTGCAGCCCACCAGGCTCCTCCATCCATGGGATTTTCCAGGCAAGAGTACTGGAGTGGGGTGCCATCGCCTTCCTCCGGTTATGATGTCAGACTCATGTATATATTTGGAGAACTTAGCTTTGGCGATGTGCTGTATTATTTATCAAACAAATATGAATTATGTACTATAAGAAGAATTACAAAATAGTGTAAATCCACTATTTTGGTCAAAGAAATGCGACTTAAATTCAAGACTATAGATAAAGAAAAAAGTTAATGTGGCTGCAGAAGAGCTCTAACCTGAGTCATTCTAGTAAATTTTCTGTTCTGCCAGTGCCCCCTGGCAAGGAAGTCCATGGTGTCTTTATTCATCTCTTGGACTCAGCATTTTGGGGGACTCAAGGAAGCATCAAACACAGATCAATTTTTTGGAACAAAGGAACCAACTGAACAACTAGCAGATGTTTGAAAAACTATTCTTGCTCAAGTCAAAGTGCTGGTTCCATGTATCCCTCCTAGACTGTATTCCAGAAAAAGGAAAGTTCACAGAAGGGAGGTAGTTAGAAAGACTTTATGGAATTTCCTTTTAACATGTGATAAATTTTATATTTTAGAAAGTTTGGTGGCTCAGAGGTTAAAGCATTTGCCTCTAATACGGGAGATCTGGGTTCGATCCCTGGAGAATCCCATGGACGGAGGAGCCTGGTGGGCTACAGTCCATGGGGTCACAAAGAGTCGGACATGACTGAGTGACTTAACTTAGGTTCTAGAAAAGTGACAAAAATATTACAGAGAGTTTCCATATACTCCATAAACAGTTTAATAGTTAATTTTTCAAAAAAATGTTTGAAGATGAAGTAATTTTGCATAGGTATATGGGAAGAATATATTTATGACATTCACAGTACTAACAGAAGTACTTGGCATAAATTAGACCCTCAATAAATATTTCTGATGTGAACAAATAAAATGCAGATTGTGCTTAAATATTAAAAGGCCTCTGATAATGAGGTGAAGAATTTGTTTTTAACAAATTCTGTAGGTAATGGCAAGCTATCTTTTCAAGGATAACTTTATACCCCCCAAAAATGTAGAATTTAAAAGTTCTTAAAGAACTTGGTTGTTTATCTTAGGAAAACAACCAAACAAGTTCCAAATTGAATTCATGTCCTAAGACTCAAAAGACCAGAAGTTCTACTTCTCTGTTTCATGAATCAATGTCATAGTATCTGTAATCACAGATGCAGAACACCCTCAATCTCAAGTAGGGACAGAAAGTGATTTGAATTTATTTTTTAATGGTTAGTATAGTTTGGGTGAGAATTATATAATATTTCTTCCAGTTTGTTTTCAGCTCACTAATGAAGCTGATTAATGAGGACATTTGGAATTTGTGTTGGTCTTCCCAAAGGAGAAAAATAGCATTCCACATAGTAGTTTCAGGGTCATTCAAAGGTCTTCTCAGCCACCAGATTTCCTCTTAGTGGTATGAAGTATTATGTTGTTCATAAAGTTCAGAGATAAGAAGCTTATCCTCTAATATTGAGCTCTATGAGCTGCTTGTACTTGGAGATTAATCCTTTGTCAATTGCTTCACTTGCAATTAGTTTGTCCCATTCTGAGGGTTTCCTTTTCATCTTTATTGTTTCCTTTGCTATGTAAAAGCTTTTAATTTTGATTGGGTCCCCTTTATTTATTCCATTACACTAGGAGGTGAGTCAAAGAGGATCTTACTGTTATTATGTCAAAGAGTGTATGCCTATGTTTCCCTCTAAGATTTTTATAGTTTCTGGCCTTAAATTTAGGTCTTTAAGCCATTTTGAGTTTACTCTTGTACATGGTATTAGGGAGTGTTCTAATTTCATTCTTTTACACATAGCTGTTCAGTTTTCCCAGCACCATTTATTGAAGAGGATGTCTTTTCTCCATTGTAATTTTTGCAGCCTTTGTCAAAGATAAGGTGCCCATAAGTGCTTGGGTTTATCTCTCAGCTTTCTATCTTGCTCCATGGGTCTACATTTCTGTTTTTGTGCCAATACCATACTGTCATGATGACTGTAGCTTAGTAATACAGTCTGAAATCATGAAGGTTAATTCCTCCAGGTCCATTTTTCTTTCTCAAGATTGCTTTGGCTATTAGAAGTCTTTTGTGTTTCCACATTAAAAAATTGTGAAATATTTTGTTCTAGTTCTGTGAGAAACACCATTGGTAATGTGATAGGGATTGCATCAAATTCATAGATTGCTTTGGGTAGTATAGTCATTTTCACATTGATCCTTCTGATCCATAAACATGGTACACCTATCTCCACATCTTTTTCTGGCATCTTTGATTTCTTTCATCAGTGTCTTACAGTTTTCTGCATACAGGTCTTTTGTTTCCTTATGTAAGTAAGTTTATTTCTAGGTATTTTATTCTTTTTGTTGCAATGGGGAATGGGATTGTTTCTGTAATTTCTCTTTCTAGTTTTTCATTGTTAGTACATAGGAATGCAAGAGATTTCTGTGTATTGATTTTGTCTCCTGTGACTTTATTAAAGGCAAACAAATAACAACCCAATCAAGAAATGGGCAGGAGACCTAAATAGACATTTCTCCAAAGAAAACATACAGATGGCCAATAAACACATGAAAAATGCTCATTATTAGAGAAATGCAAATCAAAAATAGAATGAGGTATCATCCCATATTAAACAGAATGGCCATCATCAAAAAATCTATAAACAATAAATGCTGGAGAGGATGTGGAGAAAAGGGAATCCTCTTGCACTGTTGGTAGGAATATAAATTGAAAAAGCCATTAATGAGAAGAGTATGGAGAGTCCTTTAAAAACTAGGAATAAATTCTACCATATGACCCAGAAATATCACTACTGGTCATATATCCTAAGAAAACCAGAATTCGAAAAGACACATGTATCCAAGTGTTCATTGCAGCACTATCTACAATTGCCAAGATATGGAAGTAACATAGACGTTTATCAATAGATGAATCCTTATGGCTGATTCACATTGTTTTATGGCAGAAACAAACACAACATTGTGAAGCAATTTTCCCCCAATTAAAAATAAATTTTATTTTTTTCACCAGTGTTTTATAGTTTTCTATATATAGGTCTTTTGTTTCTTTAGGTAGATATATTCCTAAGTATTTTATTCTTTTCATTGCAATAGTGAATGGAATTGTTTCCTTAATTTCTCTATTTTCTCATTATTAGTGTATAAGAATGCAAGGGATGAGGGGAGGGAAAGATGGCGGAGGAACAGGACGGGAAGACCACTTTCTCCCTCACAAATTCCTCAAAAGAACATTTCAATGCTGAGCAAACTTCACAAAACAACTTCTGTAGGCTGGCAGAGGACATCAGGCAACCAGAAAAGCAGACCATTGTCTTCAAAAACAGGTAGGATAAAATATAAAAGACGAAAAAGGAGACAAAGGAGGTGGGGAGGGAACTCCATCCCGGGAAGGGAAGCCCGTCCTGGGAAGGGAATTTTAAGAAGAGAGGTTTCCAAACACCAGGAAACACTCTCCCTGCCGAGTCTGTGGTGAGCCTTGGAAACACAGAGGACAACATAACAGCAAGGAAAAATAGATAAATGATTAAAACCAACAGATTACAAGCCCAACAGTAACTCCCCCAGCGGAAAAGCAGCACAGACGCCTGCATCCGCCATTGGGAAGTGGGGGCAGGGCAGGGACACACGGGAGGCGCGGGCTGCAGTGCTTTGCAAGAATCGGGCAGGAATGCCCCGCGCAACCAGAACGATCCAACTTGGGCTAGCAAACCAGACTGTGGGATAGCTACCACGCGAAAAGCTCGAACATAAGACACCGCCAGGACCAAGCACAGAACAAAGGATGGAACGAAAAAAGCCGGCTGCAGACCATCCCCCGCCGGGGACAGGCAGCCAGAGCCGTAAGGTCTGGAAAGGGGCAATTGCAGACCCGGAGAGACTTTACTTACCTAACTGCAAGCAGGCTCCTTTGCTAAGACTTCTGGGGGTGCTGGACAGTCACAATCTGCCTCACGGGGTGCGCCAGCGGTCCACCCAGAAAGCTGAGCAGCAGCGGCAGAAAAGGTGACAAGCCGCGGCGATCGCGCTCGCCAAACTCCTGAGCTACTCGGACCTGGGAAGGGCACAAAGCGCAGTTCCAGCCGAATCTGTGCCTCTGAGGGCTGCCTGAGCGCCGAACCTGAGCGGCTTGGACCGGGGAAGTGCACGCAGCCTAGGGCCGGCCCCAGACGGTTCCCGGCTGAGCATCGTAGAGCCGGAGCGGTTTGTGCGCCGCGAGAAAGGACAGGTCAAGCGGGGCAGAGATACTGTGTGCACACGACAGTGCTATTTGTTTGCAGCATCCCCCCTCCCCACAGCACGACTAAACTAGTGAGCCTAAAAAGCCAGCAAACAGAAGTTAAACAGAGGGAACCACCTCGGAAGTGATCCCACACGGCCCATAACACCAGATATATTTTTTTGATATTTTTAAAATCATTCCTTTTTTTTTCTTTTTTTGCTTTTTTTTCTAACTTTTTTTAATTGTTAAGTCTTCTATTTCTCCTCTAATTTTTATTTCTATAACCTATTATTACTATTTTTTTTAAAGACTTTTTTTTTTTTAAGGCAAACACCATGTATAGTCTTTGGATGGTTGTTGATGGTTTTTTTTTTTTTTGATTGTTTGTCTGTTTGCTTGTTTGTTTTTTAATAATTCTTTTTCTTTTTTTTTCTTTCTTCCTTTTTCCTTCTGCTTCTCTTTAATATTGTATCTTTGAAAATCCAACCTCTACTCTAGATTTTTAATCTTTGCTCTTAGGTGTTTGTTGCCAATTTTGTACATTTAAAAACCCAAACTTCACTACCCCAGTTTACCTGAGAGCGAGATTACTGGCTTGACCACTCTCTCCTCCTCTGGACTCTCCTTTTTCTCCACCAGGTGGCCTCTGTCTCTTTTCTCCCCCATCTCTCCTCTATCCAACTCTGTGAATCTCTGTGTGTTCCAGACGGTGGGGAACACCTAAGGAACAGGTTACTGGCAGGATTTGTATCTCTCCTACTCATTCCTCTCTCTTATCCTCCTGGTCACCTCTGTCTACTTCCTCCCTCTCCTCTTCCCCATATAACTCTGTAAATACCTCTGAGCGGTCCAGACTATAGAGCGCACATAAGGAAGTGACTACTGGCTAGCTTGCTCTCTTCTCTTTTGATCTCACCGCATCTCATTCCAGTTACCTCTAACTACCTCCTCCATCTTCTCTTCTCCTTATAACCCAGTGAACCTCTCTGAGTGTCCCTCAATGTGGAGAAACTTTTCATCTTTAACCTAGATGTTTTATCATCGGTGCTGTATAGATGGAGAAGTCTAGAGGCTACTGTAAAAATAAAACTGAAAACCAGAAGCAGGAGGCTTAAATCCAAAGCCTGAAAACATTAGAGAACTCTTGAATTCAGGGAACATTAAGCAATAGGAGCCCATCTAATGCCTTCATACCTACACCAAAACCAAGCTCCACCCAAGGGCCAACAAGTTCCAAAACAAGACATACCACGCAAATTCTCCAGCAACACAGGAACACTCCCCTGAGCTTCAATATACAGGCAGCTCAAAATTATCCCAAAACCTTTGATGTCTCGTAACCCATTACGGGTTACTCCACTGCACTCCAGAGAGAAGAAACCCAGCTCCACCCACCAAAACTCCAACACAAGCCTCCCTAACCAGGAAACCTTGACAAGCCACTGATAGAACCCCACCCAAAGTGAGGAAGCTCCATAATAAAGAGAACTCCACAAATTACCAGAATATAAAAAGGCCACCCCAAACGCAGCAATATAACCAAGATGAAGAGACAGAGGAATACACAGCAGGTAAAGGAACAGGAGAGTTGCCCACCAAACCAAACAAAAGAGGAAGAAGTAGGGAATCTACCAGAGAAGGAATTCCGAATATTGATAGTGAAAATGATCCAAAATCTTGAAATCAAAATGGAATCACAGATAAATAGGCTAGAGACAAAGATTGAGAAGATGCAAGAAAGGTTTAACAAGGACCTAGAAGAAATAAAAAAGAGTCAAAATATAATGAATAACACAATAAATGAGATCAGAAACACTCTGGAGGCAACAATTAGTAGAATAATGGAGGCAGAAGATAGGATTAGTGAAATAGAAGATAGAATGGTAAAAATAAATGAATCAGAGAGGAAACAAGAAAAACGAATTAAAAGAAATGAGGACAATCTCAGAGACCTCCAGGACAATATGAAATGCTCCAACATTCGAATTATAGGAGTCCCAGAAGAAGAAGACAGAAAGAAAGATCATGAGAAAATCCTTGAGGAGATAATAGTTGAAAACTTCCCTAAAATGGGGAAGGAAATAATCACCCAAGTCCAAGAAACACAGAGAGTTCCAAATAGGAAAAACCCAAGGCGAAACACCCCAAGACACATCTTAATCAAATTAACAAAGATCAAACACAAAGAACAAAAAGCAGCAAGGGAAAAACAACAAATAACACACAAGGGGATTCCCATAAGGATAACAGCTGATCTTTCAATAGAAACTCTTCAGGCCAGGAGGGAATGGCAAGACATACTTAAAGTGATGAAAGACAATAACCTACAGCCCAGATTACTGTACCCAGCAAGGATCTCATTCAAATACGAAGGAGAAATCAAAAGCTTTACAGACAAGCAAAAGCTGAGAGAATTCAGCACCACCAAACCAGCTCTCCAACAAATTCTAAAGGATATTCTCTAGACAGGAAACACGAAAAGGGTGTATAAACCCGAACCCAAAACAATAAAGTAAATGGTAACGGGATCATACTTATCAATAATTACCTTAAACATAAATGGGTTGAACGCCCAACCAAAAGACAAAGACTGGCCGAATGGATACAAAAACAAGACCCCTCTATATGCTGCTTACAAGAGACCCACCTCAAAACAAGGGACACATACAGACTGAAAGTGAAGGGCTGGAAAAAGATATACCATGCAAATACAGACCAAAAGAAAGCAGGAGTGGCAATACTCATATCCGATAAAATAGACTTTAAAACAAAGGCTGTGAAAAGAGACAAAGAAGGCCACTACATAATGATCAAAGGAACAATCCAAGAAGAAGATATAACAATTATAAATATATATGCACCCAATATAGGAGCACCGCAATATGTAAGACAAATGCTAACAAGTATGAAAGGGGAAATCAACAATAACACAATAATAGTGGGAGACTTTAATACCCCACTCACACCTATGGACAGATCCACTAAACAGAAAATTAACAAAGAAACGCAAACTTTAAACGATACATTAGATCAGTTAGACCTAATTGATATCTATAGGACATTTCACCCCAAAACAACGAATTTCACCTTTTTTTCAAGTGCTCATGGAACCTTCTCCAGGATAGATCACATCCTGGGCCATAAATCTAAACTTGATAAATTCAAAAAAATCGAAATCATTCCAAGCATCTTTTCTGACCATAATGCATTAAGATTAGATCTCAATTACAGGAGAAAAACTATTAAAAATTCCAACATATGGAGGTTGAACAACACACTTCTGAATAACCAACAAATCACAGAAGAAATCAAAAAAGAAATCAAAATATGCATAGAAGCTAATGAAAATGAAAACACAACAACCCAAAACCTGTGGGACACTATAAAAGCAGTGCTAAGAGGAAAGTTCATAGCAATACAGGCATACCTCAAGAAACAAGAAAAAAGTCAAATAAATAACCTAACTCTGCAACTAAAGCAACTAGAAAAGGAAGAGTTGGAGAACCCCAGAGTTAGTAGAAGGAAAGAAATCTTAAAAATTAGGGCAGAAATAAATGCAAAAGAAACAAAAGAGACCATAGCAAAAATCAACAAAGCCAAAAGCTGGTTCTTTGAAAGGATAAATAAAATTGACAAACCATTAGCCAGACTCATCAAGAAGCAAAGAGAGAAAAATCAAATCAATAAAATTAGAAATGAAAATGGAGAGATCACAACAGACAACACAGAAATACAAAGGATCATAAGAGACTACTATCAGCAGTTGTATGCCAATAAAATGGACAACGTGGAAGAAATGGACAAATTCTTAGAAAAGTACAATTTTCCAAAACTGAACCAGGAAGAAATCGAAAATCTTAACAGACCCATCACAAGCACGGAAATTGATACTGTAATCAGAAATCTTCCAGCAAACAAAAGCCCAGGTCCAGATGGCTTCACAGCTGAATTCTACCAAAAATTTCGAGAGGAGCTAACACCTATCCTACTCAAACTCTTCCAGAAAATTGCAGAGGAAGGTAAACTTCCAAACTCATTCTATGAGGCCACCATCACCCTAATACCAAAACCTGACAAGATGTCACACAAAAAGAAAACTACAGGCCAATATCTCTGATGAACATAGATGCAAAAATCCTCAACAAAATTCTAGCAATCAGAATCCAACAACACATTAAAAAGATCATACACCATGACCAAGTAGGCTTTATCCCAGGGATGCAAGGATTCTTCAATATCCGCAAATCAATCAATGTAATTCACCACATTAACAAATTGAAAAATAAAAACCATATGATTATCTCAATAGATGCAGAGAAGGCCTTTGACAAAATTCAACATCCATTTATGATAAAAACTCTCCAGAAAGCAGGAATAGAAGGAACATATCTCAACATAATAAAAGCTATCTATGACAAACCCACAGCAAACATTATCCTCAATGGTGAAAAATTGAAAGCATTTCCCCTAAAGTCAGGAACAAGACAAGGGTGTCCACTTTCACCGCTACTATTCAACATAGTTCTGGAAGTTTTGGCCACAGCAATCAGAGCAGAAAAAGAAATAAAAGGAATCCAAATTGGAAAAGAAGAAGTAAAACTCTCACTGTTTGCAGATGACATGATCCTCTACATGGAAAACCCTAAAGACTCCACCAGAAAATTACTAGAGCTCATCAATGAATATAGTAAAGTTGCAGGATATAAAATCAACACACAGAAATCCCTTGCATTCCTATACACGAATAATGAGAAAGTAGAAAAAGAAATTAAGGAAACAATTCCATTCACCATTGCAACGAAAAGAATAAAATACTTAGGAATATATCTACCTAAAGAAACTAAAGACCTATATATAGAAAACTATAAAACACTGATGAAAGAAATCAAAGAGGACACTAATAGATGGAGAAATATACCATGTTCATGGATTGGCAGAATCAATATAGTGAAAATGAGTATACTACCCAAAGCAATTTACAAATTCAATGCAATCCCTATCAAGCTACCAGCCACATTTTTCACAGAACTAGAACAAATAATTTCAAGATTTGTATGGAAATACAAAAAACCTCCAATAGCCAAAGCAATCTTGAGAAAGAAGAATGGAACTGGAGGAATCAACTTGCCTGACTTCAGGCTCTACTACAAAGCCACAGTCATCAAGACAGTATGGTACTGGCACAAAGACAGACATATAGATCAATGAACAAAATAGAAAGCCCAGAGATAAATCCACACACATATGGACACCTTATCTTTGACAAAGGAGGCAAGAATATACAATGGAGTAAAGATAATCTCTTTAACAAGTGGTGCTGGGAAAACTGGTCAACCACTTGTAAAAGAATGAAACTAGATCACTTTCTAACACCACACACAAAAATAAACTCAAAATGGATTAAAGATCTAAATGTAAGATCAGAAACTATAAAACTCCTAGAGGAGAACATAGGCAAAACACTCTCAGACATAAATCACAGCAGGATCCTCTATGATCCACCTCCCAGAATGCTGGAAATAAAAGCAACAATAAACAAATGGGATCTAATTAAAATTAAAAGCTTCTGCACAACAAAGGAAAATATAAGCAAGGTGAAAAGACAGCCTTCTGAATGGGAGAAAATAATAGCAAATGAAGCAACTGACAAACAACTAATCTCAAAAATATACAAGCAACTTCTGCAGCTCAACTCCAGAAAAATAAACGACCCAATCAAAAAATGGGCCAAAGAACTAAATAGACATTTCTCCAAAGAAGACATACGGATGGCTAACAAACACATGAAAAGATGCTCAACATCACTCATTATTAGAGAAATGCAAATCAAAACCACAATGAGGTACCACTTCACACCAGTCAGAATGGCTGCGATCCAAAAATCTGCAAGCAATAAATGCTGGAGAGGGTGTGGAGAAAAGGGAACCCTCCTACACTGTTGGTGGGAATGCAAACTAGTACAGCCACTATGGAGAACAGTGTGGAGATTCCTTAAAAAATTGCAAATAGAACTACCTTATGACCCAGCAATCCCACTGCTGGGCATACACACCGAGGAAACCAGAATTGAAAGAGACACATGTACCCCAATGTTCATCGCAGCACTGTTTATAATAGCCAGGACATGGAAACAACCTAGATGTCCATCAGCAGATGAATGGATAAGAAAGCTGTGGTACATATACACAATGGAGTATTACTCAGCCGTTAAAAAGAATTCATTTGAATCAGTTCTGATGAGATGGATGAAACTGGAGCCGATCATACAGAGTGAAGTAAGCCAGAAAGACAAACACCAATACAGTATACTAACACATATATATGGAATTTAGGAAGATGGCAATGACGACCCTGTATGCAAGACAGGGAAAGAGACACAGATGTGTATAACGGACTATTGGACTCAGAGGGAGAGGGAGAGGGTGGGATGATTTGGGAGAATGACATTCTAATATGTATACTATCATGTGAATTGAATCGCCAGTCTATGTCTGACGCAGGATGCAGCATGCTTGGGGCTGGTGCATGGGGATGACCCAGAAAGATGTTATGGGGAGGGAGGTGGGAGGGGGGTTCATGTTTGGGAATGCATGTAAGAATTAAAGATTTTAAAATTTAAAAAAATAAAATAAAATAAAATAAAATAAAATGATGTATAACATAAAAAAAAAAATTAGGGCAGAAATAAATGCAAAAGAAACAAAAGAGACCATAGCAAAAATCAACAAAGCCAAAAGCTGGTTCTTTGAAAGGATAAATAAAATTGACAAACCATTAGCCAGACTCATCAAGAAGCAAAGAGAGAAAAATCAAATCAATAAAATTAGAAATGAAAATGGAGAGATCACAACAGACAACACAGAAATACAAAGGATCATAAGAGACTACTATCAGCAGTTGTATGCCAATAAAATGGACAACGTGGAAGAAATGGACAAATTCTTAGAAAAGTACAATTTTCCAAAACTGAACCAGGAAGAAATAGAAAATCTTAACAGACCCATCACAAGCATGGAAATTGAAACGGTAATCAGAAATCTTCCAGCAAACAAAAGCCCAGGTCCAGACGGCTTCACAGCTGAATTCTACCAAAAATTTCGAGAAGAGCTAACACCTATCCTCCTCAAACTCTTCCAGAAAATTGAAGAGGAAGGTAAACTTCCAAACTCATTCTATGAGGCCACCATCACCCTAATACCAAAACCTGACAAGATGTCACACAAAAAGAAAACTACAGGCCAATATCACTGATGAACATAGATGCAAAAATCCTCAACAAAATTCTAGCAATCAGAATCCAACAACACATTAAAAAGATCATATACCATGACCAAGTGGGCTTTATCCCAGGGACGCAAGGATTCTTCAATATCCGCAAATCAATCAATGTAATTCACCACATTAACAAATTGAAAAATAAAAACCATATGATTATCTCAATAGATGCAGAGAAGGCCTTTGACAAAATTCAACATCCATTTATGATAAAAACTCTCCAGAAAGCAGGAATAGAAGGAACATACCTCAACATAATAAAAGCTATATATGACAAACCCACAGCAAACATTATCCTCAATGGTGAAAAATTGAAAGCATTTCCCCTAAAGTCAGGAACAAGACAAGGGTGCCCACTTTCACTGCTACTATTCAACATAGTTCTGGAAGTTTTGGCCACAGCAATCAGAGCAGAAAAAGAAATAAAAGGAATCCAAATTGGAAAAGAAGAAGTAAAACTCTCACTGTTTGCAGATGACATGATCCTCTACATGGAAAACCCTAAAGACTCCACCAGAAAATTACTAGAGCTAATCAATGAATATAGCAAAGTTGCAGGATATAAAATCAACACACAGAAATCCCTTGCATTCCTATATACGAATAATGAGAAAGTAGAAAAAGAAATTAAGGAAACAATTCCATTCACCATTGCAACGAAAAGAATAAAATACTTAGGAATATATCTACCTAAAGAAACTAAAGACCTATATATAGAAAACTATAAAACACTGATGAAAGAAGTCAAAGAGGACACTAATAGATGGAGAAATATACCATGTTCATGGATTGGAAGAATCAATATAGTGAAAATGAGTATACTACCCAAAGTAATTTACAAATTCAATGCAATCCCTGTCAAGCTACCAGCCACATTTTTCACAGAACTAGAACAAATAATTTCAAGATTTGTATGGAAATACAAAAAACCTCCAATAGCCAAAGCAATCTTGAGAAAGAAGAATGGAACTGGAGGAATCAACTTGCCTGACTTCAGGCTCTACTACAAAGCCACAGTCATCAAGACAGTATGGTACTGGCACAAAGACAGACACATAGATCAATGGAACAAAATAGAAAGCCCAGAGATAAATCCACACACATATGGACACCTTATCTTTGACAAAGGAGGCAAGAATATACAATGGAGTAAAGACAATCTCTTTAACAAGTGGTGCTGGGAAAACTGGTCAACCACTTGTAAAAGAATGAAACTAGATCACTTTCTAACACCGTACACAAAAATAAACTCAAAATGGATTAAAGATCTAAATGTAAGATCAGAAACTATAAAACTCCTAGAGGAGAACATAGGCAAGACACTCTCAGACATAAATCACAGCAGGATCCTCTATGATCCACCTCCCAGAATTCTGGAAATAAAAGCAAAAATAAACAAATGGGATCTAATTAAAATTAAAAGCTTCTGCACAACAAAGGAAAATATAAGCAAGGTGAAAAGACAGCCTTCTGAATGGGAGAAAATAATAGCAAATGAAGCAACTGACAAACAACTAATCTCAAAAATATATAAGCAACTTCTGCAGCTCAATTCCAGAAAAATAAACGACCCAATCAAAAAATGGGCCAAAGAACTAAATAGACATTTCTCCAAAGAAGACATATGGATGGCTAACAAACACATGAAAAGATGCTCAACATCACTCATTATTAGAGAAATGCAAATCAAAACCACAATGAGGTACCACTTCACACCAGTCAGAATGGCTGCGATCCAAAAATCTGCAAGCAATAAATGCTGGAGAGGGTGTGGAGAAAAGGGAACCCTCCTACACTGTTGGTGGGAATGCAAACTAGTACAGCCACTTTGGAGAACAGTGTGGAGATTCCTTAAAAAATTGCAAATAGAACTACCTTATGACCCAGCAATCCCACTTCTGGGCATACACACCGAGGAAACCAGAATTGAAAGAGACACATGTACCCCAATGTTCATCGCAGCACTGTTTATAATAGCCAGGACATGGAAACAACCTAGATGTCCATCAGCAGATGAATGGATAAGAAAGCTGTGGTACATATACACAATGGAGTATTACTCAGCCGTTAAAAAGAATTCATTTGAATCAGTTCTGATGAGATGGATGAAACTGGAGCCAATTATACAGAGTGAAGTAAGCCAGAAAGAAAAACACCAGTACAGTATACTAACACATATATATGGAATTTAGGAAGATGGCAATGACGACCCTGAATGCAAGACAGGAAAAAAGACACAGATGTGTATAATGGACTTTTGGACTCAGAGGGAGAGGGAGAGGGTGGGATGATTTGGGAGAATGGGAATTCTAACATGTATACTATCATGTAAGAATTGAATCGCCAGTCCATGTCTGACGTAGGGTGCAGCATGCTTGGGGCTGGTGCATGAGGATGACCCAGAGAGATGTTGTGGGGAGGGAGGTGGGAAGGGGGGTCATGTTTGGGAACGCATGTAAGAATTAAAGATTTTAAAATTTAAAAAATAAAAAAAATTAATAAAAAAAACATCAAAAAAAAGAAAGAATAGTGAGTTAATACAATGCTTTGAAATATTGATAAAATAAATGCTTTTAAAACCTAAAAAAAAAAAAGAATGCAAGGGATTTCTGTGTGTTGATTTTATATCCTGCAACTTTACTATATTCATTGATCAGCTCTAGTAATTTTCTGGTGGAGTCTTTAGGGTTTTCTATGTAGGGGATCATGTCATCTGCAAACAGTGAGAGTTTTACTTCTTCTTTTCCAATTTGGATTCCTTTTATTTCTTTTTCTGCTCTGATTGCTGTGGCCAAAACTTCCAAAACTATGTTGAATAGTAGTGGTGAAAGTGGGCACCCTTGTCTTGTTCCTGACTTTAGGGGAAATGCTTTCAATTTTTCACCATTGAGGATAATGTTTGCTGTGGGTTTGTCATATATAGCTTTTATTATGTTGAGGTATGTTCTTTCTGTTCCTGCTTTCTGGAGAGTTTTTATCATAAATGGATGTTGAATTTTGTCAAAGGCTTTCTCTGCATCTATTGAGATAATCATATGGCTTTTATTTTTCAATTTGTTAATGTGGTGTATTACATTGATTGATTTGCAGATATTGAAGAATCCTTGCATCAAAGAACACACTAATAGATGGAGAAATATAGAGTGTTCATGGATTGGAAGAATCAATATAGTGAAAATGAGTATACTACCCAAAGCAATCTATATATTCAACGCAATCCCTATCAAGCTACCAGCAATATTTTTCACAGAGCTAGGACAAATAATTTCACAATTTGTATGGAAATACAAAAAACCTCCAATAGCCAAAGCAATCTTGAGAAAGAAGAATGGAACTGGAGGAATCAACTTGCCTGACTTCAGGCTCTACTACAAAGCCACAGTCATCAAAACAGTATGGTACTGGCACAAAGACAGAAACACAGATCAATGGAACAAATTAGAAAGCCCAGAGATAAATCCACACACCTATGGACACCTTATCTTTGACAAAGGAGGCAAGAATATACAATGGAGAAAAGACAATCTCTTTAACAAGTGGTGCTGGGAAAACTGTCAAACACTTGTAAAAGAATGAAACTAGAACACTTTCTAACACCATACACAAAAATAAACTCAAAATGGATTAAAGATATAAATGTAAGACCAGAAACTATAAAACTCCTAGAGGAGAACATAGGCAAAATATTCTCTGACATAAATCACAGCAGGATCCTCTATGACCCACCTCCCAGAATATTGGAAATAAAAGCAAAAATAAATAAATTGGACCTAATTAAAATTAAAAGCTTGTGCACAATAAAGGAAACTATAAGCAAGGTGAAAAGGCAACCTTCAGAATGGGAGAAAATAACAGCAAATGAAGTAACTAAAAAACAACTAATCTCAAAAATATACAAGCAACTCCTGCAGCTCAATTCCAGAAAAATAAACGACCCAATCAAAAAATGGGCCAAAGAACTAAATAGACATTTCTCCAAAGAAGATTTACAGATGGCTAACAAACACATGAAAAGATGCTCAACATCACTCATTATCAGAGAAATGCAAATCAAAACCACAGTGAGGTACCATTTCACTCCAGTCAGAATGGCTGCTATTCAAAAGACTATATGCAATAAATGCTGGAGAAGCTGTGGAGAAAAGGGAACCCTCTTACACTGTTGGTGGGAATGCAAACTAGTACAGCCACTATGGAGAACAGTGTGGAGATTCCTTAAAAAACTGCAAATAGAACTGCCTTATGGCCCAGCAATCCCACTTCTGGGCATACACACCAAGGAAACCAGAATTGAAAGAAACACGTGTACCCCAATGTTCATCGCAGCACTGTTTATAGTAGCCAGGACATGGAAGTAACCTAGATGTCCATCAGCAGATGAATGGATAAGAAAGGTGGGGTACTTATAAACAATGGAGTATTACTCAGCCATAAAAAGAATACATTTGAATCAGTTCTAATGAGGTGGATGAAACTGGAGCCAATTATACAGAGTGAAGTAAGCCAGAAAGAAAAACACCAATGCAGTATACTAACGCATATATATGGAATTTAGAAAGATGGTAACAATAACCCTGTATGCGAGACAGCAAAAGAGACACAGATGTATAGAACAGTCTTTTGGACTCTGTGGGAGAGGGAGAGGGTGGGATGATTTGTGAGAATGACATTGAAACATGTATATCATAAAAGAAATGAATCGCCAGTCTAGGTTCGATGCAGGATACAGGATGCTTGGGGCTGGTGCATTGGGATGACCCAGAGGGATGGTACGGGGAGGGAGGAGGGAGGGGGCCTCAGGATGGGGAACACATGTACACCCGTGGTGAATTCATGTTGATGTATGGCAAAACCAATACAATATTGTAAAGTAATTAGCCTCCAATTAAAATAAATAAATTTAAATTAAAAAATTAAAAATAACATTCTATAAAAATAAATAAATAAAATTCAGTGGAGTTTTCATATGTGGAAAAAAATAAATAAAAGTAAATTTTAAAAGGAGAAATTTATTCTCTCATCAGTCCATTTTTAGGTACTGAACTATGTGGAGTGTTGAAAGCAATTTATGATGTCTTGCTGATTAGGGGCTGATTATGTCCTGCATCAAGTCAGGTTAAACACATAGTAACAGGTAGCAGGAACTCTGCATCTAAGAGCTGGATTATATTAGGTTCCCCTCTGCTAGGGGGAAAAAAATGAGAAAGGCTAGCTGTCAGAACTATTTTCCTTCATGGTTCCCAAGAAAGATGTGTACAGAGAAGAAAAGACCAGGCAAATCCTATCCCATCTGTTACTATAAGGCTTTCCCTCCAACTGACATAGACTCCTAATAAGTGGTATCTGGCCATGTAAAACTTGCAAGAATCCTTTTAATGAGATGAAGGTTTTTTTCCGCATGGGGGTTGGCCTGGTTTCTGGTGGTCATGGCTCTTTAACACTTCCAAGAGGTTAAATGACATTAATGTCAAAGTTGGTCAAGTAGTCTCTGCGGCTGCAGATCTATGTACTCAAACAACTCTATGGAATAAGAGCAAAAAGGGAAACCCTAAAAGAGCCAAAAAGGGATATCTTTCACCAAACATCTCATCCCTACCACTGAATCCAAAATGTGATCCATCAGTACTCTTCTATTCACACAGATTTCCAGTCAGCTCCTCCTACTTTCCCCCCTCTTTTATTGGCATGCTAATCAGTGTTTTATATTATAAAGGCCCTTTTGCCTTTCATATTCAATCAGGTACAAGTTCTCCAACATTTCTGAATCTAACAGTTGCTTGCTATTTCCTCAGCAATCATGACAGTCTGAAATTCTGTACAATGGCTTCCTAACCCAACAATTTCAGTTATCCCTCAAACCTAGATAAGTGCCTTACATATAGTATGTTCCCAATTAATAGCTATTACATTGCTGTATAAATGGATATTCCTCTTCCCATCCTAATCAAGGTTCTTTTCCAATCTGCATAATATACTAAAAATAGAGACTTGATTCTCCAAACTCAGGAACATCTTCTTATTCTAGTTCCAGTCCTTTAATCACATTTTTTGGTAAATTATTTATTTTAATTGGAGGCTAATTACTTTATAATATTGTAGTGGTTTTTGCCATACATTTACATGAATCAGCCATGGGTGTATGTGTGTCCCCCATCCTGAACACCCCCTCCCTTTTCCCTCCCCATCCCATCCTTCAGGGTTGTCCCAGTGCACTGGCCCTGAGCACCCTGTCTTATGCATCGAACCTGGACTGACTGACTATTTCACATATGGAAATATACATGTTTCAATGCTATTCTCTCACATCATCCCACCCTCGCCTTCTCCCACAGAGTCCAAATGTCTGTTCTTTACATCTGTGTCTCTTTTGCTGTCTCACATATAGGGTCATCACTCCTTTATCACATTTTTAACACTAAATCTCACTACATTTTCCCAAAGATTATAATTACACTACATTGACAAGCTCTAAATTTTTCTGCTTTTTTCCCCTTCTTTGTGAAGTTCCTTTCTTTGATCTTCCTCTACACTGAGCTCTTCCTATGAAAATTCTTTTCATACAATTATAACATGCATTTGTATTCAGCATAATTCAAAAATTTTGTTTTATTCTCATTTGTATTCTTATTAACATATAGCATGGTGCCTTACACACTTATTAGCTACATAGTAAATATCTATTAATTTAATCAACATGAATTTCAAAGACCTCACTAGAAATCTTTGCACACACACAGGACAAAATCAAGACATACTTTGAGTGATTTACAAGTGTTGACAGAAAGTAACAACATCAATATGGACCAATGTCACAAAACAAGTTTCCTGGAAGAGGTGGTTTTTGATGCAATCCTTGAAGGTACCACTCTCTTCTTACTAAGTAATAAGCCAATTAATATGGTAATACCACAGTTCTACTTCATCAATAAATATGTTTGTACACCATAGGAAGACTCAGAACAGAGCATATTCATAAGTATTTTGGAAAACATAGGAAGAAAATGGAAAAGGAGAGAAGTCAGTACTATAGAAAGTTGCAGGTAGGAAGAAGTATTCCAAGTATCCACAGCAAGGGAATCCTGGACATTAATTTGAGGCTGTGCCTCCTCCATCAAATCAGACTTTCATCTGAGCTTTGCTAGTCACCCCTGTGCAACAAATCCATTAACTTTCTGTCTCCAGGTCTTTCAGCTCTAAGATTTGGGGATTTGCTGATGCCAACACTGGTTAATAGCTTAAGAGAAAATTATCCCATGCTTTCTTCTAAAGGGCTAATTAAAGGCAAAACATTAGAGCCATGGAAAGGCATTCACCCCTCTTGAAGTACTCTGAATATTTCCACACACTTGAGACTTCTGATTTATACAGTGTGGGAGTGGACATTTAAACCATTATTTGCAGTTAACACATACTGCCTAAGAAATAAAACTATCCCTAACTATGATTTCTGTGTATAAACTCCCTGTAGCTATTATTGGACTCACAATAGGTTCCCCGAAGTTCTATTAAAATATCAATAGTATTTTTCAGAGCTTAAATTGAGCGGTGATTTTATTTCAGGCTGATCGTATAAACCACTTTTCTTCAAAGATTCTCTAGTTGCTAAAAATGAAAGTCATTCAAACGAGCAGTGATTGAAACAGTGTAAAGAAGGAGGGGAAAAATCAATATCACATTTTCCAGGGCACTATCTCTACTTTTGAAAAGACACCATTAATAACGTGCTTACAAGAGAAGCAGCCAGTTGCTCAAAGTGCATTCAGAGGTGAGTTAAATGGATGGATTTCTGAGATTCTCTCCCTCCCTCTCTCTCTCTCTCTCTCTCTCTCTCTCTCTCTCTCTCTCTCTCTCTCTCTCTCTCTCTCTCTCCCTCCCTCCCTCCCTCCCTTGCTAAGAAGTCAAAACTCACTGATAGAATCTGGAACAAGCTGACTCAAGACACTCTCAGATTTTACATTAGGATTCACTTTTTATATAAACCTAAAACGTCTCTAAAAAATAATAACGTCTATTAATTAAAAAGGCACTCTCAGAACCTGAAGCTAAACGGACTGCTCTGCAGCCTTGGAAGTACCTCTCTCCTATACTTTGTCTGCACTTTAAGACAAGAATGACATGGGGGTGAAGAGAGAAGAATAGCCACCAATTCCTAGGGATTCATAGGTTTATTGTGCTTCCAAATCTGGTTCATTAAATCAAGACCAAACTCAGCAGAGAATCTAACTCTTTAGTGATGACATGATGACCCTGCCTACACTTAACTTCCATTTCTTGACAATGTTCCATCTCTGCTCCAGGATATTTCCTAGGCACAAGAAAGTTTTGGAAAAGAAAAAATTTGTGGTTACACTTGAAACATGACAGGTTTAGGATTAAAATGTTTTGTAACTGGCAACTGATATCTCCCTTCTAGGGAAGGAATATGAGAAAAGCAACTTGAAAAAAAAAAAAAGGCTGGCTTATTATAAAGCAAGAAGGATTCCAAAACATGAAGAAGATGCATGAAATAAGAATGCTGAAGAGAGGAAGAAGAGAAAGTAGAGGGGGATCAAAGCCAAGATCAAGAAGGATAAAAACTCACCTTTGGGAAAATGAGTAGTAAAAATTCATAGTGACAGGAACTATAATACAAGTGAAATAAAAGTGTTAGTCACTAAGTTCAGTTCAGTTCAGTCTCTCAGTCATGTCCGACTCTTTGCGACCCCATGAATCGCAGCATGCCAGGCCGCCGTGTTCATCACCATCTCCCGGAGTTCACTCAGACTCACGTCCATCGAGTCCGTGATGCCATCCAGCCATCTCATCCTCGGTCGTCCCCTTCTCCTCCTGCCCTCAATCCCTCCCAGCATCAGAGTCTTTTCCAATGAGTCAACTCTTCACATGAGGTGGCCAAAGTACTGGAGTTTTAGCTTTAGCATCATTCCTTCCAAACAAATCCCAGGGTCGATCTCCTTCAGAATGGACTGGTTGGATCTCCTCGCAGTCCAAGGGACTCTCAAGAGTCTTCTCCAACACCACAGTTCAAAAGCATCAATTCTTCGGTGCTCAGCCTTCTTCACAGTCCAACTATCACATCCATACATGACCACAGGAAAAACCATAGCCTTGACTAGACGGACCATAGTCAGCAAAGTAATGTCTCTGCTTTTGAATATGCTATCTAGGTTGGTTATAACTTTTCTTCCAAGGAGTAAGTGTCTTTTAATTTCATGGCTGCAATCACCATCTGCAGTGATTTTGGAGCCCAAAAAAATAAAGTCTGACACTTTATTTTTATATAAAATAAACACTGTTTCCACTGTTTCCCCATCTATTTCCCATGAAGTGATGGGACTGGATGCCATGATCTTCGTTTTCTGAATGTTGAGCTTTAAGCCAACTTTTTCACTCTCCTTTTTCACTTTCATCAAGAGGCTTTTTAGCTCCTCTTCACTTTCTGCCATAAGGGTGGTGTCATCTGCATATCTGAGGTTATTGATATTTCTCCTGGCAATCTTGATTCCAGCTTGTGCTTCTTCCAGTCCAGCATTTCTCATGATGTACTCTGCATGTAAGTTAAATAAGCAAGGTGACAATATACAGCCTTGACATACTCCTTTTCCTATTTGGAACCAGTCTGTTGTTCCATGTCCAGTTCTAACTATTGCTTCCTGACTTGCATACAGATTTCTCAAGAGGCACGTCAGGTGGTCTGGTATTCCCATCTCTCTCAGAATTTTCCACAGTTTATTATGATCCACACCGTCAAAAGGCATAATCAATAAAGCAGAAAGATGTTTTTCTGGAACTCCCTTGCTTTTTCCATGATCCAGTAGACATTGGCAATTTGATCTCTGGTTCCTCTGCCTTTTCTAAAACCAGCTTGAACATCAGGGAGTTCACAGTTCACGTATTGCTGAAGTCTGGCTTGGAGAATTTTGAGCATTACTTTACTAGCATGTGAGATGAGTGCAATTGTGCGGTAGTTTGAGAATTCTTTGGCATTGCCTTTCTTTGTAATTGGAATGAAAATTGACCTTTTCCAGTCCTGTGGCCACTGCTGAGTTTTCCAAATTTGTTGGCATATTGAGTGCAGCACTTTCACAGCATCATCTTTCAGGATTTGAAACAGCTCCACTGGAATTCCATCTCCTCCACTAGCTTTGTTCATAGTGATGCTTTCTAAGGCCCACTTAACTTCACTTTCCAAGATGTCTGGCTCTAGATTAGTGATCACATCATCATGATTATCTGGGTCATGAAGATCTTTTTTGTACAGTTCTTCCATGTATTCTTGCCATCTCTTCTTAATATCTTCTGCTTCTGTTAGGTCCATACCATTTCTGTCCTTTATTGAGCCCACTCAGTCCTGTCCAATTCTTTGCAGTCCCATGGACTATAACTCTCTAAGTTCCTCTGTCCATGGAATTCTCCAGACAAGAATACTGGAGTGGGTAGCCATTCCCTTCTCCAGGAGATCTTCTCAACCCAGGTAACAAACCTGGGTCTCCCATGTTGTAGGCAAATTCTTTACTCTCTGAGCCACCATGGGACCAAATTCCCATGGAGTGCAATATTCTGGTGGCTCAGACGATAAAGAATCCACCTGCAGTGCAGGAGACTTGGGTTCAATCCCTGGGCCGGGAATATCCCCTGGAGAACAGAATGTCTACCCACTCCAGTATTCTTGCCTGGGAAATCCCATGAACTCACATCCATTGAGTCAGTGATGCCATCCAGCCATCTCATCCTTGGTCGTCCCCTTCTCCTCCTGCCCACAATCCCTCCCAGCATCAAAGTCTTTTCCAGTGAGTCAACTCTTAGCATGAAGTGGCCAAAGTACTGGAGTTTCAGCTTTAGCATCATTCCTTCCAAAGAAATCCCAGGCTGATCTCCTTCAGAAAGGACTGGTTGGATCTCCTTGCAGTCCAAGGGACTCTCAAGAGTCTTCTCCAACACCACAGTTCAAAAGCATAGGACCCAGCAATTTCTACTATTTTTTTTACCCAAGCAAATTAAATACTGTGTTCACATAAAAACTTGTATGTGAATGTTTTAAGCACTTAACTCATAAACTTCCCAAACTAGAAATTGTAAGATACCTTTCAAAGGTGAATGGATTTTAAAATAAATAAACCTGTGGTACCTCTATAAGTATAGAAAACTATTTAGCAAAAATATTTAAAGTATAGAATTTAAACACATTTGCTAAGTAATAAAACCTCAAAAGCACACACATTACATGATGTTGTTTATGATAATTTGAAAAAGTGAAAATTATTGAGATGAAAATTAAATCAGTAGTTGCCGAAGGTTGGGGAAAGTCAAGTACAAAAAGGCCACGTAGGGAAGTTTTATAGTGAAAGAAATATTTTTAAACTTACTATGATTTAAATATGACTAGGCATGACTATGGAATTCCAGTTGAGCTATTCCAAATCCTGGAAGATGATGCTGTGAAAGTGCTCCACTCAATATGCCAACAAATTTGGAAAACTCAGCAGTGGCACAGAACTGGAAAAGGTCAGTTTTCATTTCAATCCCAAAGAAAAGCAATGCCAAAGAATGCTCAAACTATCGCACAATTGCACTCATCCAGATGGTGACTGCAGTCATTAAATCAAAAGACGCTTACTCCTTGGAAGAAAAGTTATGACCAACCTAGATAGCATATTCAAAAGCAGAGACATTACTTTGCCAACTAAGGTCCGTCTAGTCAAGGCTATGGTTTTTCCAGTGGTCATGTGTGGATGTGAGAGTTGGACTGTGAAGAAGGCTGAGCGCCAAAGAATTGATGCTTTTGAACTGTGGTGTTGGAGAAGACTCTTGAGTGTCCCTTGGACTGCAAGGAGATCCAACCAGTCCATCCTAAAGGAGATCAGTCCTGGATGTTCAACGGAAGAACTGATGCTGAAACTGAAACTCTAATACTTTGGCTACCTCATGCAAAGAGTTGACTCGTTGTAAAACCCCTTGATGCTGGGAGGGTTTGGGGGCAGGAGGAGAAGGGGACAACAGAGGATGTGATGGCTGGATGGATCACTGACTCGATGGATATGAGTTTGGATGACTCCAGGAGTTGTTGATGGACAAGAAAGCCTGGTGTGCTGCGATTCATGGGGTCGCAAAGATTTGGACACAACTGAGCAACTGAACTGAACTGAAAAGACAGAATAAATTCCGTGGTAATGGAATGGAGTCAGAAATACAAGTATAAATGTATATCAATCAAAATTAATTCAACAAAAATGTTTCAAAAGTGAGAAAATAATTGTAAATAATCTAAGGAAAAAATCACATGGTCCAATATCTTTATTTTCTTGGTGAGTTTTGGGCAATAGGGCTTGCTTCTCTTTTGGTGTGTCCTTCAGCTCTTCAGGGTGCAGGTTCTAGACTCAGGTCTGTGACACAGTGCATATGTTTGAAAGGCAGTGATATATGTTAGAATGTTCATCTCTTGAGGCCTGTGTTCAAGCCTTTAATTCCTATAGTGGCACTCTTTCTGACAGAGCCTTATGACCTTTATTTACATACTTACTGCTGTAATCTTTCTTGCCATAAGAGCTCAAAGTCACCTACTCAGACTGAGAAGATGAATAGAAGCCACACAGTCCCTGCAATTTTTACTGTTGTCCAACCTCTCTTCCAGAAGTGTCCGTGTGCTCATTCCCCTGAATCTCCCACCAGTAGGAAACAGATCATCAATCATTAAACTCATGCAAATAAGCACCAGAAGATGGCATAAGTTCCAGAAGAATCTAGAATATTACATCTATTCGGATTTAGTGAAGCTTTTATTATGTAGTATATTTTTTATTATAACAGCAGCAATATCAAATTCATCTACACTAAAGCAATTCATTTTTTTTAATGTTAAATGAAGGCTAATTACTTTACAATATTATGCTAGTTTTTCCATACATTCACATGAATCAACCATGGGTGTACATGTGTTCCCCATCCCTCCCTCAGGGTCATCCCAGTGCACCAGCCCTGAGCACCCTGCTTCATGCATCGAACCTGGACTGGCAATCTATTTCACATATGGTAATATACATGTTTCAATGCTATTCTCTCAAATCATCCCACCCTCGCCATCTCCCACAGAGTCCAACAGTCTGTTCTTTACATCTGTGTCTCTTTTGCTGTCTTGCACACAGGGTCATTGTTACCATCTTTCTAAATTCCATATATATGTGTTAATATATTTTATTGGTGTTTTTCTTTCTGACTTACTTCACTCTGTATAATAGGCTCCAGTTTCATCCACCTCATTAGAACTGATTCAAATGTATTCTTTTTAATAGCTAAGTAATATTCCATTTTGTATATGTACCACAGCTTTCTTATCTATTTGTCTGCCGATGGACATCTGGGTTGCTTCCATGTCCTGGCTTTTGTAAACAGTGCTGCGATGAACATTGGGGTACACGTGTCTCTTTCAATTCTGGTTTCCTCAGTGTGCTTGCCCAGCAGTGGGATTGCTGGGTCATAAGGGAGTTCTATTTGCAGTTTTTTAAGGAATCTCCACACTGTCCTCCATACTGGCTATACTAGTTTGCATTCCCACCAACAGTGTAAGAGGGTTCCTTTTTCTCCACACCCTCTCTAGCATTTATTTTTTGTAGACTTTTTGATAGCAGCCATTCTGACTGCCATGAGATGGTACCTCATTGTGGTTTTGACTTGCATTTCTCTGATAATGAGTGATGTTGAGCATCTTTTCATGTGTTTGTTAGCCATCTGTATGTCTTCTTTGGAGAAATGTCTATTTAGTTCTTTGGCCCATTTTTTGATTGGGTCATTTATTTTTCTGGAATTGAGCTGCAGGAGTTGCTTGTATATCTTTGAGATTAATTCTTTGTCAGTTGCTTCATTTGCTATTATTTTCTCCTATTCTGAAGGTTGCCTTTTCACCTTGCTTACAGTTTCCTTCATTGTGCAAAAGCTTTTAAGTTTAATTAGGTCCCATTTGTTTATTTTTGCTTTTATTTCCATTACTCTGGGAGGTGGGTCATAGAGGATCCTGCTGTGATTTATGTCAGAGACTGTTTTGCCTATGTTCTCCTCTAGGAGTTTTATAGTTTCTGGTCTTACATTTAGATCTTTAGTCCATTTTGAGTTTATTTTTGTGTATGCTGTTAGAAAGTGTTCTAGTTTCATTCTTTTCAAGTGGTAACTAGTTTCCCCAGCACCACTGTTAAAGAGATTGTCTTTTCTCCATTGTATATTCTTGCCTCTTTGTCAAAGATGAGGTGTCCATAGGTGCATTGATTTATCTCTGGGCTTTCTATTTTGTTCCATTGATCTGTTTCTGTCTTTGTGCCAGTACCATACTGTCTTGAGGACTGTTGCTTTCTAGTATAGCCTGAAGTCTCATTTTTAAAGACCAACATGTCAATGATAAATGCCAGAAAAATGATTTTAATATAATATATATTATAGCTTTTGTAGCTATTTTTAGCAAGAAACTTTTCTGATATCTTTTATACCCCGTGTTTATTCTTTTTTAAAAAAATGGAGGATAATTTCTTTACAATTTTGTGTTGGTTTCTGATATACAACAACATGGATCAGTCATAATTATATAAGGATCCCCTCCCTTTTAAGCCTCCCTCCCGCTTCCCATCCCAACCCTATAGGTCATCACAGAGTACCAGGCTGGGCTCCCCATGTTATACAGCAACTTCCCACTACCTATCTATTTTATACGTGATAATGTATATATGTTAATGCTACTTTATCAATTCATCCTACCCTCTCCTTCCCCCACTGTGTCCACAATCCATTCTCTACATCTCCATTTCTATTCCTGCCCTGAAATAGGTTCATCAGTATCATTTTTCTAGATTCCATATATATGTATATATAATATAAAATACATGATATCTATTTTTCTGTTTCTGACTTACTTCACTCTGTATAACTTAGACTTATCCACCTCACTACAACTGACTCAAACTCATTCCTTTACATGCATGAGTAATATTCCATTATAGATATGTACCACAGCTTATTTTTCATTTATTTGTTGAAGAACATCTAGGTTTTTTTTTTTTTTAATTTTTAGTTTATTTTTTAAATTTTAAAATCTTTAATTCTTACATGCATTCCCAAACATGAACCCCCCTCCCACCTCCCTCCCCAGAACATCTTTCTGGGTCATCCCCATGCACCAGCCACAAGCATGCTGCATCCTGCGTCAGACATAGACTGGCGATTCAATTCACATGATAGTATACATGTTAGAATGTCATTCTCCCAAATCATCCCACCCTCTCCCTCTCCCTCTGAGTCCAAAAGTCCGTTATACACATCTGTGTCTCTTTCCCTGTCTTGCATACAGGGTCGTCATTGCCATCTTCCTAAATTCCATATATATGTGTTAGTATACTGTATTGGTGTTTTTCTTTCTGGCTTACTTCACTCTGTATAATCGGCTCCAGTTTCATCCATCTCATCAGAACTGATTCAAATGAATTCTTTTTAACGGCTGAGTAATACTCCATTGTGTATATGTACCACAGCTTTCTTATCCATTCATCTGCTGATGGACATCTAGGTTGTTTCCATGTCCTGGCTATTATAAACAGTGCTGCAATGAACATTGGGGTACATGTGTCTCTTTCAATTCTGGTTTCCTCGGTGTGTATGCCCAGAAGTGGGATTGCTGGGTCATAAGGTAGTTCTATTTGCAATTTTTTAAGGAATCTCCACACCGTTCTCCATAGTGGCTGTACTAGTTTGCATTCCCACCAACAGTGTAGGAGGGTTCCCTTTTCTCCACACCCTCTCCAGCATTTATTGCTTGCAGATTTTTGGATCGCAGCCATTCTGACTGGTGTGAAGTGGTACCTCATTGTGGTTTTGATTTGCATTTCTCTAATAATGAGTGATGTTGAGCATCTTTTCATGTGTTTGTTAGCCATCCATATGTCTTCTTTGGAGAAATGTCTATTTAGTTCTTTGGCCCATTTTTTGATTGGGTCGTTTATTTTTCTGGAGTTGAGCTGCATAAGTTGCTTGTATATTTTTGAGATTAGTTGTTTGTCAGTTGCTTCATTTGCTATTATTTTCTCCCATTCAGATGGCTGTCTTTTCACCTTGCTTATATTTTCCTTTGTTGTGCAGAAGCTTTTAATTTTAATTAGATCCCATTTGTTTATTTTTGCTTTTATTTCCAGCATTCTGGGAGGTGGATCATAGAGGATCCTGCTGTGATTTATGTCTGAGATTGTTTTGCCTATGTTCTCCTCTAGGAGTTTTATAGTTTCTGATCTTACATTTAGATCTTTAATCCATTTTGAGTTTATTTTTGTGTGCGGTGTTAGAAAGTGATCTAGTTTCATTCTTTTACAAGTGGTTGACCAGTTTTCCCAGCACCACTTGTTAAAGAGATTGTCTTTACTCCATTGTATATTCTTGCCTCCTTTGTCAAAGATAAGGTGTCCATATGTGTGTGGATTTATCTCTGGGCTTTCTATTTTGTTCCATTGATCTATATGTCTGTCTTTGTGCCAGTACCATACTGTCTTGATGACTGTGGCTTTGTAGTAGAGCCTGAAGTCAGGCAAGTTGATTCCTCCAGTTCCATTCTTCTTTCTCAAGATTGCTTTGGCTATTGGAGGTTTTTTGTATTTCCATACAAAGCTTGAAATTATTTGTTCTAGTTCTGTGAAAAATGTGGCTGGTAGCTTGATAGGGATTGCATTGAATTTGTAAATTGCTTTGGGTAGTATACTCATTTTCACTATATTGATTCTGCCAATCCATGAACATGGTATATTTCTCCATCTATTAGTGTCCTCTTTGATTTCTTTCATCAGTGTTTTATAGTTTTCTATATATAGGTCTTTAGTTTCTTTAGGTAGATATATTCCTAAGTATTTTATTCTTTTCGTTGCAATGGTGAATGGAATTGTTTCCTTAATTTCTTTTTCTACTTTCTCATTATTCGTGTATAGGAATGCAAGGGATTTCTGTGTGTTGATTTTATATCCTGCAACTTTACTATATTCATTGATGAGCTCTAGTAATTTTCTGGTGGAGTCTTTAGGGTTTTCCATGTAGAGGATCATGTCATCTGCAAACAGTGAGAGTTTTACTTCTTCTTTTCCAATTTGGATTCCTTTTATTTCTTTTTCTGCTCTGATTGCTGTGGCCAAAACTTCCAGAACTATGTTGAATAGTAGCGGTGAAAGTGGACACCCTTGTCTTGTTCCTGACTTTAGGGGAAATGCTTTCAATTTTTCACCATTGAGGATAATGTTTGCTGTGGGTTTGTCATAAATAGCTTTTATTATGTTGAGATATGTTCCTTCTATTCCTGCTTTCTGGAGAGTTTTTATCATAAATGGATGTTGAATTTTGTCAAAGGCCTTCTCTGCATCTATTGAGATAATCATATGGTTTTTATTTTTCAATTTGTTAATGTGGTGAATTACATTGATTGATTTGCGGATATTGAAGAATCCTTGCATCCCTGGGATAAAGCCCACTTGGTCATGATGTATGATCTTTTTAATGTGTTGTTGGATTCTGATTGCTAGAATTTTGTTGAGGATTTTTGCATCTATGTTCATCAGAGATATTGGCCTGTAGTTTTCTTTTTTTGTGACAT
The DNA here is from genome assembly GCF_042477335.2 of Ovis canadensis. Taxonomy (NCBI): domain Eukaryota; kingdom Metazoa; phylum Chordata; class Mammalia; order Artiodactyla; family Bovidae; genus Ovis; species Ovis canadensis. The sequence goes on along the minus strand of NC_091267.1, from coordinate 57,577,774 downwards.
CTTTGTCAGTTTTTGGTATTAGGGTGATGGTGGCCTCATAGAATGAGTTTGGAAGTTTACCTTCCTCTGCAATTTTCTGGAAGAGTTTGAGGAGGATAGGTGTTAGCTCTTCTCAAAATTTTTGGTAGAATTCAGCTGTGAAGCCATCTGGACCTGGGCTTTTGTTTGCTGGAAGATTTCTGATTACAGTATAAGAACATCTAGGTTATCCTATCTCCTGACTATAGTAGATAATGTTGCAATAAACATCAAGGTACATGTGTCTTTTATTTTTTTTACTTTTTTTTGCTTTACAATACTGTACTGGTTTTGCCATACATTGACATGAATCCACCACAGGTGTACATGCATTCCCAAACATGAACCCCCCTCCCACCTCCCTCCCCATAACATCCCTCTGGGTCATCCCCGTGCACCAGCCCCAAGCATGCTGTATCCTGCATCAGACATAGACTGGCGATTCGATTCTTACATGATAGTATACATGTTTCAATGCTATTCTCCCAAATCATCCCACCCTCTCCCTCTCCCTCTGAGTCCAAAGTCCGCTATGCACATCTGTCTTTTTTGCTGTCTTGCATACAGGGTCATCATTGCCATCTTTCTAAATTCCATATATATGTGTTAGTATACTGTATTGGTGTTTTTCTTTCTGGCTTACTTCACTCTGTATAATCGGCTCCAGTTTCATCCATCTCATCAGAACTGATTCAAATGTATTCTTTTTAATGGCTGAGTAAACTCCATTGTGTATATGTACCACAGCTTCCTTATCCATTCGTCTGCTGTTGGACATCTAGGTTGTTTCCATGTCCTGGCTACTAAAGACCTATATACAGAAAACTATAAAGCACTGATGAAAGAAATCAAAGAGGACACTAATAGATGGAGAAATATACCATGTTCATGGATTGGAAGAATCAATATAGTGAAAATGAGTATACTACCCAAAGCAATTTACAAATTCAATGCAATCCCTATTAAGCTACCAGCGATATTTTTCAGAACTAGAACAGAACAAGAACAAATAATTTTACAGAACTAGAACAAATAATTTCAAGATTTGTATGGAAATACAAAAAACCTCCAATAGCCAAAGCAATCTTGAGAAAGAAGAATGGAACTGGAGGAATCAACTTGCCTGACTTCAGGCTCTACTACAAAGCCACAGTCATCAAGACAGTATGGTACTGGCACAAAGACAGAAACACAGATCAATGGAACAAAATAGAAAGCCCAGAGATAAATCCACACACCTATGGACACCTTATCTTTGACAAAGGAGGCAAGAATATACAATGGAGTAAAGACAATCTCTTTAACAAGTGGTGCTGGGAAAACTGGTCAACCACTTGTAAAAGAATGAAACTAGATCACTTTCTAACACCACACACAAAAATAAACTCAAAATGGATTAAAGATCTAAATGTAAGACCAGAAACTATAAAACTCCTAGAGGAGAACATAGGCAAAACACTCTCTGACATAAATCACAGCAGGATCCTCTATGATCCACCTCCCAGAATTCTGGAAATAAAAGCAAAAATAAACAAATGGGATCTAATTAAAATTAAAAGCTTCTGCACAACAAAGGAAAATATAAGCAAGGTGAAAAGACAGCCTTCTGAATGGGAGAAAATAATAGCAAATGAAGCAACTGACAAACAACTAATCTCAAAAATATACAAGCAACTTATGCAGCTCAATTGCAGAAAAATAAATGACCCAATCAAAAAATGGGCCAAAGAACTAAATAGACATTTCTCCAAAGAAGACATACGGATGGCTAACAAACACATGAAAAGATGCTCAACATCACTCATTATTAGAGAAATGCAAATCAAAACCACAATGAGGTACCACTTCACACCAGTCAGAATGGCTGCGATCCAAAAATCTGCAAGCAATAAATGCTGGAGAGGGTGTGGAGAAAAGGGAACCCTCCTACACTGTTGGTGGGAATGCAAACTAGTACAGCCACTATGGACAACAGTGTGGAGATTCCTTAAAAAATTGCAAATAGAACTCCCTTATGACGCAGCAATCCCACTGCTGGGCATACACACCGAGGAAACCAGAATTGAAAGAGACACGTGTCTTTTTGAATTGTGGTTTACTCAGGGTATATGCCCAAGTAGTGGGAATGTGGGATCAAAAGGTAGTTTTATTCCTTGTTTGTTAAGGAATCTTGATACTGTTCTCCATAGTGGCTGCATCAATTAACGTTCCAACCAAGAGTGCAGCAGCATTCTCTTTTCTCCACATCCTCTCCAGCACTTATTGTTTGCCATTCAGATTGGTTTGAGGTGAAAATTCACTGTACTTTTGATTTGCATTCTTTAACAATGAGTAATGTTCATGTATTTGTTAGAAATCTGTATGTCTTTAGAGAAACATCTGTTTAGGTGTTCTGCATATTATTTTGATAGGGCAGGGCTGTTTGTTTTTCTGATATTGAGTTGTATGAGATGCTTATGGGTATTAATCCTTTGTCATTTGCTTCATTTGCAATCAATTTCTCCCATTCTGAGTGTTAATTTTTCATCTCATTTATTGTTTCCTTTGCTGTGCAAAAGCTTTTAAGTTAATTAGGTTCCATTTGTTTATTTTTATTTCCATTACTCTAGGAAGTGGGTCAAAGATGATCATGCTATGCTTTATGTCAAAGAGTATACTGCCTGTGTTTTTCTCTAAGAGTTTTATAGTTTCTGGTCTTACATTTAAGTCTTTAATTCATTTCAAGTTTATTTTTGTGTATGGTGTTAGGAAGTGTTCTAATTTCATTGTTTTACATTAGCCATCCAGTTTTCTTAGCACCAATTATTAAAGTGAAAGTCACTCAGTCATGTCTGACTCTTTGCAACCCCAGTCCACAGAATTCTCCAGGACAGAATACTTAGTGGGTAGCCTTTCCCTTCTCCAGGGGATCTTCACAACCCAGGGATCAAACCCAGGTCTCCTGCATTGCAGGCATTCTTTACCAGCTGAGCCACAAGGGAAGCCCACCAATTATTGAAGAGGCTGTCTTTTCTCTGTTGTATGATCTTGCCTTCTATGTCAAGATCAAGTACCCATAGCTTCATGGGTTTATCTCTTGGCTTTCTACATTGTCCCATTGGTCTATATTTCTGTCCTTATGCCAGGACCATACTGTCTTGATGACTGTAGCATTGTAGTATAGTCTGAAGTCAGGGAGCCTGATTCCTCCAGCTCTCTTTTTCTTTCTCAAGATTGCTTTGGCTCTCCGGGATCTTTTGCGTTTTCATATAAATCATAGATTTTTGTTGTTGCTGTTGCTGTTGTTCTGTGAAAAATGCATTTGGTAGTTTGATAGGGATTGCATTGAATCTGTAGACTGCTTTGGGTAGTAGTCATTTTCACGATATTGATTCTTCCAGTCCAAGAACATGGTATATCTCTCCATCTGTTTGTGTCGACTTTGATTTCTTTCATTAGTGTCTTACAGTTTTCTGCAAATAAGACTTTTGTCTCTTTAGGTAGGTTTATTACTAGGCATTTTATTCTTTTTGTTGCAATGGTGAATGAGATCACTTCCTTAATTTCTCTAATTTTACATTATGAGTGTATAGGAATGCAAATTTCTGTGTATTCATTTTATCTTGTGATATTCCTAAATTCATTGATTAGTTCTAGTAATTTTTTGGTGGCATTTTTCTGGTGGCATCACTATTATATAATCTGCAAATAATGGGAATTTTACTTCTTCTTTACCAATCTGGGTTCTTTTATTTCTTTTTCTACTCTGATTGCCATGGCTAGGACTTTCAAAACCATATTGAATAATGGTGCTGAGAGTGGGCACTCTTTTCTTGTTCCTAATCTTGGAGGAAACGCTTTCAGTGTTTCACCATTGAGAATAATGTTTGCTGTGGGTTTGTCTTTTGTGACCTTTATTAGGTGACCATAGAAGTAGGTTCCTTCTATGCCAATTTCTTAGAGAGTCTTTATCAAAAATAAATATTGAATTTTGTCAAAAGATTTCTCTGCTTCTACTGAGATAATCATATGCTTTCTATCATTCAATTTGTTAATATAGTGTATCACATCGATTGATTCGCATCTGTTGAAGAATCCTTGCATACCTGGGGTAAACCTCACTTGATCATGGTGTATGATCCTTTTAATGTGTTGTTGTATTCTATTTGTTAGAATTTTGTTGTGGATTTTTGCTTCTATGTTCATCAGTGATACATGCCTGTAATTTTTTTCTTTTTTGTGGGGGGAGGGGGAGCGGGTACCTTTGTTTTCGGTATCAGAGTGATAGTGGCCTTATAGAATAAGTTTGGAAGCTTTCTTTGCTCTGCAACTTTCTGAAAGGGTTTTGAGCATTGTAGATGTTACCTCGTCTCTAAATGTTTGGTAGAATTTGCTTGTGAAGTCATTTGGTCCTGGGCTTTTGTTTGTTGGAAGATTTTTGACTATAGTTTTAATTTCTGTGCTTGTATTTTCTATTTCCTCCTCATTCAGATTTGGAAGATTATACTAATCCAAGGATTTGGCCATTTCTTTGAGGTTGTCGATTTTATTGGCATATAGTTGCTCATAGTAGTCTCTTAGGATCTTTGTATTTCTGTGTTGCCTGTTATAAATTCTTTTTCATTCCCAATTTTTTTGATTTGAGACTTCTTTTTCTCTTGATGAGTCTGGCTAATGGTTTCTCTCTCTTTTTTTTTTTAACCTTCTCAAAGAACCAACTTTTAATTTTATTGATATTTGCTATTCCTTCCTTTATTTCTTTTTCATTTCTGCTCTGATCTTTATGATTTCTTTCCTGCTACTAACTTTGAGGATTTATTATTCTTTTTCTACTTGCTTTATTTGTAAGGTTAGGCTTTTTATTTGATATTTTCTTGTTTCTTGAAGTAGGTTTATATTGCTATAAACTTCTCTTTTAGCACTGCTTTTACTGCACCCCAGAGATTTTAAATTGTTATATTTTCATTGTCATTTGTTTATATTTTTATTTCCTTTTTTATTTCTTCAGTGACCTCTTATTTATTCAGAAATATATTGTTTAGCCTTTATGTGTTCGTGTTTTTCACCACTTTTGCCTGCAATTTATATCTAATCTTACAGAATTATGGTCAGAAAAAAATGTTTGATACAATTTCAATTTTCTTAAATTTACCAAGGCTTGATTTGTGACCCAAGAAATGATTTATCCTGGAGAATATTTTCTGAGCACATGAGAAAAAGTTAATTCTACTGCACTTGAACTGAATGTCCTCTTTAGGTCCATCTAACCCAATGTGTCATTTAACGATTGTGTTTCCATATTAATTTTTTGTATGGATGATCTGTCCACTGGTGTGAGAGGGATGTTAAAGTCCCCCACTATTATCATGTTACTGTTGATTTCCCATTTTATATTTGTTAATGTTTGCCTTATGTATTAAAGTGCTCATATGTTGTTGCATATATATTTGTAATTGTTATATCATTCTCTTGAATTGATCCCTTGATCATTATATAGTGTCCTCCTTGTCCCTTGTAATATTCTTTAAAGTCTATTTTATCTGATATGAGTATTGCAACTCCTGCCTTTTTTTTTTAATTTTTATTTTTACTTTATTTTACTTTACAATACTGTATTGGTTTTGCCATACATTGACATGAATCCACCATGGGTGTACATGCATTCCCAAACATGAACCCCCCTCCCACCTCCCTCCCCATAACATCTCTCTGGGTCATCCCCATGCAGTATCTTTTTCCAGCCCCTCACTTTCAGTCTGTATGTGTCCCTAGGCCTAAAGTGGATCTCTTGCAGACAGCAAAGGGTCTTTTTGTACCCATTCAGCCAATCTGTGCATTTAGTTGGAGTATTTAATTCATTTACATTTACTGATATGTGTGATCCTATTACCATGTACTTTATTGTTTAGGGTTTCTTTTGTAGGTGTTTTCTTTTTCTTGTGTTTTGTGTCTAGAGAAGTTCTTTTAGTATTTGCTGTAAAGCTGACTTGGTGGTGCTGAATTCCCTTAACTTTTGCTTATCTATAAAGCTTTTAATTTCTTCATCAAATCTGAATGAGACCCTTTCTGGGTAGAGTAGTTTTGGTTGTACTTTTTTTCCTTTCATCATTTTAAATGCACCCTGCCACTCCCTTCTGGGCTGTAGAAATTCTGCTGAAATTTCAGCTTTTAGCCTTAAGAGAATCCCCTTGTGTGTTATTTGTTGCTTTTCCCTTGCTTCTTTTAATATTTTTCTTTGTGTTTAATTTTTGTTAGTTTTATTAATATGTGTCTTACCATAGTTCTCTTTGGGTTTATACTGTATCAGACTCTCTGGGCTTCCTGGACTTGGGTAGCTATTTTGTTTCCCATGTTAAAGAAGTTTTCAGCTATAACCCCTCAAATATTTTCTCACACCCCTTCTTTTTCTTTTCCTTTTCTGGGAACCTTATAATTTGAATACTGGTGCACTTATGCTGTCCCAGAGATGTCCTGATGTCTGCAAGTACATGGTGTTAGAGGGTCCCCAACATAATAACCTCTTGCCCCTCTGGCTGGCCTAGTCTTTTTCCTGGACTCCCTCAGCTGTGCTGTATTAGCCCCCTTGGAGTACCTTCACCCCAGTCCTCTCTCTGGGGTCCTGAGTCTCAGCACCCAGACTCCATTTGCTGAAGTGAGTGTACTAACAAGTGTCTCAGGCTGGGAAGTGCTGGTCAGCACTGATCTCTGTGGTAAGTTTTCTCTACTTTGCCTTCCATGCACCTGTTGCTGAACTCCCTTCTGAGGGACATACATTAAACTTTAAACAAAATTAAGGATAATAGGATAAAATATAAAATAAAAATATCATGAGATCCTTCCCAGGAAACAATATTCTTGACACCAAATCATAACATTATGGACTTCAGTTGTTTCTTTCTTTCCAGGGCAGCCCCTTGTTTTATATCCCAAATAGCATTTCCCTAAAAGCATGAAACAAAATGCCATTATGATTTCTAACATTCATTTCCAGTGAAGTTTCTGTTAGGTTGCAACTATAACTATGATGGAAGGGGAGGATGTAGAGCACTGTGTCTTCATACACCAAACCAAAGGATTATAGGAGTAATATCTACATAGAACAGGAAACTAACTGGAGGGGTAATGTCAGGTTGACTTTAAAATGTCACATAAAATGATCAGAATTTTCATCTTTTCCTTTCACAATTCATTTTATTACAAATCTGCAAAGTTAGGAAGTTTCTACTTTTGACCAACTTTATTTTTCTTACTATCTTTTGGTCTGAACTAAAGAAACAAGACACAAACAGAACCTGAACATTGCAAAGTAATCTATCCTCATTTTTATGCCTTATTCACATGAGATGGTATCATGTTTTACACTGTTAAAAAAAAAAAAGGTCAAGGATAACAATGAACAGTTAACCTATTCACATACTAAAATCACATACCAAATTATGTCAGTACCTGGGAACAAGTCCAATCTCTCATGTTATAGGCTTTTCCTAACTTTTAATTTCAGTATTATGTCACCAACTTGAGTGACTATATTAGGATTGGGGAACCACTAGAAGCAAATGGAAGGTGGCTATGAACTTTGGACTTGAAGTAACTATGAGCTTAAAAACACATGTACACAATTAAGTAGTTACCCTTTCAACCTATATAGAAGACTTTTCCAAAAAATTTTTTAAAAGATCAAACCAATACAATATTGCAAAGTAATTAACCTCCAATTAAAATAAATAAATTTATATTTTAAAAAAAGAATTAGCAAGCAGGTTTACCTCATTAAAAAAGGAATTAGTCAAGGCTATGGTTTTTCCAGTGGTCATGTATGGATGTGAGAGTTGGACTGTGAAGAAGGCTGAGCACCGAAGAATTGATGCTTTTGAACTGTGGTGTTGGAGAAGACTCTTGAGAGTCCCTTGGACTGCAAGGAGATCCAACCAGTCCATTCTGAAGGAGATCAGCCCTGGGATTTCTTTGGAAGGAATGATGCTAAAGCTGAAACTCCAGTACTTTGGCCACCTCATGCGAAGAGTTGACTCACTGGAAAAGACTTTGATGCTGGGAGGGATTGTGGGCAGGAGGAGAAGGGGACGACCAAGGATGAGATGGCTGGATGGCATCACTGACTCGATGGACGTGAGTCTGAGTGAACTCCGGGAGTTGGTGATGGACAGGGAAGCCCGGCGTGCTGCGTTTCATGGGGTCGCAAAGAGTCAGACAGGGCTGAGTGACTGTACTGAACTGAGCTGAAGAGAATACCCTTGCATATTGCATATACATACCCTGCGTATTGCAGAGACAGAATACAGAAAAGTAACATCTTTCAAAATATCTGGGTTTTGGTTGGGTAGAGGAGGACTTAAGAGGGAGAAGCTCCCTAAACAAGGGGGGAAAAAAAGTTGCTTTTAAAGTAATACCCTGTTCTGTTTCATCCTTGATAAAACAAATGCTAATTTTGTTTTTAAACTGCCAGCACACAGGGAAGTGATCCAAATCCTCTATACCTTTGAGAGACTTTCATTGTTTACATATTCCAGTTCAGCTTAAAATATTGTGCAATTGCCAAACCTCATATTTAAAATATATGCTTATCACCCAACTCAGGGTAACATTAGCATGCTGAAAACTGCATTCTAATTAATAAATCAGAGACTTAACCACTGAAACATCATTCACACATATGAGATGGCAATAGTGAGAGCTATTAAATATAGTAGCATGCTGTCACCCTTACAGGGAATATGAAAATATGCCTTTTGGGGAGATACTGGTCTACATTATTTATCAGTGTTTGGCTTTAATATATGGATTTACTCAACAATGAATGAATATCATATTTCTCTTAGAAGACACAGTATTAATTTGTGATCTTGCCAAAGTGTCACTCTGATAACAAGTCTACTAAGGGGAGGGACATGCAATCAATAATTTGTATCCAGTGATTTCTTCCCTTAGGTTGCTTTAGGGAAATACTGCTTTCCCACTTTTACTCATGTTCATAAGCACAAAACAAGGGGACACAAAAATTTAAAAAAAAACACACATAAACTTTTGATCTGGCTCTATGAGAGTTCAAAAAGCAAATTACTTTTATCAATATGTTAGAACTCTGCAGTCAACTCTTATTCTATCTTAAAAACCACCACCAAATAAAATAAAATACAAAGAGAACAAATAAAGACTGATGCTTAGGAAGAGAAATCATTGAAAATGTGAAACCAAATTCAAGCCTCAAGATTACACTATGAACTAGTGCGAAAAAATGCTCAAATTGTAATTCCCTTTTTCCTCCCTCCCCACTTTTCTCAACACCTCTAGGCTGTGACAGTATTTTTATGTCTAAGCTTTAGCCTTAACCATAATTATTTCATTTTTATTTATGTTCATGTAACTCAGACAGTTCCCAATACCTGAATATCCAGACTCAATTTTGAATCCCACTTTGCCCAAATTGTAACCAAGCAGGACTCTGTGGGGTCTTACTGGAACAGACTCTCATCCCCATGTCCTCTGCCTTCCTCTCGTCTGTAGAAAAAGTAGCCTCCTATGCTTCTCTGAGTTCCAAAGAATAAATTTAATCAGAGAAGTGAGAAAATGCAGAAAGGAAGGAAACAATAAAGCAAGACAAAATATGGTTTAGTCATTAACCAGACTCAAAGACCTTTAGTTCCTCATCAAGAGGTATAGGTAATTTTCTAAGCCATGCTGTTGGAGCTGTTTTGCAAATACTGAAACTCCCAGCATGTGGAAGAAGTTAACTATATGCTGCCCTTATGCATGTAGACCCCACTCTGGTTGGACTCAGAAGGTTGATGATATTGCCCGCTAGTTTAGGAGATGCAAGAGATGTGAGTTTGATCCCTGGGTAGGGAAGATCCCCTGGAGTAGGAAATACCTACTGCAGTGTTCTTGCCTGAAAAATTCCATGGACAGAGAAGCTTGGTGGGCTACAGTCTATGGGGGTCACAAAGTCAGACACAACTGAGCTACTGCACATGCAGGCATGCAACCAATCAGAAGAATGTCCATGAGCTGATCATACACCTCAAAACCCCCTTCCCCTAACCCTGTCTTTTAGCACTAGCTGTTGAGACCTCTGGCTTGATGCCCTGAAGTAAACTGCATTTTTCTTCACTTCAACCTAGGGTCAGTAAATTGGCTTTATTGTGCACAGGGAAGTGGACTCAAGCTTGATTCAGTAACAATAACATCTTATACTTGTCGGTTTTCCTTATCCATGTGCTTGAATTCAAGCTACCTTTCAGCATGCATTAGCTTTAATCTCAGTATTTGCCAGAACTAATTCTACTAGTCCAATGCCTGTCCACATATCTGATGGTGTTTTTAGTAAGATTATTCTTTTCATATGCAACTAGAAGAAATTGAAACATCTGCACAAGGGGAAAAATTTATAGAGTTATAGAGTCTTTGCTTATAAACCCAGATTGAGGAGCATAGTTTGAACCTTAGTCTACAATGTGTGGGTGTCCAAATTTCTTTCACCCCACACACATAATCTAGGCACTTAGAATCACAGAAGGGAGAGTAGACTTGGCAGGGTAAGGTAGCTTTATGATCCTCCCCCAACCCTCACCCAAACACATAAAACAAACATGCGCAGAAAACACAAGTCAGGCAGGGAGACAACATGAAGTCCATGACCTTTGACATTTGTTGTCGTTCAGTCACTGTCATGTCTAACTTTTTGCGATCCCATGAGCTGCAGTATACCAGGCTTCCCTGTCCTTCATTATCTCGAAGAGTTTGTGCAAACTCTTGTCCAATGAGTCAGTGACGCCATCCAACCATCTCATCCTCTGTCATCCCTTTCTTCTCCTGCCTTCAATCTTTTCCAGAATCAGGATCTTTTCCAGTGAGTCAGCTCTTCATATCAGGTGGCCAAAGTATAAAGTTTCAGATTCATCATCAGTCCTTCCAATGAATATTCAGGGTTGATTTCCTTTAGGATTGACTGGTTTGATCTCCTTGCTGCCCAAGGGATTCTCAAAAGTCTTCTCCAGCACCACAATCCAAAACCATCAGTTCTTCAGTGCTCATCCATCTTTGCTCAGTCAGTAAGTCATCTGCCTGCAAAGCAGAAGACCCACGTTCTATTCCTGGGTCAGAAAGATCCCCTAGAGAAGGAAATGGCAATCCATTCGAGTACTCTTGCCTGGAGAATCCCATAGACAGAGGACCCTGGTGGGCTACAGTTCATGGGATCACAAGAGTCAGACACAACTTAGCAACTAAACCACCACCACAGCCATCTTTATGGCCCAATTGTCACATCTGTACATGACTACTGGAAAAACCATAGCTTTGAATATACAGATCTTTGTCAGCAAAGTGATGTCTCTGCTTTTTAATATGCATCTAGGTTTGTAATAGCTTCTTTTTCCCAAGGAGAAAGTCTTTTTTAATTTCATGGCTGCATTCATAGTTGGCAGTGACTTTGGAGCTCAAGAAAATAAAAATGGTCATTATCTCCACATTTTCCCCTTTTATTTGCCATGAAGAGATGGGACTGGATGTCATGATGATCAGTTCAGTTCAGTCTCTCAGTCATGTTCAACTCTTTGCCACTCCATGAATTGCAGCATGCCAGGCCTCCCTGTCCATCACCAAATCCCGCAGTTTACTCAGACTCATGTCCATCGAGTCAGTGATGCCATCCAGCCATTCATCCTCTGTTGCCCCTTCTCCCCCTGTCCCCAATCCCTCCCACCATCTGAGTCTTTTCCAATGAGTCAACTCTTCACATGAGGTGTCCAAAGTACTGGAGTTTCAGCTTTAGCATCATTCCTTCCAAAGAAATCCCAGGGCTGATCTCCTTCAGAATGGACTGGTTGGAGCTCCTTGCAGTCCAAGGGACTCTCCAGAGTCTTCTCCAACACCGCAGTTCAAAAGCATCCATTCTTCGACACTCAGCCTTCTTCACAGTCCAACTCTCACATCCATACATGACTACTGGAAAAACCATAGCCTTGACTAAATGGACCTTAGTCAGCAAAGTAATGTCTTTGCTTTTGAATATGCTATATAGGTTGGTCATAACTTTTCTTCCAAGGAGTAAGCGTCCTTTAATTTCATGGCTGCAGTCACCATCTGCAGTGATTTTGGAGCCCCCCAAAATAAAGTCTGACACTGTTTCCACTGTTTCCCCATCTATTGACCAGATGCCATGATCTTCGTTTTCTGAATGTTGAGCTTTAAGCCAAATTTTCACTCTCCACTTTCACTTTCATCAAGAGGCTTTTTAGTTCCTCTTCACTTTCTGCCGTAAGGGTGGTGTCATCTGCATATCTGAGGCCATTGATATTTCTCCCGGCAATCTTGATTCCAGCTTCTTCTTCTTCTAGCTCAGCGTTTCTCATGATGTACTCTTCATATAAGTCAAATAAGCAGGGTGACAATATACAGCCTTGACGTACTCCTTTTCCTATTTGGAACCAGTCTGTTGTTCCATGTCCAGTTCTAACTGTTGCTTCCTGACCTGCATACAGATTTCTCAAGAGGCAGGTCAGGTGGTCTGGTATTCTCATCTCTTTCAGAATTTTCCACAGTTTATTGTGATCCACACAGTCAAAGGCTTTGGCATAGTCAATACAACAGAAATAGATGTTTTTCTGGAACTCTCTTGCTTTTTCCATGATCCAGTGGATATTGGCAATTTGATCTCTGGTTCCTCTGCCTTTTCTAAAACCAGCTTGAACATCAAGAAGTTCACAGTTCATGTATTGCTGAAGCCTGGCTTGGATAATCTTGAGCATTACTTTACTAGCGTGTGAGATGAGTGCAATTGTGCGGTAGTTTGAGCATTCTTTGGCATTGCCTTTCTTTGGGATTGGAATGAAAACTGACCTTTTCCAGTCCTGTGGCCACTGCTGAGTTTTCCAAATTTGCTGGCATATTGAGTGCAGCACTTTCACAGCATCAGCTTTCAGGATTTGAAATAGCTCAACTGGAATTCCATCACCTCCACTAGCTTTGTTCATAGTGATGCTTCCTAAGGCCCACTTGACTTTACATTCCAGGATGTCTGGCTCTAGATGAGTGATCACACCATCGTGATTATCTGGGTCCTAAAGATCTTTTTTGTACAGTTCTTCTGTGTATTCTTGCCACCTCTTCTTAATATCTTCTGCTTCTGTTAGGTCCATACCATTTCTGTCCTTTATCAAGCCCATCTTTGCATGAAATGTTCCCTTGGTGTCTCTAATTTTCTTGAAGAGATCTCTAGTCTTTCCCATTCTGTTGTCTTCCTGTATTTCTTTGCATTGATCGCTGAGGAAGGCTTTCTTATCTCTTCTTGCTATTCTTTGGAACTCTGCATTCAGATGCTTATATCTTTCCTTTTCTCCTTGGCTTTTCACCTCTCTTCTTTTTACAGCTATTTGTAAGGCCTCCCCCACAGCCATTTTGCTTTTTTGCATTTCTTTTCTATGAGGATGGTCTTGATCCCTGTCTCCTGTACAATGTCACTAACCTCATTCCATAGTTCATCAGGCACTCTATCTATCAGATCTAGACCCTAAATCTATTTCTCACTTCCACTATATAATCATAGGGGATTTGATTTAGGTCATATCTGAATGGTCTCCTGGTTTTCCCTAGTTTCTTCAATTTGAGTCTGAATTTGGCAATAAGGAGTTCATGATCTGATCCACAGCCAGCTCCTGGTCTTGTTTTTGTTGACTGTATAGAGCTTCTCCATCTTTTGCTGCAAAGAATATAATCAATCTGATTTCAGTGTTGACCATCTGGTGATGTCCATGTGTAGAGTCTTCTCTTGTGTTGTCGGAAGAGGGAGTTTGCTATGACCAGTGCATTCTCTTGGCAAAACTCTATTAACCTTTGCCCTTTCTGTATTCCAAGGCCAAATTTGCCTGTTACTCCAGGTGTTTTTTGACTTCCTACTTTTGCATTCCAGTCCCCTATAATGAAAAGGACATCTGTTTTGGGGTGTTAGTTCTAAAAGATCTTGTAGGTCTTCATAGAACCGTTCAACTTCAGCTTCTTCAGCATTACTGGTTGGGGCATAGACTTATATTACGGTGATATTGAATGGTTTGCCTTGGAAACGAACAGAGATCATTCTGTCGTTTTTGAGATTGCATCCAAGTACTGCATTTCGGACTCTTTTGTTGACCACGATGGCTACTCCATTTCTTCTAAGGGATTCCTGCCCTCAGTAGTAGATATAATGGTCATCTGAGTTAAATTCACCCATTCCAGTCCATTTAGTTCTCTGATTCCTAGAATGTCGACATTCACTCTTCCCATCTCCTGTTTGACCACTTCCAATTTGCCTTGATTCACGGACCTAACATTCCAGGTTCCTATGCAATATTGCTCTTTATAGCATTGGACCTTGCTTCTATCACCAGTCACATCCACAGCTGGGTATTGTTTTTGCTTTGGCTTCATCCCTTTATTCTTTCTGGAGTTATTTCTCCACTGATCTCCAATAGCATATTGGGCACCTATTGACCTGGGGTGTTCCTCTTTCAGTATCCTCTCATTTTGCCTTTTCATACTGTTCATGGGGTTCTCAAGGCAAGAATACTGAAGTGGTTTGCCATTCCCTTCTCCAGTGGACCACATTCTGCCATGATCTTAGGGTTTTTTAATGTTGAATTTTAAGCAAGATTTTTCACTCTCCTCTTTCACCCTCATCAAGAGGTTCTATAGTTCCTCTTCACTTCCTGCCATTAGAGTAATGTTATCTGCATATCTGAGGATGTTGATATTTCTCCCTGCAATCTTGATTCCAGGTTGTGATTTGCCCAAGCCAGCATTTCACGTGATGCATTCTGCATATAAGTTAAACAAACAGGGTGACAACAAACAGCCTTGATGTATTCCTTTCCCAGTTTTGAACTAGTCCCTTTTTCCATATCCAGTTCTAACTGTTGCTTCTTGATCTACGTACAAGTTTCTCTGCATACAAGGAGACAGGTAAGGTGGTCTGATATTCCTACCTCTTGAAGAATTTTCCACAGTTATGATCCACACAGTCAAAGGTTTTAGCACAGTCAATGAAGCAAAAGTCAATTTTTTTTGGAATTCCTTTGCTTTTTCTATAATCCAATGGATGTTGGCAATTTGATCTATGGTTCCTCGGGTTTTTCTAAATCCAGCTTTTACATCTGGAAGTTCTCAGTTCACATACTGTTGAAGCCTAGCTTAAAGGATTTTGAGCATTACCTTGCTAGCACTTGACATTTGATACAGCCCAATAGAGAAACACAGAATGTTGAGCATCCGTCTCAGGCTCCCTACATTTCACCAGATCAAAATTTGATTCTTCTCATGGAAAGGAAGGAGTAACAGCAGTATTTTCCTCTAGCACGTACCTTTAAAAGTAGGAAGTAAAGATAAATTTTTCTATTTATTGTCTTAGGCCTGATGCAGACAGAGATTAAGAGCAATTTTCTCAAGCCCCCCAGGCAAATTTCTTTGACCCTTCTGCCTTCTTATTGTCTTGATATTCATGGGTTTGTTACTACTGGATTACTTCCAACTTGAATTAGACCCCATAGAGAAAGGGATACTCGAAGAGCCAGAAAGATTTCCTCCAAGATTTTTATACCTTAGCAAGGTGGAGACAATCTTCAAATATTTCATAACCTCCATCATTCACACACAGAGAGAGTAGATATTTCACCAGTGATTAAAAAAGTAAAAGATATTTTGACTTTTAGTCAGTTTTGGTGGCAAGTGAAAGAGACTGTAAAGTTTAGTGCCATGAGACACATGTGAAAGTATCACAGGAAAAGCTGAACATCTATACCTATTAAATACTAAAGAACAAGAATCCAGCAAAGTGGAGTTACAGAAAGAGTAAGGCAAATAACAGAAACAGATTTTGGTCTTCACTCTGGTGCAATGGTTTTAGGGTGTGGTGCCTGATTAGCAGCATTAGTATCACCTGGAAACATGCCTCCAGCACATACTAATGCCCTGACAGCTAAGGTTTGAAAATCACTGCTCTAGTTTACCATCATATTTAGGATGACTTGGCTATTTTCTTTAGATGTGTTTATCTTTTTTTTTTTTTTTTGATAAAGGTTGCATTTTTATGATGACTGGGGCTATATATAAAGCACATAGGAAAAAAGGAATATATTTTGGCTTATCTGAATCAGAGAGACTGACATTCTTAAGATCCTAAATGTATAATACAAATATTTTATGAACATTCTTTCTAGAAAGGGTTGCTTTTGGGGTTGATCTCATTTGTCCTCTCTTTCCAAATAGTGTGGATAATGACAGTCTCCAATAATTGAATACTGTGGGCCTTGCCTCCATGTAACAGAAGGTCCCAATTCTCCCACTGCAGAGGGCTGTCTCTGGAAGAGGAGCTGTCTTTGATGTGTCGGAAAGAATTGTCCCTGGGGGGAGGATATTTGACAGGCATATATTTTAGAAATGTTTTTCAGGTAAAATTTTCATCCATAAAATTATATTAACATTTCAAACGTGCAACCCTCCAGAATTCAAAAGTGTGGTCTCTAGAGAGATTCTCCATCTTTGTAGAGAGTTATATTTTTATAGGGCAAAGAGAACGTGATTTTCTCCAAATGCTTTAACCATGCCCCTGACCTCCATTTCAAAAGCAAACCTTTAACAAGCTAAGGGGGTCAGATATAGGGTAACAATAAAGGGAGGGCAAAGGCCAAAAAATATGCCCTCAGAAATACAACTTCTGTCTGGATGATAAAATATGAAGTGCCTGTCCCCACATTCTGCATGGAATCATTCAGAACACTTGGAAATAAATCATAATTATGAAGCAGAAAACCAAAGACCTAGCAAAGCTGCAGCCTTACCAGTCCCCTCTTCGATGCTCTTCAACACTCAAAATTGCCCATCTCGTTTCTTTTGAGCATCCTATAAATAACAAATCCCTTCAGCATAGGGATGCTTTGTAATAGATGTGAAGCAACTGAAAAGAATGGATAATACCCAGAAAGTCAATGGATTAGAAAGGAATATAGCCCAGGTATGGAGCACCAGGGCTTAATGGCTGGGGCTCTGAGCACTCTATGTGAAGGAGGCTGCTTTGCTGTTCTGTATGTGCCTTTGTTTTATATCTCAATGCCAGTTTATTAGTCTTAATATGAATTCTGTTGTTTACCTAATATTTTTTATATACATTATGATGAGCCCATGTTTGACAAGCCCATGTTTTGATATACAGTATGATGAGCCCATGGATTCAGGAGAGAAAAGAGGAGTATAGTTGAATTTAGTTAAATAAAGGTAAAATTATAATTTTATTATTACTAAATGACAACACTCTCCTCCTAACCAAATATTCCCTTGCTTTAAGTGGCTGATGTGATGCTGTGTGATCCCAATTAAACATACTGCTGAGAACGCAAAACTGTTCAGGTAGCACATGTTAGTGGAAATAACCATTTTGGCCATCATTCATGGAGTGTCTATCATGTGCTAAGCACTGCCAAGAAATTTACATGTGTTATCGCTAATCCTCACAAATGTGTGATATTATTTATCCCTATTAATCTACTGGTCTAAATGTCCCCTGATATTTGTTTCCAGTGGCACTCATTCACTGTGTAAATACATACATTGAGCCTCTGCTAGTTGCCAAACACTGAGGTCCTGCTCTTGCTCAGTTTATGTTATCACAAATAATAAAAAATATCTATTACCTATAATGCTGCCTATAAAGATAGAGTATATAATTTACAATTGACACAACATACAACAGACAATAAATGAGTAGCTATGTCAGAGTAGTAAGTTAGGGAAAGACTCTGGGAATGCAATATCCAAGCCAAGTCCTAAATAACTGGGGGGGGGGGGGGGGGGGGCGGTGGGAAATGTGCAAAGTACAGAGTGTCTTCTAAGCAAAGAGAACAACTAGATTAATTATTCTAAAGTGGAAACCTCCTTTTGGATATATAATGGATACCTAAGTCTTAACATACGCAATATAAGATTAAAAAACTTTTTACCATTACTTCCCATCAAACTGACTTTCTCTCAGTCTTTACTACTCAGTAAGAGTAGTACCAACTCTACACACCAAAGGCAGCACCTCTCCCAGGTGTCCAAGGAATTAACAAACACTGATCTTCCCTCAGCTCCCACAGCTGCTGCTACTGCTGCTAAATCACTTCAGTCGTGTCTGACTCTGTGCGACCCCAGAGATGGCAGCCCACCAGGCTTCCCTGTCCCTGGGATTCTCCAGGCAAGAACACTGGAGTGGGGTGCCATCACCTTCTCCGGCTCCCACAGCTAGTATGTTTGCAAATTCTAAAACATGTCTGAAGTCCACATTTATCCATCACTACTAAAGTACTTTGAGGAGATACCACACATCCAAGGGCAAAGGAGAAGCCCTAGCAGGACAGTAGGAGGGGTAAAATCGAGTTTAGACTCAAACCCCATACCCACCAGAGATGCTCAGAGGGCTCAAACAAACCTTGTGTGCACCAGGACCAGAGGCCCCACAGAGACTGAGGCAGAGCTGTATTTGAGTATCTCCTGTGGAGGTATTGGTCAGCAGTGGACTGCTGCAGGGGCAGGGGCTCTGGGTGCAGCAGACTTGGGTATGGCATAAGCCCTCTTGGAGGAAGTCACCATTAACCCCGCCATAGAGCTGCCAGAACTTACACAGGACTGGAAATAGACTCTTGGAGGGCTCAAACAGAACCTTGTGCTCACCAGAACCCAAAAGAAAGGAGCAGTGACCCTACAAGAGACTGACCCAGGCTTGCCCGTACGTGTCCAGGAGTCTCCGGCGGAGGCATGGGTTGGTGGTGGCCTGTTGCACAGCTGGGGGCACTGAGTGTAGCAGTGTGTGCATGGGACCTTTTGAAGGAGGTCGCCATTATCTTCATTACCTCCACCATAGTTTCAGTTCAGTCAGTTCAGTTCAGTCACTCAGTCGTGTCCGACTCTTTGCGACCCCATGAATCACAGCACACCAGGCCTCCCTGTCCATCACCAACTCCCAGAGTTCACTCAGACTCATGTCCACCAAGTCAGTGATGCCATCCAGCCATCTCATCCTCTGTTGTCCCCTTCTCCTCCTGCCCACAATCCCTCCCAGCATCAGGGTCTTTTCCAATGAGTCAACTCTTTGCATGAGGTGGCCAAAGTACTGGAGTTTCAGCTTTAGCATCAGTCCTTCCAAAGAACACCCAGGACTGATCTCCTTTAGAATGGATTGATTGGATCTCCTTGCAGTCCAAGGGACTCTCAAGAGCCTTCTCCAATACCACAGCTCAAAAGCATCAATTCTTCAGTGCTCAGATTTCTTCACAGTCCAACTCTCACATCCATACATGACCAGTGGGAAAACCATAGCCTTGACTAGACGGACCTTTGTTGGCAATGTCTCTGCTTTTCAATATGCTATCTAGGTTGGTCATACTTTCCTTCCAAGGAGTAAGCGTCTTTTAATTTCATGGCTGCAATCACCATCTACAGTGATTTTGGAGCCCAAAAAAATAGTCTGTCACTGTTTCCACTGTTTCCCCATCTATTTCCTATGAAGTGATGGGACCAGATGCCATGATCCTCGTTTTCTGAATGTTGAGCTTTAAGCCAACTTTTTCACTCTCCTCTTTCATCACGAGGCTCTTTAGTTCTTCTTCACTTTCTGCCATAAGGGTGGTGTCATCTGCATATCTGAGGTCATTGATATTTCTCCCAGCAATCTTGATTTCAGCTTGTGCTTCTTCCAGCCGAGTTTGGCTCCAGATAAATAACAGGGAGGGAATAGAGCCCCACCCATCAACAGAAAATTGGATTAAAGATTTACTGAGCATTTCCAAATATTCAAGCTGGTTTTAGAAAAGGCAGAAGAACCAGAGATAAAATTGCCAACATCTGTTGAATCACCAAAAAAGCAAGAGAGTTCCAGAAAAACATCAACTTCTGCTTTATTGACTATGCCAAACCTTTGACTGTGTGGATCACAATAAACTGTGGAAAATTCTGAAAGAGATGGGAATGCCAGACCACCAGACCTGCCTCTTGAGAAATCTGTAGACAGGTGAGAAAGCAACAGTTAGAACCGGACATGGAACAACAGACTGTTTCCAAAAAGGAAAAGGAGTACATCAAGGCTATATACAGTCACCTTGCTTGTTTAACATATATGCAGAGTACATATGAGAAACACTGGGCTGGAAGAAGCACAAGCTGGAATCAAGATTGCCGGGAGAAATATCAATGACCTCAGATATGCAGATGACACCACCCTTATGGCAGAAAGTGAAGAAGAACTAAAGAGCCTCATGATGAAAGTGAAAGAGGAGAGTGAAAAAGTTGGCTTAAAGCTCAACATTCAGAAAACGAAGATCATGGCATCTGGTCCCATCACTTCATGGCAAATAGATGGGGAAACAGTGTCACACTTTGTTTTTCTGGGCTCCAAAATCACTGCAGATGGTGACTGCAGCCATGAAATTAAAAGATGCTTACTCCTTGAAAGGAAAGTTATGACCAACCTCGACAGCATATTAAAAAGCAGAGAAATGCTTTTGAGCTGTGGTGTTGGAGTAGGCTCTTGAGAGTCCCTTGGACTGCAAGGGGATCCAACCAGGCCATCCTAAAGGAAATCAATCCTGAATATTCATTAGAAGGACTGATGCTGAAGCTGAAACTCCAATACTTGGCCACCTGATGTGAAGTACTTGCTCATCTGAAAAGACTCTGATGTTGAGAAAGATTGAAGGTGGGAGGAGAAAGGGACGACAGAGGATGAGATGGTTGGATGGCATCCCAACTCAATGGTCATGAGTTTGAGTAAACTCCGGGAGTTGGTGATGGACAAGGAGGCCTGGCATGCTGCAGTCCATGGGGTCAAAAAGAGTCAGACACGACTGAGCGACTGAACTGAAGTGAACTGAATTTTGTCTGAAGAGACCATGAGCATCTTTTATTAAATTCAGTCCTTCTATTCAGTTTTTACAGTAATTATAAACTGTATTCATTTTATCATAATTTGTGAATGGTATTAAGGATGAGTGATTTTGATATATTAACTTTGTATTTAATGGTCTTGCCTAATTTGCATCTATAAACCAATAATTACCTGTAGAATATTTAATATTATCTACATATCGATGTTACTTTAATAGAGCTAGTTTTATTTATTTTCCAAATGTTTTATGTTTCTTTTTCTTGCCCTATCACACTGTCTAGGAATTTTCATTGTTGCTACACTAACAATGAATGAGCACTGGGTAAACTACAAACACGGTTTTTCCCTCAAAATTATCAGACATCTGAAGTTGTGAGACAGTCTGAGAATGAAGGATAGAGCCTTCACCTCTCTCCACAGAGAAAGAGAGGATGTCCATCTCTGTTACTTATGCTAGAGTACAGGTAGTCAAAATAAATGCCATACAAGTGAGTAAGATAAATCAGTTAAAATATTAATGAACTGCTAAAGACTGAGTGTGAGCTGTTGTGATAAGATATTTATATCCACTTGCAGGCTGTTTTCAAAGTAACTCATGAGAAAAGGCAAAAGGCTGGAAAGAGATTCAATGAATATGAGGGAGGAGTGAATGAAGAAATCAGTTACCACTGTGGGAAACAGATGAACTCCCACCACCTGCTGCTTCCATCAAAAACTTAAGCTATTGCTCCTAGGCACAGACAAAATCCCATTGTTGCCAAGGAAAAGACAGAAGTGAGAAAAACAGTCATTTAATCCAGCCCCTAATCCCGAGTCCAAAAAGACCTTTGGAGAAATTTGAATCATATAAAAGTATGGGTATAAATTATATTTACCTCAGTTTCTCTCATCCCAATCTATCAAGACAACTGTTTTAAATATTTTGTCTAGTTTTTAATTTGTTTTTGATGGGAGGTCAAGTCCAATGCTTGTTACTTCAACATTTCTAGAAGTAGGAGACCTATATTGTACCTTTTTTTTGAAGTTATATGATTAGATTCTTAAATTTCTAGTTTGGTCAAATATTATACTGAAGGTACAAAAGACTGGAGGAGAAGTGAGGAGTCCTTGAATTCAAAGCACAACTTCCAATATATATACTTAATTCCATGGCTTTGAGAAAATGTGATACTCTCTCTACAACTCCATCCTCTCATCTGTAAATTAAGACAGTTGTCCTTAATTTCTTCCCATTATCTTCCTAGTGTGACTATTCCAAATCTATTGTAGAAAACCAGTTACCAATTATTTGTGGGTAGGTTGACCTTCTTACTGTTTATCTGAAAGCTGATTTTCAACATCACTCTTTAGAACAAAAGACTGTAATCTCAAACTGCTGTGCTGCTGCAAGTCCTGCTCACACTAAGAAGGATTACAGACAAGCATCTCAGAGATAATGGAGCTGTCAATCTCTTCTATGAACCATGACAAGTATCCAAAGAATTGTGAATTTCAAAGTAAACATCCAGCATTTTAGGACAGGGTCAGCAAGTCTCAGTTCCAATTTTTTTTTTCATTATTTTCTCCATCCCCCTCAGACTTAAAATACCCATGAAATGTATCCACATCTTAGGCACCTGTTGATTGACTTTGTTGTGATGGAACTAACAACTGAATAACAGGGTAGTTAGGCTGGAAATAAAATCTAAGTGATTGATCATCTTTTTTGGTTTCAGGATCTTGCTAATCAGATAACTGCTGATTAACGGACTCATTCTTTCCTTTTGAAGTCAAAGCAAAGTTATTAAAGTTTCTGTTGATCCTCAGTGTGAAATGGAATGTCTCCTGCCATATCAATAAACAAGGATATAACAGCCATCAGTGATTTGAGGCCTCTAAATGTGATTTTCTGAGCCTGGAGAGCTCCCAAGAGGGAGAACAATGCCTGTGATCCAGCAGCTATCAGCTGCCACCACTCTCAATGATGAAGGAGGAATTAAGGATGTGAATAATCAAGAAGCAGAATGCTGGCTCCAGATATGAGATACATATGAAAGAAATTATTTCAGTGAGGCCAGAAGCTTGCATCTTCCCATGCATGGAAGAGTGCTAAATTCCTTAATTTGAGATATCTGGTTTTCCTTAATTAACATCAAGATATTAAAAGATATTCAGATTACCTGCATTTTCCTGCAAACTTCTATATCCTGACTCCTTCCTCAGCCTCCTTGGAGCAGTTTCTCAGGGCTACTTGAGATGCGGGCTCTGGGCTTGAAGTGCTAAGAATTCTCACTGAATAAATATCTCTCAACTTTCAGGCTGTGACTATTTTTTCAGTTGACACAAGAGAGGAGCCTGAGAGGAAATCTCCTCTGATGTAGATGGTTCTCCTGAGATGGAATTTTCTGGGCAAACTAAGAATTCTTGGAGTCTTCTGACCTTCTGTGTGCCTCAGGTGATCCATGTCTGAACATTTGTCAGCTGTTATTCTATTACCCTAACTGAGGATATTTGTCAAGGTAATATTTTAAATAAACTATTAGTGGAAGCATTGTTTCTAGTAAACACAGTAGAGCACATAATGGAATTCCTCCCACCTCTGTTAGTTTATCTATTGATGTTAGATTAACGGACATAAAAATGGAAGGGAATTTAGAGCTAACTTGTCCTATTCTATCACTTTACCAAAAAAAAGTGAGTTGTTGGGTAGTATTATAATTCCTAAGGGAGGAAATCATGTTCATACATTTAAATACAAGATTAAAAACAAAAATGTTTTCTCAGCTAAAGGAGAAATTGAATTAACCAGCCTCCTTTTTCTTTCCAGGATACTCCAGCTATATATACTCTAACTGAATGTAGAATTACTAAACAAATCTCAGGAGTTTTGTGGGGCTTTTTGCTTATTTTTCATTTGTTTGTTTTGCTTGCAAATATACTGTAGGTTGAGATGAATGAATGGTAGCTCACTGATGGGCATATGGATGGTGCTGAGAACTTCCTGAACTGGGATGTAGATCGCATCATTAGGGAATTACATGCCTCATCTTCAACCCGTTTTCCTGTGGCACCAGAGGCCAGGCATGATATTTTTTACACATTTTGTAATCTTGCCCTGCTCTAGAAAACTAAAGATTACACTTGTTTCAGTTCTAAGGAAGTTGGATTAGTCTGGCCACTTTTACATATATTGAATTCCAGAGAAAAATCTTTCAGCAGGGATGCTTTTAGGAGAGAAGACATTACTGCTTCTATATAAGTAAAACTTATAGTTTTAGAGTGATTTGAGATTAAGAAAACTAAGGTCAAGAGATATTCTCTATATGCATCATAAGCGTTAGAATTAGTTTGCATACTTGTTGTTGTTCAGTCACTCAGTCACGTCCAACTCTTTGCGACCCCATGGACTGTATGTAGCATGCCAGTCTTCCCTGTACTTCACCATCTCCCAAAACTGTATATAGCATACCAGGCTTCCCTGTCCTTCACTGTCTCCCAGAGTTTGCACAAACTCATGCCCATTGAGTCCATGATGCCATCCAACCATCTCATCCTCTGTCATCCCTCTCTCCTCTTGCCTTCAATCTTTCCCAGCATCAGGGTCTTTTCCAATGAGTTGGCTCTTAGCATCAGGTGGTCAAAGTATTGGAGCTTCAACTTCAGCATCAGTTCTTCCAATGAATATTCAGGGTTTATTTCCTTTAGGATTGACTGGTTTGATATCCTTGCTGTCCAAGGGACTCTCAAGAGTCTTCTCCAGCACCACAATTTGAAGGCATCAATTATTCAGTGCTCATCCTTTTTTACTGTCCAGTTCTCACATCCATACATGACTATTGGAAAAACCATAGCTTTGACCATATGGACCTTTGAAAGCTTTTTGTCTCTGCTTTTTAATACTCTGTCTGGATTTGTCATTGCTTTTCTTCCAAGTAGCAAGCATCTTTTAATTTCATGGCTGTAGTCACCATCCACAGTGACATAGAGTTTCCATTTTCCTGTTTGGAAATATTAATACATCTGTTCTTCTTACTCTAGAAAACTTTTTATCTTTTTATTATCTAATTTGGCCAAGAAATTTGGTGATGTGTCTTGCATCAGAAACTCTTAAATGAATGAATGGGAATTTAAATGCAAGTCTGACAGATCACCTAACCACAATGAGATGCTGATACTCTAATAATCGAGGATGGGAAAAGAAGTAAGCATAGTTTTGTTGAAAGTCTCAGTGAAACAACACTGTCAGCATCTTAATTTAAAATATACTCCAAGGTTTTACTCTCATGTTTGTATATACACTTCATAATTCATAAGTTGTGAAGTTCAGAAAATGAGAGCATCCCAGGAAGCATATCTCCAAAGTCAAGATTTGGCATTTGGAATTTCTGACTGAACTACAGGATGTTTCAAACCTCCCTGCCAGACAACTCCCTTTTGAAAATATGGGCTTTAGAGTATAAATTAGTTCAGCAAGTATCTGTATTAAGTTACCCTGTACACTTTGTCACTCCCAATTGCCTTGATTTTAATGAATGCAAGGAAGATATTCTATGCATTTGGTGGCATATACTTAATTCAGTTCTAACAAAGCCTTTAGTTGGCACCTTTTTGAGAGTAAATAATTCAAATCCAGTATTCGGCTTTAGTGTCTCTCAGACAACACTGTGGTGGTTCCTTGCTCTCTGTTAAAAGTTTGTTAAAATGTTTATCTGTGAGGAATTTCTGTTGCTATCTTGGAACCACTGGCATCCTTGATTACTGCTTTGCTTACTCATTTCCTCTGCTTAAATATTTATGCTCCTGTTACCCATTGATTTTGGAAAGAGGGTTATGGCAACTGATTGACAGCATAAGCACAAAGCTTATGGGAGAATTTGGCCTCTCTACGATACTTACTAATGACAGAACTGTACTACTGTGACTAATGCATATAGAATAGGAGAGCTCTGGGATTCCCTTTTTGCATGCAACCTTATGCAGTATTGATGTCAGAGGCAGGGAGAAGTGTCTTCTTCACCACAAGGACTTGAGGATATTCATCATTCTTAGTATTCAGTTGAACATACTATAACAAACTGTTAATTTCAAGATAGGATATCTGTATGGAACTCAAAGAAGCGTTAATTTATTGGAGTCATGTCCAGCACTGGTGTTGTTAACAGTCTGGGTTGATAGACTTTGGATAGCAGTAGTATGGAATCCTTGATTACAGGGCTTTATTTTCCATCTGGAGCCAAGTGATCATTTCTTCCACTGAAAACCAAATTGCTTTGCACCTATTTCACATTCATTTCCTATCCTTTTCCATAGGTTTGGGAAATATAAAGAACAATTCTTGCTCATTCACATATGAATGTGGTATCCAAAAATATGTGAAAAGTAAAAATTTCTATTTATCAAGAGTCCATTTCATATTGGGACAAGAACAACTTTTAAAAAACTGATGTGAGACACCACAGCCCCACACTAAATTGAAGAATCAATATTCACAGAGTATTTTTTCTACGTTTCAATCATATTCATGTGGTAAGCACTTCACAAATATTTGTTTAATAGATGAATAAAAAAATACATGAATTTATATATAAATTTGAATTCTCTGAGATAATTAGGAGATAAATTTATGTAGGCAAAGTAAGTGTTGCTTTCTTTACATATGGGTGAAGAATAAAGCACAGGTGAGAATATTCTCATGAGGCCACAGAGGAGGAGGATAACAGAGCTGGGTGTCAGCTCCGTAATAGCACAATAGCACATTGTGAGCATGAAGTGATTAATCTGTTCAGCTGAAAAGCCATTTTTCAGTAAGCTTAGAGGTACAGCCTATGTGTTCTTAGGGAAACTTTCTACCTGAAAAGCAGTATTGAAAAGGACAGAAAGCCGGCAGGAGGGAGATAAACCCCAGATGAGCAGGAAGAGTAAGGTACAAGAACAAGTGGAAGGACAGGTCCCAGAGAAGAAAGACAGCATGAGACTGGAGAGCGGCCAAAATGTGATATGACCACATAGACTGGAAAAGGAAGAGCTCTTGATCTGCTCCCATCCCAACCCAGCAGTTGGGAATTCTCTCCTAGAGTTTCTCTCTAGTTCCCAAACTCTCAAGTTCTTCTCGAGAAGCTCTACCAACAGCCTCTATTCCATTGATCACTGGTCTTAAGATAGAGCCTCCTCTGGTTTCTTTTCTTCATTATGCCAAAGGATAGAGATTCCAGTATGCTCTGTAAAGCAAAAAGTGAAAATGCCACTATTTGTACTTTAATTTTTTTCCCCTTGGGTAATTAAAAATTTATTTTAGCTTGGAATTTTGTTAGATTTATTCTGTATTATAGACAATTGATTGAGTCTTTGTACTTATCTCATGACTACCTGGTATCACTTTCATTCCTTTCAGATTACTGTTATTTTCCAGATAAACAAAGATTTTGAGAATAGGACTACTTATTTTCCAAGACACCCACCATCTCTACTCTGTACCTTCAAATCTAAACCACCAATATGTACACACTTTGAAATTCTTTCTGCCTTCCTGCCTGCAACTAAATATACCCACATAAGAGCGCATATATCTGGTCTATAACAGGAATAGATTTATGAAACACAGTTTCTGATCATCAGCCTTCTTGTATCATAATCTCAGTCCCCATTTCCATGACATCCATGTTAGAGATATGTAAATCCTCCTACTATTTCCTGGGACATCTCTCTCTCAGTGTGTTTTGTGGTTATGGTAACTGGAATAAAAAGTATTTTCAAAATCCCTTATATAACTAAGACTGATGATTTGAAAACACAGTGTCAGGTGTCCAAAGTATTACCTGGAAATAGAATGCAGGTTCTATTTCCAAGTTCATAGAGCAATATTCTAAAACAAAACAAAATAAAATCCTGTCTACCAATGACTGAGCTTTATCCACAAGTAGAATTAATGCATAAGGTCAGGTTCCAAGCATAATTTTAAAGTAGATAAAATTTGGTCCTTTCCAACTTAATCTAGCAAAGTGGGAAAGGCATTTGCCTTTACATTCATATCATAGACTGCTAATTTCAGAGGCTGTGCCAAATACTGGTTGCTGTTGTGCTGTGCCTAGTTGCTCAGTTGTATCCGACTCTTTGGGAGCCCGTGGACTGTAGCCCACCAGGCTCCTCTGTCCCTGGGAATTCCCCAAGCAAGAATATTGGAGTGGGTTGCCATGCCCTTTTCCAGGGGATCTTCTCAACCCAGGGACTGAACCCAGTCTCCTGAACTGCGGATTCTTTACCATCTCAGCAGAACACAGTCAAAAATGGCTGGAAAGGCAGACCCAGGTCTCTAAGGTAAGAAGAATGTCCACTTGGAGAAGAGTTGACTGAAGAGTGTAATGTTGGAGTCAAATTTTAATGGTATTGTGGCTGACTTGGTCCGTGGATGATAACTTTGTTTTCTCACTGCTGGGTGTTCTGGGAAGGCCAGCTTAATATTTTCTGAACAACTTTTTGCAGATTTCTGTCATGTGGTTTTCACAAGCATGATACAATTTAAAGAGGTGTTCCCTTAAAGTCTGATCTCCCAGATTTGAGTTCAGTTTTGATACATTCTACCTGTGTCACATTGTGAAAAATGCTTCACTTCAAGTCTCATTTTCTAACCTGAGGACAATAATAGTTTCCATGTTAGATGGTAGTGTGTGTTAACAATACATCAAAATTTTATTTTTTTTATTTTTACTTTATTTTGCTTTACAATATGGTATTGGTTTTGCCATTGACAAGAATCAGCCACGGGTGTACATGAGTTCCCAATCCTGAACCCCCTTCCCACCTCCCACCCATATCATCTCTCTGGATCATCCCCATGCATCAGCCCCAAGCATCCTGTATCCTGTATCTAACATAGACTGGCAATTCGTTTCTTACCTGATAGTATACATGTTTCAACAACATTCTCCCAAATCATCCCACCCTCTCCCTCTCCCACAGAGTCCAAAAGTCCGTTCTAAACATCTGTGTCTCTTTTGCTGTCTCGCATACAGGGTTATCCTTACCATCTTTCTAAATTCCATATATATGTGTTAGTATACTGTATTGGTGTTTTTCTTTCTGGCTTACTTCACTCTGTATAATAGGCTCCAGTTTCACCCATCTCATTAGAACTGATTGAAATGTATTCTTTTTAATGGCTGAGTAATACTCCGTTGTGTATGTGTACCACAGCTTTCTTATCCATTCATCTGCTGATGGACATCTAGGTTGTTTCCATGTCCTGGCTATTATAAACAGTGCTGCGATGAACATTGGGGTACACGTGTTTCTTTCAATTCTGGTTTCCTTGGTGTGTATGCCCAGCAGTGGGATTGCTGGGTCATAAGGCAGTTCTATTTGCAATTTTTTAAAGGATAGTAGTTGTTGTTCAGCTGCTCAGTCATGTCCAACTCTTTGTGACCCCATGGACTGCAGCACACCAGGCTTCCCTGTCCTTCACCATCTCCCCAAACCTGCTCAAACTCATGTCCATTGACTCACTGATGCCATCCAACCATCTTGTCCTCTGTTGTCCCTTTCTCCTCCTGCCTTCAGCCTTCACCAGATCAGGATCTTTTCCAATGAGTTGGCTCTTTGAATCAGGTAGCCAAAGTAGTGGAGTTTCAATTTCAGCATCAATCCTTTCAATGGATATTCAGGGTTGATTTCGTTTAGGATTGACTGGTTTGATCTCCTTGCAGTCCAAGGGACACAGTTCAAAAGCATCAATTCTTTGACTCAACCTTCTTTATGGTCCAAATCTCACATCCACATATGATTACTGGAAAACCATAGTTTTCACTATACAGACCTTTGCTGGCAAAGAAATGTCTCTGCTTTTTAATATGCTGTCTAGGTTGGTCATAGCTTTTCTTCCAATGAGCAAGCATCTTTTAATTTCATGGCTGCAGTCACCATCTGCAGTGATTTTAGAGCCCAAGAAAATAAAGTCTGTCATTGTTTCCCCATCTATTTGTCATGAAGTGATGGGACCAAATGCCATTATCTTGGTTTTTTGAATGTTAAGTTTAAACCCAGGTTTTTCACTCTCCTCTTTGACCTTCATCAAGAGCAGATGACATGATCCTCTACATAGAAAACCCTAAAGACCCCATCAGAAAATTACTAGAGCTAATCAATGAATATAGTAAAGAGGCTCTTTAGTTCCTCCTCACATTTTGCCATAAGGATGGTGTTAATCTGCATATCTGTTCAGTTCAGTTGCTCAGACACGTACAACTCTTGCGACCCCATGGACTGCAGCATACCAGGCCTCCCTGTCCATCAACCAACTCTTGGAGCTCACTCAAACTCATATCCATTGAGTTGGTGATGCCATCCAACCATCTCATCCTCTGTCATACCCTTCTCCTCCTGCCTTCAATCTTTCCCAGCATCAGAGTCTTTTCGAACGAGTCAGCTCTTCACATCAGGTGGCCAAAGTATTGGAGTTTCAGCTTCAACATCAGTCCTTCTGATGAACACTCAGAACTGATTTCCTTTAGGATGGACTGGTTGGATCTCCTTGCAGTCCAAGGGGCTCTCAAGAGTCTTCTCCAACACCACAGTTCAAAAGCATCAATTCTTTGGTGCTCAGCTTTCTTTATAGTCCAACTCTTACATCCATACATGACTACTAGAAAAACCATAGCTTTGACTAGACAGAATAGACAGATAACTCTTGGATATCTCTTCCTAAAGAAATAGTCTCTGATTTTCATAGCATATTTTGCAGTTTTTAAGTTCTCCCTTCTCCTTCCCATAGTTGGATGCTTAGAGACCAGTCTTTACTGCTAAAAGTTATTTGCCTTTAGCAGACACAGAACATAGACCAATTCTTTTTAATTTATTATAGCAAGATAATTTAAGTTGTTTAATAGCCTGTGGCATTGTGAGTTGAGGACATGGGTTTCACTACATGGGATCCAAATATTTATTGAACTGTTTGTATCTGCTTTTGAATTTTATTTTTAAAGTTATTTCTTAGTGTTTAGGCATGATCACAATAGTTTAAAATGAGCTTTCCAATTAACAAAGGTTATAACACCACTAATATATTAATTTATTATTAATAAACTAACATTATTTATTAGTTTATAAATATGTTATTTATAAACTATAAATGAATCTGGTTATATGTACCTTAGTTTTTGTTGTTATACTAACATTTTTTTATTATTATCAGCTTCCATATATTGAACACTTACTATGCACTAGTCACTGTGCTAATTAGTTCAATAATCCTCACAACTACCTTAAGTTAGATTTTGTTCTAAGAAATTTGGGAGTCGAAGAAGATGGCAGAGAATTAAGATGGGGAGATCACCAGCCTCCCCACAAATACATAAAAAACTCATCAAGATATGGAACAGTTCTTACAAAGCAACCTCTAGATCACAGAAGAAGACCCCAGGCCTCCAGGGGGCAGGCTAAGCTCCCTGGAATGAGGTAAGAAAGAGGATGGAGACAGAAAACGGGAAAAGATAGGGAACTTCTGGATGGGAGCTTGTGCCCCACGGGAGGTAGGGAGTCCCGAAGCAGGAAGAGTTCTATGCACTGGGAAGCTCCCTCACAGGTGGACCCAAGAGAGAGCTGAGGAATCTTGGAAAACTGGGCAAAGCCAGGCCTTAGAGGAGAGAAAACAGAGAAATCTGCACTTCTCAGCCCATAAGCAGCTCACAACTGTGGCCCCAACCAGAGGGCAGCCTCAGGAAACTGAGAGAAGCCCACAGAAGCCTTGCAGTGCAAAGGGCAGGCCAGGGGTGCTGAGACAGACAGAGAGAGGGGCAGCATACAGACCTCTCCAGCACACACAGCCCTCAGAGGAACAGTGGGCAGGCTGAGGGAGCAGAAAGAAGAACACACAAGCCTCACAATATAGAGGGTGGGCTGGTGAGCTGAAACAAGTGCACACAAGCCCCATGATTTAGAGGGCAGGTCCAGGGAGCCAAGACAAGTGAACACAAGCCCCGTGACCCAGAGGGCAGGCCTGGTGAGCCAAGTCAAGTATACACAAGCCCTGAGAAGCAGAGGGTGAGCTCAGTGGGGCTGAGGAAAGCCCACACAAGTCTCTGCGACACTTTTCTCAGTCAGGGAGCTGAGAAAAGACCCACAAAGCCCCTACCTGGAAAGCTTCAGCCTGCAGTGCAGGGTGAGGCTGGGGAACAAAAGCACTGGCAAAGATTCCAGGGACAAGTAGGGAGGGGGCTGGTACCAGTGAAGATATGCTGAGAGAGCCACTTCGACGCAGCTGTGGAAATAGATGTGTCTAACATTGTCAAAGTCAGAAGGAGTGCCCAAAGACATACTGAACCATAGACACCCCAAAACGTACTACTGGACGCTGCACTACCCTTCAGAAAGAAGAGCTCCAGCTCCAACAATCAGAACACAGGCACATGCTCCTCCAACCAGAAAAACATCACAGGACACTAACCCAACCCCATGCATGGGGACAGACTCCACAACCAAGAATAAGTATGACCTTGAGAACTTTTTTTTTCTTATAAATCACTGTTTAGTCCCCCTACATATTTCTGCCTTCACATTAACATTTGCAGTGCTGTGGAGTTTTCTTCTTTGCTTCTTTTGTTTAGACAAAGAAATTCATTTTAAGATTTTCTTTCTTTTTCCTTTTTAACCCCCTTTTTTTGGTGATTTTTCTGATTTTGTTTTTGTTTTCACATATGTCTATTTATCTTTGCTTTTCTATTTTTTATTTTCTCTCTTTTTTACCCTATTTTCCACCCCTTCCTTTTCTCTCCCTTCTCCTCCTTTTTTTTCTGTGTTTTCTTCTACCTTTTTTTCTTCACTCTTTTTTTTCACTAACTTATTTGCTATATTCCCCAGCTGTCACTCTGCCTAGGTTCAGTTTTCTGCATTGAGCATTAACTAGCTCTGCTTTTAATTGGTTGATATCAATTTGGTTTCCCTTGTTCATCAAGTCAATCTCCTGGAGTCTTTAGAATACTTTGGTTATAACTGTGTGTGTGGAAGTGTGTGTATATGTACCACTATTTCTGCAATTACCTGTGTGATCTCCTCTTACTAGAACACCAGCACAAGTCATCCCTAACAAGAAGTCAACACAAACCCATCAACCAACCTTTACCCTCAAGGGTAAAAACTAAAAGGAAGAAGGAATACAACCCTAAAGCATGGGAAAAGGAGACCTCAAGTGGAGCAAGTTGGGGGGGGGGGGAATGAGAAGGCAGAGAAATACAGCACAAAGAACAAAGTAGAAACTCAGACCAAATAAACAAAGAGGAAATAAGCAATCTACCTGAAAGAGAATTCAGAATAATGACAGTAAAGATACACTGAAGACTTGAAAATAGAATGGAGAAAATGCAAGAAACAATTCAGAGAGTTAATACAATCACCAAGGACATCGAAGAAATAAAGAATATGCAAACAGAGATGAATAACACAAGTACTGAAATTAAAAATACTCTAGAAGGAACCAATAGTAGAATAACTGAGGCAGAAGAACAGAGAAGTGAGCTGTAAGATAGAATGGTGCAAATAACTGCTGAAGAGCCAAATAAAGGAAAAAGAATGAAAAGAATTGAGGAGAGCATCAGATACCTTTGAGATGATATTAAAAGCACCAACTTTCAAGTTATAGGGGTCCCAAAGGAAGAAGAAAAAAAGAAGGCACTGAGAAAATTTTTGAAGAAATTATAGTTGAAAACTTCCCCAACATGAGAAAGAAAATAGTCAATCAAGTCTAAGAAGCACAGAGAGTCCTTTACAGGATAAACCCCAAGGAGAAACACATCGAGACACATATTAATCAAGCTAACAGAGATTAACCACAAAGAAATAATAAAAGCAGCAAGGGAAAACAGTAAGTAACATACAAGGGAAAACCTATACAATCAACAGTGGGTCTTTCAGCAGAAAGTCTGCAGGCCAGAAAGGAATGGCAGGATATATTTAAAGTATTGAAAGAAAAAGGTTTACAACTAAGATTACTATACCTGGCAAAGATTTCCTTCAAAATTAATGGAGTAATCAAAAGCTTTATAGACAAGCAAAACTTAAGAGAATTTAGCACCACCAGGCCAGCCTTACACCAAATGCTAAAGGGATTTACATAGCCAGTGAACACAAGATAGAGGAAAGACCTACAAAAACAAACCCCCAAAAGTTAAGAAAATGCCAAAATGAACATATATATCAATAATTACCTTAAATGTAAACATTAAATGCACCAATGAAAAGATATAGATGGACTAAATGGATATAAAAGCAAGACATATATATATATATGCTGCCCACAAGAGACCCATTTCACACCTAGAGACACATACAGAAAGTAAAAGGAGGGAAAAAGATATTCCACATGAATAGAAAACAAAAGAAAGCAGAACTGCAATTCTTATTTCAGACAAAATAGACTTTAAAATAAAGAATATTATAAGAGACAAAGAAGGACACTACAAAATGATCAAGGGATCAATGCAAGAAGACGTAACAATTATAAATATGTATGCACCCAACATTAGGAGCAACTCAATACATAAGGCAATCACTAACAGGCATAAGAGGGGAAATCGACAGTAACACAATAATAGTAGGGAACTTTAACACCCCACTTACTACACCAATGGACAGGTCATCAAAACAGAGAATCAATAAGGAAACACAAACCTTAAATGACACAGACCAAATGGACCTACTTGTCATCTTCAGGACTTTCCATCCAAATGCAGAAGAATACAATTTCTTCTCAAGTGCACATGGAACATTCTCCAGAATAGGCCAAATCTTGGGCCACAAATCAAGCCTCAGTAAATTAAGAAAATTAAAATCATATCTAGTATCTTTTCTGACCACAAGACTATGAGACTCGATATCAACTACTGGAAAATAAAAACTGCAATAAACACAAACTCATCGAGATTAAATAATACATTACTAAATAATGGCAAGGTTACTGGAGAAATAAGTAAGGAAATCAAAAGATTCCTAGAAACAAATGACAATAAAAACATGACGACTCAAAACCTATAGGACTCAGCAAAAGCAGTTCTAAGAGGGAAGTTTTTAGCAATACAAACATACCTCAAGGAACAAGAAAAGCATTAAATAGACAACCTAACTCTACATCTAAAGCAGCTGCAAAAACAAGAACAAAAAAACCCAAAGTTAGCTGAAGGAAAGAAATTATAAAGATCAGAGCAGAAATAAATGAAAAAGAAATGAAGGAAACAATACCAAAGATTAATAAAAAACTAAAAGCTGATTCTTTGAGAAGATAAACAAAATTTGCAAACCACTAGCCAAACTCATCCGGAGAAGGAAATGGCAACCCACTCCAGTACTCTTGCCTGGAAACTCCCATGGATGAAGGAGCCTGGTAGGCTGCAGTCCATAGGGTCGCTAAGGGTCGGAAACGACTGAGCGACTTCACTTTCACTTTTCACTTTTATGCATTGGAGAAAGAAACAGCAACCCACTCCAGTGTTCTTGCCTGGAGAATCCCAGGGACAGGGGAGTCTGGTGGGCTGCCTTCAATGGGGTCGCACAGTCGGACACGACTGAAGCGACTTAGCAGCAGCAGCCAAACTCATCAAGAAAAAAAGGGGAAAAAATCAAATCAATAAAATTAGAGATGAAAAAGGAAACAATACAGAAACAACAGACAACACAGAAATACAAAGGATCATAAGAGAATATTATGAGAAACTACATGCCAATAAAATGAAAAAGCTAGAGGAAATGGACAGATTCTTAGAAAAGTTCAACCTCTCAAGGCTGAACCAAGAAGCAATAGAAATTATGAACAAGCTAATTACAAACACTGAAATCTAAACTGTGACCAAAAATCTCCCCCAAAACAAAAACCCAGGGCCAGATGGCTTCACAGGGGAATAGTATCATACATTTAGACAAGAGCTAATGACTATTTTTCTGAAACTCTTCCAAAACATTGCAGAGGAAGGAACACTCCCAAAGTCATTCTACAAAGCCAAAATCACCGATACCAAAATCAGGCAAAGACAACACACACAAAAAAGAAACTTACAGGCCTATATCACTGATGAAAATAGATGCAAAAATCTTCAACCAAACTCTAGCAAACAGTATTCAACAACACCTTAAAAAGCTCATACACCATGATAAAGTCAGGTTTATACCAAGGATGCAAGGATTCTTTAATATACATAAATCAATCAATGTGATATGCCATATTAACAAATTTAAAGATTAAAAACCATACGACCATCTCAATAGATGCATAAAAAGCCTTTAACAAAATTCAGCACCCATTTATGATAATAAATGCTTCAAAAAATGGGCATAGAAGGAACCTACCTCAACACAATAAAGGCCATATATGATTAGCCTACAGCAAACATTATTCTCAATGGTGATAAACTAAAAACATTCCCTTTAAGATCAGGAAGAAGATAAGGGTGGCCACTCTCACCACTATTATTCAACATAGTTTTGGAAGTCCTAGCTATGGCTATTAGAGAAGAAAAAGAAACAAAGTGAATCTAGATCAGAAAAGAAGTAAAATTCTCACTGTTTGCAGACAACATGATACTATACATAGAAAACCCAAAAGAAACTATCAGAACATTACTAGAGCTAATCAGTGAATTCAGCAAAGTCGTGAGAGTCAAGGTCAATACACAGAAATCACCTCCATTCCTATATACTACAATGAAAAATCAGAGAGAGAAATTAAGGAATCAATCCCACTCACCATTGCAACAAAAAGAATTAAATACCTAGGAATAAACTTACCTAAGGAGACAAAAGAACTGTATATAGAAAATTATAAGACACCGATGAAAGAAATCAAAGATGACATAACAGATGAAAAGATATTCCCCATTCCTGGATAGGCAGAATCAATATTTGAAAATGACTACACTACCAAATGCAATCTACAAATTCAACATGATCCCTGTCAAATTATCAATGGTATTTTTCACAGAACTAGAACAGAAGTTTCACAATTCATATGGAGACACAAAAGACCCCAAGTAGCCAATGCAGGCTTGAGAAAGAAGAATGGAGCTGGAGGAAGCAATATTCCTGACTTCAAAATATACTATAAAGCTATAATCATCAAGACAGTATGGTACTGGCACAAAAACAGAACCATAGACCAATGGAACAAAATAGAGAGCCTGGAGATAAACTCATGCACCTATGGGTACCTTATTTTTGACAAAGGAGGCAAGAATATACAATGGGGCAAAGATAGCCTCTTCGATAAGTGGTGCTGGGAAAACTGGATGGTTACATGCAAAACAATGAAATTAGAATATTTCCTAATAACATACACAAAGATAAATTCAAAATGGACTAAAAACCTAAATGTATGACCAGCGATTATAAAACTCTTAGAGGAAAACATAGGCAGAACACACAATGACATAAAACAAAGCAAGATCTTCTATGACCCACCTCTTAGATTAGTGGAAATAAAAATAAACAAGCAAATAATTAAACTTAAAAGTTTTGCACAGCAAAGGAAACTATAAGCAAGGTGAAAAGACAACCCTCAGAATAGAAAAAAATAATACCAAAGGAAACAACTGACAAAGGATTAATTTCCAAAATATACAAGCAGCTCATACAACTTGATATCAGAAAAACAAACAATCCAGTCAAAAACTGGGAATAAGACCTAAACAGACATTTCTACAAAGAAGACATACAGATGGCTAACAAACACATGAAAAAATGCTCAACATCACTCACTATTTGAGAAAAGCAAATCAAAACTACAATGAAATACCGCCTGACACCAATCAGAATAGCCATCATCAAAAAGTCTACAAACAATAAATGCTGGAGAGGGTGTGAAAAAAAAGGGAACCCTCTTGCATTGCTGGTGGGAAAGCAAATTGATCAAGCCACTTTGGAAGACAGTATGGAGATTTCTTTAAATAGGTATAAAACCACCTTACAACCCAGCAATTCCACTCCTAGGCATATACCCTGAGGAAACCAAAATTGAAAAAGACACAAGTACCCGCAATGCTCATTGCAGCACTATTTACAATAGCTAGAACATGTGAGCAACCTAGATATCCATCGACAGATGAATAGATAAAGAAATTGTGGTACATATATACAATGGAATATTACTCAACCATAAAAAGGAACACGTTTTAGTCGGTTCTAATGAGGTGGATAATATACAGCCTTGACATATTTTTCCTATTTGGAACCAGTCTGTTGTTCCATGTCCAGTTCTAACTGTTGCTTCCTGACCTGCATATAGGTTTCTCAAGAGGCAGGCCAAGTGGTCTGGTATTCCTATCTCTTTCAGAATTTTCCACAGTTTACTGTGATCCACACAGTCAAAGGCTTTGGCATAGTCAATAAAGAAGAAATAGATGTTTTCCTGGAACTCTTTTGCTTCTTCCATGATCCAGTAGATGTTGGCAATTTGATCTCTGGTTCCTCTGCCTTTTCTAAAACCAGCTTGAACATTTGGAAGTTCACGGTTCACATATTGCTGAAGTCTGGCTTGGAGAATTTTGAGCATTACTTTACTAGCGTGTGAGATGAGTGCAACTGTGTGGTAGTTTGAGCATTCTTTGGCATTGCCTTTCTTTGGAATTGGAATGAAAACTGACCTTTTCCAGTCCTGTGGCCACTGCTGAGTTTTCCAAGTTTGTTGGCATATTGAGTGCAGCACTTTCACAGCATCAGCTTTCAGGATTTAAAACAGCTCAACTGGAATTCCATCACCTCCACTAGCTTTGTTCATAGTGATGCTTTCTAAGGCCCAGTTGACTTCACATTCCAGCATGTCTGGCACTAGGTGAGTGATCACACCATCGTGATTATCTTGGTCATGAAAATCTTTTTTGTACAGTTCTTCTGTGTATTCCCACCACCTCTTCTTAATATCTTCTGCTTCTGTTAGGTCCATACCATTTCTGCCCTTTATCAAGCCCATCTTTGCATGAAATGTTCCCTTGGTATCTCTAATTTTCTTGAAGAGATCTCTAGTCTTTCCCATTCTGTTGTTTTCCTCTATTTCTTTGCATTGATTGCTGAAGAAGGCTTTCTTATCTCTTCTTGCTATTCTTTGGAACTCTGCATTCAGATGCTTATATCTTTCCTTTTCTCCTTGGCTTTTCACTTCTCTTCTTTTCACAGCTATTTGTAAGGCCTCCTCAGACAGCCATTTTGCTTTTTCCCATTTCTTTTCCATGGGTATGGTCTTGATCCCTGTCTCCTGTACAATGTCACGAACCTCCATCCATGGAAGAAAAACAGTATGTCAAGGCTGTATATTGTCACTCTATTTAACTTATATGCAGAGTATATCATGAGAAATTCTGGGCTGGAAGAAGCACAAGCTGGAATCAAGATTGCCGGGAGAAATATCAATAACCTCAGATATGCACATGACACCACCCTTATGGCAGAAAGTGAAGAGGAACTAAAAAGCCTCTTGATGAAAGTGAAAGAGGAGAGCGAAAAAGTTGGCTTAAAGCTCAACATTCAGAAAACGAAGATCACGGCATCCCGTCCCATCACTTCATGGGAAATAGATGGGGAAATAGTTGAAACAGTGTCAGACTTTATTTTGGAGGGGCTCCAAAATCACTGCAGATGGTGATTGCAGCCATGAAATTAAAAGACGCTTACTCCTTGGAAGAAAAGTTATGACCAACCTAGATAGCATATCCAAAAGCAGAGACATTACATTGCCAACTAAGATCTGTCTAGTCAAGGCTATGGTTTTTCCTGTGGTCATGTATGGATGTGAGAGTTGGACTGTGAAGAAGGCTGAGTGCCGAAGAATTGATGCTTTTGAAATGTGGTGTTGGAGAAGACTCTTGAGAGTCCCTTGGACTCCAAGGAGATCCAACCAGTCCATTCTGAAGGAGATCAGCCCTGGGATTTCTTTGGAGGGAATGATGCTGAAGCTGAAACTCCAATACTTTGGCCACCTCATGCGAAGAGTTGACTCACTGGAAAAGACTCTGATGCTGGGAGGGATTGTGGGCAGGAGGAGAAGGTGACGACAGAGGATGAGATGGCTGGATGGCATCACTGACTCAATGGATGTGAGTCTGAGTGAACTCCGGGAGATGGTGATGAACAGGGAGGCCTGGTGTGCTGTGATTCATGGGTTCGCAAAGAGTCGGACATGACTGAGCGACTGAACTGACTGAATGAGGTAGATAAACCTAGAGCCTATTATACAGAGTGAAGTCAGAAAGAGAAATATAAATATCATATACT
The DNA here is from genome assembly GCF_042477335.2 of Ovis canadensis. NCBI lineage: Eukaryota > Metazoa > Chordata > Mammalia > Artiodactyla > Bovidae > Ovis > Ovis canadensis. Next base: position 57,537,663 of record NC_091267.1, on the reverse strand, counting down.
GATACATATATATGGAATCTAGAAAGATGGTACTGATGAATTTATTTGCAGGGCAGCAATGGAGGAACAGACATATGGACCTAGGTGAGGGGAGAAGGGAGAGGATGAGATGTAAGAGAGAGTAACATGAAAACTTTTACAATACCATATGTAAAATAGATAGCCAATGGGAATTTGCTATATGACTCAGGGAACTCAAACAGGGGCTTTGTGACCATCTAGAAGGCTGGGATCCATAGCGAGATAGGAGAGAGGTTCAGGAGGGAGGGTCCATGGGTGTACCCATGGCTGATTCTTGTTGCTGTTTGACAGAAAATAACAAAATTCTGTAAAGCAATTATTCTTCAATTAAAAAATAAAGTGGCAAGAAGTGGGGGAAAAAAAGAAATTGGAAGTTCAGAGAAGATATGAGGGAAATATGCCCGAGGGCACACAGATAATAAGTGACAACTCTTGGATTTGAACCCTGGCCTCAATAACCATGCTTTTAACCAACATAACTATAAGATCAGAAATTGAGAATTTTTAAACCCCAAAAGAGTAATGTTTTTCACATCTCCAATACTTAACTTCTCCTGTATTGTACACTCAATCTTGTCCAATAACTACATGTTCTGTTTGAGTTCTAGAGAAAGGATGAGTTGCATGTAGGAGAGTAGTGGAAGTAGAAGAGAGAGGAAGAAAGAGAAATAGCACATGTGACTCAAGGACAGAACAAAATGTCAGGAAAAAAAGAGACTGAAGGATAAGACATCCTCCAATTATCTTTTCTATGCCACTCTCTCCTTTTTGCCTGAAACATATTCTGTGTCCTTAAGTTCTTGAAGGTATTTAATCTCAGTTTTCATAAACCAACTACCCACTATGAGCTATGTGTTTAAAAGTTTCTCTGTCCCCTAGGAGACATTTTCATTTAAGTAGAAGACATTTTGCAGACTAAAACTACATCAGGATCAAAACCCATGAATATTTTATGGTAAGTTTCTGGCACCAAGATAATTTCTGAACTAATGGCCAGAAAACACAACTCTTTTTCTTATTACGCTCTTGGCCACAAGGTTTGGAGCCAAGACCTTAAGCAAAGGAAGAGATTTGAAGACAGAGGAAGAAGAATGAATGAATGAATGGAAAGGAAAACTGAGGTCTGAAGAAATTTAGATTGAATGGTCTGACTTTCTTTCTTGGAAACTCTAAATATCCACAGCTAAGCAAGCTGGCAAATGTAAAAGAAACCATTGAGTATAAAACTCATTTAGCTCCCTGATTTTTGTAGGAAGGTCCAGCAACCACATGAGAAGAATATTATTGTCCATCAAGGAATTGTTTCCTCCTATAAAGTTCTTTCCTTGGAAGAAAATGAGTTAGTCAGATTCCCAAAGCCAAATTTGGAGACAAGTACATATATTGGAAACAGGACAGTTTTCAAAATTCCAGCAAGGCCTCACAAAAATGAATTTATTTTCCTTGAAACATAACACAATCAACTATTTTTTTCAATGTTTACAATTATATTCCTGGCCTGGTAAATACTGTTGGATAATTAAATAAAGTGAACTAAACTGGTATTTAGACAAACAATATATTTTAATGAAAGCCTTCAAAGTGTAATTAAGCCATTGCTCAGCTTCTTTGAACAAGCATGTATTAAATGAAGCCAACACGTGCTTGCCTTTGCAGAAATTGATACTAGAGCAGATACAATTATAATCAAAGGCAGAGCTCTCACTTGATTTTTTTCATCTCAATCCCTGCATCCTAATTAAAGCCACATGAATGGACTTAAGCTATTAATTTTACATAATCTGATATATTTATACTGCTGAATAAATCTAGAGTCCTTTAACCAAATTAGAAAAATTAACTATAATGGATATATTTGTTGGCTGGGCCCTAACATATAATTTACTTAAACTAATATTAGAATGAAAATCAATGTATCTGTATCAACCACATACATTTTCCCAACATACTTGATTGTTACATTAATACATATTCCTCTAGATCATTTCATATTCATGAAACCAGTGAATTAAGTTCATTGAGCATATGTGACAATCACCCCGCTTTCCATTTACTTTTATTTTTTAAACATAAACTATAAAACATACTTTTGTAAAAGAGGTCATCTAGGGAAACAGAAGAGAGTATATTACAAGGCAAAATTAACGAGGGCATGGCTATCTGTTGGGAGGAACGCTAGACTAGGGGTTAGCAGTTGTTGTTCAGTCACCCGGTCATGTCTAACTCTTTGTGACCCCAGGGGCTGTAGCAAGTCAGGCTCCCCTGTCCCTCACCATCTCCTGAAGTTTGCCCAAGTTCATGTTCATTGCATTGGTGATGCCATCCAGCCATCTCGTCCTCTGACACCCTCTTCTCCTTCTGCCCTCAACCTTTCCAACATCAGGGACATTCCAATGAGTTGTCTTTTCACACCAGATAAACAAAATACTGGAGCTCCAGCTTCAGCATCAGTCCTTTCAGTGACTATTCAGGGTTAATCTCCCTGAAGATAGACTAGTTTGATCTCCTTGCTGTCCAAGGGACTTTCAGGAGTCTTCTCTAGCACCACAGCTGGAAGGCATGAATTCTTTGGCCTTCTGCCTTCTTTACCATCCAGCTGTCACAATGGTACGTGATCACTGGGAAGACCATAGTCTTGACTATATAGACTTCTGTTGGCAGAGTAATATCTCCGCTTTTCAACACACTGTCTAGGTTTGTCATCGCTTTCCTGCCAAAAAGCAATCATCTTCTGATTTCATGGCTGCAGTCACCATCCACAGTGATTTTAGAGCTCAAAAGAAGAAATCCAACACTACTTCCACCTTTTCCCCTTCTATTTGCCATGAAGTAACAGGGCTGGATGCCATGATCTTAGTTTTGTTAACATTTAGTTTTAAGCTGGCTCTTTCACTCTCCTCCTTCACCCTCACCAAGAGGCTCTTTTGTTCCTCTTTGCTTTCTGCCATTAGAGTGATATCATCCAGATATCTGAGGTTGTTGATGTTTCTCCTGCTTATCTTGATTCCAGCTTATAACTCATCCAGCCCAGCATTTCTCATGATGTATCAGCGTATAGGTTAAACAAACAGGGTGACAGCAGAAAGCCCTGTTGTACTCCTTTCTGAATCTTGAACCAGTCAGTCAATCCATACAGAATTCTAACTATTGCTTCTTGACCCGCATACAGGTTTCTCAGGAGACAGGTAAAATGGTCTGGTATTCCCATCTCCAATTTTGCAACTAACTTCTATCTTCTAGGACAAATCATTTAACTCATCCTGGCCTCATTTTTCTCATCTGTAAAAATGAAGATAATACTTCCCTAATCATACAGAGCTGTTATAAGAATTAAAAGGAGATAGATATGTAAACGCACTTTGAAGTAGTCTTTTAATCATTGCACAAACAATAGGCTATATTGTTGTTGGTAATTACCATGTCCTCAGTCTCAACAAATAGTTGTCAGTGGCCAGATAGAAGCAGTCATACCAATTCCATTGAATGTTTCTCCGTTTTCTATGACAATCTCAGGTTAGAATGATATTCTGAATGTCAGACAAGTGCACTGGTTCTATTCCATATATTAAGCCACATTACACTTCTCCTTGACTGGCAAGAGTAACAGCCAAGAAAGAAGTATAACTACTACTTGTTATCCATTGGGTTGGCCAAAAAGTTCATTTGGGTTTTTCATAACATCTTACAGAAAAATACAAATGAACTTTTTTGCCAACCCAACTTATCTTTTTGTGATCCAAATGGGGAAGACAATGTAGCAGGATTGTTTTTTTTTTCCTAAATAAGTAAGAAAATAAAGAGTATACAGCATCTCAGCAAGTTCTGAGATAAATGTAAAAATCAAGTATAAACCAATCAGAATTAGAGTCCAGACTTTCTGATGCTCTACTCAAGTAAGTTTTCTACTGTATTATACTGCTCACTTCAGTTGCTCAGTCAGATCTGACTCTGTGAGAACCCATGGACTGCAGCACACCAAGCTTCCCTGTCCATCACCAACTCCCAGAGCTTGCTCAAACTCATGTCCACTGAGTCAGTGTTGCCATCCAACCATCTCATCCTCAGTTGTCCCCTTCTCCTGCCTTCAATCTTTCCTAGCATCAGGGTTTTCTCCAGTGAGTCAATTCTTCGCATCAGGTGGCCAAAGTATTGAAATTTCAGCTTCAGTATCAGTCCTTCTAATGCATATTCAGAACTGATTTCCTTTAGGATTGACTGTTTTGATCTCCTTGTAGGCCAAGGGACTCTCAAGTCTTCTTCAACACGACAGTTCAAAAGCATCAGTTCTTCAGTGCTCAGCTTTCTTTGTGGTCCAATTCTCACATCCATACATGACTACTGGGAAAACCATAGCTTTGACTAGATGGACCTTTGTTGGTAATGTCCCTGCTTTTTAATATGCTGTCTAGGTTGGTCATAGCTTTTCTTTCAATGAGCAAGCATCTTTCAATTTCATGGCTGCAGTCATCATCTGCAGTGATTTTGGAGCCCAAGAAAATAGAGTCTGTCACTGTTTCCATTGTTTCCCCATCTAGTTCCCATGAAGTGATGGGACCAGATGCCATGATTTTAGTTTTCTGAATGCTGAGTTTTAAGCCAGCTTTTTCACTCTCTTCTGTCACTTTCATCAAGAGGCTCTCTAGTTCCTCTTTGCTTTCTGCCATAGAGTGCTGTCATCTGCATATCTGAGGTTATTGATATTTCTCCCAGCAATCTTGATTCCAGCTTGTGCCTCATTCAGTTTGGCATTTCACATGATGTATTCTGCATATAAGTTACATAAGCAAGGTGACAATATACAGCCTTGATGTACTCCTTTCCTAATTTGGAACCAGTCCATTATTCCCTGTCTGGTTCTAACTGTTGCTTCTTGACCTACATATAGATTTCTCAGGAGGAAGGTAAAGTGGTCTGGTATTCCCATCTCTTGAAGAATTTTTCACAGATTTTTCTGATCCACACAGTCAAAGGCTTTCTTGTAGTCAATGAAGCAGAAGTAGATGCTTTGCTGGAATTCTCTGGCTTTCCCTAAAATCTAACGAATGTTGGCAATTTGATCTTTGGTTCCTCTGCCTTTTCTAAATCCAGCTTGTACACCTGGAAGTTCTCAGTTCACATACTGTTGAACAAAGTCTAGCTTCAAGGATTTTAAGCATTACTTCACTAGCATATGAAGTGAGCGCAATTGTGCTGTAGTTTGAACATTCTTTGGCACTGCCCTTCTCAGGACTGGAATGAAAACTAACCTTTTCCAGTCCTGTGGCCACTGCTGAGTTTTCCAATTTATTGACATATGTGCAGCACTTTCACAGCATCATCTTCTAGGATTTGTAATAGCTCAGCTGGAATTCCATTATCTCCACTAGCTCTGTTTGTAGTGATGCTTCCTGCAGTCCATGCGGTTGCAAAGAGTCAGACATGACTGAGCAACTGAACTGATACTGATGCTTCCCAAGGCCCCCTTGACTTCACACTCCAGGATCTCTGGTTCTCAGTGAGTGACCACACTATCATGGTTATCCCAGTCATTAAGGCCTTTTTTATATAGTTCTTCTATGTATTCTTGCCACCTCTTCTTAATCTCTTCTGCTTCTGTCAGGTCCTTACTGTTTCTGACCTTTATCATGCCCATCCTTGCGTGAAATATTTCCTTGATAGCTCCAATTTTCTTGAAGAGATCTCTAGTCTTTCCCATTCCTATTGCTTTCCTCTGTCTCTTTGCATTGTTCATTGACGAAGGCCTTATTATCTCCCCTTACTTTTCTCTGGAACTCTGCTTTCAGTTAGGTATAGCTTTCCATTTCTTTGATGCTTTTCAATTCTCTTCATTCCTCAGCTATTTGTAAAGCCTCCTCAAGCAACCAGTTTGCCTTCTTGCATTTCTTTTTCTTTGGGATAGTTTTGGTCACTGTCTGCTATACAATGTTATGAATTGTATAGCAGATGGATCTGGATCTTCATGGATCACAGCCTTGTCATGATGAAGGGGCTTGTGTAACTCAATGAAGCTATGAGCCATGCCATACAGGGTCACCCAAGGTGGAAAACTCATAGTGGGGAGCTCTGAAAAAACGTGGTCCCCTGGAGGAGGGAATGGCAAACCAGTCCAGTATTCTTTCCCTGTGAATCCCATGAACAGTATGAAAAGGCAAATTTAAGAAAAGCTTAATAATTCTTAAAGTTTGATCTGCTACTAACTCACCTACAGAGTTTGTTTCATTCTGAAATTTACTTCTGAAAATTTTTATTTAGTAAACTGGACAGAGAGTTGAGGATTTACCATTTTACATACTTTGTAGACTCTTAAATCATTTTAATTTTGCCTTTGATCAATACTTTGATCATTTCTGTCAAATTCAAAGGGGGTCCTTTACAAGTGAAAGAATGGATAGGGAAATAAGATAGGGTGTAAGAATTTCTTTTCTTAAAAAAGTACTGGAAAAGGGATTACTCATAGAATTTATACCTGAACCCCACTCTACTTTCCAACTACCACCATTTTAATGTGGATGATTTAATATTGTGTATATTTTAAGAGATCCCCTGGTAGGTATCTATGCTATGGTTCAACATGTTATTCAGTAATGATTGTGAGCACCTCTCAGAAATATGAAACAGGAACTGTATCTTGAATTAGATTCTCTAAAACCACCATTAACCAATTATAATATTTTAGATATTTGAGTTAGATTGACCCTTGAATTTTTCTAATTTGGAAAACCAAAGCTCAAAGAAGGGAAAATGAGCATAAAGTCATACAAGACAATTTCATATTTAATTTCTCATTTGTTCATTATAAACCATCAAGGCAGAAAGTATATTAAACATAATCTCTGTCTATAGATATAGAAACTGAAACTCACAATAAATTTTGTGTGTTTGCAGTAATACATTTGTCAATGTGGGAGTTAGGATTAGATCACTTGATACTAATTCAGGGCTCTTTTGACTGCATTGTGCTTTATATAGCACAGACAAGTAGAAATTATTTTTTAAAGAAAATGTTTGCAAGACAAGCAAGACTGATGTATTAGACATCTAATGCTCAATGGCTTTCAACAGCATTGATTCAGCTTATGATTGGGGCGAGGTCAGTAACTTAAGCTGTATTCATTGGTTTTTGTTTTTGTGTTTTCCCCAGTCATAGCTTGGCTCACTCATTTTTTATCAGTTGCTCATAATTCTGCTTTTGAGTATTGTTTGACTGTCAACCTAAGGGGAGCAAGGAAGCCATGTGTCTCTTCTCATTTAGCACACTTATCAAAGAGTGTTTACATGAAAGTTTGACATAGCTCCCAGCAAAAGAGCAGAATATACGATGCTCTTTAAGGCCTATGCTCAAAATTGGAAAAACATACTTTTGGTCATAAAGTCACATGGAAGATTTGTGACAAGGAGTGGAGAAATAGACAAGAGATGAAGAAACTGACTCCACCTCTTGGTGGAAGTAACAAGTTATATGCAAAAAAAGTATAGAGGGAAAAAATTAGGGTTATCTGTGTAACATGCTGGAGAAGGAAATGGCAACCCACTCCAGTATTCTTGCCTGGAGAATCCTGTGGACAGAGGAACCCAGTGGGCTGCTGTCCATGGGGTCGCACAGAGTCGGACATGACTGAAGCAACTTAGCAGCAGCAGCATTGCAACATGCAGCATTTCTTTTAATCATTGAATAAATTAGCATAGGGCATAGTATATATACATAGTTAAAAATATTTAAGGATTTACTATGTTCTACATATTTTCATTTATATTTTCCTCTATTTTCCTTTTTTTATTGGAAAATGCATATTGAAATGTTTAAGTCACACAATATTTGAAGACATTTAAATAATGGAAATCAATAAAGTTCAATAAAAAATCTGGACAGACGTTAGATCTTCCCAGTTATGAAAATGCTTATTATGTTTCTCCTATACCCACATGATGGTTATTATTATTGTTGTTCAGTCACTAAGTCATGTCTGAATCTTTGCAAGACTAGGGACTATAGTACACCAGCCTCCTCCACTATCTCCCAGAGTTTGCTTAAATTCATGTCCATTGAGTTGATTATGCTACCAAACCATCTCATTCTCTGCTACCTTCTTCTCCTTTAGCCTTCAATCTTTCCCAACATCAGTGTCTTTTACAATGAGTAAGATTTTCACATCAGGTGGCCAAAGTATTGGAGCTTCAGCTTTAGCATCAGTCTTTCCAATGAATATTCAGGGTTGGTTTCCTTTAGAGTTGACTGGTTTGACCTCTTTGCAGTCCCAAGGACTCTTAAGAGTCCTCTCCAACACCACAATATGAAAGCATCAATTCTTCAGCACTCAGCCTTCTTTATGGGCCGATGCTCATATCTGTACATGACTAATGAGAAAACCATAGCTCTGATTATATGATGTCTATCTGACTGTGTGGCTTTGACACAAAGATGTCAAAAAATGATGTCTCTGCTTTTAATACAGTCTATGTTTGTCATAGGAACAAGCATCTTTTAATTTCATGGTTGCTGTCACTGTCCAGAGTGATTCTGAGGCCAAGAAAAAAATAATCTGTCACAGCTTCCACCTTCACCATTTCTATTAATATTTGGCATGAAGTCAAGGGAGCAGATGCTATGATCTAATTTTTTTCAACGTTGAGTTTCTAGTCAGCTTTTTCCACTCTCCTCTTTCACCCTCACCAAGAGGCTCTTTACTTCCCCTTCACTTTCTGCCACTACAGTGTTATCATCTTAATATCTGAAATTATTCATATTTCTCCCAGCAGTCTTGATTCCAGCTTGTGATTCATCCAGCCCAGCATTTTTATTTTTTTAAATTTTATTATTATTTTTTTTTTACTTTACAATATTGTATTGGTTTTGCCATACATCAACATGAATCCGCCGTGGGTGTACACGTGTTGCCAATCCTGAACGCCCCCTCCCACCTCCTTCCCTATACCATCCCTCTGGGTCATCCCAGGGCACCAGCCCGAAGCATCCTGTATCCTGTATCAAACCTAGACTGGTGATTCATTTCTTATATGATATTATACATGTTTCAATGCCATTCTTCCAAATCATCCCACCCTCGCCCTCTCCCACCGAGTCCAAAAGACTGTTCGATACATCTGTGTCTCTTTTGCTGTCTTGCATACAGGGTTATTGTTACCATCTTTCTAAATTCCATATATATGCCTTAGTATACTGTATTGGTGTTTTTCTTTCTGGCTTACTTCACTCTGTATAATCAGCTCCAGTTTCATCCACCTCATTAGAACTGATTCAAATGTATTCTTTTTAATGTCTGAGGAATACTCCATTGTGTATATATGTACCACAGCTTTCTTATCCATTCGTCTGCTGATGGACATCTAGGTTGCTTCCATGTCCTGGCTATTATAAACAGTGCTGTGATGAACATTGGGGTACACGTGTCTCTTTCAATTCTGGTTTCCTCGGTGTGTATGCCCAGCAGTGGGTCATAAGGCAGTTCTATTTCCAGTTTTTTAAGGAATCTCCACACTGTTCTCCATAGTGGCTGTACGAGTTGGCATTCCCACCAACAGTGTAAGAGGGTTCCCTTTTCTCCACACCCTCTCCAGCATTTATTGCTTGTAGACTTTTGGATAGCAGCCATTCTGACTGGCGTGAAATGGTACCTCATTGTGGTTTTGATTTGCATTTCTCTGATAATGAGTGATGTTGAGCATCTTTTCATGTGTTTGTTAGCCATCTGTATGTCCTCTTTGGAGAAATATCTGTTTAGTTCTTTGGCCCAGCAGGATCCTCTATGACCCACCTCCCAGAATACTGGAAATGAAAGCAAAAATAAACAAATGGGACCTAATTAAAATTTAAAACTTCTGCACAACAAAGGAAACTATAAGCAAGGGGAAAAAAACAGCCTTCAAAATAGGAGAAAATAATAGCAAATGAAGCAAGGGACAAACAACTAATCTCAAAAATATACAGCCCAGCATTTTATATAGTGTATTCTGCATATAAGTTAAGCAAGATGAAAATATACAGCTTTGACTCATTTTTTCCCCAAGTTTGACCCAGTCAGTTGTTTCATGTCAGTTCTGTTGCTTTTGACCCACATACATGTTTCTCAGGAGACAAGTAGGTGTCCTAATATTCCCATCTCTTTAAGTATTTTCCACAGATTTTTGTGATTCACGCAGTCAAAAGCTTTAGTGTAGTTGATGAAGCAGTAGATTTTTTTCTGGTACTCCTTGCTTTCATCATTATCCAACAAATGTTGGCAATCTGATCTCTGGTTCTTCTGCCTCTTCAACATCCAGCTTGTACAGCAAGAAGTTCTCAGTTCATATACTGCTGAAGCCTAACTCCCAACTGAAGTTTTCCAAATTTGCTGACATATTGAGTGCAGCACTTTCACAATATCATCTTTTAGGATTTTAAATAGCTCACCTGGAATTCTGTCACCTCCACTAGCTTTGTTCACAGTAATGCTTCCTAAGGCTCACTTTACTTCACAATCCAGGATGCCTGGCTCTAGCTGAGTGACTACAACATTATTGTTATCCAGTTCATCAAGACCTTTTTTTTGTAAAGTTCTTATGTGTATTCTTGCCACCTCTTCTGAATCTCTGATGCCTCCATCAGGTCTTTACCATTTCTGTTATTTTTCAAGCCCATCCTTCCATGAAATACTCATTTAATAGCTCAAATTTTCTTGAAGAGATCTTTAACCTTTCCCATTCTATTGTTTTCCACTATTTCTTTGCACTGTTCATTGAAGAAGGCCTTCTTATCTCTCCTTGCTATTCTTTGAAACTCTGCACTCAACTGGGTATGTCTTTCCTTTTCTCCCTTGCCTTTCACTTCTCTTCTTTCCTCAGATATTTGTAAAGTCTCCGCAGACAACCTCTTTGCCTTCTTTCATTTAGTTTTCTTTGAATGATTGTGGCCACTGCCTCCCGTACAATGTTACAAACTTCCATCCATAGTTCTTCAGGCACTTTGCCTACCAAATCTAAATCCCTTGAATCTATTCATCATCTCCACTGTATAATCATAAAAGATATGATTTAGGTCATACTTAAATGGTCTAGTGGTTTTCCCTATTTTTTTCAATTTAAGACTGAAATTTGTAATAAAGAGCTCATGATCTGAGCAATAGTTAGCTCCATTCTTGTTTTTGCTGATTCTACAGACCTTCTCCACCTTTGCTGGCGATTTTTGGCTGCAAAGAATATGATCAATTTGATTTTGGCATTGACCATCTGGTTATGTTCATATGTATCATTGTGTCTTGTGTTGCTGGAAAAGAGTGTTTGCTATGAACAGCTTGTTTTCTTAACAAAACTCTGTTAGCCTTTGCTATGCTTCATTTTTACTCCACTTGCATGTTACTCTAAGTAAGTCTTAACCTTCTCTGTCTGCATTCCAAGCTCTTATGATGAAAAGGTTAGTTCTAGAAGGTGTTAAGTCTTCATAGAACCAGTCAACCTCAGGTTCTTCAGCAGCATTGGTTGGGGCATAGACTCAGATTACGTGATGTTGAATGGTTTACCTTGAACACACTGAGATCATTTTGTCACTTTTGAAATTGCACCCTAGTAGTGCAATTTGTGATGTGAGAGTTGGACTGTGAAGAAAGCTGAGTGCCGAAGAATTGATGCTTTTGAACTGTGGTGTTGGAGAAGATTATTGAGAGTCCCTTGGACTGCAAGGAGATTCAACCAGTCCATCCTAAAGGAGACCAGTCCTGGGTGTTCATTGGAAGGACTGATGCTGAAGCTGAAACTCCAATACTTTGGCCACCTCATGCAAAGAATTGACTCATTGGAAAAGACTCTGATGCTGGGAGGGATTGGAGGCAGGAGGAGAAGGGGATGACAGAGGATGAGATGGCTGGATGGCATCACCCACTCGATGGACATGAGTTTGGGTAAACTCCAGGAGTTGGTGATGGACAGGAAGGCCTGGCGTGCTGCGATTCATGGGGTCACAAAGAGTTGGACACGACTGAGTGACTGAAATGAAATTAAAATGAAATGAACTGTATTTTAGACTCTTCTGTTGACTATAAGGGCTGCTCCATTTCTTCTAAGGAATTCTTGCCCATAGTAGTACATACAAATTCATGTGAGTTAAATTTGCCCATTCTCATCCATTTTAGTTCACTGATTCCTAAGACGTCAATGTTCAATCTTACCATTTCCTGCTTCACCATGTCCAATTTGCCTTGATTCATTGACCTAAATTTCCAGATTCTTATACAATATTGTTCTTTTTAGCATTGGACTTGACTATCACCACCAGACACATCCACAATTCAGCATCATTCCAGGATTGGCCCAACTACTTCATTCTTTCTGGATCTATTAGTAAATTGCCTTCTGCTCTTCCCCAGTAGCATATGGGACACCTTTTGCCCTGGGGGCTCACCTTCCGGTATCATATCTTTTTGCTTTTTCATACTGTTCATTGAGTTCTCCAGGCAAGAATACTGGAATTGGTTTTCATTTCTTTCTCCAGTGGACCACATTTTGTCAGAACTCTTCACTTTGACTTGTCCATCTTGGATGGCCCTATATAGCATGGCTTATAGCTTCACTGAGTCATGCAAGCCTCTTCACCACAAGGCTATGATGCATGAAGGAGTCACAAGATGGACCAACATTAGAGTATTGTGCACCAAACAGTATAAAAATAAATGTGGATATTATGAATATTAGGGTCATGAAATTCCTGATAGGATTATTATACTGAGAACTGGTAGATTCATCATCTTTTAGAACTATTTTAATTTTTTGAATAATTAGAGATATTTAAAGGCGTCTCTAAAATACAAACACTTTGGTTTAACTGATAGACTACTTACAATACATAATTTACATAAGTAACTTCATGGATGTTAGTTTAAAGATTTTATATCTTTAAAATTAAATTTGGAGTGACCAAGATAACTGAGAGACAACACCCTGAGCTCACCTCTTCCCACAGGCACAAAAAAATTCAACTATTTACAGAGAAGCTATTAATGAGAATGACATGTAAACTAGCAGAAAAGACCTTATAAACTAAAGTTTTGAAGAAGAAACCAACAAAGTGGGTGGGAGGAGCAGAGACATGGTACAATCTAGAGTACTACCATAAGTGGGAAATCACAAATAAGGCATAATTACATTTACAAAGGTTCTACTCACAGAGTAAAGGGTTCAAGCCTCACATCAGGCTTCTACATTAGGAAGATAAGCCTCCAGAACATTTGGTTTTGAAGGCCAGCAAGGTTTACTTTGGGGATAACCAGACGACTGTTGAAAATAGAGACTCCAACCTTAAAGTGCACACAGATTTAAGGAATTTCCACACTGTTCTCCATAGTGGCTGTACTAGTTTGCATTCCCACCAACAGTGTAAGAGGGCTCCCTTTTCTCCACACCCTCTCCAGCATTTATTGCTTGTAGACTTTTGGATAGCAGCCATTCTGATGGTATGGGGAGGGAGGTGGGAAGGGGGTTCGGGATGGGGAACACATGTACGCCCATGGTGGATTCATGTTGATGTGTGGCAGAACCAATACAATATTGTAAAGTAATTAGCCTTCAATTAAAATAAATAAATTTAAATTAAAAAATAAAATAATGTACTCTTACAAGTAAAATAAATAAATAAAGTGTACACAGAATACATCACATGTTATGAGATACAAGGAATAGGTAGTCATTTCAAAGGAGCTTGGTTCAAACTCACTTGCTGATCTTGGAAAGCCTTCCAGAGAAGCAGTAGGTAGCATTTTGGGGAGCTCTTTCTACTATGAGGGTAATCGTGAGCACCATTTTGGAATTCTGTCTCTAGCGAATTAGGACCAGGACTCAGCCCCAACCAACAGCTTGTCAACACCAGTCCTTGCTGAACAGGGATACAGCTCCATCCAAAGAAAGCTGTCATAAGACTCCTGAGCCCTCAGCTGCCCTGGGATCATGCCTCATCTACCAGAGAATCCAGAAACTAGCTCCAGAATACCAGAAGCCTACATTCAGCCCTATCAGGACTTGACCCCACCAATAAGAGAGCTAGCATCACCCCAGGGTCCCCTGAGCTCACCAGTGAGCTAACATCAACTCCATGACACCTTGAGTCCTTCAATAAGCCAAATTTAGGGCTAGCTCCATGCACTAGTGTGGTGACACCAGTCCTGAGACACCCTGAAACTCACAGCCAGCCAAATAATAAACCAGCTTTACCCATCAGCAGGCCACCTGCATCCCAAGAACATTGCCACATCTACCAGCAGGCCAACTTTAATGCTGGGACTTCTGATCCCACAACCAAACACCTTGGCTCCTGGACCCATCCACCAGCCGACCAGGACTAGGACTCCATAGGTTGTGTAGCCAGCTGTGCTAAGACATTCCCCTGCCCAATAGTGGCTGGTAGCCTCCACACTATGCAAAGACAGACAGACACCAAAACTGGGGACAAACCATGTCTACCAGTGTATCCACATTAGTCAGCCAACCACAAAAGAAGTCCCCACACAGCTTATATAAAGGGTATCCTTACGGTATATAACTCTGATGACCAGTGGGGAATGTGCTGTTAAGCCCCAAATGATGTGTCCTACCTAAGGTCACTTCTTCAAGGTCAAGAAACATAATCAACCTACCAAATACACAGAAATAAAAAATAGAAGCGTGACATGAAAGAAGAGAGGAATATGTTCCAAATGAAGGGAGAAGATAAAATACAAGAAGAAGAACTAAATGATGTGGAGATAAGTAATCTCATGTGCTAAGTCACTTCAGTCATGTCTGACTCTGTGAGACACTATGGACTATAACCTACTGGGCTCCTCTGTCCATGGGATTCTCCCGGCAAGAATACTGGAGTGGGTTGCCATGCCTTCCCCCATAGGATCTTCTCATCCAAAGCTTCAAACTCATGTCTTTTCATGTCTACTTGCTTAGGCAGGTGGGTTCTTTATCACTAGGGCCACCTGGAAAGCTCGGAGGTAATTTAGCCATAAAGGATTCAAGGTAATGATCATAAAGATGGTCAGAGAACTTGTGAGAAGAATGGGTAAACACAGTGAGAAGGCAAAATTTTCTAATGAAGTGTAAGAAAATATAAACAACCAAACAGAGCTGAAAAATGCAGTAACATTTTTTAAAATAGAGTAGAAGTAATCAATAGTGGATTGGATTATACTGAGGAATACAGAGAATTGGAATACACAATGGTACAAATAACTCAAATTGAACAGAAAAAAAAAAGAATTTTAAAAAATGAGGACTGTTTATAGAGCTGTGACACAACATTAAGCATATGAACATTTGCATTATAGGAGTCCCAGAAGAAGACAGACAGAAAGGGGCAGGGAATGTATTTGAAGACATGATAGCTAAAAACTTTCCTAACATGGGAAAGGAAAGACATCTAGGACAAGGAAGCACAGAAATTCCCAAAAATCAGGACAAAAAAAGAACGAAGATACATTATAATTAAAATGGCAATAATTGAAGATAAAGAGATAATATTATAAACAGAAGGGAAAAGGAACTATCTTCACACAATGGAATTCCCATTAGACAATGTGCTAACTTTTCTTTAGAAACTCTGCAGGCCAGAAAGGAGTGACATGGGAGATTTAAAGTAATGAAAGGAAAAACTCACATCCAAGAATACTGTACCTGGCAAGGATATTATCTAGATTTGATGACCAGGTCAGTAGTTTTACAGACAAGCAAAAGCTAACAGTTCATCACCATGAAACCAGCTTTACAAGGAGTGTTAAAAGAGATTTTCTAAGCAGAGAAGGCTACAACTAGAAATGAGAACATTACAAAATGAAAAATCTTATTGGTAAAGGCAAATATACAATAAATGTAACATATACACCACTTATAAAGCTCAGTCGGCTGCTCACCAGGCTGCTCTGTCCATAGCATCCTCCAGGCAAGAATACTGGAGTGGGTTGCCATTTCCTACTCCAGGGGATATTCCCCTCCCAGGGATCAAACTTATGTCTTTTATGTCTCCTGCATTGACAGACAGGTTCTTTACCACTAGTGCCACCTGGGAAGCCCACTCATAAAGCTAGTAAATTTAAAATACAAAAGTAGGAAAATAATTTATTAATATATCTACAATAAGGAGTTCAAGGATACACAATATTTTTTAAATGTAAAATGTAATGCCAAAAACAGTTAACGTGAAGTGAGTGGGAAGTAAAAATGAAGGGTTAAAATAAATTCAAAGTTAAGAAATAGGCAGCTTAAAATAATCATGCACATATACATATATAGATTGATAGCAATAATTGATATATATATAAACCCATGGTAACCACAAATTAAAAATCTATAATAGACACACACAAAAAATATGTAAGAAATCTAAAAATAGCACTAAAATAACCATCATATCACAAAAGAAAATGGTAAAAGAAGACAGGACAAAAAATACTCTATAAAAGAGTGAACAAAATGGCAATAAATGCATACCTATCATAATTACCTTGAATGCAAATAGATTAAATACACAAATCAAAAACATGGAATGGCTCAATGGATATAAAGATCAATATTTATGCTCTCTACAAGACTCAATTCAGATCTAAAGATACACAGAGACTGAAAGCAAAAGGCTGGAAAAAGGTAGTCCTTGCAAATGTAACCAAAAGAAAAATGGGGTAACAATACTTCTGTCAGACAAAATAGACTTTAAAACAAAGACTGTAACAAGAGACCATGAAGGAGTTAGATTAACATCAAGGGGTCAATACATGAAGAAGATATAACAATTGCAAATACATACAAAACCCAAATTTAGAGTACCTTAATACATTAAGCAAATATTAACAGACATAAAGGGGGTAATTGCCAGTAACACAACAATAGTAGGAAACTTTAAGATCCCACCTGCATCAGTGAATAGATCATCCAGACAGGAAATCAATAAGGAAACACTGGCCTTATTAAATAACACATTGAAGCATATTGATTTAGTAGATATACTATATAGAACATTCCATCTAAAAGCAGTGGAATATACATTCTTTTTGAATGCACATGAAACATTCTCTAGGATAGATGACATTCTGGGCAACAAATTTCAATAAATTTAATAAGATTGAACCACGAAAAATAGAAAATATGGACAGACTAATTATGAGTAACGAAACTGAATAAGTAATTTTAAAACTCTATAAACAAATATACATCCAGGAGCAATGGTTTCACAGGTGAATTCTACCTAACACTTAAAAAGAGTTAACAACTATCCTTCTCAAACTATTGGAAAATTTTGCAGAGGAAAGTAATGTTCCTAAACTCATTCACTGATGCCATCATCAGCCTGATACCAAAACCAAACAAACATATCACAAAAAGATAACTACAGTCAAAGGCCACTTAACAAAATAGACACAAAAATCCTCAATGAACTATTAACAAGCCCAAGTTAACAATACATTAAAAGGATCATGAACCATGAATTAAGCGGGGTTTATTTCAGGGATGCAAGAATGGTTAAAAATCTACAAATCAATCAATGTGATGCACCATATTAGCAAATTTAAGAAAAAAATTCTGTGTTCACCTCAGTAGATACACAACTCAACACCCATTCATGACAAAAACTCTCAACAAAGTGGGTATATAGGAAACATACCTTAGCAAAATATAGGCCATTTATGACAAGACGACAGCAAATATCATAATGTTGAAAAATGAAAATATTTTCTCTAAAATCAGGAATAAGAAAAGGAAACTCCTCTCTCCACTTTTATTTAAACTTCCTGTCCATAGCAATCAGAAAATAAATAAAAGGAACCCAAATTGGAAATGAAGAAGTAAAACTGTTGTTGTTTGCAGATGACATGATATTGTAAAGAGAAGTTCCTAAAGACACTAGCAAAACACTACCGGAACTCAATGAATTCTGCAAAGTTTCAAGATATGAACTATTTGAAAGAGAAATTAAGAAAACAATCCCACATACAATCATATCAAAAATAAAACAAAATACTTAGGAATAAATCAAACTAAAACTATAAAATGCCTATACTCAGAAACCTATAAGTTACTAACAAAAATATTCAAAACAATACAAACAAGTGGAATAATAAACTGTACTCATGGATTAAATGACCTACCAACCTATTGCAACCCAGAGCTTTAATGTAATCCCTATCTAAATTCCAGTGGCATTTTTCATAAAACTGGAACAAAAGTTTCTAAAATTGTATTTCAATACAAAGTAGACTTCAAATACCAAAAACAATCTTGAGAAAGAACAAAGGTGAAAGTGTCACACTACCTGATTTCAAACCATTAAACAAAGCTAGAATAATCAAACCAATATGATATTGGACTAAAAACATACACATAAATCAATGGAACAGCACAGAGTCCTAAAATAAACCTACATTTATATAGATAACTAACTGATGACAAGATTGCTGGGAAAAATATCAATAACCTCAGATATGCACATGACACCACCCTTATGGCAGAAAGTGAAAAGAACTAAAGAGCCTCTAGATGAAAGTGAAAAAGGAGAGTGAAAAAGTTGGCTTAAAACTCAACATTCAGAAAACTAAGATCATGGCATCTGGTCCCATCACTTCATGGCAAATTGATGGGGAAACAGTGGAACCAGTGGCTGACTTTATTTTTTTGGGCTTCAGAATCACAGCAGATGTGGCTGCAGCCATGAAATTAAAAGATGCTTACTCCTTGGAAGGAAAGCTATGACCAATCGAGACAGCATATTAAAAAGCAGAGACATTACTTTGCCAACAAAGGTCCATCTAGTCAAGGCTTTGGTTTTTCCAGTAGTCATGTATGGATGTAAGAGTTGGATTACAAAGAAAGCTGAGTGCCAAATAATTGATACTTTTGAACTGTGGTGTTGAGAGTCCCTTGGACTGCAAGGAGATCCAAGCAGTCCATCCTAAAGGAGATCAGTCCTGGGTATTCATTGGAAGGACTGATGTTGAAGCTGAAACTCCAATACTTTGGTCACCTGATGCGAAGAGCTGACTCATTGGAAAAGATCCTGATGCTGGGAGATTGAGGGCAGGAGGAGAAGAGGATGACAGAGGATGAGATGGTCAGATGGCATCACCGCCTCAATGGACATGAGTTTGGGTGAACTCCAGGAGTTGGTGATGGACAGGGAGGCCTGGCATTCTGCAGTCCATGGGGTCGCAAAGAGTTGGACATGACTGAGAGACTGAACTGAACTGAACTGAATTGATGACAAAAAGGAAAGAATATACAATGGAGACAGCCTCTTCAAAAGATAATACTGGAAAAACTGATTTGTTGCTGTCTTATCATGAATCGTGCCTGCCTCTTTTGTGGCCCCATGGACTGTAGCCCACCAGATTCCTCTATCCATGAGATTTCCAAGGCAAGAATACTGGAACAGGTTGTCATTTCTTTCTCCAGGGGATCTTCCCAACCCAGGGATCAAACCCGCATCTTTTACACTGACAGGCAGATTCCTGAGCCACCAGAGAAGCCCAGGAAAAATAAGTAGTCATACCAAAAGGGGTCAAGCTGGAGTACTCTCTTCCACCATGTACAAAAGTAAATTTTAAAAAGGATTTAAAACTTTAGCAATCTATTTTTTAGCTATGTATCCTTAGTCAAAGGAAAGAAAGACAAACAATAAGAAAATGGGAGCAAATTACACTAAAAACCTCTTTCCCAACATTGAAAACTATCAACAAAACAAAAAAGCATCCTATTAAATGGAGGAATATCTTTGCAAACAATATATCTGATAAGAGGTTAATATTCCAGATATACAATGAACTCATACTACTTAACAGCAATTTTAAAAAGCAACCTAATTTTAAAAAATTGGCAAAGGACCTGAAAAGGCATTTTTCCAAAAAAGACATACAGATTGTCAGCTAGCACATAAAAAGAAGCTCAACCTCACTATTCATCAGAGAAATGCAAACCTAAACCACAAAGAGATATCACTTCACACCTGTCAGAATGGCTATCATCAAAAAGACAAGAAATATCAACTGGTGAGGATGTGGACAAAAGAGAACTTTCATGCACTGTTGGTGGGAATGTAAACTGGTGCAGCCACTATGGAAAATACTGTGAAGTTTCCTCAACAAACTGAAAATAGATGATCCAACAATTCCACTCCTGGGTATTTATTCAAGGAAAATGAAAACACTAATTTGGAAAGTATATATACATCCCAATGTTCTTGCAGCATTAATTATAATAGCCAAGAAATGGAAGCAAAGTAAGTGCCCATCAATTACATAAATGGATTAAGAAGATCTGGCATATAACTATATACAATGGAATATTACTCAACTACAAAAAGGGTGAATTCTTGCCATTAGCAACATGGATGGACCTAGAGGGTAAAATGAAATAATTCAAACAGAATGATAAATATTGCATGATTACACTCATTAGTAGAATCTAAAAAGCAAAATAAATGAACAAACACAACACCCGTGGTGGATTCATGTCAATATATGGCAAAACCAATACAGTATTGTAAAGTAAAATAAAGTAAAAATAAAAATTAAAAAAAAAGAAGACACATTAAAAAGTTCTAACTTCCTAGAGATCAAAAAAAAAAAAAGGAATCACGGATATAGAGAAAAAACAGGTGCTTGCCACAAGGGAGGTGGTGAGAATGGGAGAAACAGGTGGTGAGAATGGGAGAAATAGGTGACAGAGACTATGAAGAACAAACTTACAGTTTCAAAATATACGTATTCGTGGTACAAAACATAGAATGCAGGGAAAATAGTCAATCAGTTCAGTTCAGTTCAGTCACTCAGTCATGTCCGACTCTTTGCGACCCCATGAATCGCAGCACGCCAGGCCTCCCTGTCCATCACCAACCCCCAGAGTTCACTCAGACTCACATCTATCGAGTCAGTAATGCCATCCAGCCATCTCATCCTCTGACGTCCCCTTCTCCTCCTGCCCCCAATCCCTCCCAGCATCAAAGTATTTTCCAGTGAGTCAACTGTTCGCATGAGGTGGCCAAAGTACTGGAGCTTCAGCTTTAGCATCATGCCTTCCAATGAACACCCAGGGCTGATCTCCTTCAGAATGGACTGGTTGGATCTCCTTGCAGTCCAAGGGACTCTCAAGAGTCTTCTCCAACACCACAGTTCAAAACCATCAATTCTTCGGCGCTCAGCCTTCTTCACAATCCAACTCTCACATCCATACATGACTACTGGAAAAACCATTGCCTTGACTAGATGGACCTTTGTTGACAAAGTAATGTCTCTGCTTTTGAATATACTATCTAGGTTGGTCATAGCTTTTCTTCCAAGGAGTAAGCATCTTTTAATTTCATGGCTGCAATCACCATCTGCAGTGATTTTGGAGCCCCAAAAGTCTGACACTGTTTCCACTGTTTCCCCATCTATTCCCCATGAAGTGATGGGACCGGATGCCATGATCTTCATTTTCTGAATGTTGAGTTTTAAGCCAACTTTTTCACTCTCCACTTTCACTTCCATCAAGAGGCTTTTTAGTTCCTCTTCACTTTCTGCCATAAGGGTGGTGTCATGTGCATATCTGAGGTGATTGATATTTCTCCTTTGTATGGTGCAGATGGTAACGAGTTATCATGTTGATTATTTTGAAATACATAAAACTTGAAACACTGTGTTGTGTAACAGAAACAAACATAGTGTTGTAGGTCAATTTTGCTAAAAACAAACAAACAAATTCATAGAAAAAAAGATTAGTATTGTGGTTACCAGAATTGGGTGTTGTGGAGCAGAGTTTGGATGAAGATAGTCAAAAAATACAAACTTCTAGTTACAAAATAATTACTAGGAATTTAATGTGCATGTGTGCATGCTCAGTCGCTTCAGTCATGTCCAACTCTTTGCGACCCTGTGGACTGTAATCTGCCAGGCTCTTCTGTCCATGGGATTCTCCAGCAAAGAATACTGGAGTGAGTTGCCATGCACTCCTCCAGGGGATCTTCTCAACCCAGAGATTGAACTCAGGTTTCATGCATTGAAGGACGATTCTTTACCTCTTAGCCACCAGGAAAGTCCCAGGAATTTAATGTACACATGACAAATATAATTAAAATTCCTGTATGTTACATTTGAAAGTTATTAACAGATTAAATCCTGAGTTCTCATCACAAGGATATTTTCTTCTACTTCTTTAACTTTGTATCTATATCAGATGACGGATATCACTAAACTTACTGCAGTAATCATTTAATGATGTATGTAAAGTCAGATAATTATTCTGTATACCTTAAATATATGCAGTTATGTCAATTATGTCTCCATAAAACTGGAAGAAATAATTAAAATAAATGAAAACAATCTCTTACTGTATCAGGTTGTTGGAGGATTAAATGAGATTATGTGTAAAAAGTGATTATGTAACCTATAAAGAGTTATAAAATGTAAAGTGTCAACTTTACCTAAAGTTATTCCAAGGGTATTGAAGAACAGCAATGTTTTTCTACTTTGAGATCATGATAGATTTATGGGTATAGAGTGGCAGCTCTCAAAATTGTTATTTTGGCACATTTCACTTAATGACTATATCAGTTTCTCCACTTCCTAAATGTAGATGCTTCATTATTTTCAAATTCATTTTTTAACATAATGTCCCAACCTGAAGTTTTCTACTGATAACTTGTTAATAAAGATTTATCTATGTAAATTAAATCATACTTTCCAAACCAGGGCTCTAGGATATTTCCCCTGGTGGAGAGTTTTAATTTCAGTCCCATGAAAGGAAGCTTGAAAATAATTGATTGGGCTGGAAATGGGTCCCATCTGTGTCTTTGAATCAGAATTGCTCTTAGGTTTCTCCTCTTTACAAAAGTCAAAGCTCACAATCACACTTTACAACCATCATTAGGTAGACAAGATACCTATGTTTCCTCTAGACTAGAGATTAGGGGACAGAAATTTATTATGCCTGCTTTTGCCCTGTGTCGATTTTTTTTTTTTTTTTGAGGAATAGGAATACGGTTCAACTGTATTTCTTGCATTGGCTTACATACTTCTCCAAAAGTGAATTTGATGATTGGCAGATAAGAGGCAAGCTTGAGAGTGAACTGATCAACAATAACAGCCTAGTTTTGCTTTAAGTTTCTCATCTGATGTTTTACCATCCAAATTTTCTAATCATTTTTCTTCATTCTTGATTCTCATTAGAACACTATAATGGGGCAGTGTCCACTCCAATAGCATTGGATTTGATTATGCTTTCATTAATTGAAATGGAAATAAAAGTAAGGAAATTACTTTCTTTCCAAATTCTTTTCCTTTCTTTGTTCCAAGAGTCAGACACAACTGAGCAACTAAGAACAGCACAGCACATATTAAATGCTGGACTTCCCAGTTGGTGCTAGTGGTAAAAAAAAAAAAAAAAAAATACCACCTGCCAATGCAGGAGACATAAGAAACACAGGTTCAATCTCTAGGCTGGAAAGATCCCCTGGATGAGGGTATGGCAACCCACTCCAGTATTCTTGCCTAGAGAATCCCATGGACAGAAGAGCCTAGCAGGGTATAGTCCATAGGGTCGCAAAGACTCAGATGAGACTGAAGCAGCTTAGCACATGCATATTAAATGCCTTTAATATGCCAAATATTGGAGTTGGTGAAGGAAGTTAGTGGCTAACAGACATAGTAACTGCATTACAGGGTTTAGCATATGGGAATTTTTGATAAATGTTAAATATCCAAATAAATATTAATATAGGAATAAAACCTTTGATAAGGCTGAGGAAGGAGAGGCACAAGGGACTATGAAAGAATACACTAAGGGGGAAAATATAGCTGAGAAGTGAAGTCAAGGAAGACTTCTTTGAGAAACGAATCTGAGAACATAATCTAGAGAATGAGAAAGAATATGATAAACAGGCAGCAGTAAGAGAGAGAGAAGGGCATATCCAAAGGAACAGTTGTTGTAGTGCAACTGAGATAAGAAGGCTAGGGCAGTAGCAAGTAGAAAGTGAGGAGAAAATGTTAGCACAGGACTCCAATTTTACCCTAAGAACAAAACGAAGCAATAGACAGACTTTTAAGAGAGGTAGGAATAGGTTTTTAAAATATCATTCCTGGCTGATATTAAGAAAATGGTTTAGAGGAGGACAAGAGTGGATTCAGGGAGCAATATTGTGTCAGATTGAGCAAATAATGAAGTGATGATAGTGGCTTAGATTTGAGTGGTGACCCTAAAGTTAGAGGGAATTGGATGAACTAAAAATGTACTTTATATATGCAACTGAAACAACATTTTGAAGTATTAGAGTCCTAAGAAAATTTTCAAGTCCTTTCTCTACTCATCTACAGTTTTAAATATTTCTCTATCATCTTTCTTACCACACTCCGTTGTATAAAATCGTGATCATCTGTATTGGTTTGTCTCCTTTCTCATTCCCATGTGTCTAAAAACAAGATCTAATAATCTCCATTGACATGATTAATCTCTCAGTGTTATATGACCCACATGAGATTTTTAAAAGAGCAAAGATGGCACAAAGCAATTCAATATTCAAAAGGATAAATGTCTTTTCAAAATGATATATTCTGTCCCTGAGAGCCTTAAAAACACAACTCTTAAGCTTTAAAACAACTCCTGTTCATAGTAAAATGAGATTAGATGAAAAGTGTTTAACATCCCTACCATCATTCCAGGATTTAAAATCGTATGTTTATATAAGATTTAGCTTTAAAAAATTAATTCCTCTTTGTGTGCCAATTTAGTTTCTTTTTGATCTAGTTTAAAGAACAAGAAAAGGCTTTCCACACCAGGTTTTATTATCAATAATGGTCAGCTTGAAGCAACATGTCCATTACCATAGTTTCCGTCTTACCATTTCAATCCACTTCCCCAGTAAAACACCCTAATTTTTTTTAACATATAATCTTATATGAACACACATACACATGACTTTCCTGAACAGCCACAAGTTGAAATGACTAGAAATAATATGTTTCCAGTTTAGACCTCAGACCTCAGTGTGCCAAAGATTTATTTGGAGAAAATAATCATGGGGAAATTTCTTCAAGGATATAAATCAAAAGAGACTTTTACTTTCATTGAAGATGGGATAGTGCCCTGAAAGCTGCCTTCGGCTCTGTTTTATAGCATGCATGTTTTTCCCCCTAAAACAAGATGTCCTCCATTTTCCTTTCCATTATCTATGTGGATCCCACCTCTCCTTTAGGAGTTAACCTAGCTTAAGTTTCTCATTTCAAGATGACAGAAGAGTAGGAGGATATAGAGTTTGTCTCTCTTCACAAATGCATCAATAATGCATATAGAAATGAAACGGTTCTCTCAGAGTACCAGCTGAACACAATCAGAAAGGCTTGGAAACCAGAAAGTATAGGAAAGATTCCTGTGTAACCAGGTAGGATGAAACAAAGAAGATGGGGGAAAAGAAGAGGAGAGAAAGAGTGATGAGACGAGCCCCTGGGGGTGATGAGGAAAAGGAGAGTTTCCCACATTTGGGAAACCTACTCACCAATAGGGAAATCATTTAGGACAGAAGGGCAGCATCTGAGGCTGTTAGAATAGGATGAAACAGCTAGTCTGTGGCAGACAGAACAGAGTAAACCTAAACATATAGCCCATGCCACAGCCCAGCATGCCCCAGACCAGGACATGTGTCCACTGGTGTGCATGAGGGCTGGGAGCTGGAGTATGAAAACTGGTGAGCAAAGCCAGGAAGAAGACTGCCATCGACTATGAGGAGACAGCCTGAGGAGATGGGAAGGAGGTAAACTGCAACTGGGAAAGCTTCTAGAAAAAAAACCCAGACAGCCACAGAAGCAAAGTGCTGTTGTTGAGTGACACATAGGGGGTGGAGCTGCCATTGCAGAAGCTCTCACCCCATGTGTCAGTTCCTTTCCCCCAGGCAATGGGAGGGCTCCGTACCAGGGCTGATCTTCTCATGCCTGCAGCTGAGCACTGGGAAAGTTCCCTGCCAAGGCTCACCCTTGCCTACTGGCCACCATGTAGGAAAGGCTGCTACTAGTGCTGATCCTTTCACGATGGCCACTGAGCATTAGGAAAGGCTACTGCTAGGGCCAGATCTCTCATGTCCATGGCTGCCAGAATCCCCATGGACCTATTCACTGACAGGACCAGATCATCCAAGACTACTGACCATTCAATGAACTATCACCAATAAGGCTTCCATGAACCTCTCAGCAGCCATGCCACCTCCATGCCCTGTCCTCACTAAGGCAGACTCAAGTGCTCCAGGGCAGTCTCAGTAGCACACCCTTATAGGTGGTCCACATGCAGAGGTGGGGCTAAAACCACAGCTAAGCCTCATGGGTGGAATGACTAAGAAAGAGGAATGAAAATCATTTCTTGTAGCTGCACAAGCCACAGATTAAATCCCCACACTTGACTTGGTAAACACTATGTCTATAGAGTATCTGAATAGAGGAGTGTTCCCAAAAATGAGACCAGTCTTGGGGGGCAAGTACACATGAACATAGGGCCAGATCAGAGTCTGAACTATCCCTACAGTGCCCACAGAGGGCTTGCTTAAAACTCAATATTTAAAAAACTAAGGTCATAGCATCTGGTCCCAACACTTCATGGCAAAGAGATGGAGCAACAATGGAAATAGTGACAGACTTCATTTTCTTGGGCTCCAAAATAAGTGAATGGTGACTGCAGCCATGAAATTAAGACACTACCTCCTTGGAAGAAAAGCTATGGAAAATGTAGACAACATATTAAAAAGCAGAGACATTACTTTGCAACAAAGGTCCTTATTGTCAAAGCTATGGTTTTTCTAGTAGTCATGTATGGGGACCATAAAAAAAGCTGAATGCCAAAGAATTGATGCTTTTGAAGTGTGGTGTTGGAGAAGACTCTTGAGAGTCCCATGACTCCAAGAAGATCAAACCAGTCAACCCTAAAGGAAATCAGTCCTGAATATTCATTAGAAGTACTGATGCTGAAGCCAAAGCTCCAATACTTTGGCCACCTGATGCAAAGAGCTGACTCTTTATAAAAGACCCTGATGCTGGGAAAGATTGAAAGCAGGAGGAGAAGGGGACAACAGAGGATGAGATGGTTGGATGGCATCACTGACTCAATGGACATGAGTCTGAGCAAGTTCCAGGAGATAGTGAAGGAAGCCAGTCCATGGGTTCACAAAGAGTTGGACACGATTGAGTGACTGAACAATAACACATTTATATGTATATTTATACACACACACACACATATGTGAAGGGGATCACTTCACAGATCACTGCCTTGTTGTGCAAATGGGGTTGCATAATACAATGATCTATGAGACATTCTGTGTAGGGCTACCCAAGATGGACAGGTCACAGCAGAGAGTTCTGGTAAAATGTGATCAACTGGAGGAGGGAATGCCAAACTACCCCAGTATACTTGCCCTGAGAACCTCATGAACTGTATAAAAGGACAAAAATATATGACACCAAAAGAGAGTTCCCCAGTTTGGAAGGCATCCAGTATGCTACTGGGGAAGAGCAGAGAACTACTAATAGCCTCAGAAAGAATGAAGCGGCTGGGCCAAAGTGGAAACAGCGCTGTGGATGTTCCTGGTGATGAAAGTAAAATCTGATGTTGCAAAGAACAGTATTCTGTAGGTACCTGGAATGTTAAGTTCATGTATTAGGGTAAATTGGACATGGTCAAGCAGGAGATGGTAAGAATAAACATCGACATCTTAAGGATCAGTGAACTAAAATGGACAGAAATGGGTGAATTTAATTCAGATGACCATTGTATCTACTACTGTGGGCAAGAATCACATACAAGAAATCGAGTAGCCCTCATAATCTGCAAGAGAGTCTGAAAATTGGGTGCAACCTAAAATATGATAGAATGATCTCATCTTGTTTCTAAGGCAAGCCATTCAACATCACAGTAATTCAAGTCTATGCTCCTACCACTGATGCCAAAGAAGCTGAAATTGATCAGTTCTGTGAAGACCTAGAAGACCTCCTAGAACTCATACACACACACACACAAAGATATTCTATTTATCAGTATTGGAATGCAAAAGTAGGAAGTCAAAAGATACCTGGGGTAATGGGCAAATTTGGCCTTGGAGAACAGAATGAAGCAGGGCAAAGGCTATCTGAACTCTGCCAAGAGAATACACTGGTCATAGCAAACATCCTTTTCAACAACACAAGAGGTGACTTTACACATGGACATCTCCAAATGGTCAATATTGAAATCAATATTCTTTGTAACCAAGGATGGAGAAGCTATATACAGTCAGCAAAAATAAGAATTGGACCTGACTGTAGCTCAGATCATCAGCTTCTCATACAAAATTCAGGCTTAAATTAAGAAAGCAGGGGAACCCACTAGGCTAGCCAGGTACAACTTATATCAAATCCTCTATGAATATGAAGTAGAGGTGATGAATAGTTTACATGGGGTTAGCTCTAGTAAACAGGGTGTCTTAAAAACTGTAGATGGAGGTCCATAATATCATACAGGAGGCAGTGAACAGAGCCATCCCAAAGAAAAAGAAAAGCAAGGAGGCAGAGTGGTTATCTGAGCAGGCTTTACAAATAGCTAAAGAAAGAAGAGAAGTGAAAAGGAAGGAAGGGAAAGGTACACCCAACTAAATGTGGAGTTTCAAAGGATAGCAAGGAGAGACAAGAAGGCATTCTTCAACTAATAGTACATAAAACTAGAAGAAAACAACCGAAGGGGAAAGACTAGAGATCTCTTCAGGAAAATTGGAAATATCAAGGGAACATTTCACCCAATGATAAGCACGATAAAGGACAGAAATTCTAGAGACCTAGAGTCCCTTGGACTGCGTGGAGACCCAACCAGTCCATTCCGAAGATCAGCCCTGGGATTTCTTTGGAGGGAATGATGCTGAAGCTGAAACTCCAGTACTTTGGCCACCTCATGTGAAGAGTTGACTCATTGGAAAAGACTCTGATGCTGGGAGGGATTGGAAGCAGGAGGAGAAGGGGACGACAGAGGATGAGATGGCTGGATGGCACCACTGACTCAATGGACATGAGTCTGAGTGAACTCCGGGAGTTGGTGATGGACAGGGAGGCCTGGGGTGCTGCAATTCATGGGGTCGCAAACAGTCAGACACAACTGAGTGACTGAAATGAACTGAACTGAACTGAACTGAATGGACACTGAAGAGATCAAGAAGAGATGGAAAGAATACATGGAAGAACTGCACAAAAAAAGATCTCAATGAACTGAATTATTATGATGGTGTAGTTAGCCACCCAGAGCCAGACATTCTGGAATATGAAGTCAAGTGGGTCTTAGGAAGCACTGCTGTTAATAAAGCTAGTGGATGTGATGAAATTCCAGTAGAGCTATTCAAAACCTTAAAGGATGATGCCAACAAGGTGTTCCATTCAATGTCAGCAAATTTGGAAGACCCAGCAGTGGCCACAGGACTGGAAAAGGTCAATCCTCATCCCAGTTTCCAAGAAGGATAGTACTAATGAATATTCTAACCACTGGACAATTGCACTTATCTTCTATGCTAGTAAGGTAAGGCTTAAAATCTTGCATGTTAGGCTTTAGCATTATGCAAACCAGGAACTTCTAGATGTTCAAGCTGTGTTTAGAAAAGGCAAAGGAATCAGACATCAAATTGCCAACATTTGCTGGATTATAGAGAAAGCAAGGGAATTCCAGAAAAGCATCTACCTCTATTTCATTGACTACACTAAAGCCTTTGACTGTGTGGATCATAACAAACTGTGGAAAGCTGTTAAAGAGATGGGAATATCAGACCATCTACCTGTCTTCTGAGAAACCTGTATGTGGATCAAGAAGCAACAGTTAGAACACTGTATGGAACAATTGGCTGCTTCAAGATTGAGAAAGGAGTACAACAGTGCTCTCTGCTGTCACCCTGTTTGTTTAATGTATATGCTGAGTACATCATGAGAAATGCTGGGCTGGATGAGTTACAAGCTGGAATCAAGATAAGCGGGAGAAACATCAACAAACTCAGGATGACAACTGGATGATACCACTCTAATGGAAGAAAGCAAAGAGGAACTAAAGAGCCTCTTTTTTGTTTTGTTTTTTAATTTTTATTTTTACTTTATTTTACTTTACAATACTGTATTGGTTTTGCCATACATTGACATGAATCCCTCTTGATGAGGGTAAAGGAGGAGAATGAAAGAGCTAGCTTAAAACTAAATGTTAAAAAAAAGCTAAGATCATGGCATCATGGCAAATAGAAGGGAGAAAGGTGGAAGTAGTAAGATATTTCCTCTTCTTGGGCTCTAAAATCACTGTGGATGGTGAGTGCAGCCATGAAATCAGAAGACAATTGCTTTTTGGCAGGAAAGCAAACGACAAACCTAGACAGTGCATTGAAAAGCAGAGACTACTCTGCTGACAAAGGTCCATATAGTCAAAGCTATGGTCTTCCCAATGGTCACACACAGTTGTAAGATCTGGACCATACGGAAGGCAGAGCACCAAAGAATTGATGCCTTTGAACTGTGGCGCTGGAGAAGACTCCTGAAAATCCCTTAGACAGCAAGGAGATCAAACCAGTCAGTCTTCAGGGAAATCAACCTTGAATATTCACTGGAAGGACTGATGCTGAAGCTCCAGTATTTTGGTCATCTGATGAGAACAGCCGACTCAATGGAAAAGTCCCTGATACTGGAAAAGATTGAGGGCAGAAGGAGAAGAGGGTGTCAGAGGATAAGACGGCTGGAAGGTATCACTGATGCAATGGACATGAACTTGGGCAAACTTCAGGAGATAGGGAGGGACAGAGAGGCTTGGCATGCTGCGGTCATGTGGTCACAAAGAGTCAGACACTACTAGGTGACTAAACAATAAAAGCAATATATATATATATATATATATATATATATATATATTCTTGTTTCCTTTGTTATGGATTAATTGACCATTAAGTACATGGATTTATTTCAAGACTTTTTATCCTGCTTCAGTTCAGTTGCTCAGTCATGTCCGACACTTTGTGACCCCATGAACCGCAGCACGCCAGGCCTCCTGTCCATCACCAACTCTTGGAGTTCACCCAAACCCATGTCCATCGAGTCGGTGATGCCATCCAACCATCTCATCCTCTGTTTTCCCCTTCTCCTCCTGCCCTCAATCTTTCCCAGCATCAGGGTCTTTTCAAATGAGTCAGCTCTTCGCATCAGGTGGCCAAAGTATTGGAGTTTCAGCTTCAACATCAGTCCTTCCCATGAACACCCAGGACTGATCTCCTTTAGGATGGACTGATTGGATCTCCTTGCAATTCAAGGGACTCTCAAGAGTCTTCTCCAATACCACAGTTCAAAAGCATCAAAGTCAGCCATTGTTTCCACTGTTTCTCCATCTATTTCCCATGAAGTGATGGGACCAGATGCCATGATCTTCGTTTTCTGAATGTTGAGCTTTAAGCCAACTTTTTCACTCTCCTCTTTCACTTTCATCAAGAGGCTCTTTAGTTCCTCTTCACTTTCTACCATAAGGGTGGTGTCATCTGCATATCTGAGGTTACTGATATTTCTCCCAGCAATCTTGATTCCAGCTTCTGCTTCTTCCAGCCCAGCATTTCTCATGATGTACTCTGCATATAAGTTAAATAAGCAGGATGACAATAGACAGCCTCAACGTACTCCTTTTCCTATTTGGAACCAGTCTGTTGTTCCATGTCCAGTTCTAACTGTTGCTTCCTGACCTGCATATAGGTTTCTCAAGAGGCAGGTCAGGTGGTCTGGTATTCCCATCTCTTTTGGAATTTTCCACAGTTTATTGTGATCTACATAGTCAAAGGCTTTGGCATAGTCAATAAAGAAGAAATAGATGTTTTTCTGGAACTCTCTTGCTTTTTCGATGATCCAGCAGATGTTGGCAATTTGATCTCTGGTTCCTCTGCCTTTTCTAAAACCAGCTTGAACATCTGGCAGTTCATGGTACATGTATTGCTGAAGCCTGGCTTGGCGAATTTTAAGCATTACTCTACTAGAGTGTGAGATGAGTGCAATCGTGCGGTAGTTTATCCTGCTTCATTGATCCATAAACGTATTTTTGTGCCAGTACCACACTGATTGATTACTGTAGCTTCATATTAAACTCTGAAGTCAGGGAGTGGAATTCCTCTAACTCCTTTCTCCTTTCTCAAGATTGTTTTGGCTATTTGGTGTCTTTTTTTAATTTTATTTTATTTTTTTACTTTATTTTACTTTACAATACTGTATTGGTTTTGCCATACATTGACATGAATCCTCCATAGGTGTACATGAGTTCCCAATCCTGAACTCCACTCCCACCTCCCACCCCATATCATCTATTTGGTGTCTTTTGTGAAAAAATGTTTTTCTTGTGTTATGTAAAAAAAAAAATCTATTGATATTTTCATAGGGATTGCACTGAATCTGTAGATTGCCTTAAGCTGTATTGTCATTTTAACAATATTGATTCTTCTGACCCATGAACATGATATATCTTTTCGTCAGTTTGTGTCATCTAATTTATTTCATCAGCATCTTATGATTTTTAGAGTACAGGTATTTTACCACCTTAGATAGGTTTACAGCTAGATATTTCATTCTTTTTATGCAATGGAGATTATCCTGTCTATCTGGTCATTAATTTTATCCAGTTGATCACAGTACTATAATTCTAGTGTTTATATTTGCTGCAAAATCACTAGACACAATCCTTATCCTGAAGTTTTACAGCAGCTTATCTTGTTTTCCTTGAAGTTTATATTTCTGCTGTTTACATATACTCTCATATTGTTGTTCCACTTATTTTTATATCTCTATGATTTTCTCAAACTTCAATCCCTTTTTTTTAGATCTTTGAACCAATTCCACACTAATCAAGAGATGAAGAGAACTTAGATTAAAAGGCCATCTGTGTGTATTGACTAAGTTTCTCTAGAGAAACAGAATAAATAGGAGATGCATATTGAAGGAGAGAAACAAAGAAAGAAAGAAAAAAGATAGGGATAAAGATTTATGATAAGGAATGCATGAAAGTGTTATTATGGAAACTGACAAGTTCCAAGATTTGTGGTCAGGAAACTGGGTACAACTAATGGTGTAAGTTCCAATCTAAGTTCATGTCTGGGACTCAAGAGAGATGATGGTGTAATTCCAGTCCAGCTGGAAGGCTGGAGACATGAAAAGCTGATGTTTCAATTTGCATCCAAAACTCGGAAAAGTTCCCACTCAACATGTTTGGACAGGAAATTCCCCCTTACTCATGGAAAAGTCAATCTTTGTTCTTTTCAGGCCTTAAGTTGACTGGATGAGCCACTTACATTAACAGGTGTTCTTATAAAATGGGTCTTAGTAGAGTACAAGAGTAGAAGCCCATATGAACACTGAAGCAAGAGTCTATGCTGCTAGTTTTTCAGATAGAGGAAGAGGTATGTGCCAAGAAATACAAGGAATGTAGCTCTAGAAGCTGGAAAAGCATGGAAATGGGATTTTTCCTTTTGAAGCCACTGGGCAGACTACAGGCTGGCCAATACATTGATTTCAGCCCAATGAAACTTATTTGGATTTTTTGCTTCCAGAACTACAAGAGAATAAATGAATGTTGCTTTAAGCTGCCAATTTGTTATGACTTGTTACAGTAACAATAGAAAATTAGTGTACCATATTATATAGAAGTACCAACAAATGATATTCTGTATGTCATTTATTTTATGTAAATATATTGCATTGTATTTACTACTCCATCCCTGTCTCTTGCCTACCAATTCCTTTCTATCACAGATAAATCTGGATGCCAGGAAAAGGAAAAAAGTGATTGTTTCTACTGATTTGTTCACAGTTCAGTGATTTTGTCTCTATTATGAAAGAATATAAAACTTTCTATTATCCACTCCATTCAAATAATTTATGTCATAGTATTTTCTTTGCTTTACCTTTTAAAAATATCATCAATTATACTTATCAGTAAAGGTCCTGGCAGGAAACACAGTTTCAACTCTGGTGACTTAGGTGAGTATAACATGGAATTAAGTACCAAAATGTGAATAGAGTTAAGAGAATTGACAAGAAATATAGTGGCATCTAGAGATGCAACTGCAGCAGCAGCGGAGATTAGGAAAAAATTGAAGCTATTGTCAAGCTTGGGCCTGAAGAAACAAGGGGGAAGCTAACTATACCCAGCCCATTATGAGAGGTACAGTTGGGGAATATCTGCTGACTGACATGCACTGTAATTGCCCAGAAACATGGCTTCTACTAGAAAACATGGCTCTGAAGAGGCAGAGTATAGAGAAGACATATAATAACATAGCTCTCTCCCCTCCCCTTGAGTTCCTGCTAAGGCCTTCTATCAGTCAAAACCAACTAAAAGTTGGTGGCTCAGAAGGTAAAGAATTTGCCCGCAATGTGGGAGACCAAGGTTTGATCCCTGAGTTGGGAAAATCCCCTGGAGAAAAGAATGGCCACCCATACCAGTATTCTTGCCTGGAGAATTCTACAGACAGAGGAGCCTAGTGGGAAACAGTCCCTGGTGTCTCAAAGAGTCAGACGACAGAGTGACTAACAATTTTACTTTTTCAGCTAAAAGCTGAAGGGTAAGGCATGATGATGGAGTTTGTAAAGTTTTTCTTTCTGTGTCTCAAAGAGTAAAGAATGTTCTAAAAATTCATCTGGCTTAGTGAGCAGAAGAAAACAGCATAACTGGCATACTATAGAAATAGAGACTGGTAGAATTCAAAAAAAAAAAAGTAAAATTGGGTCCAATTTCTTTGTTTTATAAATTAACACCCAGAGGTCAGAGAGGTCTTGCCTTAGGTCCTGTGCAGAGGCAATGTAGATATCAGACATGCTGAATTATGTCTATATGTAGATTGTCTTCTTGTGAACAAATGGCACTAAATCATGTCCAAGTCTTTGCGACCCCATGGATTTTACAGTCCTTGGAATTCTCCAGGCCAGAATACTGGAGTGCATAGCCTTTCCCTTCTCCAGGGGATCTTCTCAACCCAGGGACTGAACCCAGGTCTCCCACATTAAAAGCAGATTCTTTCCAACTGAGCCGCGAGGGAAACCCGAAAATACTGGAGTGTGTTGCCTATTCCTTCTCCAGCGGATCTTCCTGACCCAGGAGTTGAACCAGGGTCTCCTGCATTGCAGGCAGATTCTTTACCAACTGAGTTAAGCCCTTCTTAGGCTTGATCTGATTTCCTACCTCAAGAAATTAAAACCTACCTTCGTTTGTCTCTTGGTCAGCTCTTCCTCTGAGACTATCAGAGACTCTGAGGTTTCTGAGGTATTTGGAATCAATGAAATGGTGTCTTATTGAATTATGTGAGGAGATCTCAAGTTCTGGGGCATAATGTCTTCACTAAGAGTGTGAAAAGTAAAGAGCAATCTATGCAGGCTTTTGTAGATATGTTCATTGGAGACAAAACCACTTTGCCCACAGAGAATTACATAAATACATAGGGTTACAAAGTGTAAAATGCCATAAACTCTGATTAACCTAACCCTCAATGATTTGAAAGATCTGAAAAGTTTTTAATTTGTTTTTAATTGAAGGATAATTGCTTTACAATATCGTGTTCATTTCTGTCATACATCAATATGAATCAGCATGGAAAGTTTTGTTTTACACAAATGCACAGAGCATTAAGATTTATGAAACCTGAAAATATCATTGGCTTCACTAGTCTGGAATATATTTCAGATGTCTCAGCAGGAAAAAAAAAAAAAAAGTGCATCCAGTGGATGTGAACATTCAAGCTAACTGCTTCCTTCCTATCAAATACAAATGCTTTTTGATCCATGCCAGATTTTAGTCTGATCACTTTTATAACCCATTGCCTTACCCTTCTTTAGATGGAAGAAACCAGGTGTTTCAGAAGATACTGAAAGGCCCTGTGCCATCTCTCATTGTTGGTATGATCCAAAGAAGGTACATAAATCAAGGATCCTCTTTGTGGCAGTCATCAATTTCCTTGTAGTTAAAGAAGTCAACATGACATAATGACCTGATACCAGTGCTTTAGCATCTGTGCTTGTAGGGATGATCCCAAGAATGGAAGGCTGAAGATGCTTGGAGCTTAAGAAGCAAGAATGGAGCCAATAAAACATTGAGAGAGAACAGAAAGATGTAAGAGTGAAGAGGTAGGTCTGTGAATTCAGAGATGAAAAGTGATGGTTAGATGAGAAGAATGAAAAGATTCAGTAAGTCTAGTAGGAGATTTTGAAAGTGAAGTGATAGGAAATAAGGCCAAATGGAAGTTTATGGTTTTGGCAGTGATGTGATAAAGGCTCTATTAAAGGAGTTGAGTCCACCAACTTTTTACTGAAAAGACTAGAGAAGAGAGTGCCAGAATGGAGGGAGGCCAACTGAGAGCCTGTTATAATAAACCACTGTTTGTGGCTTAAATACACATAAAAATGAATTGTAAATCCTTAAAAGCCTGCATGTTTCTATCATCTTTATAGCATAATAATCTCATTTTGTTTCAGAGGCAACGGAAGATTTCATAATGAAAGTCCTTCTTATTAAACTTATACACTCACTTTTTTTCTCCAATACTTAATCAAGGAACAATCCATATAGGCAAGAGGGTCTTAATAAACAGTTCTCAATCTCCTCTTTGGGTTCCATCTTCTCCTTATGGTTCTCTTATTGTAATTTCTGCAGCTACTTTCTAGAACATTTTTTCAGGAAGGCACTGTTTCTACTCCTCATTTAAAACTAGGCCAAGCAGAAACATACACCTTTCCCTGTCTTCCTATATTTATAGTTAAGATGAGCTCCAAAATTAGAAACAAGGAGAAAACATAAATATAAACTTGACTCAATACCAAAGGCTGAAAGAATAGAGACAATTACTCAAATGCAGTAAAGCTTGCAAAGTTCAAGTTTCTAATCCTGAGGTAACTGAACACTTGGCCTAGAGAATTGAATACTTTCGCATCTCTGGTTACTTTCTTCTGATATCTGGCTTCATATTGTGGGTGCCATCTTATACTTTTCTAACAAACAAAAAACATCTCTAGGCTCAAAACTTACAGGCTCCTGATATACTTCAGTTAGTTTTGATATGTTATCTGAAGGTCAATATTATACTCTTTCATCATCATTTGCCAGAACTGTGTTTATTTGACATAAAAACTGTTCTCGTATTTTTTGACTCTGACAATTCATGGGAGTCTCCCCTCACCCCATACAAGGGAGAAACTATGATCATGGCAGACCAAATTAATCTATATTTAGACTCAAATGAATGAAAAAACTAACAAACGGATAATATCATAGAAATAAAGTGAATAATTAGAAAGTAACATAAAGCTTTTTATACTATAGCCTCTATTATATTGAGAAACCCAGAGCATAACAGAACTGAGGACTCTGCTGATTAACTTGTCCTAGATGCAAAATATTGTGAGCTTTCTTTTTTTAATTAATTTTTATTGGAGTATAGTTGCTTTACATGAGTCTCTTAATATGGTTATAGATGTGGACAATTTAAGCATGCTAAATTAAGCATTGTGATTACAGTTTGAATGTCCTCTCTAGAAGTGGGACAATTTATATATATAGTAATTATATATAAATAAGTAATTTATATATAAATAAATTAGCATGTCTTAGGCCCAGTATCATGATAGGTGGGAAATGTGGGTTAATCACCCAGTCATGTCCGACTCTTTGCAATGCTATGGACTGTAGCCTGCCAGGTTCCTCTCTCCATGGACTTATCCAGGCTAGAATACTGGAGTGGGTTGTTAGTCCCTTCTGCAGGGCATCTTCCTGACCCAGGGATTGAACCCTGCCTGCATTGCAGGCAGATTACTGTCTGAGCCACCAGGGAAGCCTGATAGGTGGGAAGGGGAAGATGCGAAGCAAAGAAAATCTTGTCTTCAAACAAATACAGAACAGAATATGGCTTAATGGATGAACTTGTAGGAGTCTGAGGAAAGAGTAATTGCAGAGAGACAGAGACAGAGAGGGCAGAAAACATTCTTGAAAGACACTTAATGGAAGAAGGATCTATCCCTGGAGTTATGTCATATCAGTTTAAGAACCATAAGATTTTTTTCATGATTGAACCACTTAGCACAGTGCTTTTTACATTATAGACAATTAATGCTTAACACTAAGTAAACTGAAAAAATATTTGCAATCCATTCTTCCATACCACCCCACTCAACAAGTAGTTGGTACAGATAGTAAATTCATATCAAGCCTATTCTA
Source organism: Ovis canadensis (assembly GCF_042477335.2). NCBI lineage: Eukaryota > Metazoa > Chordata > Mammalia > Artiodactyla > Bovidae > Ovis > Ovis canadensis. Next base: position 57,499,470 of record NC_091267.1, on the reverse strand, counting down.
GGTGCTGAGCACACTGAAGAAGAAAAATAAAGGAGGGCTACAGCTTCTATTCTCAATATCTAGAGGAGTCTATTCACAGGATATATCCAGAAAAACACACAAGTTAGTATATAATTAAGTAGCACATGGCATATTAAAGCACTTTATAAATGTAAAATATTGTACAAATGTTAGAATTATAAATGTCAAATAGAGTGGTGGAAACTATGAAACTCATTATTTTAGGTCAGTGGGTGAGAAGATTCCCTGAGATCCCACCATTCCATTATCAGTAGAAAAGAAACAGTTTAATCCTCATTTGCCTGGCATATACTTGGAACTCAATACATGCAGACAAATTTAGATGCATTGAAATTCAGTGCTATCAGTGAACAAGACTTCTTGAAAGACAACATCGGATACCTGCTGGCCTTAGAGAATGAGTAGCATTCAGACAGGTGAAGAGTTGAGGGGGAAGCAATCTGGGAAATAATAAAGCATGGTGTTTGAATTACGTGGAGCAGTTACATCAGGAAGAGAATATGTCTTAGGAGCCATAGGGACACTAATTAAACATTTATTGAAATATTTATTATGCTAATTTAGGATCAGTCTAGAAAAATAGAATATCAAATGGAAAAGTGATTACAAGATTAGTCGTCTACAGTTTACGACTCAATTTGTTAAATGTTTTGCTTTCTGACAGACTACACCTTCTCTTGTCCCCATTTCTGCTTTCAGAAGGCTCTGTGGGAAGAGTTATCCTGGCCAATGGGAATCTCCCAAGATGAGATTCCTTCAGGCTCATTTCAAATGCTTCTGTCATTCCCTCTAGCCAATTTTCCTTTTGACCTTAGTAGTCCCCAGTTTCCTTCTCTGGACCTCCCACATCTTAGCTGAAGGGCTCTGGCAGGTTGATTTGGATTCAGCCTTCTTTCTATTCTCACAGTGAGTTTTCTGCCAGAGATGTTTTGGGAATCTGCCAAGTCCTTTTGTACTTGAGCATTGCCCTGCTGCCAAAGAATTCTGCTCAAAGTCATCTCTTCTTGCAGGCAACTGGCCCTTCTTTGGAAGGGTGTTATGCTCCATTCATGCAATCTGCTGTATCTAACTGTCACACAACAAATCACTTTCATTTGGACAGGTACATTTTTCTAAGGAAGCCTTGAGTACAGGAAAATAGGAGGCCTGATATGTGAGTCATTTGTCCTACATGTCTCTCCAAAGCACATAAGCTGCCTGCTTTTGCGTAGCTTGGACCATAGAACTTATTTATCATCTTAGGGAGAGTGGGCAGGATTTTGTGTTATCTACAGATATGAAATGCTTCTGTTTCTAAATAGCAGCACTTGAAGCTGCCTTGAAAAGTGAAAGCATTAGTCGCTCAGTCATGTCTGACTCTCTACAACCCCACAGACTGTAGCCTGCCAGGCTTCTTTGTCCAGGAGATCTTCCCGACCCAGGGATGGAACCCAGTTCTCCTGTATTGCATACAGATTCTTTACCCTCTGAGCCACCAGTGAAGCCCTCAAAGCTGCCTTAGGTCTGGATTTTTCTGATATTATGACTATTTTTCCCTAAATGCTACCATTGCTTACATTATCCATTATTGAATGAACCATTTCACCATAGAATTTAATTTCTCAATTCTGATAGCAAAGTTTGTACTGTCTTCTTCAAGAGGTTCTTAGAAGCATGAAATATATTAATAAAGACTAAAGTGCTCTGCAAGCTATGTGTTAATAGTTTTTAATACAGATGCCCCCTAGGTTGAACAGGTAAGGTTGTTACCTGTAGAATTAGTAATGCTATATATACATTAGTTACATCATTTATCTGACCTCAAAAACTGCAACAGCAGAATATTAGATCACAAAATGTCTGATTTTTTCCTCTAACACTAATTGAAAATTTTATGAGTTTTTCCTTCCATAGAGAAAACATGTCCATAACTAACATAGCATAACTCACTGTGAGACTAAGAATTTGTCCTGTTTACAAATTCTCCACCTAAACACTGATTTTACTAACAGCTTCAGAAAAGATTCATAAGATTTTTTGAATACTTAATCTGTGAAGTATTGTGTTCATTCTGTGAGTACCATAATCATTAAGACATATTCAGACCATGCCATCAAACATCAGTGAGACTGTTTGGGGGAAATTCCGTTGTAATTTCCTAAATGTACACTCTATTACCTACAGCACTTCACAAATTCTAGATACAAAACAGATACAATTGATCAATGAATCAAGCAGTTGAAAGTTCTGACATCTCTGTAATTGCCAGACTCTCCAAAGCAGGCTAGGCTTCTCAAACATATCAGCCTATGGAAAAGATAAGTAGAAGTGAATACTGATTGTATATAGATTGAATTGGTCTAATTGGGCTATGGTAAGTTTGAATGCAGAACTAATTAGTTTGTATGACTATGTAATATAGAAATTATATCATACCTGCACATTTATTTTTATGAAATCAGTTAGCAGCAAATGAAGCCCATTGAAATGAATGGAGACTAATTGAAAGTAATAGGGAATTACCTGAACATATATTGCCATTAAATTAAATTAATTGTAGGTAATTGATAGTGACAGGAATTAATACAATAATGGAAACACATTGTACTTAATTGAAATTTATTGAAATTGAATTAAACTCAATAATTCAGTCTATTAAATTTAATAGATTCTAAGTGATATTAATTAGAGACAATGCTGAATAATAGCAGACCATTCTTCAAGGCCTCCAATTGCATTTGCACCATAATATTGTCTTTAATATGTAAAAATAAATTCTAAGAAAAAATGCATTCATAAGAATAAAATCCTGCTTTATAATTTTAGATTTCTCTGGAGTAGCTGAATTAGAAGGATTTGATTCTGATAACAGAGCTTTCTCTGAAGACATAGAAAGATAAAAATGGCTTTACTTCTTTTAAGAAGGAAAATGTTATTAGAGTTTAATGAGAACATTTTACCTGTTAAAGCATTAGCTTTGCTCTCATACTCTTGCAGTGCATGTTATATTCATCTTTATAGCTGTGTTGTCAGATTTCTTTGTTTTTCTCCCTTTTTCCCTCTATTACAAAAGATCGAAAAACTCCAAGAGTTTTCATAACTTGTATTGGAAGATACAGAGACTTGCATTTTCAGCTTCTTCTTCCTCAACTTTGGGCATTCAGTGGGGGAAAAAAAACCCCATGCTGGATTGTCTATTGTGGAATCGCATCAGCTGGACCCTCCACTTTAGTGACAGTGGCAGTTCATGCACACACGTGGTGATGTTTACATCCTTCATGTTTTCACTAACCTTGATGTTTACTGAATGGCATTGTTTGGCCAAATAGTAATTTTCTCTCAAAAGAACTGCATCAAATTTATTTTACATGAAATATTTACTAAATGGCTAGAGGACTGTAAGTTAAGCTCATCATGTGGAGTAGGAACAAATGCCAAATCTTTCAGCTTACCTCAGGAGAAGCCCAGGATTCAGTATATAAATCAGTGATTCTCATACTAGCCATGGATCAGAAGCATCTATGTGACATTTTGAAAATGCTCTGGTCAGAGGAAGGGTTTAAGCATCAGTTTTCAAATCTCCAGGTGATTATGAGGCAAAACCAGGGAGAATCACTAGGCTAAATGCAGGTTTGTTTTAGCCTTCTGCCTCTTTTTCTGTCTGCACATGTTTACTTTTCCTCAATCCTAGAGACCTTGGGCCAAATCTTCATCCTTATTTTAAAAACTGCTTTGAGAGATTTGATTAATTTCAAAGTATAATAAACTCATAAAATTCTAGACTACATTTACTCTCAAAGAAAACTCAACACAGATCAAACTTTGATGAGAATTTTAGGCATGAAAAAGTAGGATAAGATGAAAGCTCAGGGCCCTGAAAATTTTTGACAAATCCTTCATCAGACACACTGTGATCTCACTGACTATAGGATTCCTTCTCGTCCACACTTCATTACAACCCATGCTGAGGAAATAATACTGGCCCCTCACTAAAGCATTTGTAATTTCATAAGGCTTTCTCTTAGGGTCGAGGAACACATAGTTTAACAAAATATGTGCTTGATTTATCTCTCTTTTCTCAAAATTATAATTATTTAAAATCTTTAACCTTCTAGTACAAATGTACACAATTTAAAATAAACAATTCATTGGATTATAAATGTCATAACAGTATTTTTATCTAGGTGCCTGTTTAAACTTGAAACATAGAGCTTACAAGATATTGTCTAATTGTTGGTTGCACAATCACAATGAAAATTTTAACATTTCATTGCCAACATCCAAATTTGCATATATATTTAACAAAGCAAAAGAATAGAACCTCAGACTAAAAGTAAATTCATCAATAAACTAGGCCAGATGCTAACAAATATGATAAAATATTCAAATATTTAGAAATCTTATGGGTGGGTACTGGAGAAGGAAATGGCAACCCACTCCAGTATTCTTGCCTGGGGAATCCCACGGAAAGAGGACCCTCGCAGGCTACAGTCCACGGGATCACACGAATCGGACATGACTTAGTGACTAAACCACCATCACCATGGGTGGGCACAACTGATCATTCTTGCTCTTTATGTCACAGTGAGATCCTCCTCTCTGTTACCATTTCTCAGGGAGTAGTGAAGAATGGTTTATTCTTCCCAGAAATGCTGAAAATTATTTTCTAGTTCTTAATTCTTAAGAAGCAGTATCATAGGGGCAACGAGGTTTTGGTTTGTATTTTCAGAGGACAGTGGATTCTATAAGTGTGAAATTTCCTAACTTCTAGTGCTCTTTCCTCTGGAGAAGAAGCTGAAGATTGCATCAGGGGAAAAATCCCTGATATAGACATATCTGGTTTACTTCTGTGTTAACTTTCATTATTGATCAGGTTAAAAGGGGTGAATTTTAGCTTATTTTAAAATATATGTTAAGCTTTGGGCTATTTTTTTTAAATCAAGCAATTTATATGATATTTGTTTTCTGTGGTTATTATCCTCATACTACTTATATACTTATATAATTAATTTATGTCTTTAGAGACTTTATTTTTTACCTAGAGGATAATTGTGCTGGTTTCTGCCATACGACAATGTGAATTAGTCATAAAAATATATACACACACAGACACACCAAGTCCTAACCACTGGCTTGGCAGGGAATTCCCCAGACCTTTTTGGCTTAGATGGTAAAGAATTTGTCAGCAATGTAGGAGACCTGGGTTCGATCCCTGGGTTGGGAAGATCCCCTGGAGAAGGAAATAGTAGTCCACTCCAATATTCTTGTATGGAGAATTCCATGGACAGAGGAGCCTGGTGGGATACCCCTTCCCTCCTAAGCCTCCCTCCTCTCTCCCCTCCATTCCTCTAGGTCATCACAGAGCACAAGACTGGGCTGCCTGTGTTATATAGCAGCTTCCCCCTAGCTATCTATTTTATATATGATAGTGTATATATGTCAATACTGTTTTCTCAATTAGTCTTTCTCTCTCCTTCTCTCACTAAAGACTTTATTATATACCAAAATGTTGCATGCTCTTTTAATCAATTCCATTTACAAAAGTAAGATTTGTTCTAAAATTTAGTTTTGCTTTACTCTTACCTTGAAACAATCTAGGCCTACCTTCTGCCCTTCTTTCTCATTATCCTTGTTAACAAAAGTTGGATGGCTGGATAAATATGTTCATTCAGGTTCTTTGTAAGACAGTACCAAAAACCAGAACAGGCTTTTTGGCCAACCCAATAGATAGATGTGATGCATAGATAGTTAAAGAGATTGATGTTTTCAAAGAAATTAGAACATGCATTTATCCCTGAGAACTCCAAATAACCAACATTTTAATGAAATTTAAGAATATTAGCATACATTTTCATTTAACATGTTACTAACTAGTTAATTTGGGTCATCTTCACTCTAACAACAATTAAATACTTTGGATAAAGTTTTATCAATAAGCTAACTAGAAAGTAAGAAAAATTTTAAGAACCCATGAAAAAATGAGGATTTCAAACCTAAAACAGTGAGATACTTGCCTAACCTGAACCCTAGTGAAACTGAGCTTTGGTCTTTGCTCCATGGAGCACTGCAGGGACTAAGCAACAACCCAAGGTAGGGATGTAATAGAAGGTCCCCTGTATTAAGTTGAGACTACCAATGGCCACACCCTCATTGTAAGAGTGACTAGGAAGTAAATCTTAGAGATAAGCACCTTCATATTTCTCATAAAACTTAGCACTTTGTCTTACCCATTATGAATGTTTAGCATTTTTTTCAAATAATCATTCTTATTAGATTTTTACAGAAGGAATTTTTCTGTTTTGAATATAGCCATTGAGTATCCTATTGTGCCTGAAAATATGTTCAAGCATGTAATTACGATAAAGATTTCTTGTTGGAATCTGAAGGTAAAGAAAAACCAATTTGTCCCCCAGAATTTTCTTTTTAGAAATCAATCTTGCAAAAATTATGATAGAGATTTATGGTACTCATTTATTCATTCAACAGCCCAAGAAAGCCAAAGCCAAGAGAATTTTGTTTCTCAACGTTTTTCATAAAACCATTGTCCTAGGGCAGCCAAATGTTTTCTGAGAATCAGTCCCACTGAATCTATTAAGTATTATGATCTGAATTTCATGCTAAAAAATTTTGGAAGTTTTGGTCTTCTTTGTCAGTTCCTCCTCAGTCATCTCAGCATATTTGGGGTTTCATTTTTCTTTCTTCAGTAAGATATAATGTTGATATTCCATTATTTTTTGAAAGCTTCATATTGCAGCAGAGCAATCCTGATTCTAATACCTCTTTCAAAATATTCTCCACCTCACTCTTTCCTCATTTCTTCTTTTGCCTCTACAATGCAGGGACTGAAATTTTACAGCCTTTGTAGATCTTAATCCCAGTTTTATTTATAATATTTAGCATGATATCATTATAGCCTATATTTTTCATTCAATGCATAAATGAAAAAGTACCTTCTATTACCTGTAATGGGACTTCACTGGTAACTCAGTGGTAAAAAAAAAAAAAAAAAAAAATCTGCCTGCCAATACAGGAAATGGCACTTTGATCCCTAGGTTGGGAAGATCTTGGAGAAGGAAATGGCAACTCATTTCAGTATTCTTGCCTGGGAAATCCCATGGACCAAGGAGCCTGATGGGCTATAGTCCATGGGTCTCAAAAGTCAGACACAACTTTTCAATTAAACATTATCCCTAATATGAGGGTCTATAGTTAGTTTTGCACCTTTTCACTGACCTTTCCATCTGACTCCATTATGTAGAAATCCTCTAGCTACAAAACGTAGTGCAAGTAATGCATCCTATAACACATTCATCAGAGTTATCATTGTAAATTCTCAAAATTGTTATCTAGTTTGTGATTCCCTTTCCACATGCTTCAATTTGATAAGATTCTGGTAATGCACACTGAACTTTCTACCTTTAAATCACCCACTCATCAGGAAATAGACTTAGGGCTATGAAATACAAATTTATTTACCTGTGTGATGATACGATCAAATTTTATTAAGTGAAATATGCTGGTGTCGAACTATATATTTTCCTCTTCTTTATTTATCAATTTTGTAAGTTGTCCTAGAAGGAAATTATCACTTTTATAAACTCTGAGTCTCTATTCTCTTCCTCTAAAATTGAGTTATGTGTCCCCAGTGCATCTTTTACATATGTTTATCACACACCTAAAACAATTTAGTTACTTTCTTAATTTTCACATATCTCTTTAGCTATAAGCAGTGTAGGGATATGTGATTAAAATATGAATTCCAGATTATAAAGGCTAGTTCAAAGTCCTATTCCTAACTTATAAGCTGTGCAATGTTGGGCACATTACTTCAACTTTCTCTACCTCAATTTCTTTATCTTTGAAATGAAAGTAATGATACCTATGACATAGAGTTGTTGTGAAAAATTAAATAAATGTATTCAAACACATGTATACCTGTGGCAGATTCATGTTGATGTATGGCAAAACCAACACAATATTGTAAAGTAATTAGCCTCCAATTAAAATAAATAAATTTATATTTTAAAAAAAATAAATTTAAAAAAAAATTTTAAAAAGAAAACTGAAAAAAAAAAGAACTTAGCTTGGAGTAAGAACTCAAAAATATAAGAGAAATAAAAGGGATGTTGATCCTCTTGAAGGCAAGGGCAGTATCTGATTTCCTACTGTATTCTAAGCATCCATCTAAGCTAAGACCATAATTCCCCAGAAACGAGAACTCATCATACCTGAAACTCCTCAGTGGTAGAGGTTTAATGACACTTTCTTGTTCATGACTCCCCAAACTCTAGCTTCTTTCTTACTTTTCTCAGTGCTCACCGAGCCAGTACTTTATATATAATAGATAAACATGATACAAAGTGATACTACATAAGGCCAAATCTGCACCATATCTGAATCTGGATGACACTAATATAATTCAATTTAGTAAAGTTAGCTTTAGGTGATTTTAGAGATAAACATTTTGTAAATTAGCCCAAACAAAAATAATTTTTTTAAGTATTTACTTTCTTATTAGATGTTTTGGTGTCACAAAACATATCTCTGGAACAGATGTTTTGAATTCCTTGATGGAATTCCTTGATGGAACACTTACTTTGTTAATAGAAATCTCCATTTGTAATCCAAATATTTTTGTTACAAAAGGTTCTGTCTTTTGCTAACTGAAATAATTTTATAATAAGACTTAAAACTTTATTCCAATTATTATTCTTAGGCCTATTATTCTGTTTCGAATCTCTGAAGAGAAGTCATCTTAACATGAGTTTGTAAAAATGTTTATCTGTATTTCTCCACAGATCAGGAATCTTGAATTAGTTTAGCTATAAAAGACTCAGCTGAGTTCTACTGGAACATTCAATATTGTAACTACAACCCCAGGCTGGTTGACATTTAATTTACTAATTTATTTTTATTTCAGCCTGGAAATTTAACGACAACTAAACATATTTTCCTCAGATTTGGGTGGATAATTTAAAATCATTTTTTGTTTTCCATTCTTGGTGCCGCCAGGCAAAATGTCAATAGCAATCTGATTAATGACTCTCGCTTACCAGCTAGCCAGAGAATGGAAAGCTTGATGCACTGAGTCAGCTAGAAATGAGTAGTTCTATCAGATCCCTTTTTCAATACTTAAACCATGCTAAAATCCTAATGCATTTCTGAGCCCATTGGTTTTACAAAATTACATAGACTGGCTTACGTGCTTTCTGAATATACTAGTTAACTGCCATGGATAGCTCAGCTCATTTGAAATGGCAGTTCAAATTTTCTAAACTGCCACATAACATCCTCATCTGAAATACACTTTTGCCCTTTCCTATAAATTTTGTGCAGCAGAATACAGCATTATTCATTGAGTTTCTTTTTCTCTCTCTCTTCTTGAGATAATCACATCCTTGGGGGCACTATAAGGGAAGAGATGTATCCAAGTTCCTATAATCCCCAGGAGTGTGATCTCCTTGTGGTAATTATACCCTCCTTCCAAGATGTCTTATACTATTATTATGGTACTTTATTGATCATGTGTGGCAGAAATATCTGATAATGTAATTACTTCACTTTATCACGCTTTAAGAAATAATATAGGAAGAATGACTTTTGCAGTGAGCTTGTCTAATGAGACCAAACATCCAAAGGAAAAGGATCTGTAATACAGCTAATGTTAATCTGAAGAGCTTAAGGTAAGCAACAGAAACATTAAAATCTTATTTTGCAATGAACAATTAAACAAGACAGGGTATATCAAACAAGGCAGGGTATATTAGAGGATAGCTCCCTCTTCAGACACTTGAAGAACAGTTTGCCCATTCAGATGTGAACATTTGGCAAGTAAGTGTCTTTTGAGGCCTGAACATATATCTGAGATTTGTTGTTTCTCTGTTTCTGGACTTGTCCCTACCCTGTATTTAATGTAGTTAATATAAAGGTGAATCAGTATATGTTTGTAATGTTGCCTTTTATAAAAAGTGAGCTTCCTATGGTCATTTATTTAGTAACATCTAGATTGCAGCCATGAAATTGAAAGACTCTTACTCCTTGGAAGGAAAGTTATGACCAACCTAGATAGCATATTAAAAAGCAGAAACACTACTTTGCCAACAAAGTTCTGTCTAGTCAAGGCTATGGTTTTTCCAGTAGTCATCTATGGAAGTGAGATGAAGAAAGCTGAGTGCTGAAGAATTGATGCTTTTGAACTGTGGTATTGGAGAAGACTCTTGAGAGTCCCATGGACTGCCAGGAGATCCAACCAGTCCATTCTAAAGATCAGTCCTGGGTGTTCTTTGGAAGGAATGATGCTAAAGCTGAAACTCCAATACTTTGGCATTGGAAAAGACTCTGATGCTGGGAGGGACTGGGGGCAGGAGGAAAAGGGACGACAGAGGATGAGATGGCTGGATGGCATCACTGACTGGATGGACGTGAGTCTGAGTGAACTCCAGGTGTTGGTGATGGACAGAGAGGCCTGGCGTGCTGCAATTCATGGGGTTGCAAAGAGTTGGACATGACTGAGCTACTGAACTGAATGATTATTTTTCTCACTCAATTTCTTAAAGATTCCCTGCTTATCCCTTTAGCTTTTTATATTTCTAACGACTGTATACATTAGTGAAGTTGCTCAGTCATGTCTGACTCTTTGCAACCCCATGGACTATAGCCTACCAGGCTCCTCTGTCCATGGGATTTTCCAGGCAATAGTCCTGGAGTGGATTGCCATTTCCTTCTCCAGGGGATCTTCCCAACCCAGGGATAGAACCCAGGTCTCCCGCATTGTAGACAGACGCTTTACCATCTGAACCACCAAGGAAGTCTATACATTAGTGATTAACAGACTATTCTGATTATAATAAAAAATCATCATTGTATACATGTACAGTTCCTTCTTTTCATGGTAGAGTAACATGTTTGTTACCTAATTAAGGAATATTCTTCAGAATATAGCCATTATTCTTTTTTTTTTTTTTGACGGGAGATTTTTATATATATTTTTTTTTACTTTATATTATTATTCTGACTCCTACTGAGCAAAGAATAATCTAATCAGCCTTGAACTGTGTTCAAAAAAACAAAATGAGTACCTGGATAAGAAGTTTCTTGGAACATAGCATAAGAAATGAGTTTGGCAATATAGGACGGGGTAGGAACTGGGTACTAAACACTGTGTTAGGTGCTGTGCTTTCCAAATTAGGGACAGTGCCTGCCACAAAATCAGTATTTAAGGTACATGAAACAAATGGGTGAACTAATGGAGGAGCCAAGTGAGTCAGAAAATCTGAGGAGATTAAACACTAAACCATTTGGAGAGAGGCTACATGAATTAATTAACTAAAAGATCCTCAGACATAGCAAATGTTTAAAAATGCTAGATGATATTATTAGTTGGTTATTATTTCCTTAACTTCACTATATTGTAATTGTCTAAGCATATTCCCAACAGAAAAGACAGAGGAAATCAGACTTATTCCAAAATAGAGTTGCAAGGGGAAGAGAATAGAAAGAAAAGAAAGTATAGATTTGGATACATTTTTTTTTTTTGTCATTTGTCTTTATTTTTTTTTTAATTTTTAGTTTTTTATTTTTTAAATTTTAAAATCTTTAATTCTTACATGCATTCCCAAACATGAAGCCCCCTCCCACCTCCCTCCCCAGAACATCTTTCTGGGTCATCCCCATGCACCAGCCCCAAGCATGCTGCATCCTGCGTCAGACATAGACTGGCGATTCAATTCACATGATAGTATACATGTTAGAATGTCATTCTCCCAAATCATCCCACCCTCTCCCTCTCCCTCTGAGTCCAAAAGTCCGTTATACACATCTGTGTCTCTTTCCCTGTCTTGCATACAGGGTCGTCATTGCCATCTTCCTAAATTCCATATATATGTGTTAGTATACTGTATTGGTGTTTTTCTTTCTGGCTTACTTCACTCTGTATAATCGGCTCCAGTTTCATCCATCTCATCAGAACTGATTCAAATGAATTCTTTTTAACGGCTGAGTAATACTCCATTGTGTATATGTACCACAGCTTTCTTATCCATTCATCTGCTGATGGACATCTAGGTTGTTTCCATGTCCTGGCTATTATAAACAGTGCTGCGATGAACATTGGGGTACATGTGTCTCTTTCAATTCTGGTTTCCTCGGTGTGTATGCCCAGAAGTGGGATTGCTGGGTCATAAGGTAGTTCTATTTGCAATTTTTTAAGGAATCTCCACACTGTTCTCCATAGTGGCTGTACTAGTTTGCATTCCCACCAACAGTGTAGGAGGGTTCCCTTTTCTCCACACCCTCTCCAGCATTTATTGCTTGCAGATTTTTGGATCGCAGCCATTCTGACTGGTGTGAAGTGGTACCTCATTGTGGTTTTGATTTGCATTTCTCTAATAATGAGTGATGTTGAGCATCTTTTCATGTGTTTGTTAGCCATCTGTATGTCTTCTTTGGAGAAATGTCTATTTAGTTCTTTGGCCCATTTTTTGATTGGGTCGTTTATTTTTCTGGAGTTGAGCTGCAGAAGTTGCTTGTATATTTTTGAGATTAGTTGTTTGTCAGTTGCTTCATTTGCTATTATTTTCTCCCATTCAGATGGCTGTCTTTTCACCTTGCTTATATTTTCCTTTGTTGTGCAGAAGCTTTTAATTTTAATTAGATCCCATTTGTTTATTTTTGCTTTTATTTCCAGCATTCTGGGAGGTGGATCATAGAGGATCCTGCTGTGATTTATGTCTGAGAGTGTTTTGCCTATGTTCTCCTCTAGGAGTTTTATAGTTTCTGATCTTACATTTAGATCTTTAATCCATTTTGAGTTTATTTTTGTGTGCGGTGTTAGAAAGTGATCTAGTTTCATTCTTTTACAAGTGGTTGACCAGTTTTCCCAGCACCACTTGTTAAAGAGATTGTCTTTACTCCATTGTATATTCTTGCCTCCTATCCATAAGCAATGTTGGCAGTCTAGATTTTAAAGATGAAAATATTGATCTCTCTCTTCTCCTATTTAACTCAAGACGGAATATAGTCATTGATTATCTACAATGAACAGGCATAGTGCTAGACTTTGATTTACATAGAAAATAAAGTTGCATGATAACTTCTAAATGAGCAGTGCATTAGATTTTTGCTACTGCTATAACAAATAATTGAAAACATAGTGGCTTTAAACAGCATAACTATTATCTTACATTTCTGGAGGTCAGATATACAACATAGATCTCATTAGACTCAAATCAAGATATAAGCAGGGCTGAGGAGAATATATTTCTTTGCCTTTTCTAGCTTCTAGAGAATCTTTGCCCCTTTTCTCCACCTTCGAAATCAACATGGTGGGATTTTCTCATACAACATCACCCTGGCTTTCTCTTCTACTTCACTGTTCTGCTCTTAAAGATTCTTGTGATGACATTTTGTGAATAGGGATAATCCAAAATAATCTCCCAATTTTAAAGTCAGCTGATTAGTAAACTTAATTTCATCTACAAGTTCAAGTTCCCTCTGTTAAATACCATGGTCACAGGTTCTGGCAGTTAGGATGTGGATACTGGGAGAAGAGAGATTATTATGACTACCACAAGCAGAATCTCAGTATTTATTTTAAATTAGATAATGAATTTAGGACTTTGTTTTCATATCAGTTAATCTTGAACAAAATAAGTTGACATTTGAAGTCTTATCCTGTCTAGTCATGGGATATTTTTCAAGATACCAATACCTACAGAACAAGTACAATAGGTAGATTATACTGGTGGTGAGATATTAACTATATATAATTAGTAAATATGGATTTGTGAAATAGAAATGACACACTGCAAAGAGAAAAATAATAATAAAATAACTATAAAAATACACTGAAATATTTCAACAAAACCCAGGAGTTGTAAAATACCAAGAAAAGGATGGAGGATAAAAGAATTCTAAACTTATGAGTTTTGAGCAATGCCAAAGAATGCTCAAACTACCTCACAATTGCACTCATCTCACACACTAGTAAAGTAATCCTCAAAATTCTCCAAGCCAGGTTTCAGCAATACATGAGCTATGAACTTCCAGATGTTCAAGCTGGTTTTAGAAAAGGCAGAGGAACCAGAGATCAAATTGCCAACATCCGCTGGATCATGGAAAAAGCAAGAGAGTTCCAGAAAAACATCTACTTCTGCTGTATTGACTATGCCAAAGCCTTTGACTGTGTGGATCACAATAAACTGTGGAAAATGCTGAAAGAGATGGGAATACCAGACCACCTGACCTGCCTCTTGAGAAACCTCTATGCAGGTCAGGAAGCAACAGTTAGAACTGGACATGGAACAACAGACTGGTTCCAAATAGGAAAAGGAGTACATCAAGGCTATATATAGTAACTGTGCTTCCTTAACTTATACACAGAGTAGATCATGAGAAACGCTAGGCTGGATGAAGCACAAGCTGGAATCAAGATTGCCAGGAGAAATATCAATAACCTCAGATATGCAGATGACACCACCCTTATGGCAGAAAGTGAAGAAGAATTAAAGAGCCTCTTGATGAAAGTGAAAGAGGAGAGTGAAAAAGCTGGCTTAAAGCTCAACATTCAGAAAACTAAGATCATGGCATCTGGTCTCATCACTTCATGGCACATAGATGGGGAAACAATGGAAACAGTGTCAGACTTTATTTTGGAGGGGCTCCAAAATCACTGCAGATGGTGATTGCAGCCATGAAATTAAAAGACTTTATTCCTTGGAAGGAAAGTTATGACCGACCTAGTGAAAGTGAAGTCACTCAGTCATGTCCGACTCTTGTGAACCCATGGATTGTAGCCTACCAGGCTCCTCCATCCATGGGATTTTCCAGGCAAGAATACTGTAGTGTGTTGCCATTTCCTTCTGCAAGAGATCTTCCTGACCCAGGGATTGAACCTGGGTCTCCCACATTGTAGGCAGACGCTTTACCATCTGCTGCTACTGCTAACTCACTTCAGTCGTGTCCGACTCTGTGCGACCCCATAGATGGAAGCCCACCAGATTCCCTCATCCCTGGGATTCTCCAGGCAAGAACACTGGAGTGGGTTGCCATTTCCTTCTCCATCTGAGCCACCTCCTTTACCATCTGAGCCACCAGGAAAGTCCTTGACTTACCTAGACAGCATCTTAAAAAGCAGAGACACTACTTTGCCAACAAAGGTCTGTCTTGTCAAGGCTATTGTTTCTTCAGTAGTCATGTATGGATGTAACAGTTGGACTATAAAGAAAGTTGAGTGTCAAAGAATTGATACTTTTGAACTGTGGTGTTGGAGAAGATTCATGAGAGTCCCTTGGACTGAAAGGAGATCCAACCAGTCCATCCTAAAGGAGATCAGTCCTAAGTGTTCATTGGAGGACTGATGTTGAAGCTGAAACTTCAATACTTTGGCCACCTTATGTGAAGAGCTGACTCATTGGAAAAGACCCTGATGTTGGGAAAGACTGAGGGCAGGAAGAGAAGAGGACGACAGAGGATGAGATGGTTGGATGGCATCACCCACTCAATGGAGATGAGTTTGAGTAAACTCCAGGAGTTGGTGATGGAAAGACAGGCCTGGTGTGCTGTGGTCCATGGGGTCACGAAGAGTTGGACAACTGACTGACTGAACTGAACTGAAACTTCTGTGTAGGAGATGAGAGTTATGATAGATAAAAATAAAAGTCTTTTGTTGTATATGATAATAGATAAATGTAAATGATTAGTAGTGTAAGGAAAGCGAGGAAAGCAACCACAGGAAAGGAGTGTCAAAAAAAATTAGTCAAATTTCTTACTTAACAAGGAAGAGTAGGCTGAATAGTAAATAAATAAGCTAAAATGAGGAAAAATAAATGAGGACATAGCAAAGTAAATTAAATGGTAGACATTAAATAGTGTGGTATCAGTTTTCATATTACCTGCAAGTAGACAGAACTTCTAGATTGAATAGAATGTAAACATTTGGTTATATATTGTTTGCAATGACACTTTAAGTGGAGCAATAAAAAAGTTTAAAACAAAGGATGGGAAAAAAGATATTAGAAAAGTCCAAACAAAACAAAGCAGGAGTATTTGACTTATACCAGAGAAAGTGAGACTGAAGGTTAAAAGCACTGAAGAAAATACTGAAGGACATTACAGAACTATAAAAGGAACAATTTATGAAGAAGATATAAAAGACATAAAGTCGCATGTACCAGTAAGATAGCAGCTAAATATATAATGCAAAATATTATAAATGCACATTGACTTGGATAAAAATACAATTATGGGAGATTTTGTTACACCACACTCAAGAATTGCACAGATATAATAGACAAGAAATAAGTGAGGGCATAGAGGCATAGAATAATGCAATCAATAAATACATAAACAAATATGTGTGGGTATCAGTTCAGTTCGGTCGCTCAGTCATGTCCAGATCTTTACGACACCATGAACCACAATACGCCAGGCCTCCTTGTCCATCACCAACTCCCGGAGTCCACCCAAACCTATGTCCATTGAGTCAATGATACCATCCAACCATCTCATCCTCCGCTGTCCCCTTCTCCTCCTGCCTTCAATCTTTCCCAGCATCAGGGTCTTTTCAAATGAGTCAGCTCTTCGCATTAGGTGGCCAAAGTATTAGAGTTTCAGCCTCAACATCAGTCCTTCCAATGAACACCCAGGACTGATTTCCTTTAGGATGGACTGGTTGGATTTTCCTTGCAGTCTCAAGAGTCTTCTCCGTCACCACAGTTCAAAAGGATCAATTCTTCGGCGCTCGGCTTTCTTTATAGTCCAACTCTCAAATCCATACATGACCACTGGAAAAACCATAGCCTTGACTAGACGGACCTTTGTTGGCAAAGTAATGTCTCTGCTTTTTCATATGCTGTCTAGGTTGGTCATAACTTTTCTTCCAAGGAGTAAGCCTCTTTTAATTTCATTGCTGCCTTCACCATCTGTAGTGATTTTGGAGCCCAGAAAAATTAAGTCAGCCACTGTTTCCCCATCTATCTGCCATGAAGTGATGGGACTGGATGCCATGATCTTAGTTTCCTGAATGTTGAGCTTTAAGCCAACTTTATCACTCTCCTCTTTCACTTTCATCAAGAGGCTCTTTAGTTCTTCTTCACTTTCTGCCATAAGGATGGTGTGTAGGTATACAGATATATAATATGTATATCATGGCATCCTTTAAGAAGAGAAAAGATACTTTTCAGGGCATATTTATAGTAATCATTCATCTCCTGTGCATAATCTTAAAATATTTTTTAAAAATATAGCCTAAAATATCTAATCATAACCTAATGTAATTTTAATATAAAAATCTTTCATATATTAATTTCTTAATTAAGCTTTGTCTGCCTGCATAATTCTTAGGACTAAAGAAAGGTCAAAAGTAAAATTACAGTCTAAGAAATGGAGAAAAGGCAAATAAGCACTTCTATAGTGGTTAGGATTATTTTGATAAAAATACCAGAGACCACAGAGTCAAATTGCTTTTATAATAATCTCCTATGACAAGGAATGAGTTGGGAACTGCAACAGTTTTAACAAGGAATCCTGAAGTGGGATGTTTCAAGGGATTCTTCAACGGCTCAAGTACCTCTCCAGGACACTGTATTTCTTCCAGTTGATCTGCCATGCCATTCTTGGTTTAGTGGATTTATTCTCACTCTTTTTTCCTCACATTTGCAAGAGGGCTGCTTCATTTCCAGGTATGATATTAAAATGTGCTAATATCCATTTGAGTGAAGAGACTATTTCTTGTAGAATGTCTCTTTATAAGAACAAATAAACCCTGCCTAAAATCCCCTAGTGGATATATATTCACATATCATTACCAAGAATTTGATCATATGCCCAAGTATAAACTAATCACAGGTAAAAAGGAATTTGATTCACAATTAACTGACATTAATTGGGATGACTTGATTGGGTTAAGTGAGCCTAATGGGAGAATGTGTATTTCAGACACCTCAAAATACCTGTAAAATTTGTCCTAACTGGTAGAAAATATGAAAAAATTTAAATTTATAATTTTAGAGTTCAATAAATTCATGCTAAAATTTTTGAAAGAGTACAATATATAAATCAAAAGACAGCATAAAGATAAAAATAAAATTAAAAAGATGAAACCTAATGAACATAAACTAAAAAAAGAAAAAGAAAAAGAAAGGTTAAAACTACTTGAAAGTTATTCTAGAACCAGAGTTTCACAGCTGAATTCTATCTAACAATTGAAGAACAGGAAATTCTAATACTCTATAAATTATCCCACACTATAAGTGGGATCCTGAACCTTAATAAACATAATATATAAAAAAGAATTGTATAGATCAATCTTATTTAGGGATCAATCTTATTTACATATATATGTAAAATTCCAACTAAAAATGAACAAGTAGAATCCAGACTGATATCCCAGAATAATACATTTCACAAAAAGGATGTATCCCAGGATTATAGCAGTCAGCTTGTGTCCAGAAGGTTACCAATATAATTAATGAATAAAAATAAAAGGTATGATTATACTAATAGTTGCTAACAAAATTTATCCAATAATTATAAAAGAAAACAATTCTCTGATATATCAAAAGACCTATCTAAAATAGAGTATAGAAATATAAAAATTAAAATGATGGGAAAATGCATACTATCACAAGCAAATAGGATTTTTTAAAAAATAGAGCTAACAATTAGAATTCACATGCAATAGTGTGTGCTAAGTTGCTTCAGTTTTGTCTCTTTGTGACCCTGCAGACTGTAGCCCGCCAGGCTCCTCTGTCCATCGGGGTTCTCCAGGCAAGAATATTGGAGTGAGTTGCCATGCCCTCCTCCAGGGGATTTTCCTGATTCAGGAATTGAATCCGTACCTCTTAAGTCTCCTGCATCGGCAGGCACATTCTTTACCACTAGCACCAGCTGGGAAGCCCCAGAATTCAAACACAAAAGGACTAACCAAGGAAAAAACAGATACCTTATAAAAACTAAAATTATGACTACCACTGCATCAAATAACAACAGTGACACACACAAAGTTAAACTACATGAAATATAGGGAGAAATAAAAGTAAAGGGAGAATTGCACTACTGGTCCTAAACATTATTTCACAGCTTTCACTCCATGACAGAGTATATACAGTAAAAAGAAATGAAAGGTAAGTACTAATAATGTAATTAATAAGCTAGATTTATATAATATAATAATATATATTAGGAATTTTAAATTATATTTAGTATAATAAATAATATGATATATACATTTATATTATATAAATAAAATTAAATGTATAAATATACATTTATATTATTATATATAACAAATTCTGTACATCAAAGTAGAGACTATGGCTTTGTTCTTTCAAATTCATGAACATCATAATAATTGAATATAAATATATATTATTCTACAAAGAAAATTATTGTGAATTTTTAAAATTAGAAATATTAAATAGCATCTTTTGTATTCAAAAGAAAGTAAAAATTGAAATTAACAGAATGAAAAAGTCAATAAGACCCTCAAATAGAAATCAATAAATTATATATACAAAAATAGCTATTCAAATCTTGGGTTAAAGTGGAAAAAGAAATTAACTTTGTGAAATTTCTAGAAAATTGTTATATGTATTAAATATTAATGTCTTCATGTTAATCTCACTGTTTTAAGATGGGTCTATCAAGATAGGTAGATACCTTTTCTGGAAAAGACGAGTTTTCATTCCAGTCCCAAAGAAGGGCAATGGCAAAGAATGTTCAAACTACTTACAACTGCACTCATTTCACATGCTAGCAAGGTAATGCTCAAAATATTTCAAGCTAAGTGTTAATTAACAGCATGTGAACCAAGAACTTCCTGATGTACATGTTGGATTTCGAAAAGGCAGAGGAACCAGAGACCAAACTGCCAACAGCCAGTGGATCGTAGAAAAAGCAAGAGAATTCCAGAAAAACATCTACTTCTGCTTGACTACACCAAAGCCTTTGACTGTACGGATCACAACAAACTGTGGAAAATTCTTAAAGAGATAGGAATACCAGACCACCATACTTGCCTCCTGAGAAATCTGCATGCATGTCAAGAAGCAACAGTTAGAACAGGATACAGAACAGTGGACTGGTTCAAAATCAGGAAAGGAGTACATCAAGACTGTACATTGTCACCCTGCTTATTTAACTTCTCTGCAGAGTACATCAGGTGAAATGCTGGGGTAGATGAATCACAACCTGGAATCATGATTGGAGGGAGAAATATCAATAACCTCAGATATGCAGTTGACACTAGCCTAATGGCAGATAGTAAAGAGGAACTAAAGAGACTCTTGAAGAAAGTGAGAGTGAAAAAACTGGTTTAAAACTCAACACTCAAAAAACTAAGATTAGGGCATCTGGCCCTATCACATCATGGGAAACAGATGGGGAAACAATTAAAACAGTGACAGATTTTTCTTGGGCTCCAGAATGATTGCAAAAGGTGACTGCAGCCATGAAACTAAAAGACACCTGCTCCTTGAAAGGAAAGCTATGACCAACCTAGACAGCATATTACAAAGCAGAGACATTACTTTGCCAACAAAGGTCCGTCTAGTCAAAGCTATGGTTTTTTCAGTAGTCACGTACGGATGTGAAAGTTGGACAATACAGAAGGCTGAGTGTCAAAGAATCGATTCTTTTGAATTGTGGTGTTGAAGAAGACTCGAGAGTCCCTTGGACAGCAAGGAAATCAAACCAGTCAGTCCTAAAGGAAATCAGTCCCAAATATTCATTGGAAAGACTGATGCTGAAGCTGAAGTTCCAATAGTTTGGCCACCTCATGCAAAGACCCGATTCATTAGAAAAGACCCTGATGCTGGGAAAGATTGAAGACTGGAGGAGAAAGGGACAACAGAGGATGAGATGGTTGGATGACCTCACCGACTCAATGGACATCAGTTTGAGCAAACTCCAGGAGTAGGTGAAAGAGAGGGAAGCCTGGCGTGCTGCAGTCTATAGGGTCGCAAAGAGTCAGATATGACTGAGCAATAGAACAACAATCAAGGCAGGTGACTGGTTGAGATAAGGAAAATTGATGATAATATATTAGGATTGTTGAGACTAATACAATGAGACTATAGAAATGTTTTGATCAGTAAAATCAAGATCTTATTTATTAAGCAAAAAGCTCACCTAGAGAAACAATTTATTGTTTATCAAAATAGCTATTTTACAAAGTGAGTACATTGGATAAAATCATTTCCAGGCATTTCTGTAAGCTGATAGTCAAGTTTTCTATTGACTTCTTTTTATATTCCTGGAAAAAGAAACTTTTTATATCTACAGTAAAGTCAGACTGACATAGGTAGTCTTGGTTCTCAGTGATGGAAATTAACTGTGTGGAAACAAGTGGATTCAATTCTTAACCAAAACTATTCCAGAAGAGAGAGGAATTCTTACTAGACTCCCTTCCAACTCTGAAAGAGAACCCATGAGAAAAAAGCAATATCTTCTATTGGTTTCACATTTAAGAAATAGGTAAACTAATGTTATGTAAAATGCTCCAGAAAATAGAGGAAAAAGCACTCAATTTCTTTTCATGAAAAAAGCATAGTATTAATATTAGAACCCTAAAATCATGAAAGTTCCACACACCAACCTTACTCATGTATTTGTGCAAAAATATTAAGTACAATATAGAAAAACAGAATCCAGCAAAATATTAAAAATGATGGAGTATTTATTCTAAGAATATAATGATTCAATATCAATATGCCAATTAATATATCTTACCAATAGTCTAAGGAGAAAAGTTATATGAGCATATGCACAGATGCTGAAAAGCATTTGATACCAAAATTTATTCTAAAAAATTTTAATAACATAGCAAAAGATGAATACTATCTTAATACATCTATCTCATCCTCAAAGTCAACATCATGCTAATGAGAAAATATTGGAGTTTATTAAAATCTGAAACATATAACTGCCATATAGGCCAGCCATTATACTTTTTATATTCTCCCAAGAGAAATGAAAGCAAATGGCCAAAGCATGGCACCCACTGTCCTGGAAATGTGGAAGGACCATCACAAATACACACCCTATACCAAAAGGATAACAGCCAGCACACAGTGAAGAAATAGGCAATAGGCATCCATATTTATAAAAATCCCTCAATTCTGGACAAGACACTGGAGTAGAAGGATTTGAACTCACCTTCTCACACAAAACAACAAAATCACTACTAACTGCTGAACAACCATTGACATAAAAGATTAGGATCTACCAAAAAAACATATAGTTTACATTTAAAGACAAGGTGAAATCACAATAAAATGGTAGGAGGGGCACTTTTATGATATAATGAAACCCCATATCCAGTGGGTGTGTGATCCGCAAACTGGAAAATAATCATATTGCCGAAGTTCTCCCTCAAGAGTGACAGTTCTGAGCCCCAGCCTGAGGGTGTAGCATTGGAAGGAGAAACCACCACCCCCCAAAAGCAGTTGGCTTTGAAAACCAGCAGGACTTGAGTACAGGAACTCCACAGGACTGGAGGAAACAGCGACTCTACTCTCGAAGGGCACACACAAAGTTTCACATACACTGGGACCCAAGACAAAGCAGAAACTCCATAGGAGCCTGGACAGGACTCACCTACACACACTGGAAGGTCTCCTGGGGAGGCAGGGGTAGGCAATAGCTCACTGTGGGGCAGTCAAAGAAGCTGGAGGTAGAGGCCTCAAGGAATAAGGTCATCAGCTGATCTTTCAGCAGAAAGTCTGCAAGCCAGAAAGAGGTTATATTTAAAGTGATGAAAGAGAAAAACTTACAATCAGTACATTCTACCCAATAAGGCTCTTATTCAGATTTGAAAGAGAAGTCAAAAGCTTTACAGACAAGCAAAAGCTAAGAGAAATCAATACCACAAACCAACTTTACAAAAAGTACTAGTGGAAATTCTCTAGGTGGAAAACAAAAGACCACAATTAGAAGGAAGAAAATTATAAATGGAAAACTCACTGGTAAAGATAAACATAAAATAAAAGTTGGAAATCATCCAAACACAAATATATTAAAATCACCAATCATGAAAAGAGGAGAATACAAATGCAAGTACTGGAAATGCATTGGAAATTAAGTAATTAGCAACATAAAATAATCTTGTATATGTATAGTCTGTTACATCAAAACCTCCATGCAAACCACAAAATTAAAAGCTACAGTAGATACAACACACACACAGACACAAAAAGCAATCAAACACAACATTAAGTGAACTAAATAAGATGGACTACCAAAACAGATCAGAAAAAGTTAACAAGATAGCAACAGGAACAAACATATCAAAAAAATTTTTTTACTTTTAACTTAAGCAATATGTTTCTAAACAATCAATAGCTCACTGAAGAAATAAAAAATATATACTTAGAGACAAATGACCATGAAAACATGATAATTCAAAACCCATGGAACACAGAAAAAGCAATTTTAAAAGGGAAGCTTGGAGCAATACAATCTTACCTCAGGAAACAAGAAAAATCTCAGGTAAACAATCTACCCTCACACCTAAAGCAACTAGAGAAAGAAAAACAAAAGTGGAAGTTAATAGAACAAACATAAAGATCAGAGCAGAAGTAGATGAAATAGAGACAAAAGAGTTACAAAGATCAATGAAACTGAAACCTGATTCTTTGAAAAGATAAATAAAATTGATAAACTTTTAGACTCACCAAAAAAGGGGGAGGCTCAAATCAAGAAAATTAGAAATTAAAAAATGGAGAATTTACAATAGACACCAAAGAAAGACAAAAGATCATAAGAGAGTGCTACAAAAAACTGTATGAAAAGAAAATGAAATAAAATTTTATATGAAATATAAGAAAAAACAAAACTTGGAAGAACTAGACAAATTCCTAGAAAATTTCAAAGACAGAACCAGAAGAAATGGAAAATATGAGTAGACCAATCACAAGTACTAAAACTGAAACAGAGATTGAAAAAATTCCAACAAAAGTCCAGGACCAGATGACTTCACAAGTGAATTCTATCAAATATTTAGAGAAGAGTTAACACCAATCCTTCTAAAACTCTGCCAAAAAGTTGTAGAGGAAGGAATACTTCCAAGCTCATTCTATAAGACTATCTTCATCCTGGTACCAAAACCATGAAAAGATACCACAAAAAGTAAATTACATGCCAATACCACTGATGAACACAGATGCAACAATACACAATAGAATACTAGCAAACCAAATGCAATGATTCATGAAAAAGCTCATAGACCATGATCAAATGGTATTTATCCAGGAATGCAAGGATTCTTCAATATCTGCAAATCAATCAGCATAATACACCCCATTGAAAAACTGAAGAGTAAAAGCCATATGATCATCTCCACAGATGCAGAAATTCAACACCATTTATGATAAATAAATAAATAAATAAACTCTCCAGAGAGTGGGCATAGAGAGAACTTGCTTCAACATAATAAAGGCCATATGATTCCCAAGTGTGCAAAACTGAAAGCATTTCCTTTAAGGTCAGGAATAAGACAAAGATGTCAACTCTGGTCACTTTTATCCAACATAGTTTTGGAAGTCCTTGTTTGTTGTTCAAGTCATGCCTGACTCTTTTTCAACCCCATGGGCTGTCCATGGGATTTTCCAGACAAGAATACTGGAGTGGGTTGCCATTTCCTTCTCCAGGATAGTTTCCTGACCCGGGAATCAAACCCACATTCTTGCCAAGTTTCCTGCATTGCAGGTGGGTTCTTTACTGCTGTTTGTGTTTAAAAAATAACATGTTGCTTTTAAAGAGGGATTTTCCCCTCTCATTTCAAAAGAATGGACAGAAATCTAGGGCTCTGGTTTTTGACCTGTAATGTAGTCAGGGGCAACTGCAAAGTGTTGACAGTTGACAGCTACTTCCCTTGGCCCTGAATGCCATTCCAAAGGGTCCACAGTGGGACCCAGGCTGGGGTGGGCCAGAGGGAACTTGCCTGTTGCCCTTCATCCCCCAGGGCTGGGGTCAGACCCGCCAGAACACCCTCCTGGTCTGCTGCAAACCTAGGGCCAGACTGGCAGGCTACTGGAAGGGCTGGCAGTGTCACACTGCCTCCCAAGTCTCAGGACTATTCTAGCCCCATTTTACAGAGAAAACAGAGGCTCCAAGAGGCAAGAAGCCTGTGCCAGCTCTGGAGAAAGCTCTGGAGACCCTTGGGCTCCTCAGCAGGTGCTTGGGGCCACAGCTACAGGGGTCTGGGCCCACAGTCTGGTGGATGTGGCTCCCCAAGGTTGCTCTGCAAGGATACAGGCCCACCCCAGGAGTGATGCCAGCTGCTACAGCAATCAGAGAAGAAAAAGAAGTAAGAAAAGAAGTAAGGGAAATCCAAATTGGAAAATAAGAAGTAAAACTGTCACTGTTTGCAGACAACATGATAATACATATAGAAAATACTAAAGATGTACCAGAAAACTACTAGAGCTCATCAGTGAATTTTGTAAATTTGCATGATTAAAAATTAATACACAAAAATCATCTGCATTTCTTACCTTAACAACAAAATATCAGAAAGATAAATTAAGGAAATAATCCTGTTTTGATTGCATCAAAAATAATTTTTAAAAACCTAGAAATAAACCTACCTAAGGTGGCAAAGGAGAAGGCAATGTCACCCCACTCCAGTACTCTTGCCTGGAAAATCCCATGGATGGAGGAACCTGGTAGGCTGCAGTCCATGGGGTTGCTAGGAGAAGGACACAACTGAGCAACTTCACTTTCATTTTCACTTTCATGCATTGAAGAAGGAAATGGCAACCCACTCCAGTGTTCTTGCCTGGAGAATCCCAGGAACAGGAGAGCCTGGTGGGCTACCGTCTCTGGGGTCGCACAGAGTAGGACACGACTGAAGTGACTTAGCAGCAGCAGCAGCAAGGTGGCAAAAGACCAATACTCTGAAAACTAAGATATTTGTGAAAGAAATAAAAGATGATACAAACAGAATGAAAGATATACCATGTTCCTTGATTGGAAGAATCGTAGCTGAATATGGGATTTCCCAGGCAAGAATACTGGAGTGGGCTGCTATTTCTTTCTTCAGGAGATCTTCCCTACCCAGGGATTGAACCTCGGTTTCTTACACTGCAGGAGGATTCTTTATCACCTGAGCCAGCAAGGAAGCCCTTGCCCAAATGACTATCACTATGCAAGGAATCTACGGATTCAGTGCAACTGTTATCAAATTACCAGTAACATTTTTCGAGAGCTAGAACAAAAAATAATATAAAATTTGTATTAAAATACAAAGGGCCCTAAATAGCCAAAACATTTCTCAGAAAGAAAAACGACTGAATAAATCCAGTTCCCTGGCTTCCAACTATATTACAAAGCTACAGTAATCAAAACAGTATGGTACTGGCACAAAAACAGAAATATGTATCAGTGGAATGGGATAGAAAGCCCAGAAATAAACCCACCCACCTAAGCAGTGTTAAGAAAACTAGAAACTGCATATAAAAAAGAAAGACCTAAATGTAAGACCAGATACTATAAAACTCTTAGAGAAAAACATATAACTCTTTGAGATAAATCACAGCAAGATCTTACTGGCTCCACCTCCTAGAGTAATGAAAACAAAACCAAAAATAAATAAATGGGATATAATTAAACTTAAAAGCTTTAGCATGGCAATGGAAGCCATCAACAAAATAAAAAGACTGCCCACAGAATGGGATAAAATGATTGCCAATGAAGCAGTTGAAAAGGAAATAATCTTTCAAATGTTCAAACAGCTAATGCAGCTCTATGTCAAGATCAAAAACCACAAGCTAATCAAAAAATGGAAAGATGGCCCAAATCCACATTTTTCCAAACAAAGCATATAGATGACTGATAGACACATGAAAAGTTGCCTAACATAACTATGATCAGAGAAATGCAAATGAAATCTACAATGAGGTGTCACCTTACACTGGTCAGAACAGGCATCATCAAAATGTCTACAAACAATAAATGCTGGAGAGGAGGTAGAAAAAAGGGAACCCTCCTACACTGTTGGTGAGATTGTAAATTGGTACAACTATGAAGAATAGTATGGAAGTTTCTTAAAATACTAAAAATAGAACTACCATATGATCTTGCAATCCCACTCCTGGACACGTATGTGGAGCAAGCATAATTCAAAAAGACACATACACCTCAATTTTCACTGCAGTATAATTTGAAATAGACAAGACACGGAAGTGACCTAAAAGTCCATCAAGAGAAAGATGTATAAAGAAGATATGATTCATATATACAATAGAATATTACTCAGCCTTAAAAAAGAATGAAATAATGCCGTTTTCAGCAACATGGATAGGTCTAGACAGTATGAAGTCAGAAGGAGAATGAGAAAGATCATGTAACATCATTCATATGTGGAATCTAATTTTTGAAAATTATATAAATGATCTTATTTACAAAATAGAGATGGAATCACAGATTTCCAAAACAAACAGGACTATCAAAGGGGAAATGTGGAGGGAAGCAGTAAATTAGGAACATGGAATTAACATCTACACTACTGTATATAAAATAGTTAGCCAATATATGCCTACTATATAGCACAGGGAACTCGACTCAATATTCTGTAATAACCATATGGGAAATATTCAAAAAAAAGAATGAATATACATATATGTATAACTGAATCACTATACTTGTACACTTAAAACCAACACATTATCAATTATCAGTTTAGTTCAGTTACTCAGTCATGTCCGACTCTTTGCAACTCCATGGACTGCAGCATGCCAGGACTCCCTGTCCATCACCAACTCCTGGAATCCACCCAAACCCATGTCCATTGTGTTGGTGATGCCATCCAACCATCTCATCCCCTGTCGTCCCCTTCTCCTCTTGCCTTCAATCTTTCCCAGCATCCGGGTTTTTTCAAAACAGTCAGTTCTTCGCATCAGGTGGCCAAAGTATTGGAGTTTCAGCTTCAGCATCAATCCCTCCAATGAATATTCAGGACTGATTTCCTTTAGGATGGACTGGTTGGATCTCCTTGCTGTCCAAGGGAATCTCAAGAGTCTTCTTCAACAGCACAATTCAAAAGCATCAATTCTTTGGTGCTCAGCTTTCTTTATACTCCAACTCTCACATCCATACGTGACTACTGGAAAAACTATAGCTTTGAGTAGATGGACCATTGATGGCAAAGTAATGCCTCTGCTTTTTAATAAGCTATCTAGGCTGTCACAGCTTTTCTTCCAAGGAGTAAGCATCTTTTACTTTCATGTGCAGTCAAAATCTGCAGTAATTTTGGAGCCCCCCAAAATAAAGTCTGGCACTGTTTCCATTGTTTCCCCATCTATTTGCTAGGAAGTAATGGAACCAGATGCCATGATCTTAGTCTTCTGAATGTTGAGTTTTAAGTCAACTTTTTCACTCTCCTCTTTCATGTTCATAAATAGGCTCTTTAGTTCTTCTTTACTTTCTGCCATAAGTGTGATGTCATCTGCATAACTGAGGTTATTGATTTTTCTCCTGGAAATCTTGATTTCAACTAGTGCTTCATCCAGCCCACCATTTCTCATGATGTATTCTGCATGAAAGTAAGCAGGATGACAATCTACAGCCTTGACATACTCCTTTCCTGATTTAGAATCAGTCTGTGGTTCCATGTCCAGTTCTAACTGTTGCTTCTTGACCTGCATACAGATTTCTCAGAAGGCTAGTAAGGTGGTCTGGTATTCCCATCTCTTGAAGAATTTTCCAGTTTGTTGTGATCCACAAAGTTAAAGGCTTTGGCATAGTCAATAAAGCAGAAATAGATGTTTTTTTCTGGAACTCTCTTGCTTTTTCAATGATACAGTGGATGTGGGCAATTTGCTCTCTGGTTCCTCTGCCTTTTCTAAATCCAGCTTGAACATCTGGAATTTCACTGTTCACATACTGTTGACGCCTGGCTTGGAGAATTTTGAGGATTACTTTGCTAGCGTATGCTGCTGCTGCTAAGTCGCTTCAGTTGTGTCCAACTCTGTGAGACCCCATAGAAAGCAGCCTACCAAGGCTTCTCCATCCTTGGGATTCTCCAGGCAAGAACACTGGAGTGGGTTGCCATTTCCTTCTCCAATGCATGAAAGTGAAAAGTGAAAGTGAAATCGCTCAGTTGTGTCTGACTCTTTGCCACCCCATGGACTGCAGCCTACCAGGTTCCTCCATCCATGGGAGTTTCCAGGCAAGAGTACTGGAGTGGGTTGGCCACTGCTGTCTCTGTGCTAGTGTGTGAGATGAGTGCAATTGTGCGGTAGTTTGAGCATTCTTTGGCATTGCCTTTCTTTGGGATTGGAATGAAAACTGACCTTTTCCAGTCCTGTGGCCACTGCTGAGTTTTCCAAATTTGCTGGCATATTGAGTGCAGCACTTTCACAGCATCAGCTTTCAGAATTTGAAATAGCTCAACTGGAATTCCATCACCTCCACTAGCTTTGTTTGTAGTGATGCTTCCTAAAGCCCACTTGACTTCACATTCCAGGATGTCTGGCTCTAGGTGAGTGATCACACCATCATGATTATCTGGGTTGTGAAGATCTTTTTTGTATAGTTCTATGTATTCTTGCCATCTCTTCTTAATATCTTCTGCTTCTGTTAGGTCCATACCACTTCTGTCCTTTATTGAGCCCCTCTTTGCATGAAATGTTCCCTTGGTATCTCTAATTTTCTTGAAGAGATCTCTAGTCTTTCCCATTCTGTTGTTTTCCTCTATTTCTTTGCACTGATCACCAAGGAAGGCTTTCTGATCTCTCCTTGCTATTCTTTGGAACTCTGCATTCAAATGAGTATATCTTTCCTTTTCTCCTTTGCCTTTCACTTCTCTTCTTTTCACAGCTATTTTAAGGCCTCCTCAGACAACCATTTTGCCTTTTTGCATTACTTTTTCTTGGGGATGGCCTTGATCCCTGTCTCCTGTACAATGTCACAACCTCTATCCATAGTTCTTCAGGCACTCTGTCTATCAGATCTAATCCCTTGAATCAATTTCTCACTTCCACTGTATAATCAAAAGGGATTTGATTTAGGTCATACCTGAATGGTCTAATGCCGGGAGCCAGCACGAGAGATCCCACCCATGACAAGGTCATGCGGAGAGACCTGATGGGCAAGGCGAGTCAGGTTTCAAGGGGTCCTCTGCCTGAGCATCTACCCCGAAACCAAAATCTGTCTGCTTACTGTCTGCTACACTATACTCTTCTGACATTACAGGGGGCTATCCCCGACCACCTTTCTCTGGAAAGAGTTAACTTAGAGCTCCAACTGGTCTCCTGCATATGAAAGGAGTGTCTCAGCTCAAATCCCTCTGATGGCTCTCTGACTTGCCTGGCAGGTTCCCCTGGACTTTTACAACTTGTGATTGTTTACAGCCCCCCAACCGCAAGAGGCACGAAGCTTAAAACATCTTAAAGATATGGAGTCTTTTCTAAAAAGCTAAAAATTATATTGGTGATGGGTTTCACTGTTGAGTCAGTGACTGCTGCCAGACCTCCATATTCTTCATCTTTTAGGCACCTGGAGGATATTAATCAATGTAATTGGAATATAGATAAAGGAATATAGTAGTTTTGATGTTAGCAACAGTAGACTTTTGAGTTAATTTTTTCTTTGTTATAAATCACTGTACTCCTCTTTCTTGGTTATAAATTGTTGTGTCCTTGCTATGTAAGCATGTAACTTTATTTAGTGCTTTCTGAGAGTGGCACCAGATTTTGGAAAAGAACAACACTATTAAGGCAAATAAGTTTCCTGGTTGACAGACCCTTATCAGAAAAGGGCCGTAAAATGTTAATAGGCCTTCTGGCCAGAAGATGATGTAAATCACCTAAGACTTGTGTATACAGCTAGGTATGCAGAGAGAAAGCCTGGTCTCGATAAGAGTCAGGGCTGCTAATGCTGCATAATTTTGTATTATCCAATTGATCTCTATGTACAACCAAAAGTATAAAAGGCTTTCCCGAACAATAAAGGATGGACCTTTCAGTCACTGGAAAGACTGGTTTCCCCCGTGTGGTCTTTTCTCTCTTCCCATCTGGGGCGTGGAGGCTCACCATGTCTACTTACTTGCCCTGGCTTCTAAGACCCATGCAAGAGGGAGCCCAAGGCAGGGCACCCTCTGTTATTCAAGCGGGCACCGGTGGCCTACGTAGATGGTGCAAACCTCTTGTCTCAAGGTTTTATTAGCTCTCCGTGTAAACCAAGTTATTCAGCCTCTTTTCTCCACTAAATTTTCCTACTACACTATTTTTTCCTAATCTCTCTTTATATTTCTAAATAAATAAGTTTTTCCTTGCCTACTCCGTCTCCCCTTCGAATTACCCTGGATCCACCAGGGCTGGACCCTGGCAGTCTAGTGGTTTTCCCCACTTTCTTCAATTTAAGTCTGAATTTGGCAATAAGGACTTCATGATATGAGCTACAGTCAGCTCCCAGTCTTGTTTTTGCTGACTGTATAGAGTTTTTCCATCATTGGCTGCAAAGAATATTCCAATAAAAGTATATCAATTATACTCCAATAAAATTTTTAAAAAGGAAAGAAGAAAGCAAAGAGCCATACAAAGACTTGTGCAAGAATGTTCACAGCAGCTTCATTTATAATGAACTCAAAAACAGTACACACCCCAATAATCTACCTAGAGGTGATTAGATAAAGAAATTATTCTTTCTTTTATTCTTTACCATCAACACTATTAGGTTTATTCTAGGGAGAAAGTGTGCCCATGGAGTGGCAATGAGGATGTTAGAGGTTACCTGGTGATAGCATGCCTAGGGATGGCCATAAGTTCAGGCACAGCAGGGCCTGATTCTCTTGCAAGTTGAAAATGTCCATCTTCTGACCCAGCCCAAAGGCAATGAGGAAGTCACTGGTGTAGCAAATTTGCTTTGTTTTTAAGTTACAAGGCTCACTGATAGCCATTTGAGCAAACTTGATTCTCACACACATAGGCCGTACCCTGGTCTTAGAGCTGTCAGGGTACTCCTGAAGAGCAGCTGGCAGAATGGAAGTTTGAGGACCCCATAGGCCAGAATCAGCCACCTTCCTTCTTAGGGATGTTGACAGAGTGGATACACTGCACCAGATACTTGAAAGGTTGAAGGGGAGGGAGATGGGTTATATAGGGCAAAAGGGTGAAGAGTTTACAGGTATACACATGTGGTGTGCATGTGTGTGCTAAGAACACTTCGTGTTCGACTCTCTGTAACCCTTTGCACTGTAGCCCTCCAGGCTCCTCTGTCCATGGAAGTCTCCAGGCAAGAATACTGGAGTGGGTTGTCATTCCCTCCTCCAGGGGATCTTCCCAACCCAGAGATCAAATCTGCATCTCTTATGTCTCCTGCATTAGCAGGCATTTTCTCTACCACTAGCAACACCTAGGAAGCCCATACACATATGGCAAAAGTTATTAAATTGTACATCTTAATTATGCACAAGCTGTATCAATTATGCCTCAATAAATGTTTTAAAATTTTGTTTAAATATCCACAAACTGTTAGCGGCTAATATATTTGACAGTGTAGCTCAGCATGTCCAATTCTGCAACCCCATGGACTGCAACATGCCAGGTTTCCCTGTCCTTCACCATCTCCCAGAGTTTGCTCAAACTTATGCCCATTGAGTTGGTGATTCCATTCAACCATCTCATCCTCTGTTGTCCCCTTCTCTTCTTGCCTTCAATATTTCCCAGCATCAGGGTTTTTTTCCAGTGAGTCAGCTCTTCATATCAGGTAGCCAAAATACTGGAGCTTCACCTTCAGCATCAGTCCTTCCAATGAATATTTAGGACTGATTTCCTTTAGGATTGATTGGTTTGATCTCTGTACAGTCCAAAGGACTCTCTAGAGTCTTCTCCAACACCACAGTTCAAAAGCATCAATTCTTCATCTCTCAGCCTTCTTTATGGTCCAACTCTCCCCTCTGTACATGACTACTGGAAAAACCATAGCTTTGACTAGACAGATATTGGTTGGTACAGTGATGTCTCTGTTTTTAATACGCTTCTACGTTTGTCATAGCTTTTCTTCCAAGGAGCAAGCATCTTTTAATTGCATGGCTACAGCCACCACCCACAGTGATTTTGGAACCAAAGAAACTAGTCTGTCATTGTTTCCCCATCTATTTGCCACGAAGTGATGGGACCAGATGCCATCATGTTAGCTTTTGAATGTTGAGTTTTAAACCAGCTTTTTCACTCTCCTCTTTCACCTTCATCAAGAGCCTCTTTAGTTCCTCTTAGCTTTCTGCCATAAGGATGGTGTCATCTGCATATCTGAGGTTACTGATATTTCTCCCAGCAATCCTGATTTCAGCTTGTGCTTCATCCAGCCTGGCATTTCACATAATGTACTCTGGATATAAGTTAAATAAGCAGGGTGACAATATACAGCCTTGACCAATTTTGAACCAGTCTGTTGTTCCGTGTGTGTGTGTGTGTGTGTGTGTTGGTTGCTCAGTCATGTCAGCAACACGTGTTGGAATACCATGGACTGTGGCCTGTCAGGTTTCTCTGTCCATGGAAGTCTCCATGCAAGAATACTGAAGTGGGTTCCCTTCTCCAGGAGATCTTCCCAACCCAGGGTTCAAACCTGGGTCTCCCACATCATAGACAGATTTTTCACTGACTGAGCTGCCAGGGAAGCCCTCCGTTGTTCCATATCCAGTTCTGTTGCTTCATGACCTGCATACAGGTTTCTCTGGTGGCAGGTAAGGTGATCTGGTATTCCCAACTCTTTAAGAATTTTCTAAGGTTGTTGTGATCCACACAGCCAAATGCTTTTGCATAGTCAATGAAGCAGAAGTAGATATATTTCTGGACTTCTCTTGCTTTTTATATGATCCAGTGGATGTTGGCAATTTGATCTCCAGTTCATCTGCCTTTTCTAAATACAGCTTGTACATGTGAAATTTCTTGGTTCATATACTATTGAAGTCTAGCTGAACCCTGTCTTGTCTGATAAGTGCCTCCAAACTTTCTCTTCTCTTTTCTTCTCTCATAGTTTTTCTCCCACTTCCTGTCAAATAAAATTGCCTCTTTTATATATTGTTATAAAAAAAGAACACCATGTTAAAATTTTGAATATTTTTGTTTTAATCTTTTTTCCATTACTTATTAACTGTGTCTACGGGAAAGCAGCAACCTCAGCTTCTAAGGTGTAAAATATATGATGTATATGTATATAGCCCTGCCCCACTTATTTTGTAGGTCTACTGTGAATATGAAGTGAGATCATGAATATAAAGTGCTCTGAAAAT
This sequence comes from Ovis canadensis, assembly GCF_042477335.2. NCBI lineage: Eukaryota > Metazoa > Chordata > Mammalia > Artiodactyla > Bovidae > Ovis > Ovis canadensis. The sequence goes on along the minus strand of NC_091267.1, from coordinate 57,465,242 downwards.
TGCCAAGTGTTTTACAGGAGGAAGGGTTTGTTCTTTGCCTTTATAGAAACAAATGTTTTATTTTTAATAGCACTTAGAACAACTTGAATGCTTACATAATAGCTAAGACAGTACACTTATGTCAGTGAAAAACAGGAAAAACCTAGATTTCCACTTCCAAGTTCATTTACATCATCCACAGCTCCTTCATCGTCCTGCCTGAAGTGAGTACTGAGTAATTTTTCATTATATAATTTTGATTCCATGTTTGATTGCTGAATGCCTTACTTACGAGATACTTTTTCCTAGATTTCTTATAGTTTTAAGGATCTCTTTATGTGAATATGTTAACTTCTAAATTTTGTGGAACTGATCTCCAGTGGCCTCGACCTTCAGTGGCTTGGAATGGGGCTTGGGTTCCCAGCTGGAGATTGAGGCTAGGTCATGGCAATGAAAGCACCAGATCCTAGCCACTAGACCCAGTGGTCAGTGACAAGGGCCCTGGCCTTCAGCTTTGCGGAAAAGAATTTCCACAAAGAGGGAAAGTAGTGAAGCAAGCAAAGTGTTTATTAGGAGAAAAAAGAGTACAGTACATGTGGACAGACACATGGCAGACTCAGAGAAAAAATCCCTGTGTTGTGCCTATGTGGCAGTTTAAACCACTTACATGGGGCATTTCTTCCAGTTTTTCTTTGCCTAATCATTATGATTGGCCTGGTTCAATTCCATATTTGGTTTTCTCAGGATCCTTCCATGTGTGCAGATGCATCCCTTAGCCAAGATGGATCCTACCAAAAGACATCTGGGCAGAATATCCCTTGACATGATTTCTCTTTGGACTCCAAGGATCCTTTTCTGTGCATGTTTGAGGAAGGTATCCTGACTTCCGGAATGAGAAATAAGTGGTCTGTGCAGAGTCCAGCTTCCTGCCTTAGTAGCTATTCTTATCTTGGAATTGTGGTCAATAGAGAATGACCAAATCTGCCTCCTGCCTCAGGAACTCTTGAAGAATATAGGAATCCAGTTATATATAAAGCAAAAATACTGAATAAGTGTGTGTGTGTATCTTTAGTCGTGTCTATTTACGACCCCATGGACAATATAGCCCCAGGTTCCTCTGTCCATGGAATTTTCCTGTCAAGAATACTGGAGTGGGTCGCCATTTCCTTCTCCAGAGGATCTTCCTGACCCAGACTCCAGCACAAATTTTATTAAATAGCACACTTTAAATGAAACTTGCAGGTTTAGTAAATGAGTTTTCTAACACCCAGATGAGACTGAAGGAGGACTGTGTGTTTGCTTAACTTTCTGAAAAACCTTACAATTGAATTAAAACAAATACTCAATATACACTAGCTGCATTTGCAGAATCCTTAAAAAGAACCTTATCAGTGACCCTCTGAAAGGTGAATTTCTACATTCCCCACAATTCTTTAGAGACAAAACTAAAGTTGCTGCTAAGTCGCTTCAGTCGTGTCCGACTCTGTGTGACCCCTTAGACGGCAGCCCACCAGGCTCCCCCGTCCCTGGGATTCTCCAGGCAAGAACACTGGAATGGGTTGCCATTTCCTTCGCCAATGCATGAAAGAGAAAAGTGAAAGTGAAGTCGCTCAGTCATGTCCAACTCTTAGTGACCCCATGGACTGCAGCCTACCAGGCTCCTCCGTCCATGGGATTTTCCAGGCATGAGTACTGGAGTGGGGTGCCATCGCCTTCTCCGAAAACTAGTTACCAAGAGTGATTTTGTATTCCCATAACAAACAATCTTTCAAAATGTATAATTTGCCTCTTGAGGGTGGCATATATTTAGAACTAGCCTAAAAAAAAAAAAAAAAAAAAAAAGATGTCCTTTTCATCCTAGGGGACTAGAATCCAAAAGTAGGAAGTCAGGAGATACCTGGAATAACAGGTAAGTTTGGCCTTGGGGTAAAAAGTGAAGCAGGGAAAAGTCTAACAGAGTTTTCTCAAGAGAACACATTGGTCATAGCAAACACCCTCTTCCAAAAACCCAAGAGACGACTCTACACATGAACATCACTAGATGGTCAATATTGAAATCAGATTGAATATATTTTTTGCAGCCAAAGACAGAGAAGCTCTCTATAGCCATTAAAAACAAGACCTGGAGCTGACTGTGGCTCATATCACCTTATTGCAAAATTCAGGTTTAAATTGAAGAAAATAGGGAAAACCACTAGGCTATTCAGGTCTGACCTAAATGAAATTCCTTAAGATTATACAGTGGAGCTGATGAATAGATTCAAAGGATTAGATCTGGTAGACAGAGTGCCTGAAGAACTATGGACGGTGGTTTATAACACTGTACAAGAGGTAGTGACCAAAACCATCCCCAAGAAAAAGAAATGCAAGAAAGAAAAGTGTTTGTTTGAGGAACTTTTATAGATAGCTGAGGAAAGAACAGAAGCAAAAACAGGGGGAAAGGGAAGGATATATCCAAGTGAATGTAGAGCTCCATAGAATAACAAGGAGAGGTAAGAAGGCCTTCTTAAATGAACAGTGAAAAGAAACAGAGGAAAACAATAGAATGGAAAAGACTAGAGATCTCTTCAAGAAAATTAGAGATACCAAGGAAACATTTCATGCAAGGATGGACATGATAAAGGACACAAATGTTAAGGTCTAAAAGAAGTAGAAGAGATTAAAAAGAGGTGGCAAGAATACAGAAAAGAACTATAGAAAAAAGGTCTTAATGACCCAAATGACCACAATGATATTGTCACTCACCTCAAACCAGACACCCTGGAGTATGAAGTCATGTGGACCTTAGGAAGAATTACTACAAACAAAACTCAGGATGTAATGGAATCCCAGCTGAGTTATTTCAAATCCTAAAAGATGATGTTGTTAAAGTGCTGTGCTCAATATGTCAGCATATGTAGAAAACTAGGCAATGGCCACAGGACTGGAAAAGGTCAGTTTTGATTCCAACCCCAAAGAAGGGCAGGGCCAAAGAATGTACAAACTACCATACAGTTGTGCTCATTTTTTATGCTAGTAGGCTATGCTCAAAATCCTTCAATCCAGGCTTCAACAGTACAAGACCTGAAAACTTCCAGATGTACAAGGAGGATTTCGAAAAGTCAGAGAAATCAAAGATCAAATTGTCAGCATCTCTTAGCTCATAGAGAAAGCAAGGGATTTCCAGAAAAACATCTTCTGCTTCACTTACTACACTAAAGACTTTGACTGTGTGGATCACAAAAAAAACTGTGAAAATTCTTAAAGAGATGGGAATAACAGACCACCTTACCTGTCTCCTGAGAAACCTGCATGTAGGTCAAGAAGCAACAGTTAGAACCTTACATGGAACAACTGACTGGTTCAAAATTAGGAAAGGAGTATGACAAGGTTGAATACTGTCATCCTGTTTAACTTATGTGCAGAATACATCAGGTGAAATGCTAGGCTGATTGAATGACAAGCTGGAATCATGGCTGCCAGGAAAAATATCAACAATCTCAGAAGTCAAGATGATACCACTCTAATGGCAGAAATTGAAGGTGAACTAAAGAGCCTCTTGATGAAAAAGGAAAGTGAAAAAGCTGGCTTAAAACTCAACATTCAAAAAACTAAGATCATGGCATCCAATCCCATCACTTCATAGCAAATAGAAGGGAAAAAAATAAAACAGTGACAGATTTTATTTTCTTGGTCTCCAAAATCACTATCAATAGTGACTGTAGCCATGAAATTAAAAGATGCTTACTCCTTGGAAAGAAAGCTATGACAAACCTAGACCATGTATTAAAAAGCAGAGATATCACTTTGCTGACAAAGGACCATATAGGTAAAGCTATGGTTTTTCCAATAGTTACGTATGGTTGTAAGAGTTGAACCTGAACCAAAAAGAAGGCTGTGCACCAAAGAACCAGTACTTTTGAACTGTGGTGCTGGAGGAGACTCTTGAGAATCCACTGGACTGCAAGAAGATCAAACCAGTCAATCCTAAAGAAAATCAACCCTGAATATTCTTTGGAAGAACTGATGCTGAAGCTGAATCTCCAATACTTTGGCCACTTGATGGAAAGAGCCGACTCTTTGGGAAAGACCTTGATGCTGAGAAAGACTGAAGCAAAAGGAGAAGAGGGAGGCAGAGGATGAGATGGTTAGATGGCATCATTGACTCAATGGACATGAATTTGAGCAAACTCCTAGGGAAAGTGAAGGACAGATAAGCCTGGCGTGCTGCAGCCTATGGGGTCGTAAATAGTTGGACATGACTTAGTGACTGAACAATAACATATGTATTTAGAAACTCCTATTAAAAGTAGATGAAAATTTAAAAACAGGGTATTCCACGTTTCTTGATGAATTGAGTGATTTGGTTTCTCTTCATAATTGAATAGCAGTTCCCAGTTGCCTGCAGAGTTTGACAAGATACAGTAGTAACCTAGAGTTTATGTTGCAGAACACAAGGCAGGATTCTGACTAAGTCAAAGCTTGAATTCCTGCTTTTTCAATGCCAACTGTTAATTAAAGATGGTGTTTGAAATAGAATTGAGGGCATTTGACTTTCAGTTCTCAGCACTAACAGTTTCATGACCCTTATTCATCACACTACTCAAAATGAGACATTTAATTAAGTGTGCTCAGATTTTAACACTCCACTTGATTGGCTATAAACCCTGGAATGAGTGCAGATTGTATCGTTCTCTTCTTTGTTATCTTTTGCACCATACATTACTTTCCGTGTGAAGCCTTAACTGTATGCATCATTATGAGCTCCTCTGCTAGAAATTCAGACTTCCTCATTCCGCATCCACAGCAGGGTGCTTGCTACAATCAGACAAGCAGACTAGAATTCCTACATTCCTGTTAACATTGCTCATGAAACTTTGTAATACTTGAATTCCCTGATAGTACCAAAAATAAAACTCAGAGCTACATTTCTCTTCCTGAGTCTATTATTTTATCTAAAACTCTTTGATCTTTGTAAATTAAGTTTTGAAATGCTCTACATATTTGCAATTAGAGTAACGATAGTTCTTTGGAAGGACCACTACTGCTTTGTTCTATTGTTAATATTGCTACATGGGATAGTCTATAATGTGGAGGAACTATCAACCAGCACATAAAACAGTTAGTGGTTATCACTGTGGTAGTAGGGGTCCTCTCCTTTCAATATATGTGTCTATTTGATTTGACATACCACAAAGTGACTGTGTGTATGTTTGCAGGTGTCAGTTTTACTGATCTGTATACTACTTAGTGACTGAGCATAGGCACACACACAGAAAGTTATCTGAACCCCGTTTCTGGCACTTGCTACCTATGTGATCTCAACAAATTGTTATGCTTTCTAGAACTCAGTTTATCATCTATAACTAAGGAATATTAGTACCCATGTCAGTGGACTCTCAGAAAGATTATAATATCTTGCTATGTATATTTGTTGTAAATATTATTCTTAAATTATTATGCTTTTCTTTATTACCCAGTTTACAGAAATTACCACTCTCTCTTTCTGTAAGATTCTGCTGAGCTCAGTCTTGTGCTTATTTATATGCCATCTAACCATTAGCAATGTGTTTCTTGGATACCCAAGTACATTGAAAGTCATTGATATTAGACAAAGACAACATGGCTCTAACCTGATAAGCACTCATGATTGATCTGTGGTTTGTCAGAAAGGTCAGTGTAAGCTGGAATGATATCAGAAGACTCGAAAAACAAGGCTTCCCTGGTGGATCAGTGGTAAAGAATCTGCCTGCCAATGCAGGAGTTACCACGGAGCAACTAAGCTCATGTGCCACAACTACTAAGCCTGTGCTCTAGAGCCTGGGAGCTGCAACAACTGAGCCCACGTACTGCAACTACTGAAGCCCGTATGTCTAGAGCCATTGCTCCGCAAGAAGAGAAGCCACCACGATAAGAATGAGAAACTCATGAACTGCAATGAAAAGTAGCCCTCGCTTACCACAACTCGAGAAAAGCGCATGCAGCAACAAACAGCCAACACGGCTGAAAATAAATAAATAAATAAATTCTTAAAAAAATAATAGAAAATAATACTGGAATTTGTACCACATTTCCCTTTCCCCCTCAGCTTACCAAGTTATTGGGTCAATAGTCTACCTTGTTGTTATCAGTTCAGTTCAGTCGGTCAGTCATGTCCGACTCTTTGCAACCCCATGAATCACAGCACGCCAGGCCTCCCTGAATTCACTCAGACTCACGTCCATTGAGTCCGTGATGCCATCCAGCCATCTCATCCTCTGTCATCCCCTTCTCCTCCTGCCCCCAATCCCTCCCAGCATCAGAGTCTTTTCCAATGAGTCAACTCTTCGCATGAGGTGGCCAAAGTACTGGAGTTTCAGCTTTAGCATCATTCCTTCCAAAGAAATCCCAGGGCTGATCTCCTTGCAGTCCAAGGGACTCTCAAGAGTCTTCTCCAACACCACAGTTCAAAAGGATCAATTCTTTGGCACTCAGCCTTCTTCACAGTCCAACTCTCACATCCATACGTGACTACTAGAAAAACCATAGCCTTGACTAGACAGACCTTAGTTGGTAAAGTAATGTCTCTGCTTTTGAATATGCTATCTAGGTGGGTCATAACTTTTCTTCCAAGGAGTAAGCATCTCTTAATTTCATGGCTGCATTCACCATCTGCAGTGATTTTGGAGCCCAAAAAATAAAGTCTGACACTATTTCTGCTGTTTCCCCATCTATTTCCCATGAAGTGATGAGACCAGATGCCATGATCTCCATTTTCTGAATGTCGAGCTTGAAGCCAACTTTTTCACTCTCCTCTTTCACTTTCATCAAGAGGCTTTTTAGTTCCTCTTCACTTTCTGCCAAAAGGGTGGTATCATCTGCATATCTGAGGTTATTGATATTTCTCCTGGCAATCTTGATTCCAGCTTGTGTTTCTTCCAGTCCAGCGTTTCTCATAATGTACTCTGCATATAAGTTAAATAAGCAGGGTGACAATATACAGCCGTGATGTACTCCTTTTCCTATTTGGAACCAGTCTGTTGTTCCATGTCCAGTTCTAACTGTTGCTTCCTGACCTGCATACAGATTTCTCAAGAGGCAGGTCAGGTGGTCTGGTATTCCCATCTCTTTCAGAATTTTCCACAGTTCATTGTGATCCACGTAGTCAAAGGCTTTGGCATAGTCAATACAGCAGAAGTAGATGTTTTTCTGGAACTCTCTTGCTTTTTCCATGATCCAGCGGATGTTGGCAATTTGATCTCTGGTTCCTCTGCCTTTTCTAAAACCAGCTTGAACATCTGGAAGTTCACGGTTCACGTATTGCTGAAGCCTGACTTGGAGAATTTTGAGCATTACTTTACTAGCATGTGAGATGAGTGCAATTGTGCAGTAGTTTGAGCATTGTTTGGCATTGCCTTTCTTTGGGATTGGAATGAAAACTGACCTTTTCCAGTCCTGTGGCCACTGCTGAGTTTTCCAAATTGTTGGCATACTAAGTGCAGCACTTTCACAGCATCATCTTTCATGATTTGAAATAGCTCAATTGGAATTCCACCACCTCCACTAGCTTTGTTCTTAGTGATGCTTTCTAAGGCCCACTTGACTTCACATTCCAAGATGTCTGGCTCTAGATGACTGATCACACCATCATGATTATCTGGGTAGTGAAGATCTTTTTTGTACAGTTCTTCTGTGTATTCTTGCCACCTCTTAAGATCTTGTGCTTTTGTTAGGTCCATACCATTTCTGTCCTTTATCAAGCCCATCTTTGCATGAATTGTTCCCTTGGTGTCTCTAATTTTCTTGAAGAGATCTCTAGTCTTTCCCATTCTGTTATTTTCCTCTATTTCTTTGCATTGATCGCTGAAGAAGGCTTTCTTATCTCTTCTTGCTATTCTTTGGAACTCTGCATTCAGATGCTTGTCTCCTTTGCTTTTTGCTTCTCTTCTTCTCACAGCTATTTGTAAGGCCTCCCCAGATAGCCATTTTGCTTTTTTGCATTTCTTTTCTATGGGGATGGTCTTGATCCCTGTCTCTGTACAATGTCACAAACCTCAATCCATAGTTCATCAGGCACTCTATCTATCAGATCTAGACCCTTAAATCTATTTCTCACTTCCACTGTATAATCATAAGGGATTTGATTTAGGTCATACCTAAATGGTCTAGCAGTTTTCCCTACTTTCTTCAATTTGAGTCTGAATTTGGTGGTAATAAGGAGTTCATGATCTGAGCCACAGTCAGCTCCTGGTCTTGTTTTTGTTGACTGTATAGAGCTTCTCCATCTTTCGCTGCAAAAAATATAATCAATCTGAGTTTGGTGTTGACCATCTGGTGATGTCCATGTGTAGAGTCTTCTCTTGTGTTGTTGGAAGAGGGTGTTTGCTATGACCAGTGCATTTTCTTGGCAAAATTCTATTAGTCTTTGCCCTGCTTCATTCCTCATTCCAAGGCCAAATTTGCCTGTTACTCCAGGTGTTTCTTGACTTTCTACTTTTGCATTCCTTATTGTTGTAGTCATAGCTTATTTTATGAAAATGAAATCATAGGATCCCCTGAAAAATGAAGATTGCTGCATTCTGGTTTCAGGGGCACAGTAGCTTCAAATGAATGAAGACATGTCACAGTGGGGGCATGCTCAAGGAAAACTTAATCTTGTGTTTTTCTTTCTTCTACATTGCCTGGGAGTTCTAATACCTGCTCTTGAGTCTCTCTGAAGCAGAGAGAGACAGCACTTCTCAGTGCCAGACCGGGATGATGGGTGCGATGTTGGTAGAGAAGTAGCCTCCATCTGGAACTACAAGCATACAATATGTACAAGAAAATCCACAAATCTCTGCATATATCTACCCCTACCCACTTACTCTGTAGCAATAGAACTAAAGAAGTCACATGTGAAAAATCTTAGCTGCTGCAGCAGAAGATAACAAGTTCTCTGAAAGGCAATCACCTGTGGGAAAACATATATAAATGAGATTTAATTGAGCTCTGATACCCAGTCTTCACTGTGAGGCACAATATGCTTCATTCTTATCTTCCCTGGGCCAATTAAAGGGCTTTCCAGATGGTACAGTAGTAAAGAATCTGCCCACCAATGCAGGAGACACAGGAGATATGGGTTTGATCCCTGGGTCAGGAAGATTCCCTGCAGGAGAAAATGGCAACCCATTCCAGTATTCTTGCCTGAAAAATTCCACAGATGGAGAAGCATGGCAGGCTACAGTCCATGGGGTTGCAAAGAGCCAGACACAACCAAGTAAGCATACATACATACATAGAAGCCAACTAAGAAGTTCTAAGATGTACCCTGGATGTATCTTTCCTCATGCATATTAACAAAGCCCCAGATATTGCAGAGGAATATAAGTTAACAGAAAAGCAAACAACAAACCAAAGAGATACATAAGTAGCACCACTGTTATAAAATATAAAATGTCATGAAGTGAAGCAACTTATATCAAATGAATCAGTTCAGTTCAGTCGCTCAGTCCTGTCCAACTCTTTGCGACCCTACTCTGCAACCCCATGGACTACAGCACACCAGGCTTCCCTGTCCATCACTAACTCCTGGAGCTTGCTCAATCTCATGTCCACAGAGTCAGTGATGCCATCCAACCATCTCATCCTCTGACATCCCCTTCTCCTCCCACCTGCAATCTTTCCCAGCAACAGGGTCTTTTCCAGTAAGTCAGTTCTTCACATCAGGTGGCCAAAGTATTGGAGCTTCAGCTTCAGTATCAGTCCTTCCAATGACTACTCAGGACTGATTTCCTTTAGGATTGACTGGCTTGATCTCCTTGCAGTCCAAGGATTCTCAAGAGTCTTCTCCAACACCACAGTTCAAAAGTATCAATTCTTCAGCATTCAGCTTTCAGTTAAAAAGTATCAGTTATTCAGCGCTGAGCTTTCTTTATGGTCCAACTCTCACATCCATACATGACTACTGGAAAAACCATAGCCTTGACTAGACAGACATTTGTTGGCAAAGTAATGTCTCTGCTTTTGAATATGCTATCTAGGTTGGTCATAGCTTTTCTTCAAGAAGCAAGTGTCTTGTAATTTCATGACTGCAACCAATATCTGACATGATGTTGGAGCCCAAAAAGATAAAGTCTGACACTGTTTCCACAGTTTCCCCATCTATTTGCCATGAAGTGATGGGACAGGAAGCCACAATCTTCATTTTCTGAGTGTTGAATTATAAGCCAGCTTTTTCATTCTCCTCTTTCTCTTTCATCAAGAGGTTCATTAGTTCTTCTTCGCTCTCTGCCATAAGGGTGGTGTCATTTGCGTATCTGAGGTTATTGATATTTCTCCCGGCAATCTTGATTCCAGCTTGTGCTTCATCCAGCCTGGCATTTCACATGATGTACTCTGCATAGAAGTTAAATAAGCAAGGTGACAATATACAGCCTTGACATACTTCTTTCCCGACTTGGAACCAGTCTGTTGTTCCATGTCCAGTTCTAACTGTTGCTTCTTGACCTGCATACAGATTTCTCAGGAGGCAGGTAAGGTGGTCTGGTATTCCCATCTCTTTAAGAATTTTCCACAGTTCATTGTGATCCACACAGTCAAAGGTTTGGCATAGTCAATAAAGCAGAAGTAAATGTTTTTCTGGAACTCTCTCACTTTTCGATGATCCAACAGATGTTGGCAATTTGATCTCTGGTTCCTCTGCACTTTCTAAATCCAGCTTGTACATCTATAAGTTCACGATTCTTGTACTGTTGAAGCCTGGCTTGGAGAATTTTGGCCATTACTTTGCTAGCATGTGAAATTGTGTGATAGTTTGAACATTCTTTGGCATTGCCCTTCTTTGGGATTGAAATGAAAACTGACCATTCTTCCAAATGAAGAATAAGTAACCATTTTGAGCTAGCATGACAAATGTTCCTAACGAATTCAAGGCAGCATTTGGCATAAAAAGTGTGTGTGAAAATAATTCGAGTAGAAGAATGTATAAAGCTAGAGAATAAAATAATAAACACCAGATCAAAACAAACTTTAAGATATAAAGAAGGCATAAAAATTTTAAATAAAGAAAAAAGATATAGGTGACAAAAATGGAAATATCAGTGGTTGCAAAATATATTTCACAAAAAGAGAAAAATTCATTTGATGCAGGGAAAATTATTTGAGAAAATATTATCAATAATTTTTAAGAATTAAAGATTTAGTCTAGACTAAAAATGTTCAACATTATCAAACAGGAGCTATAAGAAAAAACATCAACTTAGAAATATTTGACTGAAATTTAATAGTATCAAATATAAACAGAGAATTTTAAGTTTCTGGAATAAATGAGTAAATAATCTATAAGGAACAAGTGTCATTTTGATGATAATCTTTTAACAACACACACACACACAAAAAAAATAAGAGTAACACTTTCAAAATGTTAAGAGAAAAACAGTAACTTACATGTAGAAGATTATATCTATCCAGCTAAACTTTTATTTAAATTTGAAGGTTGAGTAAAAGTATTTTAAGTTCTTCAAAGCCTTATACAAGACCTCATTTGTGAAAAATCTCAAGCTTTATAGGCTTCAAATAAATTGACTTTTCTGTGAAAACTCTTGTGGAGAAGTGTTAGTGGCACTAGTGGAGAAAGCAATGGCACCCCACTCCAGTGTTCTTGCCTGGAAAATCCCATGGATGGAGGAGCCTGGAAGCCTGCAGTCCATGGGATCGCGAAGAGTCGGACACGACTGAGCGACTTCACTTTCACTTTTCACTTTCATGCACTGGAGAAGGAAATGGCAACACACTCCAGTGTTCTTGCCTGGAGAATCCCAGAAACGGGGGAGCCTGGTGGGCTGCCGTCTATGGGGTCACACAGAGTCGAATACGACTTAAGTGACTTAGCAGCAGCAGCAGCAGTGGTAAAGAACCCACTTGCCAATGCAGGAGACATAAGAGACACGGGTTCAAACTCTGGGTCAGGAAGATCCCCTGGAGATGGGCATGGCAACCCACTCCAGTATTCTTGCCTGGAGAATTCCATGAACAGAGACGTCTCCTGGCCTACAATCCACAGGGTAGCAAAGAGTCAAACACAACTCAAGCAACTCAGCACACACATAGTCTAACAAGAAGACAACTAATCCCAGATAATGTCCCCAAACCATATATAAAAATAAATAAATAATTTTTTTATATAGACTGTTCTGAAAGTCTTCATTGAATTAGTTAAAATACTGCTTCTGTTTACATTTTTTGGCCTTGAGCTATGTGGTGTCTTATACCCCTGACCAGGGATCAAACCCACATGCCCTTCATTGGAAGCCAAAGTCTTAACCACTGGACCACAAGGGAAATCCCTAGAAATCTGATATAAGCATTAATAACAATATCATTGAGAATATATGATTTCCTAAATAAAAATATGAATCCATCTATCATGAGATCCTTCTATTAGAGAAGAATAAATTTTATTTAAAGAAAAGCTCCACCTGAATAAATTTCCTATTTGTATGGAATTGAATTGCAGAATTCAAACTAATTTGAAACAAGTAAAAGCACTGTATAGCCTAAAGTGTATCTTTTATACTAGTCATCTTTGGAGGCTCACACTTATGACTGTGGTAGTTTCCTTCAAAGAAGTTAAGAGGCAATAAATAGTAAGAACAACAACAATTAAAAATAATCTGATTAATACTCTCCATCCTCACTTTTGGATGCAAAATTATATCACCTATTGGAGTCTTTCATTTAACTCTGACATAGTAATGTTTTATTATTTCCCAAAATCAAATTTACCATAAATGGACAAAACATGGAGGATGTCAAAAAGTTTACACAGTAATCTTGACAAAATTGTGATGGTGCTAGTATACACAAAACTACATGAGTCTTTCCCATCTCTGATAGTGAGGATACTCCCATTATCCTCAGTTCTGAGGCTTCAGATTCTTCTTCCTTCTATTTATTCTAGCTCTCTTTTTCAATGTCTAGTCTACTGTTCCTGCCACATGGCAAATCACTAACAAACTGATTCACATCAATTTGTATATGACAGAAGTTGATATTGCTATGTGCCTTTTATAGGAAAACAATCCTTAACATTAGGGAATTAAAATCTATTTGTGACAGGCATAGTTTACTCCTACAGCCAAGGGGAGGGGTGGATGATGTTTAAACATTTAAACAGGAAATAGAGAGCTTCTTGTAATCTCTGATCTCTTTACACACACTTGACTAGAAAGCTGGCTCAGGATTCATTTGTTTCTATTTTCACAAACAAAACCATTATGACATGTGAGAAGCTGGTATTTGTGTCCATCTGTAATCAATCTCAATAGCTTGAGGGGATAAAAATCTAACACATGGTTATATAATTATTAGACTTGAAACATAAGCAAGAGAGTCAGACACTCATTTACCAAAATGGATTGAGCAGAAAATCCCAGACTATTTAATGCAAATGAAAGGGTAAGTTTCCAAGAATCTAGGTCACTCTAAGAAAGACAAAGTAATGGGTTCCAGAATTCTTTAATAATATAGTTATCCAGAACAGGATCTCATGTAATCCATCAAGCACTCACTTTGTAAAAATCACCAAAGCAATTCATTGTTAAGAGAAAGCTGAGTTTATTGCTTACCAAGGTAAGGATGACCTCAACCTCAAAAAGGAAAAAATGCAAAGTTACTATATTTATTGAGACTATGCAGTCTGTTTTAAGTGCAGAAAATTTAGGATTGAGTAGGGATCACAATTGATGCTTTCAAATTGTCGTGCTGGAGAAGACTCTTGACAGTTTCTTGGACTGCAAGGAGATCAAACCAGTCAATCCTAAAGGAAATCGACCCTGAATATTCATTGGAAGTACTGATGCTGAGGCGGAAGCTCCAATACTTTGGCCATCTGATACGAACAGCCAACTCAGTGGAAAAGCACCTGATGCTGGGAATGATTGAAGGCGGGAGGAAAAGGGGACGACAGAGGATGAGATGGTTGGATGGCATCACCGACACAATGGACATGGGTTTGGGTGGACTCCGGGAGTTGATGATGGACAGGGCGTCCTGGCATGCTGTAGTTCATGGGGTCGCAAAGAGTCGGACACAACTGAGAGACTGAACTAATATATATGTGAAATCTAGAAAAGTGGTATAGACGGTTTTATTTGCAAAACAGAAATAGAGACACAGATGTAGAGAACAAATGTATGGACAGCAAGAGGGTAAGGGAAGCTGGGATAAATTGGGAGGTCAGGATTGGCATATATACACTATTGATAGTGTGTATAAAATAGATAACTAATGAGAACTTACTGTATAGCTCAGGGAACTCAGTGTTCTGTGGTGACATAAAAGTGAAGGAAACCTAAAAAAGAGGGGATACATGCATACAAATAGCTGATTCAGTTTGCTCTACAGTAGAAACAAAATGTAAGGTAACTACACTCTAATAAAAATTAATCAAAATTAAAAATTTTTTAATAAAAAAACACTGAAAACAAAATAATATACTTGTCTTCTTATGGAACCTTTTAATTTCATTTTCTTTGAGATATCTCAATGCTTCTTTAACTTGACTGTTTCCTTGTCCTGATTAGGGAGGTTTTCAGCTATTATTGCATCAAATATGCTCTCTGCTTCTTTCTTTACAATTGTCATCATCCTGTCACTTGTGAATTACCTAACCAGGGTGTCACTTCAGTTTAGTCATTCAGTCGTGTCCGACTCTTTGCGACCCCATGAATTGCAGCATGCCAGGACTCCCTGTCCATCACCAACTCCTGGAATCCACCCAAACCCATGTCCATTGTGTTGGTGATGCCATCCAACCATCTAATCCTCTGTCATCCCCTTCTCCTCCGGCCCTCGATCTTTCCCTGCATCAGAGACTTTTCCAATGAGTCAGCTCTCTGCATCAGGTGGCAAAAGTATTGGAGTTTCAGCTTCAACATGAGTCCCTCTAATGAACACCCAGGACTGATCTCCTTTAGGATGGACTGGTTGGATCTCCTTGCAGTCCAAGGGACTCTCAAGAGTCTTCTCCAACAACAAGTTCAAAAGCATCAATTCTTTGGTGCTCAGCTTTCTTTATAGTCCAACTCTCACATCCATATATGGCTACTGGAAAAACCATAGCCTTGACTAGACAGACCTTTGTTGGCAAAGTAATGTATCTGCTTTTTCATATGCTGTCTAGGTTGGTCATAACTTTCCTTCCAAGCAGCGTCTTTTAATTTCATGGCTGCAATCACCATCTGCAGTGATCTTGGAGACCAGAAAAGTAAAGCTAGCCACTGTTTCCACTGCTTCCCCATCTATTTGCCATGAAGTGATGGGACCAGATGCCATGATCTTCGTTTTCTGAATGTTGAGCTTGAAGCCAACTTTTTCACTCTCCTCTTTTACTTTCATCAAGAGGCTTTTTAGTTCCTCTTCACTTTCTGCCAGAAGGGTGGTGTCATCTGCATATCTGAGGTTATTGATATTTCTCCCAGAAATCTTGATTCCAGCCTTTGCTTCCTCCAGCCCAGCGTTTCTCATGATGTACTCCGCATGTAAGTTAAATAAACAGGGTGACAATATACAGCCTTGATGTACTCCTTTTCCTATTTGGAACCAGTCTGTTGTTCCATGTCCAGTTCTAACTGTTGCTTCCTGACCTGCATACAGATTTCTCAAGAGGCAGGTCAGGTGGTCTGGTATTCCCATCTCTCTCAGAATTTTCCAGTTTATTGTGATCCACACACTCAAAGGCTCTGGCACAGTCAATAAAGGAGGAATCGATGTTTTTCTGGAACTCTCTTGCTTTTTTGATGATCCAGCGGATGTTGGCAATTTGATCTCTGGTTCCTCTGCCTTTTCTAAAACCAACTTGAACATCTGGAAGTTCATGGTTCACATATTGCTGAAGCCTGGCTTGGAGAATTCTGAGCATTCCTTTACTAGCATGTGAGATGAGTGCAATTGTGCACTAGTTTGAGCATTCTTTGGCATTGCTTTTCTTTGGGATTGGAATGAAAACTGACCTTTTCCAGTCCTGTGGCCACTGCTGAGTTTTCCAAATTTGCTGGCATATTGAGTGCAGCACTTTCACAGTATCAGCTTTTAGGGTTTGAAATAGCTCAACTGGAATTCCAATTCCATCACCTCCACTAGCTTTGTTCATAATGATGCTTCGTAAGGCCCACCTGACTTCACATTCCAGGATGTCTGGCTCTAGATGAGTGATTACACCATCATGATTATCTGGGTCTTGAAGAACTTTTTTCTATAGTTCTGTGTATTCTTGCCACCTCTTCTTAATATCCTCTGCTTCTGTTAGGTCCATACCATTTCTGTCCTTTATTGAGCCCATCTTTGCATCAAATGGTCCCTTGGTATCTCTCATTTTCTTTTTTCTTTTTTTTTTATTTTTTAAATTTTAATATCTTTAATTCTTACATGTGTTCCCAAACATGAACCCCCCTCCCACCTCCCTCCCCATAACATCTCTCTGGAGATCTCTAGTCTTTCCCAGTCTGTTGTCTTCCTGTATTTCTTTGCATTGATCGCTGAGGAAGGCTTTCTTATCTCTCCTTGCTATTGTTTGGAACTCTACATTCAGATGCTTATATCTTTCCTTTTCTCCTTTGCTTTTCACCTCTCTTCTCTTCACAGCTATTTGTAAAGCCTCCTCAGACAGCCATTTTGCTTTTTTGCATTTTTTTTTCCTGGGAATGGTCTTGATCCCTGTCTCCTGTACAATGTCACAAACCTCATTCCATAGTTCATCAGGGACTCTGTCTATCAGATCAAGTCCCTTAAGTCTATTTCTCACTTCCACTGTATAATCATAAGGGATTTGATTAAGGTCATACCTGAATAGTCTAGTGGTTTTCCCTACTTTCTTCAATTTAAGGCTGAATTTGGCAATAACAAGTTCATGATCTGAGCCACAGTCAGCTCCCAGTCTTGTTTTTGCTGACTGTATACAACTTTTCCATCTTTGGCTGCAAAGGATATAATCAATCTGATTTCAGTGTTGTTCATCTGGTGATGTCCATGTGTAGAGTCTTCTCTTGTGTTGTTGGAAGAGGGTGTTTGCTATGATCAGTGCGTTCTCTTGGCAGAACTCTGTTAGCCTTTGCCCTGCTTCATTCTGTACTCAAAGACCAAATTTGCCTGTTACTCCAGGTGTTTCTTGACTTCCTACTTCTGCATTCCAGTCCCCTATAATAAAAAGGACATCTTTTTTGGGTGTTAGTTCTAGAAGATCTTGTAGGTCTTCATAGAACCGTTCAACTTCAGCCTCTTCAGCGTTACTAGTCGGGGCATAGACTTGGAATACTTTGATATTGAATGGTTTGCCTTGGAAACAAACAGAAATCATTCTGTCACTTTTGAGATTGCATCCAAGTACTTCATTTCGGACTCTTTTGTTGACTATGATGGCTACTCCATTTCTTCTATGTGATTCCTGCCCACAGTAGTAGATATAATGGTCATCTGAGTTAAATTCACCCATTTTAGCCCATATATATGTTTATATACAATATTTGTTTTCTCTTTCTGATTTAGTTCACTCAGTATGACAGTCTCTAGGCTCATCCACATGTCTACAAATGACACAGATCTGTTTTTATGGCTGAGTAATATTCCATTGTATTAATATATATGTACTGTATCTTCTTTATCCATTCCTCTGTTGTTGGACATTTAGACTGCTTTCATGTCCTGGCTACTGTAAAGAGTACTGCAATGAATATAGGAGTACATATGTCTTTTTGAATTATGCTTTTCTCTGGGCAAGTGCACAGGAGTTAGATTGGTGGGTTATATGGTAGTTCTAATTTTCATTTTTTAAGGAACCTCCATACTGTACTCCATAGTGTATCAACTTACATTCACACCAGCAGTACAAGAGAATTCCTTTTTCTCAACACCGTCTCCAGCATTGATTGTTAATTTTTTTTAATTATGGCCATTCCGTTGGGGGTGAGGTAATACCTCAATGTAATTTTGATTTGCATTTCTCTAATAATTGATGAAGTTGAGCATCTTTTGATGTGTTTGTTGGCCATCTCTATGTCTTCTTTGGAGAAATCAGAAATTCCTCTGTAAGGCTCAGGAAACTCAAACAGGGGCTCTGTATCAACCTATAGGGGTGGGATGGGGAAGGAGATGGGAGGGAGGTTCAAAAGGGAGGGGAAATATGTATATCTATGACTGATTCATGTTGAGGTTTGACAGAAAATAACGAAATCCTGTAAAGCAATTATCCTTCAATGAAAAAATAAAAGAAATTCCTTGGAGAAATGTCTGTCTAGGTCTTCTTCCCATTTTGATTGGATTATTTATATTTTTGATATTGAACTGCATGAGTTGTTTCTATATTTTGGAGATTGATCTCTTGTTGATTGCTTCCTTGGCAAAAATTTTCTCCCATTTTGAGTGTAGTCTTTTCATCTTGTTTATGGTTTCCTTTGCTCTGCAAACACTTTTAATTATGTCCCATTTGTTTATTTTGTTTTTATTTTCATTACTTCAAGAGGTGGGTCAAAAAAAGATCCTGCTGTGATTTATGTCAAATATTTCTCTGCCAACATTTTCCTTTAAGAGTTTTATAGTGTCTGGCCTAACATTTAGATCATTTAGATCTTTAGATCCATTTTATCTTTGTGTATGGTGTTAGGGAGTGTTTTGATTGCATTCCTTTACATGTAGCTATCCAACTTTTCCAGAACCACTTATTGAAGTGGCTGTCTGCCCTCCATTGTATAGTCTTGCTTCCTTTGCCATAGCATAGGTGACCATATGTATGTGGATATATCTCTGGGCTTTTGATCCTAGTCTATGGTTTAAATTTCTGTTTTTGTGCCAGTATCATAATGACTTGATGACTGTAGCTTTGTAGTGTAGTCTGAAGTCAGGGACTCTGATTCCACTAGCTCCATTTTTCTTTCTCAAGATTACTTTGGCCATTCAGGGTCTTTTGTGTTTCCAAACAAATTCAAATTTTCTGTTCTAGTTCTGTAAATTAGGAAACATAGTATATGATAGACAAAGTTTAATTGTAAAGGCTAAAGATAAAGAGAAATTTTAAAAGAAGCTAGATAAAAGCAAGCAATTACATACAAGGGACTCCCATAAAACAATGAACTTATTTTTCACCAGAAACTCTGCAAACCCAGGATTTCCCTAGTGATCCAGTGGTAAAAAATCTGCCTGCCAATGCAGGGGACACAGGTTCAATCCCTGACCCAGGAAGATTCCAACTTCCACAGGGCAAACACATGCATCACGACTACTGAGCCCATGCTCTAGAGCTCATAAGCCACAACTCCTGAGTCCACGTGTTGCAGCTACTGAAGTCCATGCTCCCTAGAGCCCACGCTCTGAACTAGAGAAGTCACTGCAATGAGAAGCCTATGCACTGCAGCTAGAGAAAGTCCATGAGTAGCAACGAAGACCCAGAGCAGTCAATAAATAAATAAATGTTTTAAAATAAGAAACTTTGACATACGGATGGCTAACAAACACATGAAAAGATGCTCAACATCACTCATTATCAGAGAAATGCAAATCAAGACCACAATTAGGTACTACTTTACACCAGTCAGAATGGCTGCGATCCAAAAATCTGCAAGCAATAAATGCTGGAGAGAGTGTGGAGAAAAGGGAACCCTCTTACACTGTTGGTGGGAATGCAAACTAGTACAGCCACTATGGAGAACAGTGTGGAGATTCCTTAAAAAACTGCAAATAGAACTGCCTATGACCCAGCAATCCCACTGCTGGGCATACACAATGAGGAAACCAGAATTGAAAGAAACACATATACCCCAATGTTCATCACAGCACTGTTTATAATAGCCAGGACATGGAAACAACCTAGATGTCCATCAGCAGATGAATGGATAAGAAAGCTGTGGTACATATACACAATGGAGTATTACTCAGCCATTAAAAAGAATACATTTGAATCAGTTCTAATGAGATGGGTGAAACTGGAGCTGATTATACAGAGTGAAGTAAGCCAGAAAGAAAAACACCAACACAGTATACTAACACATATATATGGAATTTAGAAAGATGGTAATGATGACCCTGTATGCAAGACAGCAAAAGAGACACAGATGTGTACAATGGACTTTTGGACTCTGAGGGAGAGGGAGAGGGTGGGATGATTTGGGAGAATGGCATTGAAACATGTATACTATCATGTAAGAAACGAATCACCAGTCTATGTTCCATACAGGATACAGGATGCTTGGGGCTGGTGCACGGGGATGATCCAGAGAGATGATATGGAGTGGGAGGTGGGAGGGGGGTTCATGTTTGGGAACTCATGTACACCCATGGTGGATTCATGTCAATGTATGGCAAAACCAATACAGTATTGTAAAGCAAAATAAAGTAAAAATAAACATTTAAATAAAAAAAGAAACTTTGCAAATCAGAAGGGAGTGCCATGATATATTCCAAGTGATGAAAGGAAAACACCTACAACCAAGAATATTCTACTTATCAATGAAGAATATTCTACTCATCAATCAAGAATAATCTACCATTCAGATTTTAAGTAGAAATAAGCGGTATTACTTTGCCGACTAAGGTCCGTCTAGTCAAGGCTATGGTTTTGCCTGTGGTCATGTATGGATGTGAGAGTTGGACTGTGAAGAAGGCTGAGCGCCGAAGAGTTGATGCTTTTGTACCATGGTGTTGAAGACTCTTGAGAGTCCCTTGGACTGCAAGGAGATCCAACCAGTCCATTCTGAAGGAGATCAGTCCTGGGATTTCTTTGGAAGGAATAATGCTAAAGCTGAAGCTCCAGTACTTTGGCCACCTTATGAGAAGAGTTGACTCATTGGAAAAGACTCTGATGCTCGGAGGGATTGGGGGCAGAAGGAGAAGGGGACAACAGAGGATGAGATGGCTGGATGGCATCCCTGACTCAATGGATGTGAGTCTGAGTGAACTCTGGGAGTTGGTGATGGACAGGGATGCTTGGCGTGCTGTGATTCATGGGGTCACAAAGAGTCAGACACTACTGAGCGACTGAACTGAACTGAACTGAAGCAGTATTATAGATAACAAAAAGCTAAAAGAGTTCAGCACCACTCTATTGGCCTTACAAGAAGTGTTAAAGTACATCTCTATGCAGAAAAGGCCACAGGTAGAAATATAAAAATTACAAAAGGGAAAGTACCATTGGTAGGCAAAAAGCTTTTACAAATGCTTAAAGACAAAGAATTAAAATCATCTACACCCATAATAAGTAGTTGAGGAATTCACAAAAAAATGATGTAAGATAAAATGTCAAAAACTTTAAAAATGGGTGGTGAGAGTTAAAATTCAGAATTGTTAGAATTATTTTGATCTTAAGAAATTATCAGTTAAAAAATAATCACATATACATGCTTGTATGTGAACCTCATGGAAACCACAAGCGAAAATAAAACTATAACAGATAAACACAAAAAAGGGGGGGGGGGAGCTATAACACTAGAGACAGTTACCAAAGGAAAGGGGAAGACAGCATAAGAAGAAAGGACCAAAAGAGAACTGCAAACGAAACCCCAAAACAATAAACAAAAGGCAATAGTATATACTTATCAATAATTACTTTAAATGTCATTGAGCTAAGTGCTCTAATTATGAAAAATAAAGTGGCTGAAGAATTTTTTAAAAGAAACCTATATATTTGCTGCTTACTAAATATTCACTTCAAATCTAAAGATACACAAATACTGAAAGTGAGGGAATAAAGTATTCATGCAAAGTGAAATGAAAAGAAACCTGGGGTAGCAATACTTGTATAAAACAGCATAGACTTTAAAAGAGAACTGTAAGAAGTGACAAAGAAACACATTACATAATAAAAAGGAATCAACCCAAGAAGAAGCTATAACTGTTGCAAATATATTTGGGCCAAACCTACAAACACCTAAATACAGAGAGAAAGTACTAAAAGATATAAATGGAGAAGTTGACAGTAACACAGTAATAATAAGGAATTTTAACACACCAATTATATCCATGAGCAAATTATCCAGAAAGAATATCAACAAGAAAACACTGACCTTTAAACACACATTAAAACATACCAGAATATGTGTGTGTATATATAGAGAGACACATACACACATATATATACACATATATATGACATATGTGTGTGTTACATATGTATATATGGCATATATGTGTGTATATAAATAAATATGTCATCCAAAAACAGCAGAATACAAGTTTTATTCAAGTACCCATTGACATTCAGCAGTTTATATCAGATGCTGTGCCACCAAAAAAAGTTTCAATAAATTTAAGAATATTGAAATCATATAAGGCAACTTTTATAATAACAATACTAAGAGATTTGAAAGCTACTTCAGAAAAAAAAAACTGCAAAAACATGGATGATAAACAATATGGTGCTAGTGCCAATAGGTCACTGAAGAAATCAAACAGAAAATCAGAAAATACCTAAGACAAATGGAAATGTAAGCATATCAATCCAAAATCAATGAGACATAGCAGAAACAGTTAGAAAAGGGAAATTTATAGTGACAAAACATATTGTGGGAAAACAGGAAAATCTCAGATAAACAATTTAAACTTACACCTAAACAGGGAAATAACCAAAGCTGCATATCAGTAAAACAAAAATAATAATAATAATAAAGATCAGAACACAAATAAGAAAAAAAAAGTGGAAAAGATCAATTGGAACTAATAGCTTGTAATTTGAAAATATAAATACAACTGATAAAAGTTTTGCTGATCTCATCAAGAAAAAAAGAGGACTCAAATAAATAAAATTAGAGAAGTTACAAATGACACTATAAGAATACAATGAATCATAAGAGATTATGATAAGCAATTATATGCCTCAAATGGAAAAGCAAACATAGATGAGACAAATTCCTAGAAATGTACACTCTCAAAGACTGAATAAGGAAGAAATACAAAATATGAATAGATCAACTGCTTGTAATGAAATTCAGTCAGTAATTAAAAAAAGAAAAAAATAACAAGCCAAAACAAAGGTTGAGGACCTGATGATTTCACAGGTTAATTCTACTAAATGTTTAAAGATTAAACAACTATCCTTCACAAACTATTTTTAAAAATAGCAGAGGAAGAAATGCTTCTGTACTTATCAACTCTGGTGCAAAAATCAGACAAAAACACCACAGTAAAAGAAAATTACAAATAAATATCACTAATGAATATATATGCAAAAATTCTCAAAGAATATTAGCAAATTAGGGCTTCTGTGCTGGCCCAGAGGCTAAGAATCGATGATGCAATGCAAAGAACATAGGGTAGATCCCTGCTCTGGGAAATTTCCCCATGTTGTTATTCAGTTGTTCAGTCATAACCAACTCTTTGCAATCCCATGGACTGCAGCACACCAAGCTTCTCTGTCCTTCACATCTCCAAGATTTTGCTCAAACTCTTGACCATTTAGCCATTCAACCATCTCATCCTCTGTCCCCTACTTCTCCTCCTGCCCTCAGTCTTTCCCAGAATCAGGGTCTTTTCCAGTGAATTGGCTCATCATATTAGATGGCCAAAGTATTGCAGCTTCAGCTTCAGCATTAGTCTTTCCAAAGAATATTCAGGGTTGATTTCCTTAGGTTTGACTGGCTTGATCTCCTTGCAGTCCAAGGGACTCTCAAGAGTCTTCTCCAGCACCACAGTGCAAATGCATCAGTTCTTTGCTGCTCACCCTTCTTTATGGTCCAACTCTCACATTCATACATGACTACTAGAAAAACCATAGCTTTGACTACACAGACTTTAATCAGCAAAGTGATGAATCTATGTTTTAATATGCTGTCTAGGTTTGTCATAACTTTTCTTCCAAGGAGCAAATGTCTTTTAATCTCAAGGCTGCAGTCACCATCCACAGTGCTTTTAGAGCCTAAAAAAATAAAGTTTCCATTTTCCCCAATCTATTTGTCATGAAGTGATGGGACCTGATGCCATGATCTTAGTTTTTTGAATGTTGAGTTATAAGCCAGCTTTTTCACTCTCCACTTTCACCTTCATCAAGAGGATCTTTAATTCCTTCTCATATTCTGCCATTAGGGTGGTGTCATCTGCATATCTGAGGTTGTTGATGTTTCTCCCAGCAATCATGATTCCAGCTTGTGATTTATCCAGCCCAGCATTTCGCATGTTGTACTCTGCACAGAAGTTAAATAAGTAGGGTGACAATATACAGTCTTGACAATATTGAACCAGTCTGTTGTTCCATGTCCAGTTCTAATGGTTGCTTCTTGACTTGCATACAGGTTTCTCAGGAGGTAGGTAAGGTGGTCTGGTATTCCCGTCTGTTTAAAATTTTCCACACTTTGTTGACATCCACACAGTCAAAGGCTTTAGTGTAATCAATGAAGCAGAAATAGATGTTTTTCTGGAATTCTCTTTTTTTAGATCCAATGAATGTTGACAATTTGATTGCTAGGTCCTCTGCCTTTTCTAAATCCAACTTCTGCAACTGGAAGTACTGGGTTCACATACTGTTGATGCCTAGCTTGAAGGATTTTGAGCATTACTTTGCTGGCATGTGCAATGAGCACAGTGGCACAGTAGTTTAAACATTCTTTGGTATTGACTTTCATTGGGATTGGAAAGAAAACTGAACTTTTCCACTCTATGGTCACTGCTGTGTTTTCCAAATTTGCTGACATATTGAGTGCAGCACTTTAACAGCATCAGCTTTTAGAATTTTAAATAGCTCAGCTGGAATTCCAATACCTCCACTAGCTTTATTCGTAGTAATGCTTCCTAAGGCCCGTTTGATATCACACTCCCAGATGTCTGGCTCTAAGTGAGTGAGAACCACACCACTGTGGTTATCCACGTCAGTATTTTTTTGTACAGTTTTTCTGTGTATTCTTGCCATGTCTTCTTAATCTCTTCTGCTTCTATGTTCTTCCCTTTTCTGTCCTTTATTGTGCCCATCTTTGCATGAAATATTCCTTGGTATCTCTAATTTTCTTGAAGAGATCTCTAGCCTTTCCCATTTTATTATTTCCCTTTATTTCTTTGCATTGTGCACTTTGGAAGGCTTTCTTATCTCTCCTTGCTATTCTTTGGAACTCTGCATTCAGATGGGTATATCTTTTCCTTTCTCCTTTGCCTTTCACTTCTCTTTTCCAAGATATTTATAAACCCTCCTCAGACAACCATTTTCCCTTCTTGCATTTCTTTTTCATGGGGACAGTTTTAGTCACTGCCTCCTGTACAGTGTTACAAACCTCCATCCATAGCTCTTCAAGCACTCAAGCAAATCTAGTCCCTTGAATCTATTTGCCACTTCCACTGTATAATCATAAGGGATTTTATTTAGGTCATACCTGAATGGCTTAGTCGTTTTCCCTACTTTTTTCAATCCAAGTCTGAATTTGGTAATAAGGAATTCATGATCTGAGCTCCAGTCAATTCCAGGTCTTGTTTTTGCTGACTGTAAAGAGCATCTCCATCTTCAGCTGCAAAGAATATAATCAATCTGATTTCAGTAATGACCATCTGGTGATGTCCTTGTGTAGAGCTGTCTCTTGTGTTGTTGGAAGAGGGTATTTGCTATGACCAGTGCACTCTCTTGGCAAAACTCTGTTAGCTTTCTCCCTGCTTCATTTTACACTCCAAGGCCAAACTTGCCTGTTACACCATGTATCTCTTGTCTCCCTAATTTAAGTCCCCTATGATGAAAATGACAGGGGTTTTTGTTAGTTTTTTGTTAGTTCTAGAAGGTCTTGTAGTTCTTCATAGAACCATTCAACTTCGGCTTATTCGGCATTAGTGATTGAGGCACAGAACTTAATTACTCTGATTTTGAACTGTTTGCATTGGAAATGAACCGAGATCATTCTTTCATTTTTGAGACTGCACCCTAATATCACCTTTCCCACATACTGCACGGCAACTAAGCCCATACACCAGAACTACTGAACCTGGCTCTGGAGCCTGCGAGCCTCAACTACTGATCCCATGTGCAGAAACTACTGAAGCCCACAAGGCCTAGACCTGTGCTCCACAAGAGAAGCCACCACAATGCAAAGTCCACACATCACAACCAGAAAACAGCCTGTAGTCTCAGCAAGCAGAGAAAACCTATGCACAGCAATGAAGACTCAGTGGAGCCAAAAATAAATAAATATAACTAATATGTTTTAAAAATTAGCTAATTGAATTCAACAGTCGTTTAAAAGGGTCATACACCTTGATTAGGTAGGATTTATCCCAGGGATTCAAGTATGCTTGAATCTATAAATCAGGGTGATACACCACATAAACAAACTGGCACAAAGATTTCAATGATATTCAACATCCCTTTATGAAAAGAAAACCAACACTCTCAACAAAACATGTACGTATAATAGAAGCCATTATGTGACAAACTTATAGCCAAAATAATACTCAATGGTAAGAAACTAAAAGCATTTCCTCTGAAATCAACAACAAGACTACAATGACCACTCTTAAACTTTATTTCAACACAATACTGGATGTTCTAGCCAAGGTAATCAGAGAAGAAAAGGAAATAAAAGGAATCCTATTGGAAGGGAAATAGTAAAACTGTCATTGCAGATGATATGACATCATATATAGAAAATCCTAATAAATCAAAAAAACTATTAGAACTAATAAATGAATTCAGTAAAGTTGCAGAATTCAAAATTAATATATAGAAATCTGTTGTGTAAAAACAATGAACTATCATAAACAGAAATTAAGAAAATAATCCCACTTACAATTGTATCAAGAAGAATATAACATCTAGAAATAAATCTAAGCTTTGAGGTAAAATTCTTATTCTCAGAAAATGATATAACTGATGAAAGAAACTGAAGATGGCACAGTGAAATGAAAGATATAATGTGCTCAATGAATGAAAGATAGTAACACTTTTAAAATGATCATACTACCCAGCATAACCTACAGATTTAAAAATGCAATCTTTACTCAAGTACCAATGACATACAGAAACAGAAGAAATTATTCTACAATTTGTGTGGCATGTTCACTTATGGCTGATTCATATCAATGTATGGCAAAAACCACTACAGTATTGTAATTAGCCTCCAATTAAAATAAATTAATTAATTTAAAAATAAAATTTGTGTGGAAACACAGAAGACTCTAATAATCAAAACATTTTTGATAAAGAAGAAAAAATGTACAGGTATCACACTCACTGTTTTCAAACTATAATAATAGCTATCCTCATCAGAAGAGTATGATCCTGGCACAAAGTAGACACATAAATTAATGGATCAGAATAGAGCCCAGAAGTGTGTGCATGCTAAGTTGTTTCAGCTGTGTCTGACTCTTTGCGACCCTATGGACAGTAGCCCACCAGGCTCTTCTGTCTATGGTATTCCCCAAGCAAGATTACTGGAGTGGGTTGCCATGTCCTCCTCCAGGGGATATTCCTGACCCAGGGATTAAACCAGCATCTTTTACATCTCCTGCACTGGCAGGCAGGTTCTTTTGCACTAGTGCTACCTGGGAACCAGGAGTCTATCTGCAATGAGAGAGACCTGGGTTCAATCTCTGGGTCAGAAAGATCCGTGGAGAAGGGAATGGCTATTCATTCCAGTATTCTTGCCTGGAGAATTCCATGGACAGAGGAGCCTAATAGGCCCCAGTCTATGGGGTTGCAAAGAATCAGACATGACTGAGTGACTAACACATACATACAGAGCCCAGAAATAAACCCACACATATATGGTCATCTATGACAAAGTTTGCAAAAATACACAGTGAGGAAAAGACAGCCTCTTCAATAGATGCTTTTGGAAAAACTGGATAGCTACATGCAAAATAATCAGACTGCACTACTTTTTCAAAACATACACAAAATAAACTCAACATGGATTAAAGTAAAAGTAGGACCTAAAACTTAAAACCCAAAAATAGGACCTGAAACTATAAAACTCTCCTCAAACAAGGGAAACAGAAGCAGATGTAAACAAATGGGACTGCATCAAACTAAAAATCTTTTGCACAACAAAGGAAACTATCAACAAAACAAAAAGGAAGATGATATTTGCAAATGAGCTATCTGATAAGTAGCTAATACTCAAAATATAAAAAGAACTCATATAAAAAAAAGAACTCATATATCACATCAAAAAATCAAAAAACCTGATTAAAAAATGAGAATTGAATAGACATTTTTCCAAAGAAGGCACAATTATGGCCCACAAGCACATGCAAATATGTTTAACATCACTATTTCTTCAGTTCAGTTCAGTTCATTTCAGTCGCTCAGTGGTGTCCGACTCTTTGCGACCCCATGAATCGCAGCACGCCAGGCCTCCCTGTCCATCACCAACTCCCTGAGTTCACTCAGACTCACTATTCCTTAAGATCATGCAAATCAAAAGCATGAGATACCACCTCACACCTGTCAGAATGGCTATCATCAAAAAGACAAGAGACAACAAGTGTCAGAGAGAATGTGGAGGGAAAAAGGCAACCTCTGTACACTGTTAGGATTGTAGATAGGTCAGCCACTATAAAAAAAATCAAGAAGTTTCATCAAAAAATTAAAAATAAAACTGCCATTTGAACTAATAGGGCTTGCCTAGTGGCTCAGGAAGTAAAGAATCTGCCCGCAGTGTACTAGACCTGGGTTCAATCTCTGGGTCAGAAAGATACCTTGGAGAAGGGAATAGTTACCCACTCCAGTATTCTCGCCTGGAGAATTCCATGGACAGAGGAGCCTGGCAGGCTACAGTCCATGGAGTCGCAAAGAGTTGGACATGACTGAGTAACTAACAAATGAACTAACAATTTCACTTCTTGTTATTTATCCAAAGAAAACAAAAACACTAATTCGAGAAGACAGATGCACAAAAATATTCATTATTGCATTATTTACAATAGGCCACATATAGAAGCATCTTATGTTGCTTTAATTAATAGATGAATGGATAAAGATGATATACATATATATACATATTATATATATATATATGTAATGGAATGCTACATAAGAATATGAAATCTTGCCATTTGATCACATGGGTATATCTAGAGTATATCAGGCCAAGTGAAATAATTCAGTCAGAGAAAGACACATACCCATAACCTCACTTACAGGTAGGATCTAAAAAACAAAGAAATCCCAACAAAACAAAATACAAACTCATAGATACAGAGAACAAATTGGTGGTTGCCAGAGGAAATATGGAGATGGAGATGGTGGGCAACATAGGGGAAGGGGTTAAGAGGTTCAAACCTCTAGTTAAATAATAAATAATTTTTAGGGATATAATGTATAGTTTAAAGAATATAGTTAATAGTGTAATAACTTCATATGGGGTCAGATAGTTACTCGACATGTGGTAGTGGTCATTTCATAAGCAAATGTCAAAACACTATGTGGTAGTACATCTGAAACTAACACAATATTGTACCTCATCAATATGTCAATGAAAAAGAAAAGGTAGAAATGGGTATATGAACTGATTACACATAGAAACATTTGTATATATTATAAAGAGTAAAATATGTATGTATGAATAAAATATGTATGCCCATAGGCATACACACCCTCATAAAAAAGACACATAGTAATGGATTTTTGTACTAGTCAGTTGATATTGAAGGATCTGGTCCTTCAATATCTGGTTTATTGAAATGACAATTGTTTTTTACATGGCATCTCAATTGCCCTAGTGGTTAGAGTAAGTTCCATGGGCCTGCCTCACTGCCATCTGTATCTCTTGTTCCTGGATGCTTGAGTCTGAGCATTAAAGGTATGTCAGAACACTCATAAGCCATTTAGTGAGTCAATGAAATATATGCTCCAGCAGTTTCTTAGGAAAACAATTTTCTATATATTGCACTTCCAATATTATTAAAGACAAACTACATGATTTCTACATTTACCAGAGACTAGTCTATCATGAAATACAAATAGACACAATAGGTAGACACACACACATGCAGACACAGACACACGGCCATGCACACAAACATAAGACAAATGTACACATGTACACACACAAACTAACATTCTTTCTGTTTCTCAGAATGATACGTTGAGTGACGTAAAATCATCAGGGTATGTGAGACATCACAGGTGAAAATTCAACTGGTTGTGAGCTTTTACTATATATTCCAAGCCATCAGGGGCTTGGGCTATTGAACATTACAATAGAGGCAGACTTAAAAAATAGTTTTCTAGCCAACTGGATTTGAGAGTTTATTGTTGCTTCAGTCCTTGCTCCATTTTCCCACAGGAAAACATACCAACTTACACTATTTCTAACTGTCAACTCCGATCCCCTGATCCCTGACACAGCCTGTATTCCAGAGCTAGTCATATTTGGATAAATGCTTTGAAAGGCTGACTACATTCATGACTGAAGGGCTGGCTCTTTACACTTGCATGTCCTCATTTGTTTGTGTTGTGGTGTTGAAGACTCTTGAGAGTCCCTTGGACTGCAAGGAGATCCAACCAATCAATCCTAAAGGAGATCAGCCCTGGGTGTTCATTGGAAGTACTGATGCTGAGGCTAAAACTCCAATACTTTGGCCACCTTGTGTGAAGAGTTGACTCACTGGAAAAGACCCTGATGCTGGGAGGGATTGAGGGCAGGAGGAGAAGGGGATGACAAAGGATGAGATGGCTGGATGGCATCACCAACTCAATGGACATGAGTTTGGGTAAAGTCCGGGAGTTGGTGATGGACAGGGAGGCTTGGCATGCTGTGATTCATGGAGTCGCAAAGAGTCGGAGACTGAACTGAACTGAAAGCCCTAAGAAGTGAAGTAACTTTTCCAGGGTCACACAGCATCATAGTAGATGCATGATTTGGTGATTTGATGGACATCCCACACCTGGACAGCTTTCAGACACAATCAAATGTGTTGAGCACCATGCTAGTGAATTTCATAATATATCATATAATTTACTATTACAATAATTTCCTAAGGTAGATATAATCCTATTTTACAGATTGGAAATTGCCTAGCTGGCAAATGGAAGGATATGGACAAGAACCTACGTCTCTACATTGACCTTCCAGTGATAGATCTGTGCCAAGTCTGCCTCTCTAGAATCCTTGATTAAAGTGAAAATACACCTGAGAACTATGGTCTTAGAAGCTAATATCCCAGTTACTAAACCTGGTTCAGGAGGATTAGTTGATAATTGGACTGAGATGTTGTGCTTAAAGGCAGATTTTGATGGTGAAATTGAAACTGTGCAACTCAGGACTCAAACCTGGCAGGAACCTAGATTGGGGACTTGAACCCATGGTCTTTTAACTGAGATCACACACCTGGTCTCAGGACCTAATGAAGCTCAAGTTCTTTATGTCTCATTGCAGAAAGAATTCGGTGAGATAAGAAGTGATAGGTAAGATGTAGATTTATTTAGAGAGGAACACAATCCACAGACAGACATGGGCCATTTCAGAAAGTGGCAGGCCTCAAAATGGTTAGTTTTTAAGGACTGGATGATTTCAAAGGCCAATGAGTGGAGGATTATTTCAATAATTTCAGGGAAGGGACAGGGATTTCAAGGAATTGGGCCACAGCCCACGATTTGGCCTTTTATGGTTAGCCTCAGAACAGTCACTGTGCTGGTCAGTTCAGTTCAGTCATTCAGTCGTGTCCTACTCTTTGCAACCCCATGGACTGCAGCACACCATGCTTCCCAGTCCCTCACCAACTCCTGGAGCTTGCTCCAACTTATGTCCATCGAGTCAGTGATACCATCTAACAATCCCATCCTCTGTTGGCCCCTTGTCCTCCTGCCTTCAATGTTTCCCAGCATCAGGGTCAGGTTCTTCACATCAGGTGGCCAAGCACTGGAGCTTCAACTTCAGCATCAGTCCTTCCAATGAATAGTCAGGACTGATTTCCTTTAGGATTGACTGGTTGGATCTCCTTGCAGTCCAAGGGACTCTCAAGAGTCTTTTCCAACACCACATTTCAAAAACGTCAGTTCTATGGCATTCAACTTTCTCTGGGCTTCCCTAGTGACTCAGTGGTAAAGAATCAGTCTGCAAAGCGGGAGACCTGGGTTTGATCCCTGGATTGAGAAGATCCCCTGGAGAAGGGAATGGCTACCCACTCCAGTATTCTGGGCTGGAGAATTCCATGGACAAAGGAGGTTTATAAATTTGGGCTTCCCTGATAGCTCAGTTGGTAAAGAATCTACTTGCAGTGCAGGAGACCCCAGTTCAACTCCCGAGTTGGGAAGATCTACTAGAGGAGAGATAGGCTACCCATTCCAGTACTCTTGGGCTTCCCCTGTGTCTCAGTTGGTAAAGAATCTGCGCACAATGTGGGAGACCTCCAGTATTCTGGCCTGGAGAACTCCATGGACTACATAGTCCATGAGGTCACAAAGAGTCAGACATGACTGAGCGACTTTCACTTTCAGCTTTCTTTATGGTCAAACTCTCACATCCATACATAACCACTGGAAAAACCATAGCTTTGACTAGACGGACCTTTGTTGGCAAAGTACTGTCTCTGCTTTTTAATATACTGTCTAGGTTAGTCACAGCTTTTCCTCCAAGGAGCAAGCATCCTTTAATTTCATGGCTTCAGTCAATACCTGTCATGATTTTGGAGCCCAAGAAAATAAAGTCTGTCACTGTTTCCATTGTTTCCCCCATCTATTTGCCATGAAGTGTTGGGACTGGATACCATCATCTTAGTTTTTTGAATGTTGAGTTCTGAGCCAGGTTTTTCACTCTCCTCTTTCACTTTCATCAAGAGGCTCTTTAATTCCTCTTGTTAAATACATGCTAATGTATCACAATAAGCATATAATGAGGCTCAAGGTCCACTGACATCTTGGACCCAGTTGGTTCTAATCAGTTTTTGTTATATCATACCATGGCTATGTCAATTTTTAAAGGTTGCACCCTGCCCCCCCCCCCGCCTCCTGTTTCAAAATGGCAGAGTATAAACTACTTATTTCATAACTTTGCCTTGAGTTATTCCTATTCCATAATACTGTGTGGTAGTCTAGTAGAGGAGCCAAAGGAAAACCAATTGCCAGATAACAGATAAGTCTGGAGAAAATAAGTACACCTCCTCTCCATTCCCTTTCAAGAGAGCCCTATTTAGAAATAGGTTTACCCTAAAACCCTCAGAGAAACTCATTTTCTAGTGAACAGGACAAGGTTCCTCCAGGCAGGCTTATCGCTTTTTGGCCTCTATAAAAGGATAATATATTTGTGCTGAATCCATAATTAACTGGGAAGAGTATAATATTCATTATTTCGCTCAGTTGTTAATCAGTAGATTGTTTCCCTCATGCACCCTTCTCCTTGCACACCAACCTGTCAGACTCTAGTAATTGTTGCTTGAACAGGTTTGGGTAAATGTCTCCAAGGAGGACCAACTCTCTTGTTCCATTAGTGAGAACACATATAGATCATTTGCAGTGCTAATCCAGGGCTAAAATCAATTATGTCTCTTGTATTTAAAAATTAAATTGACTTGCCATGGGAGTAGAATGAAGGAAAAATACATTCCTTCTATTATGGGTAATTACAATTGTAAAACATTTTCCTTTGGAATGTAATTGATGCCTGCAGAGGCTGAAGTGGGAGAGCTTGAAATGTTTAGTGGAAATGTTGAGCTTTCTTTCAGATTTTTCTTTGGGTTTTTATTTCCCACCATTCCTCAGCCTTATTCTTCCTCTTCATGTTAAAGCTAATATAAAATTGTGAGGTTCTCTAAGCCTTCTCAACTTTCAAAGAATCCTAACTGTAATTTAGGGCATAAGGAGGAAAAACCAATGCGGAAAAAAAAAGAGAGAGAGCTAATTATGCCTATAATCATTTACTGAAAATTTCAATCTCACTAATATTTATTTAGTGTTGATTGTGTGGCAAGGTCTGAGGTGCTGTGGGAAAGTGAAAGAAAGTGAGAGTGTGAGTTGCTTAGTCATGTCCAACTCTCTGTGACCCCATGGACTTCAGCCCATCAGGCTCCTTTGTCCATAGAGTTCTCCAGGCAAGAATACTGGAGTGGATTGCCTTCTCCAGGGGATCTTCCCAACCCAGGGATCGAACCCAGGTCTTCTGCATTGCTATCTGAGCCTCCAGGGTCATGGGAAATACACACACAAATGACATGGTCTTTGCTATCAAAGTCTTTGGTTTTGATGAATGATATCAAAATCATATAAGTTATATGAAAATAAGCAGTTTTTTTTTTTTCATTGAAGAGGTAATTATTGACCAAGAATAGACATTCTAATACTTTGGGAGGTCAGTAAATTAGGAGATTACAGAATTGATTATGAATCTCCTCTGAGACTTTATTCTCATACTTGTCTTATTTCCTTCCTCAGAAATGCCATCACTTTTCATAACTGCAATGATTCCATTTTAGGAGTATTTTGATTGCAAAAAAACAGTAACCAACTAACTCTGAATGGCTACATATAAGGTTGCTATGAGACAGGAAGGAAGGAGGCAGGGTACAACTATTAAAATAATGAGTAGGGGATACAGCTGTTGTAA
The DNA here is from genome assembly GCF_042477335.2 of Ovis canadensis. Classification (NCBI taxonomy): domain Eukaryota; kingdom Metazoa; phylum Chordata; class Mammalia; order Artiodactyla; family Bovidae; genus Ovis; species Ovis canadensis. The sequence goes on along the minus strand of NC_091267.1, from coordinate 57,430,839 downwards.
AATAATCAGGATGTACCAAAAACCAACTGGAATCAGCTAAAATCAAGATGGCATCAAGAATCGCTTGGCCATTAGCTCATTATATCTTCATTTGTTAGGGAAATTAAATAGTCCTATTTAGGCTTCAGAGACAAAGCAGAGCAGGCCTCTGACCTTGCTTCTAACCTGCCTGGACACTGCCCTGGCCATCTACTGTGAGTGCAAGTCTTGCAATACCATAGATAAGATACGGACAAATCTTGAAATTGTTGAGGCCCTGGAGAGGGTCTGGCCTACCAAGCTCCAGGCTTAACAACATTCCAAGCTTTACAAGATAAAATAAACTTCATTAACATGAAACCAGAGCTACAGTTTGCTCATAGATTGACAATGATATCATTTGCTTCCTAGGTGGGAACTGCAGTTTCTGAAGTCTTACCCACGAAGCAGATGCACTGCCTGGGACCTTTTGCCAATTACAACTCCAGATGTGCTATGTCAAGGGACTTCCCAGGGCTGTTTGAGTCTGGATGTTGCTCAGAACCCAATTTGGTGATGTATCCTTTGCTGTTTCTATTTCTCTTTACTTTTAATCTTAGTATATTGAAAGTAAGTTAGATAATTCTCTAATAAGTATTGGTATCATTTATTTGTATAGAATAAGTAGCTTATTTTGTTAACAAATCCTTTGAACTTCAGATAAAAGTGAAACTTCTGCAAAACATCACTATAACACTAAAAGTCACCACCACTCATGCTATGACAGTTCCAAAAATTACCAAAAAGGACCAAAAAGCAGGCAGGAGCCCAATTCCTAGAAATCCCCACCCCTTCATTGAAATACTCTATTCCTGCCACTCAAATTACCCAACCATAAAAACTAACCACTCCCACACCCTGTGGCCACTCTCCCTTTCTGAAGGAACCACATTCTGCTTATATCTCCCTAAATATATTTGCTTTCACTTTACCTTGGTTGCTCTTGAAATTTTTTCCTGTGTGAAGCCAAGGTCCCTCACTTGACAACTTGTCTCAGGGACTAGAGCATGTCCTGGAATGTGACGTTTCTCTCTGCTGCAAGAGTTATCTAAAATATGGGCTACCCAGTTAAATATGAAATTGAGACTGTTCATAAACAAGATAGCAGGCCCCAAATGGGGTTGTGTATGCTAAATCTCATCAAAAAATACAAAATTATTTACTATTTCAGATCTCCCAGAAATGGACTCTTAAACCATCAGGAAGAATCACCTGATCAGCACTAGTTATATAATTTGTCTGATAGATTCCTGCCATCCCCTAAAGACAGTAAGCTTGCAATAATCAACCCACTTTTTCTTTTTTTTTTTTTTTTTTTGGTCTTGATAGTTCTTATTATGGCCTTCACTTGTGGCTCAGATAGTAAAGAATCTGCCTGCAATGCAGGAGACCTGAGTTTGATCCCTAGTTTGGGAAGATTCCCTGCTGAAAGGAATGGCTACCCACACCAGTATTCTTCCCTGGAGAATTCCATGAACAGAGAAGCCTGGCCAGGCTACAGTCCAGTGTTGCAAAGAATCAGACATGACTACGCAATTTAACACTTTCACTTTTTTCATCAGTTCAGTTCAGTCATCCAATAGAGTCCAACTTTTTGAGACCCCATGGACTGCAGCACGCCAGACATCCCTGTCCATTACCAACTCTCAGAGCCTGCTTAAAATTATGTCCATCAAGTCAGTGATGCCATCCAACCATCTCATCCTCTGTTGTCCCCTTCTCCTCCTGCCTTCAATCTTTCCCAGCATCAGGGTCTTTTCCAATGAGTCAGCTCTTCCCATCAGGTGGCCAAAGGATTGGAGTTTCAGCTTCAGCATCAGTCCTTCCAATGAATATTCAGGACTGATTTCCTTTAGGATAGACTGGCTTGATCTCCTTGCAGTTTAAGGGACTCTCAAGTGTCTTCTCCAAAACCACAACTCAAAAGCATCATTTTTACGCACTCATCTTTCTTTATACACCAACTCTCACATCCATACATGACTACTGGAAAAACCATAGCTTTGACAGACAGACCTTTGTCGACAAAGTAATGTCTCTGCTTTTTAACATGCTATCTAGGTTGGTAATAGGTTTTCTTCCAAGGAGCAAACATCTTTTAATTTCGTAGCTGCAGTCACCATCTGCAGTGATTTTGGAGCCCCAAAAAATAAAGTCTGTCACTGTTTCCATTGTTTCCCCATCTATTTGCCATGAAGTGATGGAACCAGATGCCATGATCTTAGTTTTCTGAATGTTGAGCTTTAGGCCAACTTTTTCACTCTCCTCTTTCACTTTCATCCAGAGGCTCTTTAGTTCTTCACTGCCATAAGGGTGGTGTTATCTGCATATCTGAGGTTATTGATATTTTTCCTGGCATTCTTGATTCCAGCTTGTGCTTCTTCCAGCCTGGCATTTCTCATGATGTACTCTGCATAGAAGTTAAATAAGCAGGGTGACAATATACAGCCTTGATGTACTCCTTTCCCAATTTAGAACCAGTCTGTTGTTTCATGTCCATTTCTAACTGTTGCTTCTTGACCTGCATACAGATTTCTCAGGAGGCAAGTAAAGTGGTCTGGTATTCGCATCTCTTTAAGAATTTTCCACAGTTTGTCATGACCTACACAGTCAAAGGCTTTAATGTAGTCAATGAAGCAGAAATAGATGTTTTTCTGGAACTCTCTTGCTTTTTCGATGATCCAGCAGATGTTGGCAATTTGATCTCTTGTTCCTCTACCTTTTCTAAATCCAGCTTGAATATCTGGAAGTTCATGGTTCAAGTACTGTTGAAGCCTGGCTTGGAGAATTTTGAGAATTACTTTGCTAATGTATGAGATGAGTGTAACTGTGCAGTAGTTTGAACATTCTTTGGCACTGACCTTCTTTGGGATTGGAATGAAAACTGACCTTTTCCAGTCCTGTGGCCACTGCTGAGTTTTCCAAATTGTTGGCATATTGAGTCCAGCACTTGCACAGCATCAACTTTTAGGATCTGAAATAGCTCAACTGGAATTCCATCATCTCCACCTGCTTTGTTCGTAGAGACATTTCCTAAGGCCCACTTGACTTCGCATTCCAGGATGTCTGGCTCTAGGAGAGTGATCACACCATCGTGGTTATCTGGGTCATGAAGATTTTTTGTATAGTTCTTCTGTGTATTCTTGCCACCTCATCTTAATATCTTCTGCTTCTGTTAGACCCATACCGTTTTGGTCTTTTATTGTGCCCATCTTTGCATGAAATATTCCCTTGGTATCTCTAATTTTCGTGAAGAGATCTCTAGTCTTTCCCATTCTATTGTTTTCCTCTATTTCTTTGCATTTATCATTAAGGAAGGCTTTATCTCTCCTTGCTATTCTTTGGAACTCTGCATTCAAATGGGTATATCTTTCCTTTTCTTCTTTGCCTTTAGCTTCTCTTCCTTTCTCAGTTATTTGTAAGGCCTCCTCAGACAGTCATTTTGCCTTTTTGCATTTCTTTTTTCATAGCCCTTGTTATAACCCTGCTTCCTTCTGCCTATAAAAGTCCTCAGAACTCTAATCTATCTGCTAGATGGTATGCTGCCTGATTAAAAGAAATTTTTGCTCAAATAAACTCCTCAAATTTTTAATGTCTCAGTGTTTCTTTTTTTTTTCAGTGTTTCTTTTAATATGACATTGACTAAAAAATATAGTCAGAACCTGAAAGTAGAGTTATTTTATTTGATGGGAATATTTAGGACTCTGAGCCCAGGAGACAGCATCTCAGTAATTCTGAGAAAACTGCTCCAAGGAGACAGGAAGGGAAGTCAGGCTATATACAGGTTTGCAACAAAGAGAGCAAGCAGTCTGAACATCAAAGATCAGGCATCAAGTCAAAGAATTTAGCATTCTTTAATGGGAAGACGCAAGCCTTGGGCTCACTGAAATCATTCCTTTCATATGCACGTTAGCTACCTGGGGCCAATCCCCTTTCCTAGTTCACCTTGCTTCCTACTTTCCCCCAGCTCCTCAGCAGTCACAGGCAGTGTGGGGTGGCAGCATCCGCTGGATCACAATTTGGGGAACCCTCATTCACATTTGGAGGCCAGAAATCACTAATGCCTGTGACATTTCTTGTTTATTAATATGGCAGGAGATATTTTCATTTCACAAAAATAAACTAGTAGAGGTATTTTCTAAGTATGCTGATGCTGCTAAGTCACTTCAGTCTTGTTCGACTCTGTGAGACCCTATAGACAGCAGCCCACCAGGCTCCCCCATCCCTGGGATTCTCCAGGCAAGAACACTGGAGTGGGTTGCCATTTCCTTCTCCAATGCATGAAAGTGAAAAGTGAAATTGAAGTTGCCCAATCGTGTCCAACCCTTCACGATCCCATGGACTGCAGCCTACCAGGCTCCCCGGCACAAGGGATTTTCCAGGCAAGAGTACTGGAGTGGAGTGCCAGTAGAGGTATTTTCTGAGTATGCCACAAATATTACATGAGACTGCTGCTAAGTCACTTCAGTCGTGTCCGCTTCTGTGCAACCACATAGACGGCAGCCCACCAGGCTCCCCCATCCCTGAGATTCTCCAGGCAAGAACACTGGAGTAGGTGGCCATTTCCTTCTCCAATGCATGAAAGTGAAAAGTGAAAGTGAAGTTGCTCAGTCATGTCCGACTCTTAGTGACCCCATGGACTGCAGCCTACCAGGCTCCTCCATCCCTGGGATTTTCAAGGCAAGAGTATTGGAGTGAGGTGCCATTTCCTTCTCCAATTACATAAGACATACTGAAATAAATGTATTTATTGTTTATATGAACTTCACATGTAACTAGGAATTCTACATATTGTCAAATACAACAAATCTATTTACGTAAAGACAGCCAATTATTATTAGGATATATGTGTCTCAGTTCAGTTCAGTTCACTCAGTCGTGTCCAACTCTTTGCGACCACATGAACCACAGCACGCCAGTCCTCCCTGTCCATCACCAGCTCCCAGAGTCCACCCAAACCCATGTCCATTGAGTCAGTGATGCCATCCAACCATCTCATCCTCTGTCATCCCCTTTTCCTCCTGCCCCTAATCTTTCCCAGCATCAGGGTCTTTTCCAATGAGTCAGCTCTTTGCATCAGGTGGCCAAAGTATTGGAGTCTCAGCTTCAGCATAGTCCTTCCAATGAACACCCAGGACTGATCTCCTTTAGGAGGGACTGGTTGGATCTCCTTGCAGTCCAAGGGACTCTCAAGAGTCTTCTCCAACACCACAGTTCAAAAGCATCAATTCTTTGGCACTCAGCTTTCTTCACAGTCCAACTCTTACATCCATACATGACCACTGGAAAAACCATAGCCTTGACTAGATGGACTTTTGTTAGCAAAGTAATGCCTCTGCTTTTTAATATGCCATCTAGGTTGGTCATAACTTTCCTTCCAAAGAGCAACCACCTATTAATTTCATGGCTGCAATCACCATCTGTGATTTTGGAGCCCAGAAAAATAAAAGTCAGCCACTGTTTCCACTGTTTCCCCATCTATTTGCAATGAAGTGATGGGACCGGATGCCATGATCTTTGTTTTCTGAATGTTGAGCTTTAAGCCAACTTTTTCACTCTCCTCTTTCACTTTCATCAAGAGGCTTTTTTTTCTTCGCTTTCTGCCATAAGGGTGGGGTCATCTGCATATCTGAGGTTATTGATATTTCTGCTGGCAGTCTTGATTCCAGCTTGTGCTTCCTCCAGCCCAGCATTTCTCATGATGTACTCTGCATATAAGTTAAATAAGCACGATGAAAATATACAGCCTCAATGTACTCCTTTTCCCATTTGGAACCAGTCTGTTGTTTCATGTCCAATTCTAACTGTTGCTTCCTGACCTGCATACAGGTTTCTCAAGAGGCAGGTCAGGTGGTCTGGTATTCCCATCTCTTTCAGAATTTTCCACAGTTTATTGTGACCCACACAGAGGCTTTGGCATAGTCAATAAAGCAGAAATAGATATTTTTCTGGAACTCTCCAGGAAATCAAAGGGCAGAGTTGCAGCTTGACCTCAGAAATAGAGGGCACAGAATGCTCTTTCTCTGTCTCCCATCTCTGTTTCTCTTTATGTGTCTGCTTTATTCTTGGCTTTTGCTCCAGGCAAATTGTCTTTATTTACCAATGCCGGTCATGGAAAGTAGACATCACTATTTCAATCTCATTTTTTTGGAGATTTATACTGGAACTGCTAAATGCAACTCCAAATTTCTGGACAAAAATATTGATTGAACAACCTTTTGACAGTTTCCCACTCTTGGAACACTGTGAGGTTAATCTCATATTTTACAAATATGACAACTCCTGTAAAGTCTTTTGCGTTAATAGGCAGTCCTCATAAAAGCGGTGACTGTAGGAGAAAAAATGGTCACACACAAAAAAATTGGTGTCAATTACAACTTTTTAAATTAGTGAGCCCCAAAATTTGAAAAACTCAGCAGTGGCCACAGGACTGGAAAAGGTCAGTTTTCATTCCAATCCCAAAGAAAGGCAATGCCAAAGAACGCTTAAACTACTGCACAATTGCACTCATCTCACACGCTAGTAATATAATACTCAAAATTCTCCAAGCCAGGCTTCAGCAGAGAAGGCAATGGCAACCCACTCCAGTACTCTTGCCTGGAAAATCCCATGGACGGAGGAGCCTGGTAGGCTGCAGTCCATGGGGTCGCTAAGAGTCAGACATGACTGAGCAACTTCACTTTCACTTTTCACTTTCATGCATTGGAGAAGGAAATGGCAACCCACTCCAGTGTTCTTGCCTGGAGAATCCCAGGGACGGGGGAGCCTGGTGGGCTGCCGTCTATGGGGTCGCACAGAGTTGGACATGACTGAACTGACTTAGCAGCAGCAGCAGCAGCAGGCTTCAGCAATACGTGAACTGTGAACTTCCAGACATTCAAGCTGGTTTTAGAAAAGGCAGAGGAACCAGAGATCAAATTGCCAACATCCATTGGATCATCGAAAAAGCAAGAAGGTTCCAGAAAAACATCTATTTCTGCTTTATTGACTATGCCAAAGCCTTTGACTGTGTGGATCACAATAAACTGTGGAAAATTCTGAAAGAGATGGGAATACCAGACCACTTGGTCTGCCTCTTGAAAAACCTATGGCAGGTCAGGAAGCAACTGTTAGAACTGGACATGAAACAACAGACTGGTTCCAAATAGGAAAAGGAGTATATCAAGGATGTATATTTTCATCCTGCTTATTTAACTTAAATGCAGAGTACATCATGAGAAATGCTGGGCTTGAAGAAGTGCAAGCTGCAATCAAGATTGCTGGGAGAAATATCAATAACCTCAGATATGCAGATGACACCACCCTTCTTGCAGAAAGTGAAGAGGAACTAAAAAGCCTCTTGATGAAAGTGAAAGAGGAGAGTGAAAAAGTTGGCTTAAAGCTCAACATTCAGAAAACAAAGATCATGGCATCCGGTCCCATCACTTCATGGCAAATAGATGGGGAAACAGTGGCTGACTTTATTTTTCTGGGCTCCAAAATCACTGCAGATGGTGATTGCAGCCATGAAATTAAAAAACACTTCCTTGGAAGGAAAGTTATGACCAACCTAGATAGCATATTAAAAAGCAGAGATATTACTTTGCCAACAAAGATCCGTCTAGTCAAGGCTATGGTTTTTCCAGTGGTTATGTATGGATGTGAGAGTTGGACTGTGAAGAAAGCTGAGTGCCAAAGAATTGATGCTTTTGAACTGTGGTGTTGGAGAAGACTCTTGAGAGTCCCTTGGACTGCAAGGAGATCCAACCCATCCATCCTAAAGACCAGTCTTGGGTGTTCATTGGAAGGACTGATGCTGAAGCTGAAACTCAAATACTTTAGCCACCTCATGCGAAGAGCTGACTCATTGGAAAAAACCATGGTGCTGGGAGCGATTGGGGGCAGGAGGAAAAGGGGACAACAGAGGATGAGATGGTTGGATGGCATCACCGTCTCAATGCACATGAGTTTGGGTGAACTCCGGGAGTTTGTGATGGACAGGGAGGCCTGGCATGCTGCATATCATGGGGTCGCAAACAGTTGGACACAACTGAGCAACTGAACTGAACTGAATATATATTATTGTAAAATCTCTTTTAGAATTTCTACTTGCTAGAATAATTTAAATTCTTTGAATAACTTGAAATCCTTTGTCATCTTAAAATCACCCTAGTTAAAAACTGTTATCTTTAAAAAAAAAAAAAACCTGTTATCTTCAGTTTTGTATTAAAATTGGCATTCTCATTTAATTTCTTTTTGTCTGAATGTGACAGTATCACATTCCCCTCATTGCCTTCAAGTCATTACTGACTCTTCTCCTTTACTTTTAGTCTCTCACATATTTTCAGTCTCCAAACTCTAATATTTCCATCATGATACTTTTGAAACTTGATTCTTTTTTCTTCTCCATATTACATAATTCTGTAATTCTACTTGCTCCTTCATCACTTGTTTATAAATTACTTGGGTTGTGTAATGCCTTTCATATTTGGACTCTTTTCAAAAGAATATACACATATTAGTTTTAGATTAGTTTTTTGTTTTTTAAGCAGGTGACATATTCCATCTTCTCTAATTCAAGAATAAGTCACTACCATTTACAGACTCCAGAATGGTAAATGGAATAATTCTTACTTGAAAACTTAGCTCCTTGATTTAGAATAAATTCTAAGTTTATTTTCCTTATGTCCTAGGGCTACTATCAAGATTAAATCCTCCAAATTTGTTGGCTATGGTTTTTAGCACCTTATTTGTGTTTTCTGAAGGTACATATTAATATCAATATTCAAAGTTTAAACCTAATTTTTCAAACTGCTCACCAGCCTTTTTTTCCTGCTATTTATTTATACAAACTTTCTTCTTGATAAAACTAACCTATGCAAAGTCTTCTAAACACAACTTGGACATTGTTAACTCTATGCTTTTGCATATAATACTACGGTACCTAAAATATCCTCTGTTCTCTTATTTTCTTATTGTAGTATTACCTATTTGGTGAGGGCTACCTGAAGCTCTGTGACTTTCACAAAGCCTGTGACAGTTTCAGCCCTCAGTAATATCTCCTTTCTTCAAGAAATTTTGATATCTACAGTCTTTTATATTTAAATAAGAATCTAATAATTTTACTTTATTAATGATTTCAAAACACATATCCTATTAATACTAACCAGAATTGAAAGAGACACATGTACCCCAATGTTCATTGCAGCACTGTTTATAATAGCCAGGACATGGAAGCAACCTAGATGTCCATCAGCAGATGAATGGATAAGAAAGCTGTGGTACATATATACCACGGAGTATTACTCAGCCTTCAAAAAGAATACATTTGAATCAGTTCTAATGAGGTGGATGAAACTGAAGCCGATTATACAGAGTGAAGTAAGCCAGAAAGAAAAACACCAATACAGTATACTAACACATATATATGGAATTTAGAAAAGTGGTAATGATAACCCTGTATGCGAGACAGCAAAAGAGACACAGATGTATAGAACAGTCTTTTGGACTCTGTGGGAGAGGGAGAGGGTGGGATGATTTGGGAGAATGGCATTGAAACATGTATAATATCATATAAGAAACAAATCGCCAGTCTAGGTTCGATGCAGGGTACAGGATGCTTGGGGCTGGTGCACTGGGATGACCCAGAGGGATGGTGTGGGAAGGGAGGTGGGAGGGGGGTTCGGGATTGGGAATACGTGTACCCCCGTGGTGGATTCATGTTGATGTGTGGCAAAACCAATACAATATTGTAAAGTTAAAAATTAATAATAATAATAAATTTAAAAAATAAAATAAAAATTAAATTTATCTCAACTCTACTAGAGAATGTGGCAAAAAAAAAAAAATACTAAATATATTTCAGACTCCAGCATAGAAGAGACTATAGTTTCTATATCTTTACATGTTTAATAAAATACAAGTATCTAATTAATTGGTATAATTATAGAATTGAATACAGTTCATCAGGTTAAAAGCACAAGACACTAGACAGTTTCAAAATAGTTTAATATGCCCTCTCTGAAAATAAAAAGAAGTAGAAACATAGTAATTTGGAATACCTTTCATACAGTTGTCCTATACTTCCTATTTACAAATTTACAGTCAGAAGTCTTTTTTAATCACCCTCCAGAAATTTTACTCTATTGATTTTTTTTATTTTATTAAGAAAAGTGATCAATAAAAATAGATCTATCAATCTCTTTAACAACTGGTGCTGGGAAAACTGGGCAACTACTTGTAAAAGAATGAAACTAAAACACTTTCTAACTCCATACACAAAAATAAACTCAAAATGGATTAAAGATCTAAACGTAAGACCAGAAACTATAAAACTCCTAGAGGAAAACACTCTCAGACATAAATCACAGCAGGATCCTCTATGACCCACCTCCCAGAGTATTGGAAATAAAAGCAAAAGTAAGCAAATGGGACCTAATTAAACTTAAAAGCTTTTGCACAGCAAAGGAAACTATAAGCAAGGTGAAAAGGCAGCCTTCAGAATGGGAGAAAATAATAGCAAATGAAAGAAAGTGAAGTCACTCAGTTGTGTCCGACTCTTTGCAACCTCGCGGACTGTAGCCCACCAGGCTCCTCCATCCATGGGATTCTCCAGGCAAGAATACTGGAGTCTGTTGACATTTCCCTTCTCCAGGGGATCTTCCCGACCCAGGGATTGAACCCAGGTCTCCTTCATTGCAGGCAGACGCTTTAACCTCTGAGCCACCAGAGAAGCCCCAATAGCAAATGAAGCAACTGACAAAGAATTAATCTCAAAAATATACAAGCAACTCCTGCAGCTCAATTCCAGAAAAATAAATGACCCAATCAAAATATGGGCCAAAGAACTAAATAGACATTTCTCCAAAGAAGACATACAGATGGCTAACAAACACATAAAAAGATGCTCAAATCACTCATTATCAGAGAAATGCAAATCAAAATACAATGAGGTACCATTTCATGCCAGTCAGAATGGCTGCTATTCAAAAGTCCACAAGCAATAAATGCTGGAGAGGGTGTGGAGAAAAGGGAATCCTCTTACACTGTTGGTGGGAATGCAAACTAGTACAGCCACTATGGAGAACAGTGTGAAGATTCCTTAAAAAACTGCAAATAGAACTGCCATATGACCCAACAATCCCACTGCTGGGCATACACACTGAGGAAACCAGAACTGAAAGAGACATGTATACCCCAATGTTCATCGCAGCACTGTTTATAATAGCCAGGACATGGAAGCAACCTAGATGTCCATCAGCAGATGAATGGATAAGAAAGCTGTGGTACATATACACAACGGAATATTACTCAGCCATTAAAAAGAATACATTTGAATCAGTTCTAATGAGGTGGATGAAACTGGAGCCTATTATACAGAGTGAAGTAAGCCAGAAAGAAATACACCAATACAGTATACTAATGCATATATGTGGAATATAGAAAGATGGTAACAATAACCCTATATGAGAGACAGCAAAATGACTGAGCAACTGAACTGAACTGAAAAGAGACACAGATGTATAGAACAATCTTTTGGACTCTATGGGAGAGGGCAAGAATGGGATGATTTGGGAGAATGGCACTGAAACATGTATATTATTATATGTGAAATGGATCGCTAGTCCAGGTTCGATGCATGAGACAGGGTGCTCGGGGCTGGTGCACTGGGATGACCCAGAGGAATGGTATGGGGAGGAAGGTGGGAGGGGGGTTCAGGATAGGGAACACATGTATACCCATGGTGGATTCATGTCAATGTATGGCAAAAACCACTACAATATTGTAAAGTAACTAGCCTCCAATTAAAATAAACTAAATTTATATTTTCAAAAACAGATCTATCATCAAAGGCCAATTTGGTTGACCTAAACTAGTTTAGACAATCTCATCACTTCTATGGTGGTGACAGTGAGGACTATGCTCATCAATGTATGAGCCTTCTCTGGCCACAGAGATGGGCAGTGAGCTTCAACAGAAGACAATCAGCATGACACCCAGAGACACAGATCATGAAATTATTGAGAAGAGAAATAAATCAATTTGCTACTGGTGACTGCTTTGTGACCTGAGGCTACCAAATTGAGGATGAAGCTGACATTCCAAAGATGCCAGAGGCAGTGAGCGAACAACAGAGAAATGAAGTCAAAACCCTGAAACATATAACCCTGAACTTAAAAATTCTAAACTTTCTATCAAATATGAGCAAATATCTACCTCTTTTGTTTAAACAAGTTTGATGTGAGTTTATTATTACCTGTGATGACAAACATTTAATTACCATACATAAGTGTATCATTTTATATTTTATGTTGTATTTATAGGTTTTATTTATTTTGCTCCTATATTGCAATCTGTGAGCTAAATGCACAAATACTATTTATCCTTATTTTACAGAAAAGAATTCGGAAGTTCAAGGAGGTTAGAAGATTTTATTAAAATAAGAAGCTTGCTTAAGCTTTTAGCTCAGGATTTTGGAAATTCATCACAATGTTCTTTATATATTGTTACTGTTCAGTCACTCAGTCATGTCCACTCTTTGTGACCCCATGGACTACAGTATGTCAGGCTTCCCTGTCCTTCACCATCTCCCAGAGTTTGCTCAAACTCATGTCCATTGAGTCAGTAATGCCATCCAACCAGTCCATCCTCTGTTGTCCCCTTCTCCTCCTGCCTTCAATCTTTCCCAGCAACGGGGTCTTTTCTAGGTTTGTCATTGCTTTTCTTCCAAGGAGCAAGCATCTTTTAATTTCATGGCTGCAGTCACTGTCCATAGTGATTTTGGAGCCCAAGAAAATAAAGTTTGTCTCTGTTTCCATTGTTTCCCTATCTATTTGCCATGAAGTGATGGGACCAGATGCCATAATCTTCGTCTTTCGAATGTTGACTTTTAAGCCAGCTTTTTCACTCTCCTCTTTCACCTTCAGTAAGAGGCTCTTTAATTCCTCTTTGCTTTCTGCAATAAGGATGGTGTCATCTGCATATCTGAGGTATTGATATTTCTATAGAAATATTGTTCTATAGAAACACTATTGTTCTTTCTATAGAAGTTTGCTAAATTGAGTAGGGGGGTGGCATTTGTTGTTGTTGCTCAGTTGCTAAGTCATGTCTAACTCTGCGACCCTATGGAAGTAGCATGTCAGGCTTCCCTGTCTTTCACTATCTCCCAGAGTTTGCACAAGTTCATGTCCATTTGCCCCAGAGTTTGCTCAAATTCATTGAGTCAGTGATCCTATCCAACCATCTCATCCTTTGCCACCCTCTTCCCCATTTGCCTTCAGTCTTTCCCAGCATCAGGGTCTTTTCCAGTGAGACAGTTCTTTGCATCAGGTGGCCAAAAGTTCAGCTCCAGCATCAGTCACTCCAGTGAAAATTTAGAGTTGATTTCCTTTAGGATTGATTGGCTACAGTCCAAGGGACTCTCAAAAGTTTTCTCCAGCACCATAATTCAAAAACATCAATTCTTCAGCTCTCAGTCTTACTTACGGTCCAACTCTCATATACATACACGACTACAGGAAAAACCATAGCTTTGACTATAAGGACTTTTGTCAGCCAAGTGATGTCTCTGCTGTTTAATATGTTGTCTAAGAGGTTCATCATGGTTTTTCTTCCAAGGAACAACTGTCTTTTAATTTCATGGCTACAGTCACCATCCACAGTGATTTTGGAGCACAAGAAAATAAAGTCTGTCATTGTTTCCACTTTTTCCCCATCTATTTGCAAGGAAGTGATGGGGCCAGATACTATGATCTTCGTTTTCTGAATGTTGAGCTTGAATCCAGTTTTTTCACTCTCCTCTTTCGCCTTCATCAAGAGGCTCTTTAGTTCCTCTTCACTTTCTGCCTTTAGAGTAGTATCATCTGTATATCTGAGCTTGTTGATATTTCTCCTGGCAATCTTAATTCCAGCTTATGATTCATCCAGCCTGGCATTTGGCATGATATACTCTTCATAGAACTTAAATAAGCACGGTGACAATATTTTCCTTGTCATATTTTCCCATTTTGAACCAGTCCATTGTTCTATGTGAGGTTCTAACTTTTGCTTCTTGACCTGCATACAGGTTTCTCAGGAGACAGGTAAAATGATCTGAGATTCCCATCTCTTTAAGAATTGTTTTGCAGTTATTGTGATCCACACAGTCAAAAGCTTTCACATAGTCAATGAAGCAGAAGTAGATGTTTTTCTGAAATTCCCTTGCTTTCTCTATGAACCAAGAGATTTGTTGGCAATTTGATCTCTGTTTCCTCTGCCTTTTCTAAATCCAGTTGGTACTTCTGGAAATTATCCATTCACATTCTGTTGAAGCTTTGCTTGAAGTATTTTGAGCATAACCTTACTACTATGTGAAATGAAGGCAACTGTATGGTCATTTGAACATTCTTTGACATTGCCCTTCTTTGGGATTGGAATGAAAACTGACCTTTTCCAGTCTTGTGGCCACTGCAGAGTTATCCAAATTTGCTGACACACTGAGTGCAGCACTTTAACAGCATCATCTTATAGGATTTGAAATAGCTCAACTGGAATTCCATCACCTTCAGTAGTTTTGTTCATAGTAATGCTTCCTAAGGCCCACTTGACTTCACACTCCAGGATGTCTGGCTCTAGGTGAGTAACCACACCTTCATGGTTATTCTAGTCTTAAGGGAATGGGAATGGCAAGTCACTCCAGTATTCTTGCCATGAGAACCTCATGAACAGTATGAAAAGGGAGGCATTATTAAGGTCATAAAAAGCACACAACTATATTTTGTTGGTAAGTTTATTTGACCAGAAACGTATTTAGGTTGTTCTAGGCATGACTGAAAAGAGACTAAAAGGCAGGAAAGCAAAAGAAAGTGATGAATCCTTTCAGCATTGTGTGGGATTGTGAAGTCTGTGGAGAAAATCTTTTGCATAGCTTTCAGCAGTCCTTAATCTGTGCTTTTTCTCATCTTTTTTTTTTTTTTAGTAATACATGTATGTTCCACACTTCCCCAAATAATCAAAAGATCTTTTATTTAGCCTTATACCTACCTTTCTGTCAAGAAGAAAGTGTCACATAAACTCATTAACTTGGAAGCACTAGGGGCTTAATTGAAACGAAAATTGTACCCCACCAAAATTTGCAATTCAGTGAAGAATAATGAAGAGGATGATATTTACCTTAACGTAATTGAGTAGTACTTATATTTCAAGCTGAAGAAGAAGATTTTGTGGGGACAAAGAGGTATTATCATCTCTTTACAAACCACAATTTTACATAACTGACTACTTAACTCTTTGTAAAGTCCACTAAAATAGACGGCATTAATCATCACCCAGAGCTGAAGGCTTTAGAAACTTCAATACACATATTTAGAGATATGGTCGGAGCCCTACACATAAATGTGAATAGAAGCAGTCTTTGAAAGTACCAGCCACACACATGATTTCAGGCTATCAGATAACTGCAAGAAAGTAAGTGGGTTTAGATTAGAAGTTGTCCGTTATGTCAATTATATATTAATAATATTTAAGGTTTGTATAGATAGGCAGCATTCACAATACACACGCATACAATTTTTTAAAAAATCATTTAAAAGTTATAGCAAGTTCACAAATTATTTGCCTCAATTTTTTTCTAAAGAATTCATCCAAAAATGCATGTCTTCATGATCTCATTTAATTCCCCGTTCCCAGAGGTAACCAGGGCTTCCCAGGTGGTGATGGTGGTAAAGAACCAGCCTGCTAATGAAGGAGACATAAGAGATGTTCCTTCGATCCCTGAGCTGGGGAGATCCCCTGGAGAAAGAAATAGCAACCCACTCCAGTATTCTTGCCTGGAAAATCCCATGGATAGAGTAGCTTGGTGGGCTATCGTCCATGGGGTCACAAAGAGTCAGACACGACTGAAGCAGCTGAGCATGCATGCATGCAGAGATAACCACTGTAAGTTTTTATTTTTTGCTAGAATATTCTTATATTTATGTACAGTAAGTCCCCTACACATATGAAACTTCAAGTGGAAAACTTTCAAAGATGCAAACATGCATTCACATATCAGTTCATGTGTCTGGTGTACCTTGTCACGTGTATCCTCTACAAGTGGCTGTGTTCTTGTGTACTTTACTCTAAAGTACTGAGAGGGTAACAGGCAGGAAGGCCAGGGGTCTCCAAATGGAGAAAATAGCCTGCAAGTGTCAGACATTTTTATCTCCCTTAAGCGGCAGGAGGAAACAAACTAGCAATATTTTTTTCCTTCTCTATACAAATTTAAAAGGAGGTTTCTCTTAAAATTCTGTGTTGCCATGACACCTGGTTTCACCTGAAGTTAACCAATGCCTTTTTCTTATGGAAATGTTTATCTTAAGCTATGCTAATGTACTATGCATTTACCCCAAACTCTGTCTTCAAGTCTGTTCCGCCTTTTGGGCTCAGAACCTACTTGATAAACCAGTATGTTATACTCCGATATTGTTCCTCTAATCTATGTAAATGACACTATTTGTATGGTGCTCTGCCCTTCTTCTTAGACTTCCCTGGTGGCTCAGACGGTAAAGCGTCTGCCTACAACGCCGGAGACCTGGGTTCAGTCCCTGGGTCAGGAAGATCCTCTGGAGAAGGAAATGGCGACCCACTCCAGTATTCTTGCCTGGAGAATTCCATGGACAGAGGAGCCTGGTAGACTACAGTCCATTGGGTTGCTAAGAGTCGGACACGACTAAACTTTCTGCCCTTCTTCAAGATTCAAGTTAATCCTTTTAAGGCCCAAGATAAACCATTTGGAGCCAAGATTATCCCAAAATACGTCCTATGGGTGAGGGGCCTAGTGCCATTCTAAGTTTTGAGACATTCCTTTCTTTCATTAACAGACTGCTGGTGACTATATAACATCCAGCTAAAGACTAGCAGGGGGGTACTCTTTCTGCCCCCTTCTGATGCCTATGTCAGAAGCTTTCTCTTTCTCCTTTATACTTTAATAAAACTTTGTTACACAAAAGCTCTGAGCAATCAAGCCTCGTCTCTGGCCCCGGATTGAATTCTTCTCCTCCAGGGGCCAAGAATCCCGACGTCGTGATTCCACAACAACCTTTCAGTACTGTATAGAGTATAGCAGTACAGTATCTTTATTTCAAGCCCAGGATGTCTGGAAGTAAGTGGCTATACAGTAGTATATAGCCAATTGTATTAGTTGGGTACCTAGACTAACTTTGTTGCACTTACAAATTAACTTACGAACACACTCTCAGAACAGAATTCATGTGTATGTAACAGACTTACTGTATAAATAGAATATTTACTAGATTTTTAAATATTACAGAAATACTATCCTATTTAAATTTATCACTTAGCTACTGTTGTTTTTCTTTAGCTTGTTTGACATTTGTTTGTATTCCATCACATGAACATGTGAAAATTTATATGCTCATTTGCTTTTAGGAGGACATTTAAACTGTTCTAACATTGTATAATAGTGACAGATGCTGCAGTATATACCCTTATGTTCACTATTTTGTGCCACTGTGCAGGAGTTTCTCAAGGATACACAGGTAGTCGTACCAATTAAACTTTTTTGTATGCGTCTATTAGAATTTGTCTTCCCATATTCTTATCAAGAGTACTTTATCTATCGCAAGTATGGATATATACTTTACCAATTTAATGCGGATATAATTTTAAATTTACATTCCCTGAATACTAATGAACAAGTAATATATTTACAGATGTTCTTATTTCCTCTTATGAATGACCTGTTCACAAATTAATTTTTATTTTCTGGGACCTCATGATATAGATAGACATAGATATAGATTAGCTATATGGATAAAAAAGTCTTCTTCAATATCATAGCTTTAATTTTTATTTTTAAGATGCTTTTTGGCACAAACATCTTAAATTTTAATGTAATGTATCAATGTTATGATCTCATAGTGTGTGCTTCTTCTATCCTAAATAATTCTTTCCTACCTCAAATCATAAATATATTCTCACACATTCAATAAATATTTGTTAAGCTACTGCTATATAGCTACTGATATATATCTAGCATTGATCTTGGAAATGTATAGAGTGAGCAACAGACATAATATCTATTTTTAAGAATCTTCCATTCTAGTGAGAGGGGAGATACAAACAAACTATAATAACTTGAAAACAATTCAGATTATTATAAAAGAATAAAGCAGAACAGGTTGTGAATAATAATAGAGATACTTACTTTAGGAACAGTAGTCAAGGAAGGAATCTCTGAGGAGGTAATGATACATAAGAAATCCACCTGAATGGCTGAATTCATCTGAAATGAACCAAGAAAAGTTTAACTGTTAAAGAGTTCCAAACAGAAAGAACAGCAAGAGGAAAGGAGCTTTGTGGGCTTAATCAACAGAGGCTTCCCTGGTGGCTCAGACGGTAATGAATCTGCCTGCAAAGCGGGAGACATGGGTTCAATCTCTGGGTCAGAAAGATCCCCTGAAGAAGGAAATGGCAACCCACTCCAATATTCTTGCCTGGAGAATTCCATGGGGTCACAAAGAGTCGGACAAGATTGAGCGACTAACACTTAAACCTATTTTTTCAGTCTTAACCCCAATGGCAACAGTCTAATGTTTGCTCTGTGCCCCCCAACTCACCAAAATTCATATCTTGAAATCCTAATCTTCAAGGCAATGATATTAAGAGGTTGAGCCATTAGGAAATGATTAGGTCATGAGGGTAGGGCCCTCATGAATGGGATTAGGGCTCATAAAAGAGACCTCAAGGAATTTGTTTGCGCCTTCTACCATGTGAGACTCTAACAAAAAGTCTGCAACTTGGAGCCCTCACCTGACCATGCTGGTGTCCTGATCTGGAACTCCTAGTATCCAGAACTGTAAGCAACAAATGTATGTTGTTTCTATTACTTTTTTTATAGCACCCAAAATGAATTAAAATACATAGCATTCCTGTACATACAGAGTTTTAGCCTAATCAGATAAATTAGTTTAACATATATTATGATTTGCTATCTTTGTGACTTTATAAATCTATATTATTTTATATGACATTCTCTCTGCTCTCCATTTCACTTACCAAAGTGAATTTCCCTTAATTATTTGTTCAGATGTCTACTATTTGTTATTTAATTATTGATGAAATTTTAATTTTCTCAGCCTTCTGAACTAATATGATCTCTTCTTCAGGTCTTCAAAGATGTTGGCAAATATATAAGCATATTTATAATACTTTTTGCCATATCTCTTTTTTTTTTTAATCTTTCCTTCTATATTAGATTGAAAGTATAATGAGAACAGGACCAAGATTTACTTGAATTTCTATGGAATATCATCAATGCCTAGTGTACTGCCTTACAAAAGTCAATGCTTAATATATAATTAAATTGAATTCATCACCAATGCAGTAGAGACTAGAATCAGTATTGGGGTAATATTCTGGCCTTCTCTATTTACTGGAAATTGTAGATGACAGTTACTCATTAGTTGTTTTGCACCTCTCTAGCCTGCATGGAGAAGGAAATGGCTACCCACTCCAGTGTTCTTGCCTGGAGAATCCCAGGGACAGGGGAGCCTGGTGGGCTGCCATCTGTGGCGTCGCACAGAGTCAGACACGACTGAAGCAACTTAGCAGCAGCCTGCATTTCCATCCTGTTTTAAGCAGTGTTTCTTAGTGTTAAACATTGTGTGTGTGTGTGTGTGTGTGTGTGTGGTGTGTACTTTTCCCTTAGGTTGGATCTTTCTAGCTAAAGTACTTCTCTGATATGTGTTGCTGCTCTTGGGAGAAAGACCTAATCCAAGCATTACAATATCAAATGAATGTCACAATTTGCTAAACATGAAAAGCAATTCCGTGACCAATGCCTTTACATTTTATGTTTTTTACTCATTACAAGAGATTTTCCTATGTCATTTAATTTCTGTAATTAAATGCTGACCCTTGCAGTTAAAACTCATTTGAGTTTGGAAAATTGCTTGATTTCTCTTCCTTGGTATTTTCATGTGTAATATGGAAATAATAACTGCACAGGGGTTCTCTCCTTCAGTGATAAAATATCAGTAAAGTACCTAGAAGTGTCTAACACATTGTGTACATAACTAAATATTAGCACTTTCACTTCTATGCCTGTCCAAATAAATCTGCTTATATTTACATAGGGCAGCCAATTTTTTATAACTGTGGCAAGAAAGAGACAAGCCAAAACTTTATGATGAACAACCATGACTTCAGGCTCTCAACAGGTGTCACTGAGACACATGTTGTGTGTTGTACCCTATGCAAACTGAGATAATGTTAAGGCACTGAGGACATCGGGTTTCACAGGTGGCGCTAGTGGTAAAGAATCCACCTGCCAATGCAGGAGATGTAAGAGCTGTGGGTTTGATCCCTGGGTCAGGAAGATCCCCTGAAGAGGAAATGGCACCCCACTCCGTATTCTAGGCACCCCACTCCTAGGTATTCTTGCTAGGAGAATCTCATGGACAGAGGAGCCTGGCAAGCTAGAGTCCATAGGGTCAAAAAGAGTCCGACACGACTGAGCAGCTGCGGATATTATAAGATTGAGTTACCTGATTTGATCTGTAATTAATTATACTGGACTTTTGGCCTCCCTTGCTGGTTTATATTCCTGTTCTAGTGGGAGCCAGAGAGCCATATTATAAATTAAATTCCACTTGGCCAAGGATCTTCTACTTTGCATTATCTTTCTGTTTTATCTGAGGAAAGGTCTTGATTCCAGTGACCCATATTCCCAGGCACATCTTGAGGCACTACACAGTATAGGTTCATCTGGAAGACGATTTATGACCATTAAGCTCTGAGTATTATTTTCAGCAACTTAAACTAACCAAACACATTAGGCATCATTAAGTTTGACAAGAGCTTCACAAATACCTTAGAGGGGTATCTTAACTTGGAATCTCTATAATGAATTATTGGCTACTACTGTTTAGAGAGCCAGCATAGGGATAAATCTCTTCTGTCTCTAGTATATACTACCTCCTATTTTACACTGGCCTATGATAATTACTCCCTGGGATGTCTTGTAACTAACAGCCTTGGTTTGG
The DNA here is from genome assembly GCF_042477335.2 of Ovis canadensis. Classification (NCBI taxonomy): domain Eukaryota; kingdom Metazoa; phylum Chordata; class Mammalia; order Artiodactyla; family Bovidae; genus Ovis; species Ovis canadensis. The sequence goes on along the minus strand of NC_091267.1, from coordinate 57,409,819 downwards.
TTTTTTTTGTTGTTTTTTTTACTTATGGTGGAATGAGCATATTGCTATAGGAGTTTCTTAATGTGGCCATCTTTCTTGACCTTTCTAAGAAAGAAACCTCAAGGATAAATTTATTATAAGTGGCCATTGTCAATTTAGCTGTTTTCTTCACTCAAGGAAGTCAGAGGAGATTCTAAATTTTCTTTACTAAGAGACATCTTAGGAAAGCCTCTCTCATTAGTTTTGTTGATCCTCTAAAGAGTGCCTTGATTTTGGACTGAACAGGTACAATTTCCCCAAGGGACTCATTTCAATGTTGATTATGTGGCAAACGTCACGAATAGGTTTCTCTGCTGGTAAACATAAAGGAAAGAAAATATCTTCAGAGACAATGAGTGACACTGAATGGACTACAGCAAAGTCCAAATGGGAAAATCAAGTCAAATACTAGTAAGAGAAGAAGCAACAAGTCTTGCAAGGGCAGAGGCTGGACTCCTGGTCTTTATGGAGTATATAAAGCTCCTTGAGTTGTGGTGGTAAGAGAATTATAGGAAAGGCACGTTGAAAACAGCTGGGTGGGAGAGAAAATGTAGAAGCAGAGGAAGAGTTATGTTTTAGTGTCCCTGTTTTACCTGGTCTATTATACCAGGGGCAAACTGGACACATCTAAAGGACCAAACAACTGCGCTCATTTCACACACGAGCAAAGTAATGCTCAAAATCCTTCAAGGCAGGCTTCAACAGTACATGAACTGAGAACTTCCAGATGTACAAGCTGGATTTAGAAAAGGCAGAGGAACCAGAGAGCAAATTGCCAACAAATCTGTTGGATCATAGAAAAAGCAAGGAAATTTCAGAAAAACGTCTACTTCTGCTTCATTGACTATGCTAAAGCCTTTGTGTGGATCACAACAAACTGTGGAAAATTCTTAAAGAGTTGGGGATACCAGACCACCTTACCTGCCTCCTGAGAAATCTGTAGGCAGGTCAAGAAGCAAAAGTTAGAACCTCACATGGAACAACAGGCTGGTTCAAAATCTGGAAAGGAGTATGTCAAGGCTGTATATTGTCACCCTGCTTATTTAACTTCTGTGAAGTTTAAAACTATCAATTGAAAACATTGTGTGAAATGTTGACCTGGATGAATCACAAACTGGAATCATGATTGCAAATATGCAAATGATACCCCCCCCCCTTATGGCAGAAAGTGAAGAGGCACTAAAGACCTCTTTATAAAGGAAAAAGAGGAGAGTGAAAAAGCTGGCTTAAAATGTAACATCCAATAAACTAAGATCATGGCATCTGGTCTGATCACTTCATGGCAAATATTTGGGGAAAAAATGGAAACAGTGAGAAACTTTATTTCCTTGGGCTCCAAAATCACTGCAGACAGTGACTGCAGCCGTGAAAGTAAAATGCTTATTCCTTGGAAGAATAGCTATGACAAACCTAGACAGTGTATCACTTTGCCAACAACTGTCCATATAGTCAAAGCTATGGTTTTTCCAGTAGTCATATACAGATGTGAGATGGACCACAAAGAAGGCTGAGCACTGAAGAACTGATGGTTGCACACTGTGGTCCTAAAGACTTTTGAGAGTCCCTCAGACAGCAGGGAGATTAAAAAAGCCAATTCTAAAAGAAATCAACTCTGAATATTCACTGGAAGGACTGATGCTGAAGCTCCAATACTTTGGCCACCTGATGCGAAGAGCTGACTCATTGGAAAAGATCCTTATGCTGGGAAAGATTGAGGGCAGGAGAAGGGGGTAACAGAGAATGAGATGGTTGAATGGCATCACCGACATAATGGATATGAATTTGAGCAAATTCTGGAAGATAGTGAAGGACAGGGAAGCCTGGCATACTGCAGCCATAATTTTGGAAAAGTTTACAATTATCATCTGCAATATGAGCCTCATCTCATCTCTGAAACAGCCTAACAATGACAGGCAGTATATCTGAAACCCTGTATCTGCTACTCATCTTTATAGCCTTTAATCCTCTACCTAGTGAGTCTTAAGCGAGTCCCTTCATGTCCTCAGCCCACTAAACATATTCTACTTTTTAGTCTCAACTGTGTTAGCCAAGTTTACAATATTAGTTTTCTCTTCTAGCCTGTGTTGCACTATAGTTACCTACTAGGACAAAATTACTGCCCAAAACTCTAGCCCATGACATAAAGTCTTGAAAATTAGCATTTACTATGTTACTTTCTCTAAGAATTGGAACTACATAATTAGTGAGGCTCACTGAAAAATAAAAACATGGATGTTGTTGTGAAACTATTAACAAACTAAAGACGGTCACTGCAGGAGACTCAGTTCAATCCCTGGGTCAGGAAAATCCCCTGGAGAAGAGAATAGCAACTCCAATATTCTGGCCTGAAGAGTCCCATGGATACAGAAGCCTGGTGGGCTACAGTCCATAGGATCGCAAAGAGTTGGGCATGACTGAGCAACTAAAAACAAACAAACAAAAAAAGATGGTCACAGAAGAGCATTAAATCAACTGCTGATCCTTCCCAGCACAGAACTCCATGCAATTGTCTTAAATAAACCAAAGGCTGCCCAAATTTCACAACCCAGACACTATCTTGAGTCCTTCAAAAAAATAAACAAAAGGTTTTTTGTCTGTCTTGTAACTCTGAAAAGAGATAATATCACCCACTAATCATACTTAAAGATCTTAGTTTCCTCGCAGGTAACCAAATAACTAGATCTTTTGTTAGCAAAACCTCCTGGATCTTGCCCAAGCCCCTCAGAGTAGCTAGAATGATGGCATTCTTAAGAACATGACATCATCCAGTTAGCTCACCCTGACCAATTCCTGTCCCAGCACTGCCCATCCCCTCTGCTGTAGGGGTATATACCATCCTCCACTGTCAGCTTGTGAAAGTGAAAGTGACATTGCTCAGTTGTGTCTGACTCTTTTTGACCCGTTGGACTGTAGCCTACCAGGATCCTCTGTCCATGGGATTTTCCAGGCAAGAGTATTGGTGTGGGTTGCCATTTCCTTCTCCAGGGGATCTTCCTGACCCAGGGATTAAACCCGGGTCTCTCACATCGCAGGCAGACACTTTACCATCTGAGCCACCAGGGAAGCCATTTTTTCCGCTTATTTTCAGCTTAGCCCTTTTTTCAGCTTATTTTCAGTTTGGCTGCCCATTCTTGCCACAAAAAAAAAAAAAAAAAAAAAAAAAAGGTACTCCTTTCCCATACTCACCTTTTTGAGTAGTACCTGAAAGTTTTTAAGTAGTAACGAAAGTTTTTAAGTTTCTGAGTGAGTAGTAAGTAGCAGAGCAGATTTCTCATTGAACAGCCATATGGTTTAATTCAAGGACTTTAGCGTTTCCACTCAAAAACTATACCTTCAGTAATTTAGATCTTTAAGCATAGGTAGAGTGAATTCCCAACTCACTGAATTGCAGACTGCTTGAGTTGGAAGAATTTGGGCTAAGAAATGTGAGATTTTTCTCTGATCCAGTGTGGTTTCTGGGCATTGAGATAGCACTTTTCCCAAGGATCCGTGCTCGATTGTCCTAGCTCTGACACTTCTAAGGCCAAAGATGAACTATAAGGCCACTTTCAGGGATGGGACCCAGACATCCAATGCCCTGGACCAATCAGTATCTTGTAACCTTAATTCTTTTCCTCAGAATGGCTTTCCTGTCAAATCTTATTTCTCCTGTTTCTCTGTCATTTTGAGCTTCAATTCAACTAAATATCACCTAAGCCCAATGTTCTTTAAAAATATAAATACTAAATAAAAATCATTTGCCCTTCCTCAATGATAATTATGGGCTTTCCTTGTGGTTCAGCTGGTAAAAATCCACCTGCAACATGGGAGACCTGAGTCCAATCCCTGGGTTGGGAAGATCCCCTGGAGAAGGGAAAGGCTACCCCCTCTAGTATTCTGGCCTGGAGAATTCCATGGATTAGTCCATGGGGTTGCAGAGTCAGACACAACTGTATGACTTTCACTTTCACTTTTCTTTCAATGATAATTATGGCTACTAGAAACTTAAAGGTCAGCAATTCCTTTTTAAAAAGGGGTCATGTTTTATTTCCTCTAAATACAACAGAAAAGAAAGTGCTTTATTTTTTGTTTGTATATTTTGCTAAATGAGTAACAAGAACTATATTTTCAAGACTTACTGGACCAGTTTACTCCCCATACTGCTGAAGTCCCATGTGTCTATTGCACATTCTGGCTCTGACCTGTCTCTAAGCATTGATTTAAGGATTAAATGGGATAATACATGTAAAATCATTTTGAAAATATAAAATGTGATTTTTAAAAATGGTTATACATGGAAATTTTATTTTTCACCTGGGATTTAATAAAACTGACAAGATAGTAAAATTCTAGAATGTTTAGAAATGAGAAACACACATATATGAAAACACACACAGAGAGAACACTTAGTTCAAATGCTTCATTTCATAACTGCCAAAACTGATGGAACTAAAACTAGAAATTTGTTTTGTAGCTCCTAATTTCTTTCTTTGATATCTATGTGTTAAAAAGATTTGTTAGCATAATTTTGAGCAAACCCAAGAGGACAGAAACTGAATTGTTCTTATGTGTAATTTCATTGGTAAAATCATAAATACTGTGTTGCAAGACTATAGGCAAAATATAATACCTGATTTTGTCTCTTTCAGTAATGTTAAAAAAAGTTGACAAGCAATGTCTATATCCATTGCCAGGATTGCAAGATGATGACATTTTAATTATATCATTTTATTTACCCTTACAAGTTATATTAACTTCATAAGAAAATGCTTCCCTCACCTCCTGTCTCTACTATTTGATCACCTGCTACTACAATGCACATAGAAAAGTAGAAAAGTTAGAATAAATGTTTTATCTTTTCTAATTTACTCAATTTTCTTTTCTTAAAACATGAGATTTTAAAATTTGTCATTAGGAATTAATGGATATAAATATATTTGAAGAGTTTCAATACATTGTAGTGCTTATTATTATTGCAGTAAAAACATTCTAGAAACCAAAATTAAAATTTCTCTACAAAGCTCTGCTTCCCTCCTTCTTTCCCTTCCTTCATCCACCCTCCCTTCCACACCCTCTTACTCTCTCCTTCCCCTCTCTCTCTTATCCTCCCTCTTTCCCCCTCCCTGTCTCTGTTCCCACCTTCCTTTCTTCCTTCCTCTTCTTCCTGCCTACTTTTCTTTTTTTCTTCATTCCTTCCCTCTTTTCCACCTTCTATTTATTTTCAAGACCATAGGGATACTCATCACTACTGGGTTGGTTATTGTTACTAGGCCTTTTGAATGGACAGAGTCAAGCTATTTATATTCATATTTTGAATTCAGTTTGAAAGTGAAAGTGTAAGTCACTCAGTTGTGTCCAACTCTTTGTGACACCATAGCCTATACAGTCCTTGGAATTCTCCAGGCCAGAATACTGGAGTGGGTAGCCTTTCCCTTCTCCAGGGGATCTTCCCAACCCAGGGATTGAACCCAGGTACCCACATTGCAGGTGGATTCTTTACCAGCTGAGCCACAAAGGAAACCAGATTGATATTTAATAAATTTATTTATTTTAATTGGAGGTTAATTACTTTACAATATTATATTGGTTTTGCCATACATCAGCATGAATCCACCACAGGTATACACATGTTCCCATCCTGAACCCCCCTCCCCACTCCTTCCCCGTACCATCCCTCTGGGTCATCTCAGTGCACCAGCCCGAAGCATCCAGTATCATGCATCGAACCTGGACTGGTGATTCGTTTCATATGTGATATTATACATGTTTCAATGCCATTCTCCCAAATCATCCCACCCTCGCCGCTCCCACAGAGTCCAAAAGAATGTTCTATACATCTGTGTCTCTTTTGCTGTCTCGCATACAGGGTCATCATTACCATCTTTCTAAATTCCATATATATGCATTAGTATACAGTATTAGTGTTTTTCTTTCTGGCTTACTTCACTCTGTATAATAGGCTCCAGTTTCATCCACCTCATTAGAACTGATTCAAATGTACTCTTTTTAATGGCTGAGGAATACTCCATTGTGTATATGTACCACAGCTTTCTTATCCATTCATCTGCTGATGGACATCTAGGATGCTTCCATGTCCTGGCTATTATAAACAGTGCTGCGATGAACACTGGGGTACACATGTCTCTTTCAATTCTGGTTTCCTTGGTGTGTATGCCCAGCAGTGGGATTGCTAGGTCATAAGGCAGTTCTATTTCCAGTTTTTTAAGGAATCTCCACACTGACACTTTCTAACACCATACACAAGAATAAACTCAAAATGGATTAAAGATCTAAATGTAAGACCAGAAACTATAAAACTCCTAAAAGAGAACATAGGCAAAACACTCTCCAAGATACACCACAGCAGGATCCTCTGTGACCCACCTCCCAGAATATTGGAAATAAAAGCAAAAATAAACAAATGGGACCTAATTAAACTTAAAAGCTTTTGCACAACAAAGGAAACTATAAGCAAGGTGAAGACAGCCTTCGGAATGGGAGAAAATAATAGCAAATGAAGCAACTGACAAACAACTAATCTCAAAAATATACAAGCAACTTATACAGCTCAATTCCAGAAAAACAAACTACCCAATCAAAAAATGGGCCAAAGAACTAAATAGACATTTCTCCAAAGAAGACATACAGATAGCTAACAAACACACGAAAAGATGCTCAACATCACTCATTATCAGAGAACTGCAAATCAAAACCACAATGAGGTACGATTTCACGCCAGCCAGAATGGCTGCAATCCAAAAGTCTACAAGCAATAAATGCTGGAGAGGGTGTGGAGAAAAGGGAACCCTCTTACACTGTTGGTGGGAATGCAAACTAGTACAGATTGATATTCTTAAGTTCAGTTCAGTTCAGTTGCTCAGTTGTGTCCAACTCTTTGCAACCCCATGAATCGCAGCACGCCAGGCCTCCCTGTCCATCACCAATTCCCAGAGTTCACCCAGACTCACGTCCATCGAGTCGGTGATGACATCCAGCCATCTCATCCTCTGTCGTCCCCTTCTCCTCCTGCCCCCAATCCCTTCCCAATGAGTCAATTCTTCGCATGAGGTGGCCAAAGTACTGGAGTTTCAGCTTTAGCATCATTTCTTCCAAAGAAAACCCAGGGCTGATCTGCTTCAGAATGGACTGGTTAGATATCCTTGCAGTCCAAGGGACCCGCAAGAGTCTTCTCCAACACCACAGTTCAAAAGCATCAATTATTTGGTGCTCAGCTTTCTTCACAGTCCAACTCTCACATCCATACATGGAATTTGAACTTAACTTCTAGTTTACATTTTCTTTCTACTACACAAAGAATCTCAAGGGCAATTTATTTCACTCAAAGGCATTTAACTTTTCACACACAGTAGACTGAATAATTCTAATATTACCACTATTAATAATAATTCTTGAAATGTTTTAACACTTTTTGTTGTTGTTGATTTTCTACTCAGATCTTCCCCATTCTTGTACCATTTTTATGGTCATTCTGGTTTAATATTTTCAAGTACACTCTATGCTAATTCTACAAGTGGTTTTGTTTTTATTGTGGATTTTCTTGATTTATTGTTTCCATATTTTGGGAGTTTGTTCATCTTGGTTTCTTTTCTACTTCAAGAGCTCCTATTGTTTGTAGGTTGAAACTTCATTGTCTCTCTTCAATATTTGTCACTTTTTCTCAAATACTTTTTGTCTATTGTTTATTTTTAAAAATTTTCTTTTCACCTTCCATTTATTTCAATGTATTATTTGATGGATTTATTCATTCTTTTGTGCTTTGTCTTTCCGTGTAGTCTTCAAAAGTGAGTCTTAATTTTTGTTTGTTTCCTGAATTCTATTAACTCGTGTCTGAGTTATTAAAATTATGATTTATTCTAATTTTATATAATTATAAAACTAATTTTGAAATTGCACATTGCAATTATAATCCTACATTTTAATGGCTCATTGCAGCACCTTAAAGATACAATATATATATCAACTACATCTCAATAAAAACTAAAATATACACTACATTGCAGTATGTCCTTTGACCTGATTTTACTTTTTGTAATATTTTTTCTATTCCTAATTCTCTTGTTTTCTTTTACTAACTTTTATGAAATTTACATGATTGAGCAACTTAGCTTTCACTTTTCACTTTCATGCATTGGAGAAGGAAATGGCAACCCCCTCCAGTGTTCTTGGCTGGAGAATCCCAGGGACGGGGGAGCCTGGCGTGCTGCCATCTCTGGGGTCGCACAGACTACGACATGACTGAAGCAACTTAGCAGCAGCAGCAGCATAAAATTTACCTTGATATCTTTCTGGTGTCTGTTATTTCAAATCAGTTCAGTCAGTCCAGTCGCTCAGTCGTGTCCGACTCTTTGTGACCCCATGAATCGCAGCACACCAGGCCTCCCTGTCCATCACCAATTACCGGAGTTCACTCAGACTCACATCCATCGAGTCAGTGATGCCATCCAGCCATCTCATCCTCGGTCATCCACTTCTCCTCCTGCCCCTAATCCCTCCCAGCATCAGAGTCTTTTCCAATGAGTCAACTCTTAGCATGAGGTGGCCAAAGTACTGGAGCTTCAGCTTTAGCATCATTCCTTCCAAAGAAATCCCAGGGTTGATCTCCTTCAGAATGGACTGGTTGGATCTCCTTGCAGTCCAAGGGACTCTCAAGAGTCTTCTCCAACACCACAGTTCAAAAGCATCAATTCTTCGGCACTCACCTTTATTCACAGTCCAACTCTCACATCCATACATGACTACTGGAAAAACCGTAGCCTTGACTAGACGGACATCAGTTTTCTTAAAACTTTAGAAAAGAAGCACACTTCAAAATTGCCTTTCTAATCATGAACTCCTTATTACCAAATTCAGACTTACATTGAAGAAAGTAGGGAAAACCGCTAGTCCATTCAGGTGTGATCTAAATCAAATCCCTTATGATTATAAAGTGGAAGTGAGAAATAGATTTAAGGGACTAGATCTGATAGAGTGCCTGATGAACTATGGAATGAGGTTCGTGACATTGTACAGGAGACAGGGATCAAGACAATCCCCATGGAAAAGAAATGCAAAAAAGCAAAATGGCTGTCTGGGGAGGCCTTACAAATAGCTGTGAAAAGAAGAGAGGTGAAAAGCAAAGGAGAAAAGGAAAGATATAAGCATCTGAATGCAGAGTTCCAAAGAATAGCAAGAAGAGATAAGAAAGTCTTCTTCAGCAATCAATACAAAGAAATAGAGGAAAACAACAGAATGGGAAAGATGAGAGATCTCTTCAAGAAAATTGGAGACACCAAGGGAACATTTCATGCAAAGAAGGGCTCAATAAAGGACAGAAATGGTATGGACCTAACAGAAGCACAAGGTATTAAGAAGAGGTGGTAAGAATACCCAGAAGAACTATACAAAAAAGATCTTCATGACCCAGATAATCACGATGGTGTGATCACTTATCTAGAGCCAGAAGTCCTGGAATGTGAAGTCAAGTAGGCCTTAGAAAGCATCACTATGAACAAAGCTAGTGGAGATGATGGAATTCCAGTTGAGCTATTTCAAATCCTGAAAGATGATGCTGTGAAAGTGCTACACTCAATATGCCAGCAAATTTGGAAAACTCAGCAGTGGCCACAGGACTGGAAAAGGTCAGTTTTCATTCCAATCCCAAAGAAAGGCAGTGCCAACCAATGCTCAAACTACCACACAATTGCACTCATCTCACATGCTTGTCAAGTAATACTCAAAATTCTCCAAGCCAGACTTCAGCAATATGTGAACTGTGAACTTCCTGATGTTCAAGCTGGTTTTAGAAAAGGCAGAGGAACCAGAGATCAAATTGCCAACATCCACTGGATCATCGAAAAAGCAAGAGAGTTCCAGAAAAACATCTTTTTCTGCTTTATTGACTATGCCAAAGCCTTTGACTGTGTGGATCACAATAAACTGTGGAAAATTCTGAGAGAAATGGGAATACCAGACCACCTAACCTGCCTCTTGAGAAATCTATGCAGGTCAGGAAGCAACAGTTAGAACTGGACATGGAACAACAGACTGGTTCCAAATAGGAAAGGAGTACGTCAAGGCTGTATATTGTCACCCTGCTTATTTAACTTATATGCAGAGTACATCATGAGAAATGCGGGACTGGAAGAAACACAAGCTGGAATCAAGATTGCCAGGAGAAATATCAATAACCTCAGATATGCAGGTGACAGCACCAGTCTGGCAGAAAGTGAAGAGGAACTAAAGAGCGTCTTGATGAAAGTGAAAGAGGGGAGTGAAAAAGCTGGCTTAAATCTCAACATTCAAAAAATGAAGATCATGGCATCTGGTCCCATCACTTCATGGCAAATAGATGGGGAAACAGTGGAAACAGTGTCAGACTTTATTTTTGGGGGCTCCAAAATCACTGCAGATGGTGATTGCAGCCATGAAATTAAAAGACGCTTACTCCTTGGAAGAAAAGTTATGACCAACCTAGATAGTATATTCAAAAGCAGAGACATTACTTTGCTGACTAAGGTCCGTCTAGTCAAGGCTATGGTTTTCCCAGTGGTCATGTATGGATGTGAGAGTTGGACTGTGAAGAAGGCTGAGCGCCGAAGAATTGATGCTTTTGAACTGTGGTGTTGGAGAAGACTCTTGAGAGTCTCTTGGACTGCAAGGAGATCCAACCAGTCCATTCTGAAGGAGATCAACCCTGGGATTTCTTTGGAAGGAATGATGCTAAAGCTGAAACTCCAGCACTTTGGCCACCTCATGTGAAGAGTTGACTCATTGGAAGAGACTCTGATGCTGGGAGGGATTGTGGGCAAGAGGAGAAGGGGACGACAGAGGATGAGATGGCTGGATGGCATCTCTGACCCGATGGATGTGAGTCTGAGTGAACTCCAGGAATTGGTGATGGACAGGGAGGCCTGGTGTGCTGTGATTCATGGGGTCGCAAAGAGTCGGACACTACTGAGTGACTGAACTGAACTGAATAAAAATGAGCTCCCTCTATTTCTTGAACATCATTTAAAATAGGTTTTAATTTTTTGAGTTTTTTAAGATCCTATTTCCCATCTGACTTTTATTTAGATCTTCATTTTTCTTCTTATCTACCATTTCTGTTATGCTCAATTACTCATTAATGTCATGTCAAGTGCCCCCAAAGGAGGGCACACAGTTTAAAGATTACATGGGACCAGACTGCAGACTCTGTCATGGCCTATTATTGGTGTGTACAATAATCCTTCCATTTTCAACTGCTATTCTCTTGTCTTTCCATGCTTTTCAGTGAATACGTGTTGACAATGTTTGGAGCTTATTATGACCTCATATACATTAGACATCTCATTCCTTTCTCTTTCTTCTGTGCAGATGCTTAGAGAATGTAGAGTTTTTCACATTTCACAATTTGCTTCTATCTGCTTGTATTTTAGATCCACAAGGATATCCTATTACCCTACTCTGTCATAAATCTTACCTGTTTGGTGCTGTTATTGTTTGGCTATTTCATTACTCTTTCTGGTTTTATATGGAATTTGGAAAAACTATTGTATTTTCTAAGAACTTTATTTTCCTAGAACTATTTCAACTGTAATTATTCTTCCTTACTTATCAAACTAGGCTCAGTCTGACCACCACTAGGTAAAAATCTAATATTTTTATTTAAAACTATATTTATTGAAGATTTAATACCCTAATGGATCTTAATAGTCTTTTCAAATTATTCTGTGTATATCATGAAAGTAATATATATGTGTGCACCTTCAAAGTTTTCCAAGGTAAATAAATCTAGAACAAGCTTCATTTGAAATTTATTTAGAACAAATATTATTTTTCATCTGAGCAAATTTCAGATGATATAGAGCTCCACCACTTTTTTTCCAGTTGATTATCATAGGCAAATTTTGATTATACTTTTATCTTTTTTTACAAAGAATGTTGAGCTGACATCTATACAACGGCATTCTCTTAGTTTCAAAATTGTTCAAAACTTCAGCGGGAGCCAAAAAATTTAAAAATACTTGAATTTGAGGGAATTGTTAATATAAATATAGTTTATGGTACTGTTTGATTTTATGTTATTAACTTTACCTAGGCACCTTTATAAAAGTATAAAATCCTTGGCCACATCATAAACCTAATGTGTCAGATTCTTTGGTAATGTGTATCGTGGAAAATGTTTACATATTATTCAAATACACAAAAGAGTTAAATACCATGTCCTAGAGACTAGACATTTAGTCAGAAATAGATCAAGTAGCTAAAGCTACCGAAAATGAAAGGAAAAAAATCAGTAGGTGGACTGAAAGTTAAGAAGGAGGGATAATGGAGTACAACAGAGAGTGAGACAGACAGAGCCTACAAGAAAACTAATGTAGAGTCAGCAGCCATTGTGAAAGTTCAGGAAATCTGTTGTACTTAATCAGGGAAGGCAGTAATTTTATACTGTGGCTGCGTCATACAGGATTTCTCATAAAATTCAGGAAAAGGGTGGCTCAGATGGTAAAAGATCATAATGCAATGCAAGAGATCCGGGTTCCATCCATGGGATGGGAAGATCCCCTGGAGAAGTGAATGGCTACCCACTCCAGTATTCTTGCCTGGAAAATCCCATGGACAGAGGAGACTGGTGGGCTACATTCCATGAAATTGCAAAGAGCTGGACACGACTGACTGACTGACACACACACATATAGGATATATATGACATGAGTGCCAAAATCTAGCCCTCTAGAGCTTAGGGCATATGTTATGAAGAGTTATAAAACTCTTTCATAGTGTTTTGAATATTGCCTCATATAATTCTTATTTTAAAAAACTTTTAAAATACAGCTCTGTGCAAACATTTCCAACAGGTTTTAACTGGCCTCTCAGTCAAGTCAGAAAGAGAAACACCAATGCAGTATATTAACGCATATATATGGAATTTAGAAGGACGAAAGACGGTAACGATGATCCTATATGCAAGGCAGCAAAAGAGACACAGATGTAAAGAACAGACCTTCGAACTATGTGGGAGAAGACAAGGGTGGGATGATTTGAAAAAATAGCATTGAAACATATATATTACCATACGTAAAATAGATGACCAGTACAAGTTCGATGCATGAAGCAGGGCACTCAAAGCCGGTGCTCTGGGACCACCCAGAGGGATGGAGTGGGGAGGGAGGTGGGAGGGAGGTTCAGGATGGGGGAGACACATGTGCATCTGTGGCTGATTCATGTTGGTATATGGCAAAAGCCACCACAGTATTGCAATTATCCTCCAATTAAAATAAATTATTTTTTAAAAGAATGATTACATAGTTTTTTTATATTATGAAAAAAATATTTGTCATTCTCATTTAGTATCTGAGAATTTAATACATACAAAAATAGAAGTCATGGATGAATCTTAAAAAGGCAACAACTGGGTTTAGCTTGAGTAACTTAAGATACAATGAGGGATATTTTGTGAACAAAGACTCAGGGTGCCTGATTAGCATAACCTATAAAGTATCAGATTGACCTAAAGCCTTAGTTGTTTGGTAGTTTGTTGCTTCTTTTTTGTTGTTGCTATTGCTTCTTTTTTACAGAGGTAAGTGTATAATACTATTCAGAATCAGTGGGAAGTGAGCAGAGTCTGGAATATCTACATAGAAAGAGCCCATTCCATTGAAAGTGAAGAGACTGGTTGTGGAATACAATAGAGCTCAGAAATAAACCTGTAAATCTACAGTCAATTAATCCATGACAAAGAAGGCAAGAATATACAATGGAGAAAAGACAGCCTCTTCGATGAGTTTTGCTGGAAAAATTGGACAATCACATATAAAACAGTAAGATTAGAACATTCTTTCACACCATGAACAACAATAAATTCAAAATGATTTAAAGGCATAAATATAAGACCAGAAACCATAAATGCCTAAAAGAAAAACATATGCAGAAGAGTTTCTGATATGAATAGTAGAAATATTTCCCTGGACCAGTCTCCTAAGGCAACAGACATAAAAGCAAAAATAAACAAATGGGACCTAATCAAATGTAAAAGCTTTTGCACAGAAAAGGAAACCATCAACAAAATAAAAAAACAACCTATTAAAAGGGAGAAAATCTTTGCAAATGATGTGAATGATGAGGTTAATATCCAAAATATACAAAGAGCTCATGCAACATAACATTAAGAAAGTAAGCAATCCAATTAAAAATGGGCTAAAGACTTAAATAGACACTTTTCAAAAGAAAGCATACAGACATTCCATCCAAATGCAAAAGCATATAGCTTCTTCTGAAGTGCACATGCAACATTCTCCAGGATAGACAATATCTTGGGTCACAAATCAAACCTCAGTAAATTTAAGAAAACTGAAATCATATCAAGCATCTTCTCTGACCACAACTCCATGAGACTAGATTTCAATTACAAGAAAAAAACTATAAGAAACACAAATACATGGAGATTAAACAATGCATTTCTAAATAACCAACAGGTTACTGAAGAAATAAAAAGGAAAATCAAAAAATTTATAGAAACAAATGACAATGAAAACACAACAACTCAAAACCTACAGGATACACCAAAAGCAGTTCTAAGAGGGAAGTTTAGAGCAAGAAAATTCTACTTCAAGAGATAGGAAAACATGGAACAGACAACCTAACTATACATCTAAAACAACTGGAAAAAGAAGAAAAAACACCCCAAAATTAGTAGAAGGAAATAAATCATAAAGATTTGAGCAGAAAGAAATGAAAAAGAAATGAAAGAGGCAGTAGTAATGATTAATAAAGCTAAAAGCTGTTTCTTTGAGAAGATAAGCAAAATCGACAAACATTTGGCCAGACTCATTAAGAAAAAAAGAGAGAAGAATCAAATCAACAAAATTAGAAATGAAAAAGGAGAGGTTACAACAGACGATGCAGAAATACAAAGGATTATAAGAGACTGTTATGAACAACTATATGGCAATAAAATGGATAACCTGGAAGAAACAGACAGATTCTTAGAAAAGTTCAATCTTCCAAAACTGAGCCAGGAAGAAATAGAAATTATGAACCTAATTACCAGCACTGAAATGAAAGCTGTGATCAAAAATCTCCCAAAAAACAAAAGCCCAGGACCCGATGGCTTCACAGGAGAATTCTATCAAACATTTAAAGAAGAGCTAATGCCTATCCTTCTAAAACTCTTTCAAAAATTTGCAGGGGAAAGACACTTCCAAGCTCATTCAATGAGGCCACCATCACCCTGATACTAAAACCAGACAAAGACAATACAAAAAAAGAAAGCTACAAGCCAATATCACTGATGAATATAGATGCAAAAATAATCAACAAAATTTTAGCAAACAGTATTCAACAGCACATCAAAAAGCTCATACATCATGATCAATTTGGGTTTATTCCAGGAATGCGAGGATTCTTCAATAAATGCAAATCAATCAATGTGATACACCATATTAACAAAGTGAAAGATAAAAACCATATAATCATCTCAATAGATGCAGAAAAAGCCTTTAGCAAAATTCAGCACCTGTTTATGATTAAAACTCTTCAAAACATGCCTCAACATAGTAAAGGCCATATATCATAAACCTACAGCAAACATTATTCTCAATGGTGAAAAACTGAAAGCATTCCCCCTAAGATCAGAAATAAGACAAGGGTGTCCATTTTCACCACTATTATTCAGCATAGTTCTGGAAGTCCTAGCTACAGCCATAGGGGAAGAAAATGAAATAAAAGGAATCCAGATTGGAAAAGAAGTAAAGTTCCCACTATTTGCAGATGACATGACACTGTACATAGAAAACTCTAAAGATAGTATCAGAAAATTACTAGAGCTAATCTGTGAATTTAGCAAAGTTTCAGGATACAAAATCAATACACAGAAATCACTTGCATTTCTATATACTAACAATGAAAAATCAGAAACAGCAATTAAGGAATCAATCCCATTTACCACTGCAACAAAAAGAATTAAATATCTAGGATTAAACCTACCTAAGGAGACAAAAGAACTGTACACAGAAAATTAAAGACACTAACAAAAGAATGGAGCTGGAGGAATCAACTTTCCTGACTTCAGATTATACTACAAAGTTACAGTCATCACGACACTATGGTACTGGAACAAAAACAGAAATAGAGACCAATGGAACAAGATAGAAAGAAAGCTCAGAAATAAACCCATGCACCTATGGGTACCTTATTTTTGACAAAGGAGGCAAGAATATACAATAGGGCAAAGACAAGCCCTATAAACGGTGCTGGGAAAACTGGACAACTACATGTAGAAGAATGAAATTAGAATACTTCCTAACACTTTGCACAAAGATAAACTCAAAATGGATTAAAGACCTAAACATAAGACCAGAAACTATAAAACTCTTAGAGGAAAACATAGGCAGAATATTCGATGACATAAAGCAAGATCCTCTATGACCCACCTCCTAGAGTAACGGAAATAAAAACAAAAGTAAACAAGTGGGACTTGATTAAATTTAAAAGCTTTTGCGTAGCAAAGGAAACTATAAGCAAAGTGAAAAGACAACCCTCAGAATGGGAGAAAATAATAGCAAATGAAACAACTGACAAAGGATTAATTTCCAAAATATACAAGCAGCTCATACAACTCAATGCCAGAAAAACAAACAACCCAATCAAAAAGTGGGGAACACAGTCCTTGGAATTCTCCAGGGCAGAATACTGGAGTGGGTAACCTTTCCCTTCTCCAGGTTAGGTCCATGAATCAAGGTAAATTGGACGTGGTCAAGCAGAAGATGGCAAGAGTAAACATCAATATCTTAGGAATCAGTGAACTAAAATGAATGGGAATGGTTTAACTTAATTTAGATGACCATTATATCTACTACTGTGGGCAAAATTCCCACAGAAGAAATGGAATAGCCCTTAGAATCAACAAAAAAGTCCAAAATGCAGTACTTGGGTGCAATCTCAAAAATGAGTGGTTTTCAAGGCAAACCACTCAGCACAGTAATCTAAGTCTATGCCCCAACAACTTGTGCCAAAGAAGCTGAAGCTGACCAGATATAGAACAACCTACAAGACCTTTGAGAACTAACACACAAAAAAAGATGTCCTTTTCATCACAGGGGATTGGAATGCAAAAGTAGGAAGTCAAGATATACCTGAAATAACAGGCAGTTTTGGCCTTGGAGTACAAAATGAAGTAGGGTGAAGGCTAACAAGAGTTTTTCCAAGAGGATACACTGGTCATAACAAATACACTTTTCCAAAACACAAGAGACAACACTACAAATGGACATCACCAAATGATCAATACTGAAATCAGATTGATTATATTCTCCGAAGTTGAAGATGGAGATCTATTGTTGTTCTTTCTCGGTCACTCCTTCACGTCTGACTCTTTGCGGCTCCAGGGACTGCAGCACACAGGCTTCCTGTCCCTTCACCAACTCCCAGAGTTTACCCAAACTCATGTCCATTGAGTTGGTGATGCCATCCAACCACCTCATCCTCTATCATCCCTTCTCCTCCTGCCTTCAATCTTTCTCAGCATCAGGGTCTTTTCCAATGAGCCAGCTTTTTGCATCAGGTGGCCAAATTATTAGAGCTTCAGCTTCAGCATCATTCCTTCCAATGTGTATTCAGGACTGATTTCCTTTAGGATTGACTAGTTTGAGCTTCTTGCTGTCCAAGGGACTCTCAAGAGTTTTCTCCAGCCCCACAGTTTGAAGGCATCAGTTTTTTGGTGCTCAGCCTTTTTTTATTGTCCGACTCTCACATCCATACATGACTACTGGAAAAACCATAGCTTTGACTATATGGACCTTTGTAGGCAAAGTAATGTCTCTCCTTTTTAATATGCTGTCTAAGTTTGTCATAGCTTTTCTTCCAAGGAGCAAGAATCTTTTAATTTCATGGCTGCAGTCACCATCCACAGTGATTTTGGAGTTCAAGAAAATAAAGTCTGTCACTGTGTCCATTGTTTCCCCATCTCTCTGCCATGAAGTGATGGGACCAGATGCCATGATCTTCATTTTATGAATACTGAGCTTCAAGCCAGCTTTTTCACTCTTCTCTTTCACCTTCATCAAGAGCCTCTTTAATTCCACTTTACTTTCTGCCATAAGGGTGGTATCATATGCATATCTGAAGTTATTGGTATTTCCCCTGGCAATCTTGATTCCAGCCAGCTTGTGCTTCATCCAGCCTGGCATTTCAAATAATGTAATCTGCATACAAGTTAAATAAGCAGGGTGACAAATACAGCCTTATACTCCTTTCTAGATTTTCAACCAGTCCATGGTTCCATGTCTAGTTCTATCTGTTGCTTCTTGACCTGCCTACAGGTTTCTCAGGAGGCAGATAAGGTAGTCTGGTATTCCCATCACTTTAAGAATTTTCCACAGTTTCTACACAGTCAAAGTCTTTAGCAGAGTCAATGAAGCAGAAGTAGATGTTTTTCTGGAATACATTTGCTTTTTCTATGATTCAACAGATGTTGGAAAATTGATCTCTGGTTCCTCTGCCTTTTGCAACACCTTTTTACAGTATGAAAAGGCGAAAAGAAGATCTATACAGTCAACAAAAAACAAGACCTGGGGCTGACTGTGACTCAATCATCAGCTCCTTAAAGCAAAATTCAGGCTTAAACTAAAAAAGTGAGGAAAGTCACTAGGCTATTCATGTATGACCTAAATCAAATCCCTTACGATTATACAGTGAAGGTTAAAAATAGAACAAGGGATTAGATCTGACAGACAGAGAGCCTGAAGAACTATGGACAGAGGTTCATAACATTGTATAGGAGGCAGTAAACAAAACCATCCCACAGAAAAAGAAATGCAAGAAAGCAAAGTGGTTGTCTGAGGAGCCTTTTACAAATAGCTGAGGAAAGAAGAGAAGTGAAAAGCAAGGGAGAAAGGGAAAGATATGCCCAACTGAATGCAGAGTTCCAGAGAATAGCAAAGAAAGATAGGAAGGCCTTCAATGAACAACGAAAAGAAATAGAGGAAAACAATAGAATGGGAAAGACTAGAGATCTCTTCAAGAAAACTGGAGATATCAAAGAAATATTTAATGCAAGGATGGGAGTGATCAAGGACAGAAAATTTAAAGACCTAACAGAGGCAGAAGAGATTAAGAAGAAGTGGCAAGAATAAACAGAAAAAATTTACAAAAAAGATCTTGATGACCTGGATAGCAATGTTGTGATCACTTCCTTAGAGCTAGACATCCTGGAGTGTGAAGTCAAGCGGGCCTTAGGAATCAATACAACCAATAAAGCTAATGGAGGTGATGGAATTCCAGCTGAGCTATTTCAAATACTGAATGATAATGCTGTTACGGTGTTGCACTCAATATATCAGCAAATTTGGAAAAGCCAGCAGTAGCCACAGGACTGGAAAAAGTCAGTTTTTAATCCCAATTCCAAAGAAGTTCAGTGCTAAAGAATGCTCAAACTACAGGACAATTGTGCTCACTTCCCATGCTAGTAAAGTTATGCTCAAAATCCTTCAACTTGGCTTCAGCGGTACTTGATAACCCAGAGGGATGTTGTGGGGAGGGAGGTGGGAGGGGGGTTCATGTTTGGGATCACATGTACACCCATGGTGGATTCATGTCAATGTATGGCAAAACCAATACAGTATTGTAAAGTAAAATAAAGTAAAAATAAAAATTTTAAAAAAAATTTTAATAAATAAAAATAAGGAGACTAAAAAAATCAAATAAAAATAAAAA
Organism: Ovis canadensis; assembly: GCF_042477335.2. Classification (NCBI taxonomy): domain Eukaryota; kingdom Metazoa; phylum Chordata; class Mammalia; order Artiodactyla; family Bovidae; genus Ovis; species Ovis canadensis. The sequence goes on along the minus strand of NC_091267.1, from coordinate 57,390,130 downwards.
CACTATTGAATTTAGAAAAAAAAAAAAGAACTTCCAAATGTACAACCTTGGTTTAGAAAAGGCAGAGGAACCAGAGATCAAATTGCCAACGTCCGTTGGATCATAGAGAAAGCAAAGGAATTCCAGACAAAAACATCTACTTCTGTTTCACTGACTGTGCAAAAGCCTTTGATTGTGTAGATTACAACAAACTGTGGAAAGCTCTTAAAGAGATGGGAATTCCAGACCATCTTACCTATCTCCTCAGAAGCCAGTATGCAGGTCAATAAGAAAGAGTTAGAACCTTACATGAAACAATTGACTGGCTCAAAATTGAGAAAGGAGTACAACAGGGCTCTGTATTGTCAACACTGTTTATTTAACTTATCATATGCAGAGTACATCATCTGAAGTTCTGGGCTGGATGAGTTATAAGCTGTAATCAAGATTGCCTGGAGAAATATCAATAACCTCCAGACAGGCAGATGATACCACTCTAGTGGCAGAAAGCAAAGAGGAACTAAAGAGTCTCTTGATAAGGGTGAAGGAGGAGAGTGAAAAAGTTGGTTTAAAATTCAACATTAAAAAATCTAAGATCATGGCTTTGGGTCCCCTCACTTTATGGCAAAGAGAAGGGAAAAAAGTGGAAACCGTGACATATTTTCTCTTCTTGGGCTTCAAAATCACTGCAGACAATGACTGCAGTTATGAAATTAGAAGATATTCAATTCTTGGAATGAAGATTATGACAAACCTAGACAGTGCATTAAAAAGGAGACACCATTTTGCCAACAAAGGCCCGCATAGTCAAAGCCATGGTCTTTCCAGTAGTCATGCATAGATATGAGAGCTGGATCATAAAGAAGGCTGAGCACTGAAGAATTGATATTTTCAAATTGTGGTGCTGGAAAAGACTCTTGAGAGACCCTTGGACAGCAAGGAGATCAAATCAGTCAATCCTAAGGGAAATCAACCCTGAATACTCATTGGAAGGACTGATGCTGAAGTTCCAATACTTTGGCCACCTGATGGGAACAGCCAACTCATTGGAAGAGACTCTGATGCTGGGAAAGATTGGAGGCAAAGGAGAAGATGGCAGCAGACAAGGAGATGTTTGGCTAACATCACCAATGCAATGGACATGAACTTTGGCAAACTCAGGGAGGCCTGATGTGCTGCAGTCTGTTCGGTTGCACAAAATCAGACAGGACCTGGTGACTGAATGATTTGAATAAATGACATAGTATTTCACTAACTTTAGACTTCAGTTCAGTTGCTCAGTCGTGTCCGACTCTTTGTGACCCCATGAATCGCAGCATGCCAAGCCTCCCTGTCCATCACCATCTCCCAGAGTTCACTCAGACTCACGTCCATCGAGTCAGTGATGCCATCCAGCCATCTCATCCTCTGTCATCCCTTTTTCCTCCTGCCCCTAATCCCTCCCAGCATCAGAGTCTTTTCCAATGAGTCAACTCTTCGCATGAGGTGGCCAAAGTACTGGAGTTTCAGCTTTAGCATCAGACCTTCCAAAGAACACCCAAGGCTGATCTCTTTAGAACGGACTGGTTGGATGTCCTTGCAATGTGCTAATGAGCATTTTAAATGTCTAAGAGGGAAAAATAGTATATGAGATGAAAGGGTATTTGATCATGGAATTCTCCTTGTTCTTATTTTATTTGTAGAGGGATACATAATTGTTGTAAACATTCAAATAATATGGCATTATATGTAGTAAAATATTAAATTCTTTCTAAATAATTTCATCTTCTGTAATCTAACTCTTCTTCCCTTAAAAAACCTTAGTTAAAAGTTTTGTGTGCTTCCTCTCAAGATTTTGTTATTTTCTAAATATTGCCAAATTATCATCGAAAGAAGTTCTTACTAATTATTCTCCCATAAGTGTGTGAGGGGCTTCCCGAGTGGTTCAGCAATAAAAGAACCCCCCTGCAATGCAGGAGCCTCAGAAGACATGGATTTGATCCCTTCTCCAGGGTCAAAAACATCCCCTAGAGAATGGCATGGCAATCCATTCCAGTATTCCTTCATGGAAAATCCCATGGACAGAGGAACCTGGAGGTTACAGTCCATAGGGTCACAAAGAGTCAGACACACCTGAAGCAACTTAGCACACGTGCACACAATTGTGTAAGAAGCTATTTGTTTGCCTATGTTCATATCATGTCAGACATCATCAATTATTTACATTTATTGGCAATATTAAGAGGGTAAAAAATTTATCTAAGATGATAATGCATTAAAAATTGTTTCAACGTTGTGTTATAATAAAACATTATATGCAAATCAAAACCACATTGAGGTATCATCTCATGCTGGTCAGAATGGCCACCATCAAAAAGTCTACAAACAATAAATGCTGCAGAGAGTATGGAGAAAAGGGAATCCTCTTACACTGCTGGTGGGAATGCAAACTGGTACAGCCACTATGGAGAACAGTATAGAGATTCCTTAAAAAACTGGAACTAGAACTGCTGGGCATACTCAGCGAGGAAACCAAAATTGAAAGGGACACGTGTACCCCAATGTTCATTGCAGCACTGTTTACAATAGCTAGGACATGGAAGCAACTTAGACGTCCATCAGCAGACAAATGGATAATGGAGGTTGTGGTACATATACACAATGGAATATTACTCAGCTATAAAAAAAGAACACATTTGAGTCGGTTCTATTGAGGTGGATGAAACTGGAGCCTGTTATACAGAGTAGAGTAAGCCAGAAAGAGAAACACCAATACTGTATATTAATGTATATATATGTAATTTAGAAAGATGGTAATGACGATCCTATATGCAAAGCAGCAAAAGAGACACAGATGTAAAGAACAGTCTTTCAGACTTTCAGGCAAGGGTGGGATGATTTGAGAGAATAGCACTGAAATATGTATACTACCATATGTGGAGAATTCTGAGAGAGATAGGAATACCAGATCACCTGACCTGCCTCTCGAGAGGTCTGTATGCAGGTCAGGAAGCAACGGTTGGAACTGGACATGGAACAACAGACTGGTTCCAAATAGGAAGAGGAGTACATCAAGGCTGTATATTGTCACCCTGCTTATTTAACTTGTATGCAGAGTACATCATGAGAAACAATGGGCTGGAAGAAGCACAAGCTGGAATCAAGATTGCCGGGAGAAATATCAGTAACCTCAGATATGCAGGTGACAGCACCCTTATGGCAAAAAGTGAAGAGGAACTGAAAAGCCTCCTGATGAAAGTGAAAGAGGAGAGTGAAAAAGTTGGCTTAAAGCTCAACATTCAGAAAATGTAAAATAGATGACCAGTGCAAGTTCAATGCATGAAGTGGAACTAAAAGCCAGTGCTCTGGGACAACCCAGAGGGACGGGGTGGAGAGGGAGGTGGGAGAAGGGTTAAGAATGAGGAGACGCATGTGCACCCATGAGTGATTCATGTCAATGTATGGCAAAAACCACCACAATGTTGTAAAGAAAGTATCCTCCAATTAAATTAATTTTTTTTAAAGTTAGAGAGATGCTTAATATCCTTGGAATGCTCCAGGCAATAATACTGGAGTGGGCAGCCATTCCCTTCTCCAGGAGATCTTCCAGACCCAGGGATCAAACACTGGTCTCCTGCATTGCAGGCAGATTCTTTACTGTCTGAGCTACCATGGAAACCCATTGATAAAGGAATGGTTAATGAAATTATAAATACATTTGTGTTTATAACTTTAGAAAATATAATTGACTTACATAAAAAGACCCCTAGGAAAAGACTCCTATGACCTGTTCAAGAAAAAAACTAATAGAGACTTTCCCTTTAGAAAAATAAAGCTAGCTACCATCACCATAAATCCAAGGATCTCAGTATTACCTCTTTGTTCATAGATAAATATCCAGAGGAATAAATTCCATACTTGAAAAAGCAGTTACCTTGGGGGAAGAACTACAAGATACACTGTTTTTGATGAGTATTTGTTTTTAATTGAAGTCATACAACAACATTATATTTAACTGCTTTTCTAATTTTCATTTCTCAACTACCAGTGAATTTCCCCAACATTAGCCTTAGCATTTTTTGTCTTATAAATTGCCTTTACATTCATTGTCCTTTTTCCTACTGGGCTACCTTTCTTTTTTAATCATTTTCTTTGTCAGTGATTTTGAGATTCTTTTTTTATCATGGATTTTTAAACACAAACTATGTATTTGCTCTGCTACCATCTGTGCATATTTCATACTACCTCACTGCCTCTATATCTGTACAAATGAAGTCCCTTTTGTGTTAATTATTTCTGTAATGTCCTATGTTTATCCAAAGTGATGTAAACACCTTTAAAAAATTCCTCAGCCATTTATATAATGAACTTTATAAATATGCACTTGTAAAATAAAGTATATTTATTATATACTCATTGTGTGTGTGCAAAGTCACTTCAGTTGTGTCACGACCCTATAGATTATAGCTAGCCAAGCCTCTCTGTCCATGGGATTCTCCAGGCAAGAATACTGGAGTAGGATGCCATTTCCTCCTCCAAGGATTATACATTCATTACCAAACACAAATTCCACCAAATTGCTTATGTGAATTTATATTTGAACAACTTTCTGGCAACTGTGAATATCGTTCTGTATACACAAAATCTGTATACTGCATACACAAAATCTGATTCATTTGAGCACAGTTAGATTAAAAAGGAAATCGTTGGTTGCTAATAGAAAAAGGAGATAAAGCAAATGTCAAAATTTTTGATTTTTACCAAAAGGCTTTAAAAAGGAAAAGGAATGTGAGGGGAACAAATTCAGATCCTATAAGAACTCTCTGTGACTGGTTATTTAAGAGCTGAAACAATGCAGAAAAGTAATAGAGGAAACCTGGAAGGGCTGGTATTAGGGCACATAGTGGAATTCGAGGAACAGAAGGGCCTGCTCTCCAATACTAAAAGATATTAAGGATCAGGCAGACAAATACGCCTCATGTCTTCATGTCTTATCTATTTGCAACACTTAAAAAACATTCATATTGACCTCTTTAACACTATAGAGCAATCATGAAAAACTTCTAATGAGCCAAGAAACAATAGAAATGTATAGTTCTGCCTACTATTATTTGTGTTAAAAAGCATTGACATTTTCCTTTTTTTTTTTTTTTCCTATACTGTTATATTATTTTGCTTTGGGGAAGGTACCTGATATTTACAATGGTTTTCCACAGGTTAACCATACACATTTCTTCTCTTAACTGTATTCCTCACAGAAGATTTTAAGTTCATCAATGTCTATTGTCCTGCCATGGTGGCTGTCAGAAATCTGACCTCTGAAGTTGGGGAAAGTCTCTTTCAAGTTCCAAGCAGTATCTTATGAGGGAATAGAGAAAATTAAGACTGGAAAAATAGACTGAGCAAGTCAATGTGCCAGTTGCATGTTCTTACCCTTTAACATATAATTAGACCTGGCAGGCATATGGCAAATGCTCTATCGGTGTTCTCTGTCCACAATGCTCAAAACCGCTTCCAAATGGTGGTTTCTGGTCGCTCCATTCAGGTGCACCATGTTCTGTGAGTGTCCTGTGTCACTCTGACCCCTAGTGGTGAAGGAGGCTAATAGACACACTTCTATTACATTCATAAGGTGTGTATGTGTGTGCATAAGGTGCCATGTACCAAACTGCTAACTTTTTTTTCATTTTAATTTCACAACTAAATCTGATTTTAATTCAACCTCTCCTCACTGTTTCATGATGCAGTGTGGCTTTTAATCCATCTAACATATATATAAAACCATGAAATCAAAACTGCCTCTTTTCCCAGTTTATAGAGAATGAGATGCCAGTTTAATGTAAGGAAGAATGGTTTAATTTTTACACTCAGTCAGGAGTCATCCCTGCCTAAAGAAAGCTGACAATAAGCTATGTTATGACGATATGAGCAGAGACAACTCTTACTTTCACTAGATCCCATCCTGATAGGCACATGTTGTACCTTGAAGCCTTCTATTAAAATCCAAATATTCCACCTAGGTTACATTATCAATCATTAAGTACCAATCAACACTAATAACACCATTAGGTAGCTATGTGATAGATTAAAAATAATTAAACCAAAGACTGAAAAATGCACATAGAAGTGAGTCATTTCAAAAGATAAATTTTCACAAAGGCATAATCTGGAGCATGAAATATAATAGAATGTCTAACATTTAGACATCATCATAGATGTCAAGTATATTCATAAACAAAAAAAAATGTTTACTGCAATCTTTACAAATTTCTTGAGAGAAAATTGGGAATTTTTACCCCATTTTGCCATTCCAAAATGAGAGACTACCAATCTTATCTAAAGTTACAGAGCTGACTTATGGTAGAGCTGAAAACCAAGTGCATGTTTTTTTATGATAAACCTACCATCTTTTTTATGCTTGATGTATGAGGAGTACTTCCATGGGGTTTCTTGGAAGTCACCTTAATTTCAGGGTGGTATTGAAAAACTGGGGTTGAGGAGTTAGAAGAGGCAGGAGACTAGAGTGTGAAATGAGGAAAAATGAACTGAATTATGTCACCACTGCTTTTGGTGAGCCAACTGGATCACACAAAATTCAAAAACAAATGAGGAGTTTTCTGGGGAATTGAAACTGTATTACTAATTAATACAGAAAGGAGCAAAGATTGGAATTTTTAATCTATCTTGAGGCTGAGAATTTTATTTTGGTATTGTTGGGGGGGGGGGTGTGGGTGGGTGTGTGTGTGTGAGTCACTCAGTCATGTGCAACTCTGTGACCCCATGGACTGGAGCCTGTGGAATTCTCCAGGCAAGAATATTGGAGTGGGTAGTCACTCCCTTCTCCAGGGGATCTTCCCAACCCAGGGACTGAACCTGGGTCTCCTGCATTACAGATAGATTCTTTACCTCCTAAACCATGAGAGAGGCCCAGGTGTTGTGTTCCAGTGTGTTAGTTGCTCAGTCATATCTGACTCTTTGCGACCCCATGCACTGTGGCCTGCCAGGCTCCTCTGTCCATGGAATTCTCCAGGCAAGACTGAGAGAGTCATTTCCTAGGGAGGTTGATAAGTCTAGGGGTCTCCAAGGAGAGAGGGGTCTGGAATTCTCAAGGAGGAAGAAAGGACAAACTGTTTTTTCCTCTACATTCCTTAGGATTATGTATCCTGCCTGAGGACAGTCTCTGGATTATACCTGGCTAATCATGTTATCTTAAAATGTAAATTATAGGAGTAGGTCTGGTCTTTAAGACTTCTATGGTGGCTCAGAGGTTAAAGCATCTGCCTCCAATGCGGGAGACCTGGGTTTGATCCCTGAGTCAGGAAGATCCTCTGGAGAAAGAAATGGCAACCCACTCCAGTATTCTTGCCTGGAGAATCCCCTGGATGGAGGAGCCTGGTAGGCTACAGTCCACGGGGTCGCAAAGAGTTGGACACAAGGATTATATAACAATAGTGTATCCTGCCTGAAGGCAGTCTCTGGACTAAACCTTCTGGCTAATTCTGTTATCTTAAAATGTAAATTCAGATGGTCAACACCAAAATCAAATTGATTATATTCTTTGCAGCCAAAGATGGAGAAGCTCTATACAGTCAGCAAAATCAAGACCAGGAGCTGACTGTGGCTCAGATCATAAACTCCTTATTGCCAAATTCAGACTGAAATTGAAGCAAGTAGGAAAAACCACTAGACCATTCAGGTATGACCTAAATCAAATCCCTTATGATTATACAGTGGAAGTGAGAAATAGATTTAAGGGCCTAGATCTGATAGAGTGCCTGATGAACTATGGACAGAGGTTCGTGACATTGTACAGGAGACAGGGATCAAGACCATCCCCATGGAAAAGAAATGCAAAAAAAAAAAAAAAAAAAGGCTGTCTGGGGAGGCCTTACAAATAGCTGTGAAAAGAAAAGAAGTGAAAAGCCAAGGAGAAAAGGAAAGATATAAGCATCTGAATGCAGAGTTCCAAAGAATAGCAAGAAGACATAAAAAAGCCTTCCTCAGCGATCAATGCAAAGAAATACAGGAAGACAACAGAATGGGAAAGACTAGAGATCTCTTCAAGAAAATGAGAGATACCAAGGGAACATTTCACGCAAAGATGGGCTTGATAAAGGACAGAAATGGTATGGACCTAACAGAAGCAGAAGATATTAGATGAGATGGCAAGAATACACAGAAGAACTGTACAAAAAAGATCTTCAGGACCCAGATAATCATGATGGTGTGATCACTCACCTAGAGCCAGACATCCTGGAATGTGAACTCAAGTGGGCCTTAGAAAGCATCATTACGAACAAAGCCAGTGGAGATGATGGAATTCCAGTGGAGCTGTTTCAAATCCTGAAAGATGATGCCGTGAAAGTGCTGCACTCAATATGGCAGCAAATTTGGGAAACTCAGCAGTGGCCACAGGACTGGAAAAGCTCAGTTTTCATTCCAATTCCAAAGAAAGGCAATGCCAAAGAATGCTCAAACTAATGCACAATTGCACTCAATCTCACATGCTAGTAAAGGAATGCTCAAAATTCTCCAAGACAGGCTTCAGCAATACATGAACTGTGAACTTCCAGATGCTCAAGCTGGTTTTAGAAAATGCAGAGGAACTAGAGATCAAATTGTCAACATCCGTTGGATCATAAAAAAAGCAAGAGAGTTCCAGAAAAACATCTTTTTCTGCTTTATTGACTATGCCAAAGCCTTTGACTGTGTGGGTCACAATAAACTGTGCAAAACTCTGAAAGAGATGGGAATACCAGACCACCTGACCTGCCTCTTGAGAAACCTATATGCAGGTCAGGAAGCAACAGTTAGAACTGGACATGGAACAGCAGACTGGTTCCAAATAGGAAAAGGAGTACGTCAAGGCTGTATATTGTCACCCTGCTTATTTAACCTATATGCAGAGTACATCATGAGAAATGCTGAGCTGGAGGAAGCAGAAGCTGGAATCAAGATTGCTGGGAGAAATATCAATAACCTCAGATATGCAGGTGACAGCAACCGTCTGGCAGAAAGTGAAGAGGAACTAAAAAGCCTCTTGATGAAAGTGAAAGAGGAGAGTGAAAAAGCTGGCTTAAAGCTCAACATTCAGAAAACGAAGATCATGGCATCCGGTCCCATCACTTCATGGCAAATAGATGGGGAAACAGTGGCTGACTTTATTTTTCTGGGCTCTAAAATCACAGCAGATGGTGATTGCAGCAATGAAATTAAAAGACACTACTCCTTAGAAGGAAAGTTATGACCAACATAGACAGCACATTAAAAAGCAGAGACATTACTTTGTCAACAAAGATCCATCTAGTCAAGGCTATGGTTTTTCCAGTGCTGATGTATGGATGTGAGAGTTGGACTATTAAAGAAAGCTGAGCACTGAAGAATTGATGCTTTTGAACTGTGGTGTTGGAGAAGACTCTTGACAGTCCCTTGGACTGCAAGGAGATCCAACCAGTCCATCCTAAAGGAGATCAGTCCTGGGTGTTCATTGGAAGGACTGATGTTGAAGCTGAAACTCCAATACTTTGGCCACCTTACGTGAAGAGCTGACTCATTGGAAAAGACCCTGATGCTGGGAAACATTGAGGGCAGGAGGAGAAGGGGACAACAGAGGATGAGATGATTGGATGGCATCACCAAGTCAATGGATATTGGTTTGGGTGGACTCCGGGAGTTGGTGATGGACAGGGAAGACTGTCATGCTGCGGTTCATGGAGTTGCAGAGTCAGGCACGACTGAGTAACTGAACTGAACTGAAGATTAAAGCATTAGGAAACTTTTAAATTCCATTTACAGGTTTACAATCATATATCCTCTCAATGAATTTGTTCCCAACCAGCTCTAAAACTCAAAAGATGTAATCAAAATTACATATTTAAATTAACATCTTGAACTTCAGACATGATTTATGCTGAATATGCTTCTTGATTACTTGAATCCTTTATCTCTTCATTTGTTAACTAGAACAAGCTACTTCAGCAGGGTCTTTGTAAAGAGTGAGTGACATAAACATGTGAAGAAAACCTAATGCTCAAATGCTACTTGACTCTTGTCTATTCTGTATGTCTGTTACATTCTACTGTGCAGGCTCCTATGCTATGCATTCTGTATGCTCCACACTGAGAAACTTCTGAATAATACGGGGTTTGTATATGTCTGTCATTATTGTATGTGGACTTTTATAATTTTTGACAGTTGCTGTCAGTCTTTCATTTTTTTCCCATTTCTTAATTTTCTGTGTGCTTGTTCACCCTCCCCTTTCTGTTTAATTAGCCTCTTCTAATTTTCTGAAAGTATAAGAAATAAGTTACATACTTGTCAGAGCTGCTTTTGAAATAATGAGCGCTTATATTTTGAAAGGGGCTTCCCAGGTGGTGTTAGTGGTAAAGAACCCATCTGCCAATGCAGGAGACATAAGAGACACAGGTTCAGTCCCTGGGTCAGGAGATCCCCTGGAAGAGAGCATGGCAACCCACTCCAGGCTTCTTGCCTGGAGAATCCCAGAGGAGCCTGGTGGGCTACAGTCCATAGGGTTGCAAAGAGTCAGACACAACTGACACACACATACAGGTACTTTGAAAGAAGGCTTGAATGGATTTCAGTGGCTGGGTGGAAGGGTACCTATTTTTGCCCCTAATAACCATTTTAGCTAATGTTTATTGAACCTCCCCCTTGGGTCATAACTGTGCTAAATACAGAGTACTTTTATTATTTTTCTTTTTCTTTGTATGTTTCTGGAGGGCAGGAACTATCTTGTAAACCTCTATCTTCTCTGCGCCATGCAAAGTTTTTCTTTTTTGCATAAACAATCTTCAAATACACAAATGAATGAAAGCTTGAATTCTAAAATCAGAAGCCTCTCCTGCTACTGGTTGGGCATCTTTTGCAAAACAGTATCATTGATTATCTCTACTGTGAATCCTCCTGCCAATGAAGGAGCTGCAGGAGACATGGGTTTGATCCCTGGTTGGAAAGATCCCCAGGAGAAGGAAATGGCAACCCACTCCAATATTCTTGCCTAGGAAATCCCATGGACAGAGGAGCCTGGCAGGCTACAGTCCAGGGGGTTGCAGAGTTGGACGTGACTGAGTGACTGAGCAACTGAGCATGAACAGGTTGACCCACACAAAGTTGTGCTTTTATCAACGCAGTAATAAAAAAATAAAATGCTGTGTGAAAGCTATTTACATAGTGTATCAATTTCTTTGCTTATTTGCTTCTTACAGATATTCTGTGCTATCAGTGTAAAGGTGGAAACCCACTAACTCACTGGAACGAAGTTCATTGTGAAACCAATGATCAGCAACATTAACAGAAATTAAATCAGAAGCTATGAAGAAAAATGACACACTAATTCTGCAATCTGAAAAAAAAAAAAAAGTAGGCTGGAATAATCCTAGCAACTACATGCTGCAACTTCCTTTATTTCAGAAATAAACGCAAGGTTGGACTAATGGTAGAGGGAAGCTGAGATGAAGATGCATGTAAAGAGATGCTTTTCTTCAAAAAGAAGCCCCTTCTAACTTTATGATAAGGTCTTTATGATGGAAAATGTACCCCTCAAATGTTTGAAATTTTCTTTCACTGTACTTTGAATGTGATGAATAGTGTAACCTGAAATCTCTGAGGTAGAGGTAACAAGAATCAGAGATTGTCTGATGGCATATAATCCAACTGAATGCACATGTATTGGACCCCTGCTATGCATGTATATGTACAGGACTTCTACCACATTCTAGAGGTATTTCAAACTCTATAGCTGATAACATCTACAGACAAAACTAATACAAATAAAAGTTTCCTAGGTATTATACGTAAAGTGTAATGTAAATTGTAAGTTGCCAGAGTAAGCCGTCAAAAGATAATATAGAAAATAAGTACGCTGACTTGTCAAAAATAAGTATCACTTTGAGTTATTAGGGAAATTTTCAGGAAAGAATTCAGAAATTGGTATTTTAAAACTGAAAGGGAAGTTAGAAATCAACCAGATAAAAGCTTTTAAATTTTTTCTACTGTGTTAAATTTGTCTTTAAATAAACTCATAAGTAGAAACTTAACATTAACTGTTACAAAGTGGATGAAGTTAGGGTAAACAGTATGATTCTCAATTCAGTCATTCAGTCGTGTCCAACTCTTTGCAACCCCATGAACCACAGCACACCAGGCCTCCCTATCCATCACCAACTCCCCGGAGTTTACTCAGACTTATCTTCATTGAGTTGGTGATGCCATCCAATCATCTCATCCTCTGTCGTCCCCTTCTCCTCTTGCCCTCAATCTTTCCCAGCATCAGGGTCTTTTCCAATGAGTCAGCTCTTCGCATCAGGTGGCCAAAGTATTGGAGTTTCAGCTTCAACATCTGTCCTTCCAATGAACACTCAGGACTGATCTCCTCTAGGATGGACTGGTTGTATATCCTTGCAGTCCAAGGGACTCTCAAGAATCTTCTCCAACACCACAGTTCAAAAGCATCAATTCTTCGGTGCTCAGCTTTCTTTATAGTCCAACTCTCACACCCATACATGACCACTGGAAAAACCATAACCTTGACTAGACAGACCTTTGTTAACAAAGTAATGTCTCTGCTTTTCAATGTGCTGTCTAGGTTGGTCATAACTTGCTTCTAAGGAGTAAGTGTCTTTTAATTTCATTGCTGCAATCACCATCTGCAGTAATTTTGGAGCCCAAAAAAATAAAGTCAGCCACTGTTTCCCCATCTATTTGCCATGAAGTGATGGGACCAGATATCATGATCTTTGTTTTCTGAATGTTGAGCTTTAAGCCAACTTTTTCACTCTCCTTTTTTACTTTCATCAAGAGGCTCTTTAGTTATGATTCTCAGGGCCCCACAATTATACACTTCACCTATTCCTCATAGCATTCTTTGTACAACTTTCTGCAGCCCCAGACTTTTCCTCAGTCTCATTTTAAGACCTCTGAAAATAAAGCTGGAAATGCCTCAGTTAATACTAATACTAAATAAGGCCCAAATAGCTGTACAAGGGCAGTAGTATGTCTCCCTTACAAATAAGCCTGGAAAATTGCTGGAATTAATTCAGATGTTCAACAGTTCCATCAAAAGTGCAAGATTTTTGTTTTATTTTTGCAATTGTTAATATATTGGGAACTTTTTCTTGCCTAACTGTTAAAATATGGCTGCTGCATCTCTGGGTATAGCAACTGTCTTAAGGACAAGAAAAGGGGAAAATAGTAATGTCAGGTCCAAGTGTCTTTTTCTCTCTGCCCAAATAAAAAAGCAAAAGATATGTCCAGAACAAGTAGTAGATGCTTTCTTATATCTTATGGCTATAACTTTGCCACATGACCATCCTTAACACTAAGGCATCTGGGAAAGTAAGCTGTCTCAACTAGTACTATGTATCTTATATCCCTGGACAAAAGTGGGACTCTATTTGCCAGGAAGCAGTGATGTTGGTTCATCAGTTGAGAGTGTCTGCTCCTCTACACCTAACCACAAATCTTTCTGTAACTGGGAACACCTATGCTCTTTGACTTGGTTACCATCACCAACAAATTGATTGTGGGGTTTGTATCCACATTCTCAAATTGGACCTTGACAAATGAATCAAATTTTGAAAAGTAGAGAGATGGGGAGAAAACATTTCAAGTGGAAGATTAGTGGTTCAAATGAATGGAATTGTACTTTGTGTTCTTGATCCCTTCATATCTAATGACTTCCTTTCATTTTCAGGCCTCATTCAAAAATTCATCTTTTCTAAAGTCCATTCATATCTGAGTATGTCTTCAATATTTTCCAGTTTTAAATATCTTACTGTGTGAAACCCCTTTCTCTTCATTCATAAGTGTTTAACTTATTAAGTTTTTCCCCGTTTGGATGGTGATTGTATGAATGTACTTGCCAGAATTACTAAGATTAACTAAATCAGAGAATTTTTTAACAGTCTTTGACTTTCTAAACTCAAATTCCAGCTCCGTATTCTTCTGAGTATAGAAACCTGAGTTAAGCTATCTAACACTTTTGTGACTCAGCTTCATCATCAAAAGATGAGGGTAATCATAGTGCCTTCCTTATAGAGTTAGTGAGAGTTATCTCACATTAACTGTAAGTCTGTCCTTGGATCAATAACAAAGACAGGCACACCCTGTGCACTCACCAAATAGTGGCTATTATTACTGGATGGTGAGCTTCCAATGTGCTGGAATGTGCTCTTCTAAGGCCTTTTGACAGAAAATATCACTGTTGACATAATACTTCCTAGGGGGAAACTCTGAACGTAAGGAAATTTACCTTTAATACAATTATGTCTCATTCTCATGCCGCTTTTCATCTCAGAGAGCTAGTTTCTTTTTCCTGCTTCATTCTCACTTAGTTGAAAAAATCCATATGATGAACTAACAAGATAACTTCACTGTCTTATTATAGATCACCAAATGTACAAGCTGGATTTAGAAAAGGCAGAGGAACCAGAGATCAAATTGCCAACATCTGTTGGATCATAGAAAAAGCAAAAGAATTCCAGGAAAACATCTACTTCTGCTTCATTGACTATGCTAAAGCCTTTGAATGTGTGGGTCACAACAAACTCTGGAAAATTCTTAAAGTGATGGAAATACCAGACCACCTTTCCTTCCTCCTGAGAGAACTGTACACAGGTCAAGAAGCAACAGTTAGAACCAGACATGGAACAACAGACTGGTTCCAAACTGGGAAAGGAATACGTCAAGGTTGTATATTATCAACCAGTTTATTTAACTTACATGCAGAGTACATCATTCAAAATGCCAAGCTGGATAGAAGCACAAACTGGAATCAAGATTGCTGAGAGAAATATCAATAACCTCAGATAAGCAGATGACACCACCCATATGGCAGACTAAGCACATATATAATCAAAATATATTTTGAACTGAACTAAACTGCATGAATACAGTTTCACATGAATACTGAGAAAAACAGTAACAATTTTAAAGACAAGAGACTATTTCGGAAATTCAACTTAATGTGTTAAGTTCTGGATAAATTCAGATGAATGAAGCAAAGACCTATTTATTGTTATTTCATTTTGCCCTTGTCTTAGATTTTTATTTTTAAACCACTCTTATTGAAGTTAATTAACAGTGTATTAGTTTCAGGTGTGCAGCAAGGTGATTCAGATTCTTTTTCAGATTTTTTCATTGTAGGTTATTACAAGATACTGAATATATATTCCTGTCTACACAACAGATCCTGTTTATTTATCTCTTTTTATATAGTACCATGTATATGTTGATTCCCAAATCCTAATTTATCTCTCCCCCATCCCCTTTTTGCTTTGGCAGCTGTATGTTTTCTATATGCATGAGTCTATTTCTGTTTTGTAAATAAATTGATTGGTGTCACTTTTTCAGTTTCCATATACATGTGATATCAGATGATATTTGCCTTTGTCTGACTTGCTTCACTTAATAATCTCTAGGTCACTGCAAATCCATTATTTCATTCTTTTATGACTGAAAAATTTTCCATCTTATATCCTTTTGAACCATGTTTTTCTCCAGATATATGCCCAGGAGTCAAAGTGCTGGATCATATGGAGACTCTATTTTTTAATTTTTTAAAGGAAGGACTCTCCATATTCTTTTTCCATAATGGATGGATCAATTCACATTCCCACCAACAGTACAGGAGGGTTCCCATTTCTACACAAGTTCTCTAGTATTTATTATTTATAGAGTTTTTAATGGTGACCATTAAAAATGGTGTGAGGTGATACTCTATTGTAGTTTTGATGTGCATTTTTCTAATAATTCACAATATTGTGCATCTTTTCATGTGCCTGATGGCCATCTGTATATCTTCTTTTGGAAAAATGTCTACTTGGGTGTTCTGCCTATTTTTTGGTTGGGTTGTTTGTTTTTCGATATTAAGTTGTATGAACTGTTTGTTATTTTGGAAATTAGTTCCTTGCCAGTAGCATCATTTGCAATACCCACAAATCAATCAATGTGATACACATTAACAAACTGAACGGTAAAAACCACGTGATCATCTCAATAGATATAGAAAAAGCTTTCAATAAAATTCAACATATATTTATGATAAAAAAATAAACATTTTAGAAAGTGGGCATAGAAGGAATATATAGCAACATAATAAAAAGGCCATGTATGACAAACCCACAGCCAACATCGTGCTCAACGGTGAAAATTCAAATGCATTCCTTCTAAGATCAGGAACAACATAGGAATGCACACTCTTGTTACTTTTACTCAGTGTAGTTCTGGAAGTCCTAGTCACAGCAATCAGAGAAAAAATAAAAATAAAAGAAATCCGAATTGGAAAAGGACATATTCTTAATAGACTCATTATCAAACTATGACAAACAGAATGATAATATAGTGCGAAAACATTGGAAGTTTGTAGGTATATCATCAGATTAGTCAAAGGTAGTCACTCTGGTTGCAAATAAAGGAAACTTAAATATAAATAGCTTATGTGCAGAGCTCATTTATTAACTCATGGAACCAAATGGCAACCTAACAGGGCCATGCAGAGACCCAAATCTTTTCAGAATTCTTTCTTTGTATCTGTATCTTCAGTATATCCCCTGTTCTTTTTTTTTAATATATGTCAAATCTGCTTTTTTCCTAATTGTCTTCCTCTACTATCCAGATAAACATGGCCATTAGTTGGTTTAGTGCACATAGTCTAGGTTTGTATTAATACATGGAAAGAGAATGACGCTTTCTTTAAAAGTTTTATTTATGGTATTTAGTTGGCCATCTTTCATTCAGTTCAGTTCAGTTGCTCAGTCGTGTCCGACTCTTTGCGACCCCATGAATCGCAGCACGCCAAGCCTCCCTGTCCATCACCAACTCCTGGAGTTCACTCAGACTCACGCCCATCGAGTCAGAGATGCCATCCAGCCACCTCATCCTCTGTCGTCCCCTTCTCCTTCTGCCCCCAATCCCTCCCAGCATCAGTCTTTTCCAATGAGTCAACTCTTCGCATGAGGTGGCCAAAGTACTGGAGTTTCAGCTTTAGCATCATTCCTTCCAAAGAAATCCCAGGACTGATCTCCTTCAGAATGCACTGGTTGGATCTCCTTGCAATCCAAGGGACTCTCAAGAGTCTTTTCCAACACCACAGTTCAAAAGCATCAATTCTTCGGTGCTCAGCCTTCTTCACAGTCCAACTCTCACATCCATACATGACTACTGGAAAAACCATAGCCTTGACTGGATGGATCTTAGTCGGCAAAGTAATGTCTCTGCGTTTGAATATGCTATCTAAGTTGGTCATAACTTTTCTTCCAAGGAGTAAGCATCTTTTAATTTCATGGCTGCAGTCACCATCTTTCATTAGGTGTCACTTAATAGTAGTTGTGAATCAACAATACTCATGCAAATAACATGTTTGATCCCTGGGTCAGGAAGATCTCCTGGAGGAGGAAATGGCAACTCACTCCAGTATGCTTGCCTGGAAAATTCCAAGGACAGAGGAGCCTGGATGGCTACAGTCCATGGGCTGGCAAAGAGCTGGACACGACTAAGGAACTGAGCACACACAGTGATAAAATTAAATATGCATATTAGAATCCCTTAGATAAAACATTGGAGGATTTTACTCAAGAAGAGAATAAAATCTCAAGATAGAAAGTAAAGTTAATATATCACAGTAAAATGCTTATGGGTAAGAAAGCCGATAGAAAACCCACAATTTCCTCTTTCCTTACCTTCAATGTCTTATCAGATTGACAACCAAAATAACAAAAATTTTAATCAGGAAAAAAATTGTCAAAAGCAACTGTGGGAGTGGAAAAAACTTTCCCTCTATCCTTTCTAAGTTAGACTGACATGAGTCAGATTAAATGGGGAAAAAAAAAATTTAGTTACATATGTATGAGCTCCATAAGAATATGAATCCCAAGGACAAGTTTGGCAATTGAGGCTATGTGCTACGTGAGGAGGAGAAGAGGAGGTAGGGGTTTGAGACTTCAAAGAAGAGAAAGGAAATTTACATGGAGATGAAAAACAAATGTTTGGTAAACAAATGTTTGCTATGCCATGCAGAGACAGTGGAATACAGAATGCACTTTGGTCTCCAAGCCCTGCTGTGTTCCCCCTACTACCCCTATCCCATAGTGCTCTTCCTGAAACAGATCCTGTATCTAAATTATTTTAGGCAGTTAAGGAGGAGGTAATAGAAAGACCTCCTAAGTGTGCTGTTTCTTAGAAACAATCAATCCAGAATATTTCTCAAGCCAAAAAGACTCCCTCTATGGTGGCAAGTTATATTTCCCTACATAACCAAATAACATCATACCTCATACAACTCACTTTTTAAAGTGTCAGCCTAATTGAAACATGTATACTATCATGTAAGAACCGAATCGCCAGTCTATGTCCGATGCAGGATCCAGCATGCTTGGGGCTGGTGCACGGGGATGACCCAGAGAGATGTTATGGGGAGGGAGGTGGGAGGGGGTTCATGTTTGGGAATGCATGTACACCCGTGGTGGATTCATGTCAATGTATGGCAAAACCAATACAGTATTGTAAAGTAAAAATAAAAATTAAAAAAAAAATAAAGTGTCAGCCTAGGAAATAAAGTGAAAATTCAGGTGCAGCTTAGACAACTATGCATCTTATACCTACTCCCTCTATCCCCATGAAAACAGTACTGAAGAAATCAAGAAAATCCTGAGACTGCTCATGAATAATTCCCAAATTGAAATTAAGTAGAATGGATGTGTTTACACAGTCAGTGGAATGATAATGGAAACTCCTTTTGAGTAGAATTGTTTCACTTATACTTCCTGTGATCTCCTCAGAAGCAGTAAAATCTTTTAGGACTCTCCATTTTTCAGTGTTTTACAGTAAAGTTGTGGAATAATCTACAAAATCTGATTGTCCCATCCCATTAGATGGTATTCTTCTTACTCTACACCTCATTGGATGAATCCCAGTAAAAACATTGACGAACTTGAGAAGAGACCCAAAAAAAAAGAGCAAGCAAGTGAGCCAGGCTCTATGAGAAAGGCTGCACATTGCCCTAGTGGAATGTACCTCTCATTTCTTTTTTTTTTTTTTTTTATTCTCAGGTTTAAAAGTTTAGAGTGAACAAAATTATTCCAGTCCTCAATTTAAAGCTTGGGACATAATACAAAGATTTCCTAAAGTTAAGGAAATTATCTTCTATTAGAATAAATAATATTAGATTGGATTACCCAAACAAATTATGAAAAAGTAAAGCAAGAGCATGGCAACTATCCAAATATTTTAGGGGAAAAAATCAAAAATGAGAATGAAATAAAAGCACATATCATGTTAATAAAACAAAAATAAAGGTCAGTGCAAAAAGCTCAAGTCAAAGAATCTGAATCCAAATTTTCAAAGACTGCTGCTGCTGCTGCTAAGTCACTTCAGTCCTTTCTGACTGTGCAAACCAACAGACGGCAGCCCACCAGGCTCCCCCATCCCTGGGATTCTCCAGGCAAGAACACTGGAGTGGGTTGCCATTTCCTTCTCCAATGCATGAAAGTGAAAGTGAAAGTGAAGTCGCTCAGTCGTGTCTGACCCTCAGCGACCCCACGGACTGCAGCCTTCCAGGCTCCTCCATCCATGGGATTTTCCAGGCAAGAGTACTGGAGTGGGGTGCCATTGCCTTCTTCTTCAAAGACCGCTAGATGGGATAAATATGTATTTTATGTATGCATTTTATTTAAAATGTATTTTAATTAAATACAGTTACGTATTTTAAATACAAAATATGTAATGTGTAAAATTAAATACAGAATATGTACTTTAATTAAACTGAAAGAATAACCACAGGAAAAGTAATTAAAAAAACAACAACATTGGAGGACATTATAAGATGATAAGGAATAGTTGAAATACTAACATTAAGTCAGTATATTTTTCCAATATAAATAAATGGATTTTATAGGTCCAACTGTCTTGTTGACAACTATAAAATTTGGAAGAAATACACACACATAAAACAAAACCTACTTGAAACATGGAAGAGTTACAAAAACAGCCAAATAATGCATGAGGGTCTACACACTGGATAAATTTTATAGTTTCATCGTTTTTACAGTGAGTGTAGGCTCAGTTTGTACCGTATAAAGTAAATAAAACTCAGAAAATACAGTTATTCTGGTGTGTAACACCAAAGAATAAAATAAAAGGCAGCAACAGTCAATAGAAATTGCTGTTGGAAATCCAGGAAAGGGGATAACCAGAGAGAGCAATCTCCAGATTTTGTGTGTACATTCCTTCCAGACCTCTTGCTGATGTCTGACACTTACGTGAATGACATGGACTCTGAAGGAGAGCAGCACAGCCCACCTGGAAGGCTACCAATTTGGCACATTGATTATTTTGAGTCAGAATTACTTAAGCAACAACTGGCAAGGATACTCTGACCCTTATTTGTCCCTTGAAAGGAGGAAATAAATTTCACATGTGATAGCATCCTCCCTATACCTAGAAAGTAGAAAGCATTCTTATCACCAGAGAGGGATTTCAAGACCAAGGCCATATAAAGAAATTTTGTTACTTCTTTATTAGTTTGTGGCCCCAAACCCCTTTGTTCTGTTAAATCTTCATAAATAAATGTTTCTCTGTCTGAAACGTATGAAGTCTACTTGCCTTGGCCACTTCTTTGATTTCATATCCATCAGAATTTCATAAACACAAAATTAAATTTGTTTTTCTCCTACTAATCTATTTCATGTCACTTTAATTACTAGATCAGCTGAAGAACTCAGAAGGCAAGACAGAAAAAGATTTCCTTCCTGAGTTTTTTAATCTGATGATGAATGAACTCAAATATCTTAGTATAAGGAACAAAGAAAAAACTGTTCAAGAAAAGAAAAATATTTTCAAGAGCTCATGAAACAATATAATAAGATTTAAAATGCATGTATTCAGAGGCACTTTGGAATAACATGAATTAATCATTCAGTTATGTCAGATCCAGGCCATCTTCCCGACCCAGGGATGGAACCCAGGTCTTCTGCATTGATGGACTTCCCTAGTGGCTCAGATGGTAAAGAATCCTGCTGCAGTGCAGAACACTCAAGTTCTATTCCTGGGTTGGGAAGATTCCCTGGAGAAGGGAATGGGTACCCACTCTAGTATTCTTGCCTAGAGAATTCCGTGGACAGAGGAGCCTGGCGGGCTACAGTACATGGGGTCGCCAAGAGTCAGACAAAACTGAGCAACTAACACTTTTACTTTTTCAGAATAAAATAGAAAGGAGGAGACAGAAAAATACCTGATGAAATAAGGACCAAAAATTTCCCAGATTTTGGCATTGACATAAATATATAGATTGGAGAAGCTCAGCAAATTTAACCAGGATAAGCATATAGAACATCATACCTTGATATAACATAATCAAGTTATTGGGATCCAAAAATAAGAATATAAAATCTTGAAAACAGCCAGAAAAAAAATGACGCATTATGTAATTTAAGTTCATTGACTTTTCATAAGAAAGTCTATATTGGAAACTGATTATTGCAAAGAGATTAAAGAATCAAAATTCTGAAGTGTGGGGAGTAAAAATAAGACAGTAGTCAGAATATTCTTGGCCTCCTCATTCTTCATCCAATAATCGTGATATTCAGAAGTCTATTGGAGGCAAATGAGTTCACATTTTGGAGCTAAGGTTGAATTGGAATTCATAAACTCTAATGGAATGGTGCAAAATGAAAACGCCACCTCAAGTTTACTCTCGCTACCTATGCCAAACCAACTATTTCCATTTGAACTATTTTCTCCAGTGAAAAATTGATCTTTTCAATTTTTCTTCTGTTTTTTTTTTTCCAAATGTACTTCCCCAGTCCTGACTTTGCATTTTAAAGATAATATGGGAATCTTTCGGAGAAGGCAATGGCACCCCACTCCAGTACTCTTGCCTGGAAAATCCCACTGATGGAGGAGCCTGGTAGGCTGCAGTCCATGGGGTTGCTAGGAGTTAGACATGACTGAGCGACTTCACTTTTACTTTTCACTTTCATGCACTGGAGAAGGAAATGGCAACCCACTCCAGTGTTCTTGCCTGGAGAATCCCAGGGACGAGGGAACCTGGTGGGCTGCCGTCATGGGGTCGTACAGAGTTGGACACGACTGAAGTGACTTAGCAGCAGCAGCAGCATGGGGATCTTTAAAAAAGTATAAAGATATCTTGGGCAAGGTGGTGTAGGCAGAAAGAAAGAGAAGGAGAGGAAAAAAAAAGAAAGGAGAGAAAAAAGGAAGAATAAAATAAATGAATGAAAGACAATGAAATGATATCTGAGATAACTTTAAATGCCAAAACCTGTCAATCAGAATTCTATATTCAGAGAAAACATCCTTAACAAATAAATTGATAAGTGATTACCACTGAATGGTTGTGTTTGCTGAACCAAGTATTACATCTCTAAAGACCAAATCAATTAATTGTACCTTGTCATCTCCATAGGAACAGGACTAGACCAGGTGCAACACAAATATCATAAATGATTCAGGAAACACCCAGACCTGTGGTTTCATCTTGCCCGGGGCGGGAAAAAATGGTGCCTGACTTTCTCATATATCCCGCTGCCATCTTGAAAAATAGAGAAAGCAGAAGAATCCAAAAGGTTGAACATTGATCAAACAAAAAGAAAAATATTAAACAATAAATAAGCTATGAGAAAGAAAGGAATTTTTAATTCACTGAATATTTTAACAAATAAACCATTTAATTCAGGGATAATTTGAATATCATTAATGAACAAATTCAAGCTTTCCTGATGACTGGTTAAGTGGAGTGAGGATTGAAGGAAGGGGCTTGTGAGGGAGATTACACCAGTTAAAGAAAAAAAAATAATAAAATCACCTTTCTTGAGTATAATTGTGTGTGTATATTTGTATCTATGATATACATGTTTATAACAAAATATTTGGGGCTTTTCTACTATTAGTGTAACAATATACTTTTCTCCCAAAGCAGTTCTGTTCTCAAGTATCTGTTTCCCTTAAATGCATGGGGTATGTTATGTTTAAAAAATTGGCAGAGTATAGTAGAAGGGTAAAGAAAAAGCAAAACTAAGAGGAAATAAAATGTCTATTCTCTATCAGATTTTTAAGCTTTGTTTTCCATGAAGAGACAGTGGAGAGAAGGATAGTGGGATCTGTTCAAGATACAATCTGTGAGATTCAGGCAGAAGAAGAGCTGTTTTGGGACTTAAGCAAAGAAATCTTGCACAGGATTGGGGGAGCAGGCTTCTGGTGCGACTTTTCAGGCCTGACACAATTCTGGCACCCAGAATATTAGAACATTAGAAGCATCCAGAGTTAGCAACCAATCCAGCTACACAAATATTTTTTTGATAGGCAGTATCAGTGGTTAGACGTCTCCACGTAGTCTCCAGGCAGCAGACTGGGACTGTTTATGTGTTAGTCGCTCAGTCGTGTCCGACTCTTTGTGACCCCAGGGACTATAGCCTGCCAGGCTCCTCTGTCCTTGGAATTCTCCAGGCAAGAATACTGGAGTGGGTTGCCATTTCCTTCTCCAGGGGATCTTTCCGACCCAGGGATCAAAGCCAGGTCTCCTGCATTGCAGGCAGATGCTTTACTGTCTGAGCTACTAGGAAAGCCCAAAGTGAAAGTCACTCAGTCATGTCCAACTCTTTGGGAACCCATGGACTATACAGCTCATGGAATTCTCCAAGACAGAATACTGGAGTGGGTAGCCTTTCCCTCCTCCAGGGTATCTTCCCAACCCAGGGATCGAACCCAGGTCTTCCATATTGCAAGCAAATTTTTTACCAGCTGAGTCACAAGGGAAGCTTAAGACTGAGACTAGGGGAATATCGAAGAGGGTAATGATGCAAAGAGGTTGGAGTAGATTAAAAGTTAGTGGTTCTATGTAAATCTTCCCTTTGAAGATGTTATAAACATAATTAGATGATATAACTAATTGAAGTCGCTCAGTCATGTCCGACTCTTTGCAACACCATGGACTGTAGCCCACCAGGCTCCTCCATCCATGGGATTTCCCAGGCAAGAACACTGGAGTAGGTTGCCATTTCCTTCTCCAGGGGATCTTCCCAACCCAGGGATCGAACCCAGGTCTCCTGCATTGCAGGCAGATGCTTTCACCTCTGAGCCACCAGGGAAGCCAGATAACTAAACAGATAACTAAATTCCTGCTATATGTGTGATGGCTATGAGGCCAGAAAGCATGTAGGACATGTGCAGAATGAGTGAACATATAGAAAAGGAATCTGAAAGTTAGAGAACAAGAATTATAACTGTTATAATAGTAGTAGTAGTTTTATTATCACACAGAGAAGGCATATTCTGATAAAAAAAATACCTCTGCCCGTTTTTTAGATAGGAAGAAATAGGTTCTTAAAGAGAAAATAATATTGCCTTAAATTTTTTCTGTACAGTTTTCAAGTCATGTCTATGTGCATTACATTATGATTTAACCCTCCCAGAAATCCAGCCTTAATGTATCTCTGATTCAGAGAATTGACATGAGTTGCTTGAGACCACTTGATTAATGCAGAGCATAAGCTACACTGGTGTCTGAGCCTCCTCATTCCTTGTCCTGATCCTTTCTGCTAAGTTCTATCTCTAGGATCATATTTCTCCTTATCACATCTGCCTACAACCACCTGAGATCTAAATTACTGTCCTGGAGTTTGAAAACAGGAAGTACATGGTTTTTTATAAAATGCCTCCATTTGTTTATGATTTCAAAGTTTCCTTTCATCATCCACTACTTTCTTACTTCTATCAGTCGTGACTGAGAACAACCATATCTATCCACTCGATGACATCTAAACATGTGATTTTTTCTCTGCAAGAGCAGATCATTAAGAAAAAATTTGAACAATTTTGGGGTTGGGAAGAACGCGCTAGATTATGAGGACTTTAATGTTTTCAAATCTTCAGGAGAGAACAAAGTTTCAGAGTTAGAAAAGAAGATAGCAAAATTCTTCACTCTAATATGATTTCAAGGCTATGACACAACACTTTACCCTACAAATGCTTCTTATCACATATGTATAATCTTTTTTTAATCAGAAGACAAGACCTTTCCTTTTCCAAGAAAGAAAAATTACTTTCTAAGTCTTCCTGAGGAGGGTAACACTGGCCAACTGCAGGGATACAATAAAGCTAAGGTATTTATTATAACTCTTACTCTTCTCAACAACTTTCTGCTTTAGATTTTATTATCCCTATCTGACAGATGAGGACACAAGAGAGAAAAGTTAAAAGACTGGCCAAACATAATGCAGTTTAGGAGTGCTCAAGTTGGCGTTCAAATCTATGTAATTTGGCCCCCAAGTTCTTTTGTTTAAGCACTTTACTATATTTTAGTGTGAAAATGTTAGTCATTCAGATAGTCAAACAACCATGGGGTTTGACTATGTGCGAACCTGTCCATGGAATTCTCCAGGCAAGAATACTAGAGTAGGTAGCCATTCCCATCCCCAGGGGATCTTCTCTACCCACGGATCAAGCCTGGGTCTCCTGCATTGTAGGCAGATTCTTTACCATCTGAGCCATCAGGGACTACTACTACTACTACCAAGCCATTTCAGTCGTGTCCGACTCTGTGCGACCCCATAGACAGCAGCCTTCTTTACAATAAGATGAAAGAAAGAGAAGCATGTTTCTTGCTCTAAGGAAAAATAGGACAGCAAAAAGTGAGAGTTCCTGTTGCTCCACATCTTTGCCAGTTTGCTGTTGTCAGTATTCTAGAGTTTGACTTTCTAACAGGTGTGGCGTGGTATCTCATGTAAATTTACACATTTCTGATGATATATAACTTTGAGTTTCCTTTCATATGCATCTTTTTCATCTGTATGTAGCCTTTGGTGAGGTGTTTCTTCAGATTTTTTGCCCATTCTAAAAACTAAGAACTCTTAGATACCCAAAATAATGAAACAACCTAGTTTTTAGAATGGTGTTTTAATTTTAATGAAGCTCAACCTATATAGTATATATTTTTTGGATTGTGCTTTTGGTGCTCTTCCTAAAGAGTCATTTCCAAACCCCAGGTCTTCTAGATTTTTTTCCTATGTTAACTTCTAAGAGTTTTCTGACTTTGTATTTTACATTTAGGCCTAGGTGCATTTTAAGTTAATTTTTATAAAGGATGTAATTCAGATTTAAATTGAAGAAAGCAGGGAAAACCACTAGACCATTCAGGTATGACCTAAATCAAATCCCTTATGATTATACAGTGGAAGTGAGAAATAGATTTAAGGGCCTAGATCTGATAGATAGAGTGCCTGATGAACTATGGACAGAGGTTCGTGACATTGTACAGGAGACAGGGATCAAGACCATCCCCATGGAAAAGAAATGCAAAAACAAAAAAAAAAAAAGCCTGTCTGGGGAGGCCTTACAAATAGCTGTGAAAAGAAAAGAAGTGAAAAGCAAAGGAGAAAAGGAAAGATATAAGCATCTGAATGCAGAGTTCCAAAGAATGGCAAGAAGAGATAAGAAAGCCTTCTTCAGCAATCAATGCAAAGAAATAGAGGGAAACAACAGAATGGGAAAGACTAGAGATCTCTTCAAGAAAATTAGAGATACCGAGGGAACATGTCATGCAAAGATGGGTTTGATAAAGGACAGAAATGGTATGGACCTAACAGAGGCAGAAGATATTAAGAAGAGGTGGCAAGAATACACAGAAGAACTATACAAAAAGGATCTTCACGACTCAGATAATCATGATGGTGTGATCACTCATCTAGAACCAGACATCCTGGAATGTGAAGTCAAGTGGGCCTTAGAAAGCATCACTATGAACAAAGCTAGTGGAGGTGATGGAATTCCAGTTGGGCTGTTTCAAATCCTGAAAGATGATGCTATGAAAGTGCTGCACTCAATATGCCAACAAATTTGGAAAACTCAGCAGTGGCCACAGGACTGGAAAAGGGCAGTTTTCATTCCAATCCCAAAGAAAGGCAGTGCCAAGGAATGCTCAAACTACCACACAATTGCACTCATCTCACACGCTAGTAAAGTAATGCTCAAAATTCTCCAAGCCAGACTTCAGCAATACATGAACCGTGAACTTCCTGATGTTCAAGCTGATTTTAGAAAAGGCAGAGGAACCAGAGATCAAATTGCCAACATCCACTGGATCATCGAAAAAGCAAGAGAGTTCCAGAAAAACATCTATTTCTGCTTTATTGACTATGCCAAAGCCTTTGACTGTGTGGATCACAATAAACTGTGGAAAATTCTGAGAGAAATGGGAATACCAGACCACCTGACCTGCCTCTTGAGAAATCTGTATGCAGGTCAGGAAGCAACAGCTAGAACTGGACATGGAACAACAGACTGGTTCCAAATAGGAAAAGGAGTATGTCAAGGCTGTATGTTGTCACCCTGCTTATTTAACTTATATGCAGAGTACATCATGAGAAATGCTGGACTGGAAGAAGCACAAGCTGGAATCAAGATTGCCGGGAGAAATATCAATAACCTCAAATATGCAGATGACACCACCCTTCTTGCAGAAAGTGAAGAGGAACTAAAAAGCCTCTTGATGAAAGTAAAAGAGGGGAGTGAAAAAGTTAGCCTAAAGCTCAACATTCAGAAAACGAAGATCATGGCATCTGGTCCCATCACTTCATGGGAAATAGATGGAGAAACAGTGTCAGACTTTATTTTGGGGGCTCCAAAATCACTGCAGATGGTGATTGCAGCCATGAAATTAAAAGACGCTTACTCCTTTGAAGAAAAGTTATGACCAACTTAGATAGTATATTCAAAAGCAGAGACATTACTTTGCCGACTAAGGTCTGTCTAGCCAAGGCTATGGTTTTTCCAGTGGTCATATATGGATGTGAGAGTTGGACTGTGAAGAAGGCTGAGCATCGAAGAATTGATACTTTTGAACTGTGGTGTTGGAGAATACTCTTGAGAGTCCCTTGGACTGCAAGGAGATCCAACCAGTCCATTCTGAAGGAGATCAACCCTGGGATTTCTTTGGAGCGAATGATGCTAAAGCTGGAACTCCAGTACTTTGGCCACCTCATGCGAAGAGTTGACTCATTGGAAAAGACTTTGATGCTGAGAGGGATTGGGGGCAGGAGGAGAAGGGGATGACAGAGGATGAGATGGCTGGATGGCATCACAGACTCGATGGACATGAATCTGAGTGAACTCTGGGAGTTGGTGATGGACAGGGAGGCCTGGCGTGCTGTGATTCATGGGTCGCAAAGAGTCGGACACGACTGAGCGACTGAACCGAACTGAACTGATGCAACACCAGCCACCATAGAAGAATTGTTACACTTTCATGAAAACATATTAGAAATTGTTTTTTAATCAGTTGATTAGTACTTTATATTGTCTCACTTTTGCTGACAACAAAATTCACACACACTAGCACAATAGACACACAAGAAGTAGATACTATCTGAACAATCTTACAAGCTATTATCTTAATCTTAATTGCCCTAAATCCTTACAAATTTTATATGTAATAGACAAAATTAACAATCCATCCCTTACAGTAAAAACTATAGGTCACCAATGATACTGAAGCTACGCATATACACATTATGAAGACTTGAATTTCGACTCCAATATAATTTCAATATCAGAGTTAAAGCCAGGAGAATTGCAACTATCAAAAGTAGTCATTTTATCTAAAGAGATAGCTATCCAAATGTTAATTTTCTCAGAAGATGTGCTACACTCATGAGATGTGCCTTCTCTAGGACTAAAAACAGATGCAATCCCAGGGCATCTAAATCAAGCAACTCTTAACTCGATCAGGCCTGTATTATGGACAATGTTCAGAAAATTGTGGATAAAATCATAGTTTTATACCAATTTTCCTCGAATTGGTACTGCTGAAACACTTTGAAAAATGATCTGCATCAATACTATAGATTCATTAAGAAACTAAGCTAGCACTAACCTTTTAGGTTGGAGATTGGGAAATAATAGTCCCCTTAATGGTATGCCATAGTTAGATACATCAACATGATTTATTACTATTTTATCAATGTTCTTCATCCTATTTATTATACTTCAATTAAAATTTTCAAAATACAATTACTCAAACCCAGAAGTTACATCTACAAAAACACAAAAACAAACACCCCTTGAGAAGTAAAATGAATGAAAATTTATTTTCCTCTTTTACTACCCCAACAATTATAGGACTCCCTATTGTCATCCTAATCCTTATATTCCCGAGCATGTTTTCCAAACATAACCAACAAATTAATAATCGTCTGATATCTTTTCAACAGTGGTTAGTCCAACTTACATCAAAGCAAATAATAAACATTCATAATCATAAAAGACAAACTTGAGCACTAATATTAGTATCATTTACTGGGTCAATAAATTTACTAGGATTGTTACCATGCTCATTTACACCAACTACACAATTATCAATAAATCTAAGCATATGAGCAGGAACTGCAGTCATGAGCTTTTGCAATAAAACTAAAGCATCATTAGCCCACTTTTTACCTCAAGGGACTCCAGTCTCCTTAATCCCTATACTGCTGCTGCTGCTAGGTCGCTTCTGTTGTGTCCGACTCTGTGGCTAGGGATCCCACTAGGCTCCCTCGTCCCTGGGATTCTCCAGGCAAGAATACTGGAGTGGGTTGCCATTTCTTTCTCCAATGCATGAAAGTGAAAAGCGAAAGTGAAGTTGCCAAACTCTTAGCGACCCCATGCACTGCAGCCTACCAGGCTCCACCGTCCATGGGATTTTCCAGGCAAGAGTACTGGAGTGGGTTGCCATTGCCTAGTTAGTATCAAAACAATTAGCCTATTTATCCAACAAGTAGCCTTAGCTGTTTAACTAACAGCCAACATTAGACCAAGACACTTGCTAATTCACCTAATTAGAGGAGCTACTCCGACACTAATAAACATCAGCACCACCCTCATTTCATTTATTATCCTTGCTTTATTCACCATTCTTGAATTTGCTGTTGCTATAATTCAAGCCTATGTATTTATGCTGTTAGTAAGCCTTTATTTACTTGCCAACATATCATGATCCACCAAACCTATGCCTATCATATAGTAAACCCTAGCCCTTAACCACTTATAAGGCCTTCTCAGCCCTTCTAACAACATCTGGCCTAATAGGATTTCATTTTAACTCAACAACATTACTCCTACTTGACCTATTAACTAATATTCTTACAATATATTAATGATGATGAGATATCATTCAAGAGAGTACTTTTCAAGGTCATCACATACCAATTATTTAAAGAGGACTTTGATATGGAATAGTTCTTTTCATTATTTCAGAAGTCGAATTTTTACAGGCTTCTTTTGGGCTTTTTATCGCTCAAGCCTCACTTCAACACCTGAACTAGGCAGGTATTGACCACCTCCAGGAATTTGCCCTCTCAATCTCTTAGAAGTCCCCCTTTTGAATACCTCTGTACTATTAGCCTCTGGGGTATCAATCATCTGAGTCCATGACAGCCTCACAGAAGGAAATGAAAAGCATATACTTCAAGCTTTTTTTTTTTATCACAATCACCCTGACATTTATCTCACACTCTGCAAGCCTCAGAGTACTACAAAACATCATTTACCATTTCAGATGGAGTATATGGCCCAACTTTCTTCATAGCCACATGATTTCATAGATTACATGTACTTACTAGATCAACCTTTGTCGTTTGCTCATGTCAATTAAAATTTCACTTTACATCCAACCATTTTGACTTTGAAGCTGCTGATACTGTTATTTCATAAACATGGTATGATGATTCCTTTATGTATCTATCTGTTGCTGAGGCTCATATTCTTTTAGTATTAAACAATATCTTTGACTTCCAGTCAGTTAGTTTTGGTACAACCAGCAACAAAATAATTAATCTAATATTAACACTATTGACATACCTAACTATAGCTGCATTAATTGTTATTATTGCATTTTGACTCCAACCATTTACTCAGAAAAAACAAGCTGCTATGAATGTGGATTTGACCCCATAGGATCAGTCTATCTTCCCTTCTCCATAAAAGTTTCCTAGCCATCACATTCCTCCTCTTCGATCTAGAAATTGCACTTCTATTACCTCTTCCTTGGGCATCACAAATAATATAAACACCATACTTATCATAGCCCTCTTCCTAATTCGATTGTTAGCAGTAAGCCTAGCCTATGAATGAACCCAAAAAGAGTTAGAATGAACTGAATGATATTTAGTTTAAAACAAAATGATTTTGACTCATTACAATAAGATTAAATTCATAATGACCAAGTGTCTTTAGTCTATATAAATATTATCATAGCATTTACAGCATTTACAATCCTAATAAAGGTATTAGGATTACTAATATACCAATCCCATTTAATATCATCCCTATTATGCTTAGAAGGAAAACTATCCTTATTTATTATGGCAACCCTGATAATCCTCAACCTACATTTCACCTTAGCTAGCATAATACCCATTGTGTTATTAGTTAGTGTTTAATGGTTACAGAGTCACTTGGGGAAAATGAAAAGATTCTGGAGATGAATGGTGAGGACATTTTTACAACAATGTGAAAGCAGTTAATGCTATAGAGGTGCATACTTAAAATGATTCAAATGATAAATGGTCTATGTTTTTAATCACAACAAAAAATAATGATACATGTTACAGCAAGGAAAAACACTGAAAACATCCTCAGCAAAAGAAACCATACAGAAAAAGCCACCTAGATCACACTCATCTTGTACACTTTAAATCCATGAAGGTTTTTAACATGTGGGAAAGACCCAATGATGGTTCCAGAAAAAGAAAACTGCATTAGAATAGAGAAAGATATTTGCACAAAGCTTAGGCAGCTGGTGAAAGTTTAAATGGTCCTGTGGTTAGGATTGTAATGTGGAAACCATAATTATCCCCCATTTGGGGGTTACATGTTGGTTACCTGGGAAAGTGACCCTGTTTTGGGTAAAACACTGCAGTTTTAGTGTGAGTGCAGAAAATGTGTACTGCTATTTAAAGCTGGAACATTTGAAATTTGCTAGAAAGTACATTACCTTTCAATAAACCATGTAAGTCACATGTCAGAAAATCAGAGATGACATCAAACATCGCACTAGAGGCCAAGACTTAACCAGACCAAATTCAACTGAAGTGGTGATGCTAATTGCCTTGTAGGAGTCCACATGGTATTATAAGTCACCATAGGAAGGGTATATTAGTAGCCACCAAGTCTTGGGTGCTATGGGTGACCCTGATAGAGCTGAAATCATGAGATTTCTGAATTCTAGTTTTCCACATAAAACTACCAAAACAACTGTCAGGACTAAAACATGAATTCAGGGAGTCCCTGGAAGTCCAATGGTTAAGACTGTGCATTTCCACTGCAGGGGTTATGGGTTTGATCCTTGGTCAGGGCACCAAGATCCCACAGCCAAGTCACATGGCCAAAAAAAAAAAAAATCAGCAAAATTGCAAGATAATTTGTGATTTTCTACATTAATAATGAACTATCAGAAAGAGAAATTGAGAAAATAATCCCACTTACAATTGCATCACCTGCAAAACAAGGAATTTAACCAAGGACTTGAAAGCCCTGCAAGCTAAAAACTGCAAGACATTCATCAATTAAAGTGAACAGACACAAAAAGATATCCTATGCTCATGGGTGAAAATACCACTAAAATGTCCATTCCACCCGAAACAACAGACACATTCATGCAATCACTACCAACATTTCAATGACATTTTTCACAGAAACAAAAATAATCAACATCTGTGTGGAGCCACAAGTGACCAAAAGAAAGGAGAAAGCCTGGACACATCTTCCTCCCTAACTTCAATCTACATGACACAGCTAAAAGCACCACAAAGTGTGGAAATGGCCCAGAAACAGGCGTAGAGACAGACAGCCCAGAAGTAAACCTATAGGAGCACAGTCAGTTAATTCATAAGAAAGGAGCCAAGAACATACACCCGGGAAAGGACATCCCCTCAATAAACGGTGCTAGGAAAAATGGACACCACACACCAAGGAACAACTTGGACACCATGCTATACCACAGATTAAAACTGACTAAAAGCCACAAGTTTCAACATCAAGCCCTAACAGTCCTGGGTCCTCTGAAGACAGACACCCTCATCATCAGTCACCCACAGGAATCTTTTCCCCAATTTTTACTCACCTTTACCTTCAGCTGCACCACCTCCCTGCAAGTCCTGAGGAGACCAGACTCTCATTAGCATGAACCCCACAATGTCCCAAAGCTGACGCCCTAATGGGTCCTGAAGAGACCAGACTCCTGACAGCAGCCAACCAGAGCCAGGTGCTTGGTCAGAGCGGGAACATTCCCTGCGGGTCAGGGTAGGGTCAGGGAGGCGGGCTCCTCTTCTTCTGCCAGCCAATGAGAACATGGAGAGCAAGTCTCCCTCCCAGCCTAGTGGAGACCCCGCCCCTGAGGGCAGTTCTGCTAGCTCCATTAAACTATGGAAACTCAAACTGAAATAGAGCCAAGTATTGAAAACTTCTCCAAAGTACTTAACAATCAACTTGAAACATTAGGGAATGAAATGTAGACACCAAAATCAGATTTATTAACAAACATTTAAAATTCGAAACTCAAATTGTAGACATAAACACGGAGAATCTACATGACCTTGGGTTTGGTCTGTATATCATGAATTTTGAGTTGTAACACACAAGCCGTCAGTCCACAAGAGAAAAATATTGTGGACTTTATAAAAGTAAAGAGATCTATTCTGAAAGATCTTAGTCAGAAAAATCAAGAAAATAATCCCACTTACAACTACATCTCCCCGCAAAACTAGAATTAAACCAAGGAGTTGAAAGACCTGAAGCTAAAAACTACAAGACATTTATGAATTAAACTGAAGAGACACAAAAAGATATCCCATGCTTGTAGGTGACAATGCCATAAAAATATCCATTCTAACCGAAGCACGTACCCATTCATGCAATCACTACCAACATTTCAATGACAATTTTCACAGAAACTATCTTAACATCTGTGTGGAGCCCCAGAGGACCCAGAAGAGCCAGAGAGACCCTGAGAAAGGAGAACAGGCTGGTGTCATCTCCCTCCTTGCTTCAATCTACGTTACACACTTAAAGGCACCACAAGACGTGTAGAATTGCCACCGAAATAGGCACAGAGATAAGAGAGCCCAGAAATAAACCTACAGGCATAAGGTCAGTTAATTCACAAGAAAGGAGCCAAGAACATACACCCCCTTTTATTGAAGGAAAAGGACAATCCCCTCAATAAGCCATGCTGGGGAAAATGGACACCACACATCAAAGAACAACACTGGACACTGTCCTATATCGCAAAAACTGACTAAGCCCACGACTTTCCACATCAAGCCCTGACAGTCCTGGGTCCTCTGAAGACAGACACACTTCACAAGAGCCACACACAGAAACCTCCTCCCCAATTTTACTCACCTTTTCCTTCAAGGGCACCATCTCCCTGCAGGTCCTGAGGAGAACAGACTCCCATCAGCCTGAAATGAACCCCACAATATCCCAAAGCTGAATCCCCAGCAGGTCCTGAGGAAACCACGCTCCTGTAAGCCTGAACTGAACCCCACAATGTCCCAAAGTCAAAACCCCAGTGGGTCCTGAGGGCCCAGACTCCTGTCAGCCTGAACTGAACCCCACAATGTCCTGAAGCCAAAGCCCCAATGGGTCCTGAGGAGATCAGACTCCCATCAATCTGAACTGAGTCCTACAATGTCCCAAGGTGAAATCCCAGTGGGTCCTGAGGAGGCCAGACTCATGTCAACCTCAACTGAACCCCACAATGTCCCAATGCTGAAGCCCCAATGGGTACCGAGGAGACCAGACTCCCATCAGCCTAAACTGAACCTCACAATAACCCAAAGCTGAATCCCCAGCAGGTCTTGAGGAAACCAGGCTCTGGTCAGCCTGAACTGAACCCCACAATGTCCCAAAGCCAAAACCCCAGCACGTCTTGAGGGGCCAGGCTCCTGTCAGCCTGAACTGAACCCCACAATGTCCCAAAGCAGAAACCCCAGCAGGTCCTGAGGAGACCAGACTCCTGTCAGCCTGAACAGAACCCCACAATGTCCCAAAGATGAAACCCCAGTGGGTCCTGAGGAGACCAGAATCCTGTCAGTGGCCACACCCAGCCAGGTACTCTGTCAGAGAGGGAATTCCCACTGGAGTTGGGGAGGGTCAGGGAGGCAGGTTCCTTGTTCCCTGCCAGCCAATAGAACTGGAGATCAAGCCTCCCTCACTCAGGCATGCACAGCTTAGTGGAGACAATTAACTTGAAACAGTAGAGAATGAATGTTAAGGAACAACTAACTTGAAACAAAATGAAATGTAGACACCAAATTCACCCAGATTAATAGACATTTAAAATTCAAAACTATCAGAATTGTAGACATAAACAGAAAATCTACATGACCATGGGTTTGACCTGTACATCATAAGCTTTGAGTTTTAACACAAGAGCTTTAGTCCACAGAAGAAAAATATTGTAGACTTTATAAAATTAAAGATGTCAATTCTATAAGACCTTATTCAGAAAATTAAAAGACAAGCCACAAACTGGGAGAGAAGTATTTGCAAAATTTATATCCAATAAAGGACTTAGACTCAAAATAGACAAAGACGTCTTGAAAAATCCCATAGAAAATGAGTAAAGATCTGGAAACCCAGCCAAAAAAGAAAAAGATATACAGATAGTAAAAAAAAAAAAAAAAAAAAAAAAAACTGCTCAACATCATACACCATTAGGAATTACAAATTAAAATCGTGAGATATCACACCACACAAATTAGGACTAAACTCTAAATATATGACAATACCAATTGCTGGAGGGTACCCAAAAAAGATGTCCTTTTTCATTAAATCAAATCCCTTTTCATTATAGGGCACTGGAATGCAAAAGTAGGAAGTCAAGAAACACCTGGAGTAACAGGCAAATTTGGCCTTGGAGCACAGAATGAAGCAGGGCAAAGGCTAATAGAGTTTTGCCAAGAGAACGCAATGGTCATAACACTCTCTTCCAACAACACAAGACTCTACACATGGACATCACCAGATGGTCAACACCAAAATCAGATTGATTATATTCTTTGCAGCCAAAGATGGAGAAGCTCTATACAGTCAGCAAAAACAAGACTGGGAGTATACTGTGGCTCAGATCATGAACTCTTTATTGCCAAATTCAGAGTTAAATGGAAGAAAGTGGAGAAAACCACTAACCATTCAGGTATGACCTAAATCAAATATCTTATGATTATACAGTGGAAGTGAGAAATAGATTTAAGGGACTAGATCTGATAGACAGAGTCCCTCATGAACTATGGACGGACGTTTGTGACATTGTACAGGAGACAGGAATCAAGGCCATCTCCATGGAAATGAAATGCAAAAAAAGCAAAATAGCTGTCTGAGGAGGCCATACAAATAGCTGTGAAAATAAAAGAAGTGAAAAGCAAAGGAGAAAAGGAAAGATATAAGCATCTGAATGCAGAGTTCCAAAGAACAGCAAGAAGAGATAAGAAAGCCTTCCTCAGTGATCAATGCAAAGAAATAGAGGAAAACAACAGAATGTGAAAGACTAGAGATCTCTTCAAGAAAATTAGAGATACCGAGGGAACATTTCATGAAAAGATGGGTTTGATAACGGACAGAAATGGTCTGGACCTAACAGAAGCAAAAGATATTAAGAAGAGGTGGCAAGAATACACAGAAGAACTGTACAAAAAGGATCTTCACGACTCGGATAATCACGATGGTGTGATCACTCATCTAGAGCCAGATCATCCTGGAATGTGAAGTCAAGTGGGCCTTAGAAAGCATCACTATGAACAAATCTAGTGGAGGTGATGGAATTCCAGTTGAGCTATTTCAAATCCTGAGAGATGATGCTATGAAAGTGCTGCACTCAATATGCCAACAAATTTGGAAAACTCAGCAGTGGCCACAGGACTGGAAAAGGTCAGTTTTCATTCCAATTCCAAAGAAAGGCAATGCCAAAGAATGCTCAAACTACAACACAATTGCACTCATCTCACACGCTAGTAAAGGAATGCTCAAAATTCTCCAAGCCAGGCTTCAGCAATACGTGAACTGTGAAATTCCAGATGTTCAAGCTGGTTTCAGAAAAGGCAGAGGAACCAGAGATCAAATTGCCAACATCCGCTGGAACATGGAAAAAGCAAGAGAGTTCCAGAAAAACATCTATTTCTGCTTTATTGACTATGCCAAAGCCTTTGACTGTGTGGATCGCAATAAACTGTGGAAAATTCTGAAAGAGATGGGAATACCAGACCACCTGACCTGCCTCTTGAGAAACCTATATGCAGGTCAGGAAGCAACAGTTAGAACTGGACATGGAACAACAGACTGGTTCCAAATAGGAAAAGGAGTATGTCAAGGCTGTATATTGTCACCCTGCTTATTTAACTTCTATGCAGAGTACATCATGAGAAACGCTGGGCTGGAAGAAGCACAAGCTGGAATCAAGATTGCCGGGAGAAAAATCAATCACCTCAGATATGCAGATGACACCACCCTTCTTGCAGAAAGTGAAGAGAAACTAAAGAGCCTGTTGATGAAAGTGAAAGAGGAGAGTGAAAAGTTGGCTTAAAGCTCAACATTCAGAAAATGAAGATCATGGCATCCGGTCCCATCACTTCATGGGAAATAGATGGGGAAACAGTGAAAACAGTGGCCAACTTTACTTTTCTGGGCTCCAAAATCACTGCAGATGGTGACTGCAGCCATGAAATTAAAAGATGCTTTCTCCTTGGAAGGAAAGTTATGACCAACCTAGATAGCATATTCAAAAGCAGAGACATTACTTTGCCAACTAAGGTCTGTCAAGTCAAGGCTATGGTTTTCCCAGTGGTCATGTGTGGATGTGAGAGTTGGACTGTGAAGAAAGCTGAGCATTGAAGAATTGATGCTTTTGAACTGTGGTGTTGGAGAATACTCTTGAGAGTCCCTTGGACTGCAAGGAGATCCAACCAGTCCATTCTAAAGGAGATCAGTCCTGGGTGTTCTTTGGCGGGAATGATGCTAAAGCTGGAACTCCAGTACTTTGGCCACCTCATGTGAAGAGTTGACTCACTGGAAAAGACTCTGATGCTGGGAGGGATTGGGGGCAGGAGGAAAAGGGGATGACAGAGGATGAGATGGCTGGATGGCATCACAGACTCGATGGACGTGAGTTTGAGTGAACTCCGAGAGTTGGTGATGGACAGGGAGGCCTGGCGTGCTGCAATTCATGGGGTTGCAAAGAGTCGGACACAACTGAGCAAGTGAACTGAAGACACCAGGGAAGCATAGAGCAGGTATGCTTCTGTTTTTTCTCCTAGTAATTTGTCTTTTATTATGGAAAATGAAAGTTGCTCAGTCGTGTCCGATTCTTTGTGACCCATGAAATATACAGTCCATGGAATTCTCTAAGCCAGAATACTGGAGTGGGTAACCTTTCCCTTCTCCAGGGGATCTTCCAAGTCCAGGGATTGAACCCAGGACTCCCACATTGCAGGCGGATTCTTTACCAGCTTAGCCACAAGGGAAGCCCAAGAATACTGGAGTGGGTAGCCTATCCCTTCTCCAACGGATCTTCTCGAGCCAGGAATCAAACAGGGTCTCCTGCGTTGCAGGCAGATTCTTTACCAGCTGAACTATCAGGGAAGCCCTTTTCTTATGGAAGAGCAGAATGAAAATTGTTTTTCCTCCCATACACATGCAGTGGAGTATTACTCAGCAGTAGAAAGGAATGAATCACCAACCCTTGAAAGACATGGTTGAATCTCACATGCATATTGCTTAGTGAAAGAATCCAGTCTGAAGAGACAGCACACAGTATGACCCCATTTATGACATTCTAGGAAAAGCTAAGCTACATAGATAATATCATCTGCTGAAGGGGGTTGAAGTACTTCCTGTGATGCTTTAGGATGGACACCTGTCACCATGCATTTATCTATGCTCATCAATTTGTATAGCCCAAGGAATAAGTCATAATCTATTCAAGTTTAGTTATTTAGTGTGTAGGCGTGTCACAGGATGGAATACACAATACAACAGAACCTAACTGAATTAGAAGTGCCCAGAAAAACATCTCACTGTAGGAGATGGGGCAGAATGTGTTGACTTTGGAAATGAATGCCATCTATACACAAAAAGGAAAATAGCCTGCATATAAACAGTAGGCTTCATTTTATGGAGTTCTTTCCAGAGTGTGGTAGCTAGCATTTCTGAGACCACTGTACATGCAATCTGAAGAGGAGAAATGAACTGACAAATAGCAGATGGTGGGGGTCACTGTAGGATTGGGAAGTTGCAGATAAGCAAAACACAAGGGAATGAAGCTAAGCCCCTGACTGCCCCTCTTACTTGCTCTGAGTTGCTTACAACAGGATCTCCATCACCTGCACATCAGTGCTATAACC
This sequence comes from Ovis canadensis, assembly GCF_042477335.2. Classification (NCBI taxonomy): domain Eukaryota; kingdom Metazoa; phylum Chordata; class Mammalia; order Artiodactyla; family Bovidae; genus Ovis; species Ovis canadensis. Next base: position 57,350,771 of record NC_091267.1, on the reverse strand, counting down.
CACCTGCCCCCTCCTGGCCTTTCCTCTTCCTCCCTGCGATGATTCCAGTGACATTTCCAGCCTGGATCCTTCCCCCAGGCCAGATGGGCCTGTCCATCCACTGCCTCCCCATCTCACCCTGGGGGCTAACAGGCCCCTCAGAGGACTGTGATCCTGCTGCACCCCACACTCAGGAGGCAGCCCCACCTTCCCCTGCTGCTGAGCCCAGACACCTGGTGTAACCGAGCAGGAGCCTGTGGAGCCTTCCCAGGGCAGACCCCATCCCGTATCCTCTGCTGTAGCTCCTCTCTGAAGCACAGAGGTAACAGTATCTGATGCACACTCCCCGAGTTCTTTTATAGATGCTAAAACCCCCACCAAGTGGAAGAAGTTAACTACTTGATGAGCACGAACATGTAGTCCCCAGAGCTTCCAGTGCCTGAGAATGTGTGACTTTAGCCACCTGTTACCTGACCAGCCAGAGAACTGTGCACCAGTGGATCACATCCTCTGTGATCACCTCCCTCATGTGGCCTGTACAACTGCTTTGCTGAAACCTTTGGGAGAGTTCAGGGTTTAGAGCGCAAGCCACCTGTCCTCCAAGTATTGGTGCCTTTACAATTAATGCTGCACTTTCCTTCACCCCAACTTGTGTCAGGAGACTGGCTTTACTGCACTCAGGTGTGTGGACTCAAGTCTGGTTCAGTAACACGGAGGCCTCCCAGGCTCCCAGTTCCTTGTGCCCCAGTGACTGTCAGCTCCTTCTCCAGAGCATATGGCCAACCTCCACACCAATTCCCTTCTACACACACAGCCCTGGCCCAAGCCTAATCCCTCCATCAGGCCCTGACAAAAGGTCCCTGCCCTGGTACATCTCACATCCCACCCCAACATGGTCTTTTTGAAGCCTAAACAAGACCATGACCCTCTCTTCCCTGTGATTCCCCTCACCTGATGAAGGAGGCCTTGATCTGTTCCAGGTGATTTCAAGGTCCTCATTCTCTCCAGTGAAAGTGAAAGTCACTCAGTCATGTCTGACTCTTTGCGACCCCATGGACTATAGAGTCGGTGAAATTCTCCAGGCCAGAATACTGGAGTGGGTAGCCCTTGCCTTCTCCAGGGGATCTTCCCAACTGTCTGCGCCAGTATATATGGGACTGTGGTGGTCTCCTAAAATGAGTGTTATTTTATACACAGAGAATGGGGTGAATGGTGGCTCCAAAAGGTGTGCCCCCCCAGAATACGTGAACAGGGCCTTATCTGGGAAAAGGCTCTTTGGAGATGTAAAGATCTCAAGTTAAGGTCATCTAGGGTTAGGGTGACCTTTAATCCAATTAACAGAGTCCTTATAAGCAACCGAAGAGGACACAGAGGAGAGGCCTCGTGAAGATGGAGGCAGAGATGGGACGGAGGGGGCCACAAGCCCAGAGACCCCTGGAGCCCCAGAAGCTGGAAAAGGTAGAAAGATCTCTGTGCTGGAGCCTGTGGAGGGACCTCAACCCTGCACCACCATGATCTCAGACGTCTGGTGTCCAGGACTCTGGGAGGATGAACTCCTACAGCTTTAAATCACCCAGCCTGTGGTCATTTGTTAGAGACGCCACAGAGCAGTCACCCAGACCCTGCTCTGTAGGATCCTAGAAGTGTGGGTCTCACTAAAGGAGGAGGCCGAATACAGCACACCTGGAGCCAGCACCGGGCTCCCACCAAAACCCTAAAGCAGTGGCTGGACACCAGAATGTTGAACCTGTCCCTAGGGACATTGGCTGCACACGCCTCCCCAGGTTCTTACACCCGTGCATGTGGTGTGATATCTCAGTCCTGACTGAGGACATTTAATGTCACTGTTCACATTGCTCTATAAGAACCCACCAGTTAACACAGGTGAAAACCCAGTTAGGACGCTTGCTACATCTTCAACAATTTTGAAGATGGTCAGGGATGGGGACTTACTCATGTGCAGCCAGCCCCTCCCCACCCCCTCCTTCACCCTCCCCACTCCCAAGGAATGTCCTCAACGGGAAGCTGGGAGACCCCACGAAGGCATCTCTAAGTAAACACTGGCTGACCCCCAGGCTAGCTGCTTCTGAACCTCCTCCACCCTTCCCAGGTAAAACACTCGAATATGTGCAAAGACCTCAAAGGCTGGAGGAAAGGGCTTGGAGCTGCCCCAGTGACAGCACCCTTGCCGAGCTGGCTCCTGCAGGCCAGGCAGGACGGTCCTGGCCTGGATGCTCTTCTGGAAGCTTTCCATTTTTCTGCCTGAGTTACCCCTCCTGTTTTCTTGCTTCCTCACCTCTGCCTGGGAAGACTTTCAACAGCAGGTACAGGTGACACCTCCTCCTCCTTAGCAAGTGGCAGCCTAGCAACTCCTGTGGAAGGTCCAGCAGAGCCCTGCACAGACCGGACCCCCCGAAACGTCATGGCCCCGCACTCTCTCTCTCGCCAGGCTGGCCCCGCGGCTTCTGAGGGCATAGAAGATGGCGTCAAGCACAGCTGCAGGCACTCTTGCTGCCTCGAGGGGGTATATATAAACCTCAAGTCAGGCACATGTGCAAAGGGCGGGCTGGCCAGGTAAGCCCATCATTGCCCATCCAGGCTTGTGGTTTCAGAAAATGGGCGTCTGTGTGCCGGCCCAGGAACAGGTGTGGGTCCTGTGGGTCAGGATGGGCACAGGGCCACAGCTCTGGCTTGTTTTCTGATCATTTTATCTGGCCCACAAGTGGGAGAGAATTTCAAGAAGACCGTCTCCTAATGAGAGGAACCCAGGGGTCAGGGAGTGGAGGGGTGGTGGGTGGAGGCAGAGGCCCAGTGCCCAGGTGCTATGGAAGCCTCTGGAAGACCCTCTGGAAGGAGGCCACATACAGTGAAGCCCAGGGTCACAGACCTGTCCAGAAGCTGCTGTTTGTTACCTCAGGTCCTGCTCTGAGGGGCTCAAGGTCAGATCCGTCCAACAGGTAGGCTGGGGATGCTCTGCAATGAGGGCTCTGTGCATGGTTCCTGGGTGCTGAGCCCTGTGGGGGTACCTGCCCAGGTAAGCCCCATTTCCTTGGAGGAGTCTGCCCATGAGAACCCTGTGCTCCTGGGAGGAGTGTGTGAATGAGCATCCCCTCTGTGCACCTGGCACAGAGTAACTTAGCGACTCCCCGGTGGGCAGCACTGGGATGAGAGCAAGGACATGCCGGGGTGCCCTGAACTCCACCTGGGCCCATCCAAAGTGAGGAGGTCAGTAGGTACGTGCTGGCTGCTGTGCTGGTGTGGGCAGCCTCATGGGTACCTCTTGTTCCTCTCACCTGACACCACAGGGGCCTCCCCAGGACACAGCAGACAGCCTGCCCAGGGGTAGTGGGAGCTCCTGGTGACCCTGCAGGGGACGTGATTGGGAAGGGCCAGACCAGAGGGAGAGGGCACCCAGGCAGAGCCGGGGGCTCAGGGCCCAAGGGGACCTTTCTGGCCTGAGCTGGGAGTGGACAAGCAGGTGGTGAGTGTGATCCAGGAAAGTGGCCCTGGTGACGTGAGACTGTTGAAGCAGTCTGAGGGCGAGTTGGGAAAGAATTTCCAGACATAGAGCATTTCAGAAGGGAGTGAGTTTTTATTAACAAAGAGCAGAGATAAAGTGGCCACTAAGAGTGCAGTGGGCTGACCTCCTGACAGACCAGGGAAAGCTGACAATTTTTGTGGGTTAGTATCCAATTTTTATAGCCTCACGACAAAGAAAATTCCTGCTGGAAGGTTGGCATTAGGTGATTGGCTGGGGCACTATAGGATGTTTACTGGAGTGGACATCTTTGCCTAGTTGGGAGTCAGAAAGCTTGTTAGTGATGATCAGGGGCTTTTGGCAACAGTTACAAAGGGGCTCAGCCAACTTCAGAGGTGACCTTGCTTCTGGGCTCCTCTTCTGTGGCCTTGGTGCAAGGCCTCCCACCTGTGACCTTGGGGCAGGACTCAGAACAAGACCGAACCCTGCTTCAGAGTGACAAGCCTTGTGGATAATCCCAGAGACAGGTTGTGAGACAAGCCCTGGTAAAAGGAGGTAAGTGAATCTCCCTAAAAGGAGGCTCAGTGAGCTGGCCCCCAGAAGTGAGAAATGTGAACGTGCTGTGAATGGGCAGTTACCTGGGTGGGCAATGGGTACAGACCCCACTCTGTGGCCCCAGTCTGTCCTGGGTGGATTACTTCGCTTCTCAGAGCCTCGGCCTCCCAGTCTGCTTGTGAGGTGATGGTAGCATGGATTGATGAGTAATTTGCGCAGAACAGGCCAGAAAGAGGTCTCGTGGAAATTCCACAGAACACCATCAGTATGGGACTCACAGGCCATTTCCCACAGGTCTTCAGGAGCCGGGGAGCAAATGTGAGCAGACTTGCAGCAGAGCCCAGGATAAGGTCAGTTTGGTGGGTCCTCCTGTTTCCTGAATCTGAGAGGGAGCAGGCTCCTGGGGGCAGTGATGGTTCATCTCACACCCAGAAGCATCCAGACCTCAAGGCCCAGCAGCCTCCCCCCATATCCCCCAAGTCCAGTTTCTGGGCCCCCAGGAAGCAGTCGGGACAAACCAGCCTCCCCCTCGGCCCTTTTCCACCCAGAACAAGCAAGGAGAAGGCCATCATTAGGGAGAAGCGGGGCCAGGGGGAGCGGGGGGGTTGTCCCATGTGGGAAGGGGACATGGGGCAAACTTGTATACTTGGATGTCCACATGAGGAATGTGAATCTGTGGGACTTGGGCACCAGGAGGGGCAGACAGTGGGCCTGAGTAAGCAGAGCAGGGCCTGGGGGCCGCCATGGAGAAGTGCATTGAGCTTGGCCTGTGCCATTGGCCTTGCCTCTCCTAGGTCCCCAGGGAGGAGGAATTGAGCAGTGTTGGTGGAGTGACAACTCTCATCCCCAGGCCCTCCCAGCACTGGCCCTTCAGGCTCTGGGTCGAGGATCCCATGGAGTGTGGGTCTCACTGTGCCCACCAAGGAGGCCTGGAGGACTTGGCAAGGAAGCACTGATGCAGACATCACCTGTGCAGAAGCTTCCAAGTCAAGATCTGGTGGGAACTTTTGTCCTGCACATGGATTTCAAGTCCAGAACACACATCAGCTTCTAGCAGCTCAGTTTATTTTTTAGATACAGTCTTAAATCCAGTACGTCCACAGCCTGTGAAAAGGCATGTCTGATCTGGCTCCAAGTGCTGCTTCTGGGTCCCTCCTGACGACGCCGGCAGCCAGTGTCACCAAGTCAGACTGGAAATGGAGCCGGTGCTGCAGCTGTGGGTGCCCTCCACTCACCCCAGGCAGGTACCACCGTCCCCTCACAGGCTGTCACCAAGTTAAGTCCTATGGACCCTGCTCAGGCCCTACCCTGGCTAGAGGGTCTCTGTCTCAATAGGGAGAGTTTCCTTTTTCCATTCAGGTTCAAGTAGATGATTATGAAACCAAAGCTGAGACCAACACAGCACAGGCTTTATTCAGTGGCCAAAGAACAGAGAAGCAGGAACTAAGGTCACTGCTTAACTTCTTGCCCACCTGGAAAAAGTGGTTCAATTTTAAACAGTAAAGGCAAAGGTGGGGGAGTGAGACTAATGCTGAGGAGGCAGGTACGTCTGAGGGAAGGGCAGGGTTTTTCCAAGTTAGTGGGGTACCACCTCCTTTTTACCTTTTTTTGGTTCTTCATGTTGGCTTATGAAGCTTCCCTGGTGGCTCAGAGGGTAAAGCGTCTGCCTGCAAGGCGGGATCCCTGGTTCGGGAAGATCCCCTGGAGAAGGAAATGGCAACCCACTCTGGTACTCTTGCCTGGAAAATCCCGTGGACGGAGAAGCCTGGTACAGGCTACAGTCCGTGGGGTTGCAAAGAGTCGGACGTGACTGCGTGACTTCACTTTCACTTTTTTTCATGTTGGGTCATGGCCACCAGGAGGTGTGTCACTTAATATAATGATTGAGTTAGCAGCGAGCAGTGATATGAAATGAGATCTTAAATTCCCTGCCCAGGAATTGAACCTGGAAAGCCTGGATGAGAACCAGGAATCCTAGCCACCAGACCAACAAGGGATCTTTGCCCCCAGTGAAAAATATATTTATCACAGAGGCAGAAACTGTAAATGCAGGTATAAAATTATTAGAGACAGGAAAACAAGTGGTACAGCACACAGAGAAATGGTTTGTTAAGAGAGAAGCACAGCAGGGAAAGGGTATGGGCGAACCCCCTAGTGAGGAGCAACTTCTTCCTGATCTTTGTCTTCCTTCAGGCCAGTTACCTGGTTTCTTTTCCCACACCTGACCCACCCTGGGACCTACCCCTGGGTGCACACTCACCCCTCAGCCGAGATGGATCTTGAAGTGAAGATTTCTGGGAGGAGCAAGACTCATTATGGCCTGGCATTATCTCTTGAGTTTGAGCCACAAGAAGCCTTTCTGTGCATGTGTAGAGTCTCCCTTGTCCCAAAAGAGGGAGAGGCAGAGATCCCTGAATCCTTTACACATACAGAGTTTTGTCCCCTCTTTGTCCTTACCTTGACTATTACCATAAGGTGTTTACAAGAGACAAACTATTTACTCTCTGTTGTTACTTCCATTTTGGAGGGCAACCAGGAGGCTCACTGTAAATACCTAGACTGAAGCCCACCTTTCTCTTCTCTCAGAAAAGCTAACAGTTGTTAAGTATCCACCCTGAAGCCCACTTCTTTGTGTCCCGTGACATGCAAACAGGCCAGTTATAAATGTCTAATCTGGAGCCCATCTATCTCCTACATCAATAATATAGTAAAATCAACTTAAAATGAGACAGGTTGTGAACAAGAACACCCCTAATATAGGAGGGTTCAGACGCTGCTACAGAACCACCTGATCCATTCCTGACAACACTGAGTGGAGGGAGGGGGGCATTCAGACAGCAGGGCAGACAGTTTGTTCTGGGTGCTCATGTGGGGAGCACAGCAACAGGGGCTCAGCCTGCAAACCCCAGAACTACTTGCAGATCGGCTCCAGAACTACTCCTGGAGTGGCAGAGAGAAGGGATGTCCCTCCTGCTAGACATGGAGGAAGGGGGTGGGTCTGCCGGGCCACCTCACCTCAGGGACTTGCTGGGAGGCTCCAGGCTGGTGTGCTCACAGCTGAGACAGGCCTCAGGGTGCAGTGGGGATGCATGGGTGGGACGGGCCCTGAGCCAGTCACTCACGACCCTTCATGCCCCTCTTCCCTCGAGGGTATCTAGGGTATCTCTTCCCCCAGTGATGAAGGGCAGAACCCTGACAGTCACCCCCAACCCCCGTCCCCCAGGGAAGCTCACTAGAGACTTGGCACCTAGCTGGGGGCTGGTCACATGGTGGTGTCTGCCCTCACCCTCCAAATGCCAGTGCCCAGAAGCAGAGCTGAGGCTCAGTGTGAACCTAGTGTTTAGTGCAAACAGCATAGGTGCAGGGGGCTGTCTGTAATGGGAAGGGGGCTTTAGATCAGGGCAGGGTACTTCTCACCAGCTGCATGAGCTTCCTGGGGCAGCTGTGACAAACGAGCACACACACAGGCTCAGAACAAAAGAAGCCTGGCCTCTCTCAGTCTTGGAGACCAGACGTCTGAGGTCAGGGTATCCCAGTGCTGCGCCCCCTCCAGAGGCTCCAGTGGAGGGTCCTTCCCACCTCTTCCAGTTTTTTGGGCTCCAGGCATTCCTGGGCTTGTGACCACCCTCCTCCCATCTCTGGCTCCATCTTCACCTGGTGTCTCCTCTGTGTCTCCATCTGTTATGCCCTCTTTGATTGAGGGCCACCCAATCCAGGATGACCTCATTTCCAGATCCATAATCAATTACACCTGCACAGACCTACTTCCAAATAAGGTTCCATTCACAGATTCTGGGGTCATGTCGTGGACATAGCATTTGGGAGCCCCCCATTCACCCCCACTATAGCACCCAGTTCCCAGACACCAGCCTGCCTTCCTCAGGACCGTGTTCAGTCTGTTGACACTCTGTCTTCCTGCACGGAGGAGTCTTTTGTTTCTCACTGTAACTTAGTGAGGCCGGGGGGGGGGGGTGGACCCTGTAGGCTCACCTCCCAGTGATTCCAGGGACCATGCTGAGTGTCCTCCCAGGAGTGCCAGAGCTTTGCCAGGGTGTGCATATTCTGTGCTGACCACTTGGTGGTCAGGCACCTGCACAGGCTGGACTGGTCCCATCGACAGCCTGCTGCTCCGTGTGCGGGCCTCCAACTGTGATGTGTGGACCCACAAGATTGGTGGGAGCCCTCCTGCCTGCCCTGGGGCCTCCAGCTCCTGACAGACCCACCAGTCCTGGTGTGGGCACCCGCATCCAGTCATGGACTCCTGCTCCTGCCGTGGACACTCCATCCGATCGGCCCCCAAGAGAGAGGGATGAGAACTTGGCCATGAAGAAGACAGGGCAGTGGCGGGCTCAGACTCCAGGCCCGGAGATCAACCTTCTTCTGTCCTCCAGGTCAGTGCTAAGAAGTCTACAGAAGCTAAGCCATGGATCCACCTGCACATAAACAAAAACCCAGAGTTAAAGAGCCTGTCAGCAGAGTAGAGAAGACCAAGCAGAAGTCAGCCCAGCAGGAGCAGAAGCAGACAGAGAGCAGAGGTCTGTGCCCTCAAGAGTCACGACAGGACTGGGGCACCTGGGAGCTGCTTGTGGCTTCTGTGAACAGATGCAACCTCCTGGAGAGTGAGTCAGCCCTGTGTCCACAGCACATGGGACCCTAGAGGCTTGGTTGTGTTACCAGTGTTGAGCTGAAACAGCTCATTAGGAGCTTTACACAACTAGACAAGAAGACATTCATCTTATTCCTACAACTGGATTAATCGGAACTTCCTGCATACAACTTGCCTCACTAGTTCCTCCAATCTGAATTGCCCCTTGCTTGCCAAAGAGACTTCTATTCTTCCAAGATAATAGATTCTCTATTTTTAAAACTTTGTGTGGGGAAAAAAAATCAGTGTTTCTTGTGAAACTAAATCTTCTCCAAAAATGCAAATAAAATATTAATAAAAAAGAAGACAAAGACAGAGCCGGCCCTGACTGCAGCAGGTGTAGACAAGAACTGGGGATACTTAGATACCTGTCCCCCAAGGGCCCAGAATGTGATGTCTGACCTGTGAGGGCTCTGACTAGAGGGGTCTGCCTCCACCTGGGCTCACCTGGGGGTCGCTGCAGGGAGAGCGTGTCCTCAGGTGACTTTCCAACTTGCCCCACCCCAGCTTCATCCCCCAGCCCACTCTACCCCATTAACAGTCTTTAAATGGTGTCTTTCACCCAACAGGCCTGCGTGGGAGGTTTTAACCCTGAATGAAGGTCCAATGAACAGTGTCCCATGTGTCCTGCATGTCTTGGGAAGGGAAGGAGCCTCACTCTCATGGTCCTGCCCCGTGCACCGGGGCGGGTGGTGGAGGTGGGGGTGCGGCAGCCCCCGGCTCTGTTCTGACAGAAGCTCCCTTTCTGTGGACAAGCCTTCTCCTTATCCTCCCTGGAGACTCAGGAGGCCACAGCATGGGGGCACGTGCGGCACTAGGACCCCACCCTAGGAAATTTCTCAGAGGCAAGGACCAGGCCTGCAGGCTGAGGGGAGGAGGGAGCCAGCCTCTTGGTGATGCAAGGGGCTAGGATGCCTCATACCCGGGAGGGCCTTGGACTCAGCTAACTACCACCTGGGATCTCCTGGCCCTCCCCTGGTAGAGGGGCTCTCCAGATTCCACAGGCCCAAGACCCCCCACTTCTGACCCCAACTGCAGAGTCAAGGTCCCAGAGACCCCCTCCCAGCTGCTTTTCTTGGAGGCTCCCAAAAGTCCCCGAAGCTGTTATACTTGGGGTTAGTTATGGTGAAGGATGCAGGTTGAACTCAGTGAGGACAGAGGTGAGGAGCAGGGTCCATCCTCCTCAGCTGCAGCAGCTCAGGAAGATCACCTGAGTCCTGAGGTGCAGGATTTACTGGGGTCTGTCACAGCAACATGGTGCCACGACATGCCCAACCTTGGCCTCCAACCCCCACGGGAGACTCAGGAAGCCCCACCATGCACCATGCCATCAGCACAGAGCAGTCTGGAGCAAGGACACGCCTGTCAGACTCAAGGTGAACTCTGGAGCCAAGAGCAGAGGCATGGCCTCTCTGCAGGCAGGTGACCCCACACCAAACAGGCCCCGGTGCAGCGCCCGATCGGTGTGGCCAGCAGGGGGGCACATGGGTCAGCCAGTGTCCGTGTGCCTCAGCCTGTGACCACTGACCACATTGCCCTGCTCTGCTCACAGAGCGAGGCCAACAGACGAACAACAGGAAGGGAACAAAGCCAGCTCAGGGTCAGGCTGGGTTGGAAAGGGTCCCAGGAGCGAGCACCAGGCCGCCCTTGACCCGAGCCAAGAGCTGATGTCCACCCTATGGTCAGTCACATCTCCCCACATAGGGGAGGGCTGCCTTTCCCATGTCCTAGGGCAGGGTCATGACTGCGTATACAGCGGGAGGCACAGCAGTGCACACAGCAGGCCTGATGCCTGCCCTCCTCATACAGTCGGAGCCTGGTGAGGGTGGAGCGACCCTACAGGACCCGAGCCGATCCCCCAGAAGGATGTTGGGGTGAAGCGTTTAGGAGCATCTGGAGGGAACCCTCACCCTTCAGCACAGGTGACTGAGGACACGACCAAGGGTGGGCAGGAAGGGGAGCCCAGGGAGGGTCCTGGGTCATCCCTGATTCTGCACGAGGGGTGTGGAGCTGGGGGTGAAGGGGATGGGGGCAAGAAACTGATCCCTTGACGGCAAGGAGACAGATAATCCCCGGCAGAGAGGAAAGGGGAAGACTGTGCCCAACAGGAGGACGAAGACACCGGCAGGTGGCGCTGCAGGCACAGGTGCCAGGGCTGCTTCCTGCTGGGGTGGCACCCCACCCCCCACCCCTGCACCCCTGCACCCCTGGGAACCACGCGGAGTCCAGCTAGACGCGAGCCAGGAAGAAAAGGGAAGCCCCGTCCACACTGCTGAACACAACACGGGAGGCGTTCACAGTCCTCTTCACCTGGCGCGGGAAAAGGGCAAATGGAGAGAGACGGGGCTGAGGTGGGAAGTGTGGGCACTTGGAGCCTAGAGAGGAGGGTTTCCGAATGAGGCGGTGAGGTCACAGGGAGCGGGAGAGGGGCAGGGTGACGCCAGTGGGCCGGTCAGTGAGTGCTCGGCAAGGCCTGCGTCCTCCCTGAGGCCACCCCGATCCAAGGCGGTTTTCTGTCTGCCTGGTTCCCTGAGGCTGGATGTTTGTGGGGACGCGGGCCTTCACGCTGTCTCTGAGGGAGCGAGGTGGACCCTCAGTCCCTGGGCTGTGGATGGTCGAGTCCTCTGGGTGTCATGTCTCTTCTTGGGGGTCACTAGGGCCTTATCCTCACTCCGAGGGGACGGAAGGGGAGGGATGGAGCTGTTCCCGCCCAGCTGTTCCTGGGCTCTTGGGGAGGGCCTCTCTGGCCAGATTCACAGGCCTCAGTCACCACTGCCCACTGGATACCCGCCTCCAGGAAAGGACCTGTCCTGTGAAACAAGGCACCTGGGTCGGGGGGGAGCGACTCAGATGGCCACACTCGGGCCAGGAGGTGGGATGGGGGTGGCCTGCAGCCAGCTGTCATAGGCACAACACTGTGGCTTCTTTCCGAAGCCTGAGATGCCCGGTGGCAGGGGGTGGGGGGAGAGGTAGCCATAACAGGGAAGAGTAGAAGGTTCTTGGACCCTGGGTTCCCACCCCCCCAGGAAGAGTGGGGGTTATGTCTAGAGGGGAAGCGGCCAGTGACCGTCCTGGGTTTCAACAAGCCCAGCGTCCCTCCCCCACAGGCCAGATATCTGTTTCTCGAGCCCCCATCACACATACCAGACCCTGGGGGGAGTGGGTATTGGAACAGGATGCTTGTCTCAGGCCTGGAGCCTGAGGTCCGGGTGTCGGGCACCGGCTCCTCCTGAAGGCTCTGTGGTCAGTCGGCCCCGGTCTCTCCCTGCCCGTCTCTATCTCCTGCTCTCATCTTGCCTTCTCCCCCATGAGTTCTGCTCCCTCCTCACACACAGGTCAGTGACCTCATCTCAGCCCAGGGGAGTCCATGATCCTGGGGCCTCTTGAGGTGACAAATCCTGGGGGTCAACACAGCTTGTGGGGACATGTGGCGGAGGTGATGCTCCAAGGCCGGAATCCAGGAGCCTCGTGGAGGAAGTGGTGTGCTGACTCAGGGAGAAAGGATGGACAGGCAGAGGCAGGAGGGATGCCAATGGGGGTGGTCACCCTTGCCCTCTGGGGAGTGAGGAGTCTCTAGAGGGTGGGGCAGGAGCTGGCAGGACAGGCATGTCACAGGAGGGCAGCCTGAACCCTATGTGCAGGGTCTCAAAACAGCAACCATAACCCATAACCCAGCTCTCATGCCACTCCCAGCCCTGATGCCAACCCTCCAAACCAACACCAAGAAAAATCTAATCAAATCACACAAATACATCAGAAAAGTAAAACTACACCAGCATACTTTATGAACACAAAAATCCTCCCCCAAACTAGAGCAGCATGAAACCAACAGAACATTGCATGAATGATACCATAAGCAAGTATCTCGACATCAAAAGTGGCAGGTTGTTTCACATATTAAAACTAAGCAACACAGTGAACCATGTAAGGGCACGATGTAAAAACAGACTATCATATCAATTACTGCAGAAGAAACTATAATCAAACCCTAATGCTATCTCATGATACAAACACTCAAGAAAGTAGGAATAAAGGAATATTTGTGCAATATTAAAAAGAATAATATACAAAGCTATAGCAAACTCCATGCTGCTGCTGCTAAGTCGCTTCAGTCATATCCGACTCTGTGCCAACCCACAGACAGCAGCCCACTAGGCTCCCCCGTCCCTGGGATTCTCCAGGCAAGAACACTGGAGTGGGTTGCCATTTCCTTCTCCAATGCATGAAAGTGAAAAGTGAAAGTGAAGTCGCTCAGTCGTGTCTGACCCTCAGCGACCCCATGCACTGCAGCCTACCAGGCTTCTCCGTCCATGGGATTTTCCAGGCAAGAGTACTGGAGTGGGTTGCCATTGCCTTCTCCAAGCAAACTTCATGCTCAGTGTTAAAAACTGAAAGATTTACTCCTGAAATCAGGAACAAGGCCAGGAAGCTGACCTTCGCCACTGTTATTCAATAGGGTACTGGAAGTTCAACCTAGAGTTTTAAGGAAAGAAACAAAATTTTCATGTGTGAATGGAAAAATTAAAACTATATCAATTAACAATACAGATCACACCATCTTACAGATAAAACTTCCTAAAACAACAAAAAATTATTTGACTAGTCAACTAATTCAGTAAAGTTACAGGAAAAAATATTAATTCATAAACATTTAACTTATACATGTACATAGCAATAAATAATCTGAAAAAGAATTTATGAAAGCAAGTCCACTTTAAATAATGTCAACATATATATTTAGGAATATATTTAATCAAATACAAAATTTGCTTTTATGTTTGTAAAGTTGTCTATACATTTGAAATTACTGGTATGTAAATTACTTTTCAAAACACCATGTCAAAACCATTCCAGAAAAACAGAAAGTATCAAACTTCCAGATAGAGGCCAAGACATACTCAGATCCAGTTCACCCAAAGTCCACATGAGATTTAGAGGCACTGTGGGAAAATCATATTAGGAGCCACTGTTTTCTGTGTTGTGGATGACCTGGATGTGGTAGAAACAGTGGAATTTTGGAATTCCAATTTTCTACATCATTCCAGCAAAAAAATTAGAAATGAATTCAGTAAAGATGCAAAATCAATATATACAAATCAACTGCATTTCTAAACACTAATAATGAGCCATCAAAAAGAGAAAAAACAAAATTATTTACAACTGCATCAAAAAGAACAAAATACCAAGGAATAAATTTAACAAAGGATGTTAGATACCTGCATACTGAAAATTTTACAATGATGAATAAATTGAAGAAGATACGAATCACTGGAAAGATACCCCTGCTCATGAAATGCAAGAATTATTATTGTTAAAATGTCCATTCTACCCAAAGTATACAGTGAAGGCAAGCCCTCCTAAAATTCCAATGAAATTTTTCACAGAAAAAGAGCAAATCCTTCTAAAATTTGAGTGGAATCACACAGGATCCCAAAGAGCTAAGAGGACCCTGAGAAAGGAGACTAGGCAGGAGGTATCTCCCTCCCAGACTTTGCACTGCATTTGGTGAAGCTACAGTCACCAAAACTGTGAGCGCAAGAAGAGGCACACCGCCCAGAGGAACAGGACAGACAGCCCAGAATTCAGCCCACACGATGGCTCTGTTAACCTATGACAACGGGTCAATGACTCACCAAGGGGAAGGGTAAACAGTGCTGGGAAAACCGGACACCACATACCAGAGAAAGAACTTAGATCTCATCTGCGCTGCACACAAAACTGAGGAAAAACCCAGCTTTCCACACCAAGTCCCTCTAGATTGACTGAGAACAGCAGTCATTCACACAAAGACGTCTCTCCAAACTTCTCCGTTTTCCTCACCGTTGCCTCCCCGGGTTGCCTGGGTCGTCAACAAACGACCCAGCGTGGACGCAGCCCCATGTTGGCCTCCCTGAGGCCAAAACCCAGGGAGTCGTAAGGGAACTGAGCTCCTGTCGGCAGAGAAGCTGACCCGGGAGTTCCAGATGGAAGCCCTGCGGGGTCTCAGAAGACACAGCTCCTCTCAGCTGCTGCTGCTGCTGCTGCTGCTGCTGCTAAGTCGCTTCAGTCTTGTCCGACTCTGTGCGACCCCATAGACAGCAGCCCACCAGGCTCCCCCGCCCCTGGGATTCTCCCGGCAAGAACACTGGAGTGGGTTGCCATTGCCTTCGCCTCTCCCCTGCGCGGGGAGTCAAATCCACCGGAAAGCAGAAGTGCTGTGGGTCAGAGAGGTGAGTTCAGCGCCGCCCCGTGGTCACTGTGGGAGGTGCAGGCCATGCCTCCCTCACACTTCATGGGAGACAGCACTCCTGCAGGCAGAACTGCTGAATCCCCTAACTGGAAATTTGAACTGGAAATGGAGACAATAACCCCAAACTTTTCTAAAACTTAAAAGCAATGAATTGGAAACCATATGGATAAAATAAATGTAGGTACAAACTTTACAACTTACACCAAATGCACTCAAAATTATTCACGTTTTTGTTGTTTAGTCGCTAACTCATGGCTGACTCTTTTGTGACCCCATAGACTACAGCCCCCAGGCCACTCTGTCCATGGGATTCTCCAGGCAAGAATTCTGGAGTGAGTTGCCATTTCCTCCTCCAGGGGATGTTCCCAACCCAGGAATCAAGCCCACGTCTCCTGCACTGACAGGTAGATTCTCTACCACCAAGCCACCAGGGAAACCCCAAATTATTCATAGACAAATTTTAAATGCAAAACTATTCAAAATTATAGAAGAAATATAAAAGAAAATTGACATGAGCTTGGGTTTGGTCGTGCAGATCACAAGCTTTGTAGTTTTAAAACACAACACAAAAAAATCAATTAGAAAGTAAAACAAGGGATTCCATGGCCTTACTAAAATTAAAGATTTCTACTATGTGAAAGACCTGGTTCAGAAAATCAAAAGCACGATATAACTGGGAAAAAATATTTGCAAACAAAATATCAAATAATATTTGCAAACAAATATCTCAAAATATACAAAGAACTCTAACACAAGCAACCCCATTAAAAATAGGGAATCTCTATTCAATGGCTACTCCAGGATTCTTGCCTAGGGATTCCCTTGGACAGAGGAGCCTGGTGGGGCTGCTGTCCATGGTGTCTCACAGAGTTGGACATGACTGAAGTGACTTAGCATGCATGCATGCAGTGGAGAAGGCAATGGCAACCCACTCCAGTATTCTTGCCTGGAGAATTCCAGGGACAGAGTAGCCTGGTGGGCTGCTGTCTATGGGGTCACACAGAGTCGGACACAACTAAAGTGACTTAGCAGCAGCATTCAATGGCTAAGTCAAAGATCTGTCTTGGTAACTATAACATTGTACTTGAAAATATGTGGTTATTTTCAAATATCTTTTGATAATGATTTTAACATAATTCCACAGTGATAAGAGATAGACTCTGTATAATTTCAATACAAAATCATGAAAATTTTTGTACCTTGTTTTGTGGCCCTGGATATGTTCCAATGTCTCCTGGTTTATAGTCTATGGGAACTTGAATAGAATTTGTACCCTGCTGTTGTGTGAAAATTTTATAAATCTTAATTATGTTGAATTGGTTCATAGTGCTTTTCAGGTCTACTATATCCTTCTACTTTTCTGTATATGCATGCTATTAATTTTTGAGAGTTTGATATTGAAACTCCAACTAAAAATCTGAATTTATCTACTTAAAAAATAATTGTAATATATAGTTGAACTATATGTAACTTTGTTTTGTATTTTCCAAGTCTCCTGTAAATGTATTATCACACTTTAAAATGTTTTTAATAAAAAAGAAAGAGAAAAAATAGGAAAACTCTTAAGTGGATACCTGGTCAAAGAAGATACATGATACACAAAACTATACCCAAGCCTGGGGTAGGGGGGCAGAGAAATAATGGTACAGTTCACCTTGCTGAGTTATGTGTGACCCTGAACTAGTCCTGTCCTTCCTGGAAGCCTCAGAGAGATGGAGAGGGAGGAAGAAAAAGAGGGCCAGTTATGCTTAAACCCGACTCTAACACTGACTGACCACTCTCATTCAACTCTCACCACTTTCATTCAGCATGATCTAGGCGGTCCTAGACATAGTAACTAGATAAGAAAAAGAACCCAGTAGCAGAGGAAAAAGTAAAACTGTCACTGTTTGTAGATGTTTTATATAGAAAATCCTTAGGAAGACTCCCCAAAGCAAATACAACTCATTGGAAAATTCAGTTAAGTTGCAAGATACAAAATAGTTATTGTTTAGTCACTAAGTCATATCTTACTCTTTGCAACCCCATGGACTGTAGCACATCAGGATTCCCTGTCCTTTACTATCTCCTGGAGTTTGCTCAAATTCATGTCCATTGAAATGATGCCATCCAACCATCTCATCCTCTGTTGTCCCCTTCTCCTCCTGCTTCAATCTTTCCCAGCATCAGGGTCTTTTTCAATAAGTTGGCTCTTCACATCAGGTGGCCAAAGTATTGGAGCTTCAGCTTCAACATCAGTCTTTCCTTTAGGATTGACTGGTTTGATCTCCTTGCTGTCCAAGGGACTCTCAAGAGTCTTCTCCAGCACCACAATTTGAAAATATCAGTTTTTTTGGCACTCAGCCTTCTTTATAGTCCAAATCTCACAGCCATACATGACTACTGAAAAAACCATAGCTTTAACTATACATACCTTTGTTGGCAAAGTGATGTCTCTGCTTTTATCGATTACGTGGCTATACGTTGGCAACAAACAATCAGAATGAGAAATTAAGACAAACAACCCTATTGACAATGACATTAACAAAATTAAATACCTAGGAACACATCTAAACCAGTAGGTAAAAGACCTATACTTGGAAAACTAGAAGACACTGAAGAAAGAAATTGGAAATAACACAAACAAATGGACAGATATAACGTGTTCCTGGATTGGAAAAAATTTGTATTGTTAAACTGATCCACACCCCATAGCAATCTAGAGATTTAGTGCCATTCCTATCAAAATATCAACGGAATTTTATGGAGAACTAGAACAAAGAATCCTAAAATGTGACAGAAAACACAGAAGAACCTGAATGGTCAATACAAAAAGAAGCACAGACTTGGACATATCACGCTCCCTGATTTCAAACTGTACTACAAATCTAGAATAATACTGACAGTATGGTATTGGGACAAAAGTATTGTCTAGATTCATGGAATGTTATTGAAAGCCCATAAATAAACACATGCATATATTCATCTATGACAAAGGAGGTGAGACTATACAATGGTGGGGAAGATAGCCTCTTCAATGAACAGTATTGGGACAGCTGCACACACAAGAATCAACCTGGAATCCTTTCTTGTACCATCTACAAAAGCAACCTCAAAATGAATCAAATGCTTCAATGTAAGGCCTGAAGCCATGAAACTCCTAGAAGAAAACATAAGCAGTACACTCTTTGACATCAGTCTTAGCAATATTTTCTGGCTCTGTCCCCCAAAGCAAGGGGAACAAAAGAAGAATAAGCCAATGGGACTCCATTCAACTGAAAAGCTTTTCAATGGCAAAGGAAAGCATCCACAAAATGAAAAGGCAGCATACTGAACATGACAAAATATTTGCAAACAATATATCTGAAAAGGGGTTCCTATCCAAAATAGATGAAGAACTCATGCAACAGAGCCTCCAAAAACCAAAAATCCATTTAAAAGTTGGAACTGAACGTTTTTCCAGAGTATGTACAGCTGGCCAAGAGACACATGAAACTATCTGATCATAAATATCACTTATCATTAGGGAAATGCACAGCAAAAGAACAATGAGATTATCACCTCACACCTTAAAAAATGGCTACCATCCAAAAGACAACAAATTACAAGTAGTAGCAAGGATTTGGAGGACCCGCATGCATTTTGTTGGCAATGTTCACTGGTACAGCCACAATGGAAAACAGTACAGAGGTTCCTCAAGAAATTAAGACTAAAACTACCATATGATGCAGGAGTCACACTTGGGGTATCTTTCTGAGGGAAACAAAAACACAGATTCAAAAAGACAGACACACCATTATGTTCATGGCAGCTTTACTGACAATAGCCAAGGCATGGAAGCCACACAAATGTCCATCAACTGACACATGGGCAAAGAAGTTTTCATACATATACATACAACCACAATGGTTTATGACGCAGTCACAGAAAAAATAATGATACCACAACAACACAAATGGACCCAGAGGGCATCGTGCTAAGTGAGATACAGCAGACAGAGAAAGAGAGACCTTATGATGTCACTGGTACATAGAAACTACGAAATGTAACAAGTGAACAAACACAACAGAAGGGGACTCACCCCAAGAACATGCTGGTGGTTGGCAGAAGGGAGAAGGATAGGGGCATGAGTACAAAGGGTGAGAAAGATTAAGGAGTACTGAATTCCAGTTATGAAACAAATGTCACAGGGATGTAATGTACAGACCCTGTAATAACATTGTTTGATGACAAATGGTAACTAGACTTATCTTGGTGATCATTTTATAATGCATAAAAATATAGAAGCACTATGTTGTGTACCAGAAAATTAATATAATATTGCCCATCAATTATAAAGCAATTTTTTTTGTAAACAGTGGGGGTAGAGAAAGGGAATCTCCTGGCGATTCAGCAGTTAGGACTCGGCGCTTTCACTGCGAGGGCCCAAGCTCAATCCTTGGTTGAGGAATTAAGATCCTGCAAGATGTGTAGTATAGCCAAAAAATAATTAATTTTTAAAATAAATTTTAAAATGAAGAAAAAGTACTATCTTAAAAACCAGAAAAGTGTGCAGTGAGATTAAAAAGTAGATGTCAGATGAAACTTGAAAAGGGTGCAGGTTGAAATGACACTATCTGCTGAAGTTTAACTCTCAAGTGGCCCAGCCAAATTGAGAACTTGAAGAGGAGCAGCCATGGAATACTACTGGGATTTTTTTTTTTTTTTTGGTTTGCTTAAATAGGCTTTTTTTTTTTTCTTTTTTAAAGGAGTTTTGAGTTCACAGCGAAATAGGACAGAGAACAGAAAGGGGCTGTGTGCCCCCAGCGCTGCTGTTGCTTCTCCACCCTGCCACCCCCACCCCCTCCACACAGGCGCTCAGCTATCCCAACTATCCTCCAGCATCCTGGTGTCAGTTACTATGGATGAATCCACATGGATACATCATGATCACTAGAGTCCAGCATTTACATTAGGCATCACTCCTAGCGTCATACATTCTATGGGTTTTGACAAATGTATCTCACCATGAATGTATCACACCCTACAGCTCCCTGCCATAAAATTCCTCCATGCTTGACCCATTTATTACCCCCCACCCCTCAACCCTGCCACAAACTCCTGGCTATGCACTGATTTTTCACCCTATCCATGGTTTGCCTTTTCCCAAATGTCATATGTAATTGGTACCCCAAGCTTTGCCCCTTTCCCAGACTGGCTTATTTCAATGAGTAAATATGTTAAGGTGCCGCACTTGTCTTGCCAAGACTCCATGCCTTTCAGCACCATTCTGTTGAATGGATGGAGCCCAATCTCTATGCCCATTCACCTTCTGAAAAACATCTTGGTTGCTTCCAAGTTCTGACAGTGATGGACAAATCTGCCCTGCATGTCCAGAAGCAGCTTTATGTGTGCAGATATAAGCATTTGACTCATTTGGATCCACTGATACCAAGGAATTCAAGGACTGGATCATATGATAAGATCATGAAGAAAAGTGAAGACTATTTTCAAAGAACTATAAATACTCTGTGTTCTTCTGGAGGCAAACTGAAGCACTCAGTCTTTGAAGGCAGCGATGAGAAGAAATCTGGGCTCAAAGCAATCCAGCACTCACTCCCCAAGGGTGCAGAGGAGGATGACCATTCCTCGAGTGCTGTGGGACCTGCAGTCCCTTCATCACCTGGGACAGGAGGGACCACACAGGCACCCCACTGCACCAGCAGGGGCATGGGCTAGGTGGCTATAGACCTGTGTCAGAGATATGATTTGCAACAGCATGTGCCATTTTGGATGGTGGATTCTTTTTCCTTTCTCCTTTTATCAGTTCAGTTCAGTTCAGTTGCAGTCATGTCCGACCCTTTAGGACCCCATGGACTGCAGTATGCCAGGCTTCCCTGTCCATCACCAACTCCCAGAGCCTGCTCAAACTCATGTCCATCGAGTCGGTGATACCATCCAGCCATCTCATCCCTTGTTGTTCCCCTTCTCCTCCTGCCTTCAATCTTTCAGGGTCTTTTCCAGTGAGTCAGTTCTTCACATCAGGTGGCCAAAGTATTGGAATTTCAGCTTCAGCATCAGTCCTTCCAGTTAATATTCAGGACTGATTTCCTTCAGGATTGACTGGTTGGATCTCCTTGTAGTCCAAGGGATTCTCAAGAGTCTTCTCCAACACCACAGTTCCAAAGCATCAATTTTTTGTTTTGAGGAAATCCGATTTACCTATTTTGTCTATTGTTGCTGGTGTTTTGGGTATCAGGTCTAAGAAATCATGGCCAAATCCAAGGTTATGAAGATTTACTCTAGGGTTTTCCTCTCGAGTTTTATAATGCTGACTTTTATATACAGGCCTTGGGCCCATTTTGAGTTAACTTTGAATATGGGGCAAGGTAAGAGTCCAACTTAATTCTTTTGCATGTGGCTATTCAGTGGTCCCAGTACAAAAATATCTTCTGTTTGAGAGAAGATATTTGCAAATGATGTGACCAAAGAGGATTTAACTTTCAAAATATACAAACAGCTCCTACAACTCAATAACCACCACAACAAAAGACAGCAACCCAATGTTTCTCCAAAGAAGATATACAGAAAGACAACAGGCACAGGAAAAGAGGCTCCATACTGCTCATTTTTGAGTGTCTCTTTTCAAGACTGAATCTGAGAAAATTTAGATGCTGTTGAACCCAAAGATTGACAATACAAAAAGGCATTATAGCAAATTTCTGGGATATTCATAAATACAAGTTACACGAGTATTATGTACATTAGATATGTGATTCACACTATATGTGCTATTGTGATATAATGCTACTATTATTCTAAATTATTTTTCTTAACTACAAATAAATTGTAGTAATATTCCAGGCTTTTGGAACAAAATTAATACCTCATGTTATTTACTCTCACCAGAGCTCTGACGAACTGCTGAAATTTTTGTTTTACTTTTTTATTTTTTGTTTTTAAATTTTTTATTCAATCCAACTAAAAATGACTACTTTGATGCTATGAAACTGTTTTTTGGTCAGTTTCTTAATTTTATTTTACAAATTCAAAAGCCACAAGAGTACAGAAGTTTCTTTTGCAACTGAATCACTGCTTCTAATAAAGAGTAATGAGAAACAAAGCATGTTGACAGTAAGAGGCTCAGTTAATAAATGGTGACAAAGGGCATGGGAGGCAGCCTAGAATGGTTCTACAGAAGGATTGGTAATGGTATGGGAAGATGGTCCCAGTTTCCTAAGTATTAAATGTGTATTTTAAGACAGTACATGTTGTCCATTTTTATTTTAACAAAAATGTAGATACAGTCTTACATAAAAAGGATAAATGGAAAGGTAGCCTTGGGCTTATCTGCAAGTGATAAATGCATGGGTTTTCTTGTTTTCATTTCTTTCATTTTTCTAAATTTGTATGACATGTAAGAAAAATACTTGATGTATCTCTACTATTTTTATTATTGTGAACTTTTATCACTTCCTGAAAAGTGCAAAATATTATCAAAATCCTACCATAATATACGATTTAGACAGAAAACATTAAAAATGCGATTTGTTACAGGAACATGTTGTTAATAAAAAACACACTGGCTGAGGAGATGGGTTTTCTCTTGCTGTTCTGAATACCCACAAAACTTCCTTTTCGGTGACATTGTCAGCCCTTGGGAGGTGAGATGAGTGGTCCAACATGGGCCTGCGTGGGCTGAAGGGACGAGCGGGATGAGGACCTGGGCCGGCCATTCCCATCTCGGACTCATTGGGCTTTAGGCACGTTCACACCAGTGTGAACCTCTGCAAAATGCAGCAGAGATGTTACTGCAAGAAAATTCTCCTTTCTGTTTTGAGTTTCCTATAAAGTGTAGGATTTTCCAACCATCAAACAAGGGCTAAAGTGATTGCGAAAACGTCTGAAAGGACTAACTAAAGCTAGACTCTTTAGCCAGTTTCTCTATTGAGTAAAGTTAAGTACCTCAGAGCTAATTTCCAAATGTCCATATTTTTAACACGGACATTAACAAATCCGTTGGAGAAACTGTTGTCATGTGCTCTTGTGGCTCTCACAGCTTTTTAAAAGCTTTTTTTCACACTATCCTTGTAAAAAGAAAAATCCTCAGTTTTTTTCCCCCTCCTGAGTCTCCCTTGCTCTGTGAACACACTCATCTCCTCACCCCCCGACACCAGACATGTGATGCCAGCTCAGCATCCCACCATTTAACTCGGTTTTGACATTCTTCTGGAGAGCCCTGTGTCCTCCAGGGTAAGGGCTCAGGTCCACAAGATAGCCCGCTTCAGGTGGCAATCACTCTGAGGTCCCCAGGTGACCCACCACTCTGTCCCACTTGACTGCAGACCAGAAGTTCCCATGCCCCCCTGCCCCTTGGACTCAGTTATTTGCTAGAACAGCTCACAGAATTCAGGGAAATGCCAACTTAATGTTTACTGGTCTGTTACAGGATGTGATAAAGGACGTATATGAGTGTCCGGGTGAAGAGCTGTCCCCAGGGCAAGGTCAGCAGCTCTGTCCCCATGAAGCTGGTGTCCCCTCCCCCCCACCCAGCACATGGATGTGTCCACAGCAAGGAAGCTCTCCCACCGCCCTGCTGTTGGGACTGTTGGGGGGCTTCCTCACGTGGGCGTGACATTCACCCAGTCTCCAGCCCCTCCCCCTTCCTGGAGGGTGGAGGTGGGGCTGAAAACCCCAAGCTTCTAATCCTAGGTCAGGCTTTCTGGTGAGCAGCCCTCACCCTGGAGTTATCCAGGAGCCTACCCAGAGTCATCTCATTAGAACAAAAGAAGCTTCTCTTGGGAAATTAAAAGGATTTCAGGAGCCCTGAATCAGGAGGTGGAGAAAGACCAATATACATTTATTAATATAAAATCACAATATCATAATCCTACAGTTACTTATAAACACGTGTGTCCATAGGCCACTTTATCCCCAGCAAAGAGCAGGTTCTGGGCACCTAGCAAGAATTCGGGTTTGAGGAAGGCAGAAGGGGGAAAGATAGCTCTTACAAGTTTAGGAAATCTGGACTACGCAGGAAACGGGTTCATACCGCCCCCCAAATCCACTATAAGGTTACTTAGACAATTTATAGGAGGAGCTAGAGAGCTAGGTTACTCAGAGAAGAGTAACAAAGAAGAAAGGTTTGGTGTTGGTGTTAGGTCCTTTATAAAAGCAAAATAAATGAAAAAACATCTCCAACATGAGATGAATCAGTAAGAAAGCAAAATAAACCCATAAGGGAATGATCCACCTCTTTATTAGATTGTATCATTTTTAAAAGTCTAGCCTTGAATTTTGAGCATTATCTTGCTAGCATGTGAAATGAGTGCAATTGTGCAGTAGTTTGAGCATTCTTTGGCATTGCCATTCTTGGGACTGGAATGAAAACTGACCTTTTCCAGTCCTGTGGCCACTGCTGAGTTTTCCAAATTTGCTGGCATATTGAATGCAGCATTTTAATAGCACCATCTGTTAGGATTTAAAATATCTCAAAATCCTTCAAGCTAGGCTTCAACAGTACATGGACTGAGAACTTCCAGATGTACAAGCTGGATTTCAAAAAGGCAGAGAAACCAGAGATCAAATTGCCAGTATCTGTTGGATCATAGAAAAAGCAAGATTTCAGGAAAACATCTACTTCTGCTTCATTGACTATGCTAAAGCCTTTGACTGTGTGGATCACCACAAACTGTGGAAAATTCTTACAGAGATGGGAATACCAGAACACCTTACATGTCTCCTGAAACACCTGTACGCAGATCAAGAAGCAACAGTTAGAACCAGACATGGAACATCAGACTGGTTCAAAATTGGGAAAAGAGTACATCAAGGCTGTATATTGTCAACCTGCTTATTTAACTTCTATGCAGAGTACATCATGTGAAATGCTAGGCTGGATGAATCATAAGCTAGAATCAAGATTGCTGGGAGAAAAAAAAAAGATTGCTGGGAGAAATATCAATAACCTCAGATATGCAGATGACACCACCCTAATGGCAGAAAGTGAAGAGAAACTAAACAGCCTCTTGATGAAGGTGAAACAGGAGAGTGAAAAAGCTGACTTAAAACTCAGCATTCAAAAAACTAAGATTATGGCATCCAGTCCCATCACTTCATGGCAAAAAGATGGGGGAACAATGGAAACAGTGAGAGACTTTATTTTTCTGGGCTCAAAAATCACTGTAGATGGTGACTGAAGCCATAAATTAAAAGACACTTGCTCCTTGGAAGAAAAGCTATGACAAACATAGACAGTGTATTAAAAAGTAGAGACATCACTTTGCTGACAAAGGTCCAGATAGTCAAAGCTTACTTTTCTAGTAGTCATGTATAGATGTGAAAGTTGGACCATAAAGAACACTGAGCACCAAAGAATTAATGCTTTTGAACTATTAGTGCTTTTGAACTATGTTGAGAGTAATTCAGGAAAGAGCAATGAGCAATGAATAAAGTTTGCTCACTTCTGTCAGCTAGGAGCACTTTTTAGCTCACATGATGCTTGACCCAATTTCTATGCTCTAAGTGTTATGGAGCTAACCACAATCAACCTTCCAATTATCACAATGTCTGAGGGTGTTCTGTAATTTTCTCCAATTACAGTGTTGCTTTCTAAAGACCACCATTCCAGTTGTATGTTATTTTCCATGTTACAGAAGAATACTCTCAACCAACAAGTAACTTATAGAATGGCATCCATTTCCTTTGGGAATTGGTCATGGGGTTGACTGGTTCTCAACACTTAAAACAACCTAATTTGACAGCCCACAAATGAAAAACGATCTTTTATTGGTAGAAGGCTGACATTAATAAATCCATACAACTGATACATAAAAGCAGTCATCAAGGGAGATGAGACATTTCCAGGAACAGATGGAAAATACTTGTAGGAGATTTCTCCCTGTGTTTAAGAAAACCATCCACCAATTGTGCCCCTCATTATATAAACGTCACAACAGCCCATTACCATGGCAACACATATACAGATAGATGATGGTGTGTGCTGTGAAAGGAGCTCTAGTCACAAGATTTTTTTTTTTAAGTATAGATATAAACAGAGCAGTGATGCCAGAGCTATGGTTTTATTTTGCATTTTGTTTGATTGGTTATGTGGCTTTAATTTTGTGAAAAATTCTTCAACAGAATTAATCTTTAATAAACTAGGCAGATTTGTTCAATCTTCTCATGACTTGATCATTATGACAAGACCAAAGTGGAAATCTAGCAATCAAACCACATCCCACTCCATTGAAAGAAGGAAAGAAAGAAGGAACCAAGAGAGGAAGATGAGAGAGAGGGGTGATGAGAGAGAGGAAAGAGGTGATTTCTGAGAGCAAATCTCACTGATGCCCACATTCCTGCAGCTTTGCCATAAATAATATGAAACTATTTTCTCTAACTGTGACCAACCTTTGTTTCTGTGCCAAGAATATTAAAATGTGAACTTTTAGCTCAACTGTGACTTCTTTCATTATGAGTATACTTATCTTTATCTGCATTTCAATTCCAGGAATAATACAACAGCTTCAGAGGGGGGTCAAAATACACAAAGTAGACAAAACAAACAAAACTGAAAGAGAAAAAAAGGCAGAAATTAAAAGAGGTAGAAAAGCTCATTAGGCAGAAACAAGGATGGAGGCTCAGTAAATGAGTGATTATACTACTACTGAGACCTAGTAAAAAGTAGACGATAAACGTGCTGGAGACCAAGAATGAAATTAGGAACCATGCCGGCAACCCAGTGCTGGAAAAGAATAGCACCTGCCCTGCAGTGTTCCCCACGCATCGAGGAGGAGGGACACCTTGCCTGGCGGGACACTTCTTCACAATACCTGCTTGAAAATGAAACAAAGAACACCATCTGATTCAAGTGCTGCCTCGCTGGCTTTTGCAAAGCTATTCATCCTACCTTGCGACGAGTGGTATCTTCTTAAGATCTGCCAGACTCAGCAGTTGGGCTGTAACTGTTTTAGCGGAACAGCCAGACCTGCCGCAGCTAGAAGCAGCGTCAGTGTGGCATTTCCTGCTGCTGCCTCATTTAAACCTTTTCCACTTTAGTGCATATCTATTATTTGTTCTTTTAAACCTTGTGAAGAGGTTCTGTGTGGTGATGTTGTTGTCAAATAGGAAAAGTATCTAGTCATTTTGTAAGAAAACTGGTTGCTTTCTTTGCCTGGGACATGGACCAGGGGGAATGGTGGGCACGCCATGTTCTTGCTTGCAGCACAGTCCCTGTCTCTGTGGATTTTATATGGACACTTTCCTTCCCAACTTGGATTCCATTCATCCTAGGCTCCCGCCCTTATCATGTCACATGACCCGGCCTCCACGGTCTGCATCCTCTTGTAACAGCACCTTTGCTACACATCTCTGTGGATGTTTTTTTCTCTCCCTCATCAGGTTATAAACCTACTGAGAAATATCACTTAGAAAGCTCAAAAACTTTTCTAACCAACTTGACTTACTAATTTTCTCCTTGTGCTTTATTTTTAAAAATCAAATCCAAAGGTGATTTTGTAATAAAATGTTTCACAATAAATTAATTAAAACAAGAACAAAGGATATTTATCTTTTTTAAACACAGTAATTGGCAGTAGCTTTAGATTTAATGAAAAACATCTGGAAATTTTTATTTTCCAAGTGCAAAATATCTGAGATTAAACATCATTACATAGGCTCTCTTTCTGGAAAGTCTGATGACAACTCATGAAACTCAGCAACGGGAGAAAAACATGAAAGGTTTCCCACATTTTTTGTGAAGCCTAATACACACAGCTTGTGCACATCATCTCGAGGGGCCGGGTCATGGCCTCGCCCCTCTGAGGAGAACCTAGAACAGCCCTGGACAGGTCCACACTGACCTGGGCCAAGTGTGCACGCTGAGGATCAGAAACAACTCAGTCACAGAGATGGAGAGCCTGCCCAAAGCTTATGGAAGTGAAGTGAAGTGAAAGTCGCTCAGTCGTGTCCGACTCTGCAGCCCCATGGACTGTAGCCCGCTAGGCTCCTCTGTCTGTGGAACTCTCCAGGCAAGAACACTGGAGTGGGTCGCCACTTCCTTCTCCAGGGTATCTTCCCAACCCAGGGATCGAACATGGGATTTCCCAGGCAAGGATACTGGAGTGGGCTGCCATTTCCTTTTCCAAGTTTACAGAATACAGGGATTATCTCAGTAAGAGATATCCTGCCCCTTGTCTCTGCACCTTATCTCTGACATATTCCCACTTCCAAGGGACTAGAAAATGCATCTGCAAGCAGACATTTAAAAATACTGCCCCCCTGAGACTTCTGTCCACCCCTTCATATGCTGTCTTACATCTGAGGATATGGAAATCTAAAACTTTACATGCTGCTTTAGGGGTAAATTCCAGCAGAGACTCCCTAATTTATACCATGAGGCTCGCACCACAAAAAAATAGAAAATTAGGAATTTTCTTTCAAAGGTTAAAAAAGAAGAAAAAAAGATAAAGAAAG
Organism: Ovis canadensis; assembly: GCF_042477335.2. Taxonomy (NCBI): domain Eukaryota; kingdom Metazoa; phylum Chordata; class Mammalia; order Artiodactyla; family Bovidae; genus Ovis; species Ovis canadensis. Next base: position 57,322,454 of record NC_091267.1, on the reverse strand, counting down.
TTTATTCCCAAGCTATAATGTTAAGGGTGATGTGGGATTGAACAGGGAACAAGAAGTAGAGATCATGGAGCAGAACAAAGAGGCCAGGCCAGACTCACTTCACAAGAAACATGCCATGTCTCAGGGAGAGATTCATCAGGAGGGAGCTGACTTTTTGAAAAAAATGGTTATTTTTTAAACAATTTGCGTTCCATCCATTTTCATAATAGCAAAGCTGGAAACAACTTAAATATCCCTTAATATTCAATTGGGTAGATTTGGGTACATTTAAAGTTGTTATCGGAGAAGGCAATGGAAACCCACTCCAGTACTCTTGCCTGGAAAATCCCATGGACGGAGGAGCCTGGTAGGCTGCAGTCCATGGGGTCTCTAAGAGTTTGGCACTACTGAGCAACTTCACTTTCACTTTTCACTTTCATGCATTGGAGAAGGAAATGGCAACCCACTCCAGTGTTCTTGCTTGGAGAATCCCAGGGACGGGGGAGCCTAGTGGGCTGCCGTCTGTGGGGTCGCACAGAGTCGGACACGACTGAAGCGACCTAGCAGCAGCAGCAGAAGCAGCAAAGTTGTTATGGGCTTCCCTGGTAGCTCAGACCGTAAAGAATCTGCCTGTAATGTGGGAGATCTGAGGTCAATGCCTGGGTTGGGAAGACCTCCTGGAGAAGGGAATGGCAACCCACTCCAGTATTCTTGCCTGCAGAAGTCCATGGACAGAGGAGCCTGGCGGGCTACAGTCCATGGGGTCCCAAAAAGTTGGACACGACTGAGCGACTAATACACACACACAAAGTTGTTATCGTTCAGTCACTAAGTTGTGTCCAAGTCTTTGTGACCCCATGGACTCCTCTTCCTCCATTGTTTCCCAGAGTTTGCTCAAATTCATGTCCATTGAGTTAGTGATGCTATCCAACCATCTCATCCTCTTTCATCCCCTTCTCCTCCTCCCCTCAATCTTTCCCATCACTAGGGTCTTTTCCAATGAGTCAGCTCTTTGCATCAGGTGGCCAAAATATTGGAGCTTCAGCTTCAGCATCAGTCCTTCCAATGAATATTCAGGGTTGATTTCCTTTAGAATTGACGGATTGGATCTCCTTGCAGTCCAAGGGACTCTCAAGAGTCTTTTCCAGCACCACAATTCAAAAGCATCAATTCTTCTGTGCTCAACCTTTTTATGGTCCAACTCTTATATTCATAGTATATAACTACTGGAAAAATCATAACTTTGACTATGTGATCTTCTGTCAGTTAAGTAATGTCTCTGCTTTTTAATATGCTGTCCAGCTTTGTCATAGATTTCTTTCCAAGGAGCAAGTGTCTTCTAATTTCATGACTGCAGTCACCATCTGCAGGGATTTGGGAGCCCAAGAAAGTAAAATCTGTCACTGCTTCCACTTTTCCCTATCTATTTGCCATGAAATGATGGGACCATGCCGGGGGCCAGCGTGAGGAACTCTGCCCATGGCAAAGGTCATGAGGAAGGAGACTTGGCATACGCAAAGGCGTGATCAAGCCTCAGGAAACCCCCTGTTCCCGAGCATCTAACCCCAAAACCAGAGTCTGTTTTATGCTCTCACCTACACCTCTGACTTTACGGGGGGCTCTCCCCCATAACCATTTCTCTCGGAGAAGGAGTTAACTTGCAGCTCCAAGTCAATAAAAATTCCTGGGCATGACAAGAGTGTTTCAGCTTACAGACTCCTCTGTAGGTTATCTAGCCCACCTATATAGGTTCGTCTGGCCACATGTGATTGTTTACAGCCTCCCAACCTGAGAGGCACGAGATGTTTTAGACTTACTAAAGGCAAATTCTTTGGGGGAGTTAGAAATTATTAGTATAGTGGGTTGGTTAGGAATTATATTGGTGAAGGGTTTTTCATTTGTTGTGTCAATAATTGCTGCTAATTCCCTGCTCTGGGTGGGACAAGGATGTCTCGGGTCAAACCTCTCTGCTGACAGACTAGCTTGTGTGACAGGATTATCCACACTCCTGCCACTACACACATGATTGTTTACTACCTCTCAACCATAAACAGCACAGAGAGTTTTGGAGTATTTTGAAAGTCTTAATTAGCATAGGGCTTTTTCTTCTTGTTGAGTCAATGATTGCCACCAGGCCTCCATATCCTTAGGCACCTGGGAATATATTAATCAATGTATTTGGAATATAGAAAAGGAAATATAGTAGTTTTTAAGGTTAGCAATACTAGACTTTTTGAGTTAATGAATTTTCTCTTTTGTAATAGATCACTGTACTTTGTTATAAATCACTGTGTCCTTGCTATGTAAAAATGTAACTTTATCACTATCTTAAGACTAAATAGATCTTAAGGGGAGCATTGGTGAAAGGATTTTCATTTGTTGGGCTGATGTTTGCTGCTAAATCTCCATATTCCCTGCCCTTATAATGAATATAACTAACATATAGGAGAAATAAGTATTAACCTTTAAACATATAGGAGAAATAAGTATTAACCTTTAAGATTAATCATATTAACCTTGGGTTAAATAAATTCCTTTCTTGATTGTAACTCACTACACCCTCACCCTATAGGAATATAACTTCATTTGGAGGGTGGTGCCTGGTTTAAGAAAAACCACCCTTGGAAAAAATAAATTTTTGGTTATCAGAAAGAAAGGATCATAAAATCCAAGACCTTTTTATGTAAAGCACCTGATTTTGATAAAGGTCAGGACTGTTGACCCCCACGTGACTCTGTATTCATCCCTATATGTAACAAAAGGTATATATGCAAACCCAAAAATAAAGAAATCGGATCAGTTTCCGGAAAGACTGATTCCCCCATGTCGTTCTTTCTTGCTCCTCGTTTTTCTGGCTGAATTCCCATCTGGAGCATGGATGCTATTCCATGTAATCCAAGTTATTCAGCCTCTTTTTCTACACTATCTCCTACTACACTATCCATTTCTAATCTCTCTATATCTGTAATTAAATATGTATTTTTCCAAAGATGCCGACGCCGTCGAATCACCCTGGATCCACCGGGGCTGGACCCCGGCAGGACCAGATGCCATGATCTTAGTTTTCTGAATGTTGAGTTTCAAGCCAGCTTTTTCACTCTCCTGTTTCACCTTCATCAAGAGGCTCCTTTAGTTCCTCTTCACTTTCTGCCATTAGAGTGGTATCATCTGCATATCTGAGGTTGTTGAAATATTTGGGGTCTAAAAATGTGGATCCATCCTGTAGTTAATGTCATCAATGCATGTTGTTCTTCTCTAGAGACTTCCTTTCCATATGTCAGGCCAGCTTTCTAGATTGCATCTAGAGAGAGACTGCATCACTGTAATATTTTTCCTTGAACACCCTTAGGGTTTCTTCTCAGAAATACGGCTGTCAATCTTTTCAACTGAACTTTACTCTTCTTTTCAAAAGAAACTCAGCATTTCAAACATTTCTGTCCCCAAGAAAACAACACATTGCTTTTCATGCCAGGCTATGATGCTATAATTCAGCAGGGGGATCTTTTCTCTAATGGCAACCCTTGGTTGGTCATTCCAGCTAAATAACCAATCAAAGCTGCTCTTTGCTACAAAGAAAAGAGGCAAAGTTCCTCCTTGGCTCCTGATCATGTATACCAACAGACACAAAAAAATCAGAAAACCATTGACCCACCCTAGAAGATTTTGCCACTCTATCTTGACAGCCAGGTAACATTCTATGAGGAAACTGCTTTGTTGTACAGGACTGGGAATTCCACTGGTTCAGTTACACATGCAGTGCTGGATCCCAAAGACAGCAGGAAAATCTGGTCTTAGGGAAACTTCACTGATTGCCTCATTGATGATTCTGCTGTGGAACACTGGATCAGTAAATTGAGTCACAGAAAATTCCACAATACTTGAAATTTCCCTTTAAAATATAAATAAGGAATTGTCCAAATGCCTCATGGAAGTCAATAAGAAATGGTTTTTTTTTTTAAGTTGTAGTAAAAATCATTTCAACTTTTCCAATTGAAAAATCACTTAAAAATTATTACTTACTTATTTATGGCTGTGCTGGGTCTTTATTGCTGCACAAGGGCTTCCTCTAGCTGCAGCAAGCAGGGGCAACTCTCTCGTTGTAGGGCACAGACTCCAGGCTATGTGAACTTCAATAGCTGTAGTTTCAGTGGTTGAAGCACACGGGCTCTAGGGCGCAGGCTCAGTAGTTGTGCCGCAAGGGCTTAGCTGCCCCTCAGCATGTGGAATCTTCTCCACCCACCCAGGGATCAAACCTGGATCCCCTGCATTGGCAGGTAGATTCTTAACCACTGAACCACCAGGGAAGTCTCATAATATTTTATATAATACATATTATACTTCTCTCTTTTCTCTTGAAAATATTCTTATTTTTCACTGAATAAATAATTATATAACTTATTTAATAAATAAATAATCAGGGGATTCATCCTAAAAAGGACATGCATTTGAGCAAACTCCAGGAGATAGTGAAGGACAGGGAAGCCTGGAGTACTGCGCTCCCGTTGGGCCGCAGAGAGTCAGACATGACTTAGCGACGCATGTCATCCTTGAAATAACCACCAGGAGGAGCCATAGCCCTTTGGTATTACTATTAGCGGCCAAGGATTATTTCTGGAGGTACAAGCTCCTTGCAACTCTGTCAGCACAAGATCGCCCATCCACCTTGCATATCCCAATTTATAAAACTTCTTATAGTCCATAGAGTGGCAGAGGAAGATGGTGGAGTAGAAGGACGTGCGCTCATCTACTCGTGCGAGAACTCCAAAATTACAACTCGCTGCTGAACCACCATCAACAGGAGAATGCTGGATCCCACCAGAAAAAGATACCCCATGTCCAAGAGCAAAGGAAACACCCCAGCAAGATGGTGGGAGAGGTGAAATTGTGTTTAGAATCAAGCCCCATACCTGCCAGAGACACTCCGAGGGCTCAAACAAACTTTGTGTGCACCAGGACCCAGAGACCCCACAGAGACTGAGACAGAACTGTGTTTGGGTGTCTCCTGTGGAGGTATGGGTCAGCAGTGGGTGCTGCAGGGGCAGGGGCTTTGGGGCAGCAGCCCTGGATATGGCATAAGCCCTCTTGGAGGAGGTCGCCATTAATCCCACCACAGAGCCAACAGAACTTACACAGGACTGAGGAAACAGACTCTTGGAGGGCACAAACAAAACCTTGTGCACACCAGGACCCAGCGACCCCAAAACAGACCAACCCAGACTTGCCAGTAAGTGTCCAGGAGTCTCCGGCAGAGGCGTGGGTGAGCAGCAGTGCATGCATGGGACCTTTTGAAGGAGGTCACCATTATCTCCATTATCTTCATGACCTCCACCATAGTTTGGCCTCGGGTCAAATAACAGGGAGGGAACACAGCCCCGCCCATCAACATAAAATTGGATTAAAGATTTACTGAGCATGGCCCTGCCCATAAGACCCAGTTTCCCCCTCACTCAGTCTCTCCCATCACAAAGATTCCATAAGCTTCTTATCCTTATCTATCAGAGGGCCAACAGAATCACAGAAAACTAATCAAACTGATCACATGGACCACAGCCTTGTCTAACTCAATGAAACTATGAGCCATGCCATGTAGGGCCACCGAAGACACATGGGTCATGGTAGAGAGTTCTGACAAAATGTGGTCCGCTGGAGAAGGGAAAGGCAAACCACTTCAGTATTCTTGCCTTGAGAACCCCATGAACAGTATGAAAAGGCAAAAAGATAGGACAGTGAATGATGAACTCCCCAGGTCAGTATTAACTCCCCAGCCCAATATGCTACTGGAGATCAGTGGAGAAATAACTCCAGAAAGAATGAAGAGACAGAGCCAAAGCAAAAAACAAAAAACACCCAGTTGTGGATGTGACTAGTGATGGAAGTAAAGTCCAATGCTGTAAAGAACAATACTGCATAGGAACCTGGAATGTTAGGTCCATGAATCAAGGCAAATTGGAACTGGTCAAACAAGAGATGGAAAGAGTGAACATCAACATTTTAGGAATCAGTGAACTAAAATGGACTGGAATGGATGAATTTAACTCAGATGACCATTATATCTACCACTGTGGGCAAAAATCCCTTAGAAGAAATGGAGTAGCCCTCATAGTCAACAAAAAAGTTCAAAATGCAGTACTGGAATGCAGTCTCAAAAATGACAGAATAATCTCTGTTTGTTTCCAAGGTAAACCATTCAATATGACAGTAATCCAAGTCTATGCCCTGACCAGTAATGCTGAAGAATCTGAAGTTGAACAGTTCTATGAAGACCTACAAGACCTTCTAGAACTAACACCCAAAAAAGATATCCTTTTCATTAGAGGGGATTGGAATGTAAAAGTAACAAGTTGAGAGATTCCTGGAGTAACAGGCAAATTTGGCCTTGGAGTAAACAATGAAGTAGGTCAAAGGCTAACAGAGCTTTGCCAAGAGAACATACTGGTCATAGCAAACACCCTCTTCCAACACACAAGAGAACACTCTATACATGGACATCACTAGATGGTCAATACCGAAATCAGATTGATTATATTCTTTGCAGCCAGAGATGGAGAAGCTCTATACAGTCAGCAAAAACAAGACAAGGAGCTGACTGTGGCTCAGATCGTGAACTCTTTATTGCCAAATTCAGATTGAAATTGAAGAAAGTAGGGAAAACCACTAGACCATTCAGGTATAACCTTACAATTATACAATGGAAGTGACAAATAGATTCAAGGGATTAGATCTGATAGACAGAGTGCCTGATGAACTATGGATAGAGGTTCATGACATTGTACAGGAGGCAGTGATCAAGACTATCCCCAACAAAAAGAAATGCAAAAAGGCAAAATGGTTGTCTGAGGAGACCTTACAGATAGCTGAGGAAAGAAGAGAAGCTAACCTAGACAGTATATTAAGAAGCAGAGACATTACTTTGCCAACAAAGGTCTGTCTCATCAAGGCTATGGTTTTTCCAGTAGTCATGTATGGATGTGAGAGTTGGACTATAAAGAAAGCTGAGTGCCGAAGAACTGATGCTTTTGAACTGTGGTATTGGAGAAGACTCTTGAGAGTCCCTTGGACACCAAGGAGGTCCAACTAGTCCATGCTAAAGAAGATCAGTCCTGAGTGTTCATTGGAAGGACTGATGTTGAAGCTGAAACTCCAGTACTTTGGCCACCTGATGCGAAGAGCTGACTCATTGGAAAAGACTGTGATGCTGGGAAAGATTGAAGGCAGGAGGAGAAGGGGACGACAGAGGAAGAGATGGTTGGATGGCATCACCGACTCAATGGAGATGAGTTTGAGTAAATTCCAGGAGTTGGTGATGGACAGGGAGGCCTGGCATGCTGTGGTCCATGCGGTCGCAAAGAGTTGGACATGACTGAGCAACTGAAATGAACTGAAAGGCAGAGGAGAAAAGGAAACATACCCATTTGAAATCAGAGTTCCAAAGAACAGCAAGGAGAGATAAGAAAGCCTTCCTCAGCAATCAATGCAAAGAAATAGAGGAAAACAATAGGATGGGAAAGACTAGAGATCTCTTCAAGAAAATTAGAGATATCAAGGGACCATTTCATGCATAGATGGGCACAATTAAGGACAGAAATGGTATGGACCTAACAAAAGCAGAAGATATTAAGAAGAGGTGGCAAGAATACACAGAAGAATTATACAAAAAAGATCTTCAAGACCAAGATAACCAAGATGGTGTGATCACTCACATAGAGCCAGGCATCCTGGAATGCAAAGTCAAGTGGGCCTTAGGAAGCATCACTACAAACAAAGCTAGTGGAGGTGATGGAATTCCAGTTGAGCTATTTCAAACCCTAAAAGATGATGCTGTGAAAGTGTTGCACTCAATGTGCCAACATATTTGGAAAACTCATCAGTGACCACAGGAGTGGAAAAGGTCAGTTTTCATTCCAATCCCAAAGAAAGGCAATGCCAAAGAAGGTTCAAACTACTGCACAATTGCACTCATCTCACACACTAGCAAAGTAATGCTCAAAATTCTCCAAGCCAGGCTTCAACAGTACATGAACCATGAACTTCCAGATGTTCAAGCTGAATTTAGAAAAGGCAGAGGAACCAGAGATCAAATTGCCAAAAACCACTGGATCATCAGAAAACTACGAGAGTTCCAAAAAAACATCTATTTCTGCTTTATTGACTACATCAAAGTCTGACTGTGTAGATCACAACAAACTGTGGAAAATTCTTCAAGAGATGGGTATACCAGACCACCTAACCTGCCTCCTGAGAAATCTGTATGCAGGTCAAGAAGCAACAGTTAGAGCTGGACATGGAACAATAGACTGGTTCCAAATTGGGAAAGAAGTACATCAAGGCTGTATATTGTCACCCTGCTTATTTCACTTATGTGCAGAGTACATCATGTGAAATGCCAGGCTGGATGAAGCACAAGCTGGAATCAAGATTGCCAGGAGAAATATCAATAACCTCAGATATGCAGATGACAACACCCTTATGGCAGAAAGTTAAGAAGAACTAAAAAGTCTCTTGATGAAAGTGAAAGAGGAGAGTGACAAAGTTGGCTTAAAGCTCAACATTCATAAAACAAAGATCATGGCATCCAGTCCCACCACTTCATGGCAAACAGATGGGGAAACAGTGGAAACATTGAGAGACTTTATTTTCTTGGGCTCCAAAATCACTGTGGATGGTCATGGCAGCCATGAAATGAAAAGACGCTTGCTCCTTGGAAGAAAACCTATGACCAACCTAGACAGCATATTAAAAAGCAGAGACATTACTTTGCCAAGAAAAGTCCCTCTAGTCAAAGCTAATGGTTTTTCCAGTAGTCATGTATGGATGTGAGAGTTGGACTACAAGGAAAGCCGAGCACCAAAGAACTGATGCTTTTGAACTGTGGTGTTGGAGAAGACTCTTAAGAGTCCCTTGGACAGCAAGGAGATCCAACCAGTCCATCCTAAAGGAAATCAGTCCTGAATATTCATTGGAAGGACTGATGCTGAAGCTGAAACTCCAATACTCTGGCCACCTGATGTGAAGAACTGACTCATTTGAAAAAACCCTGATGCTGGAAAACATTGAAGGCAGGAGGAGAAGGTGACGACAGAGGATGAGATGGTTGGATGGCGTCACCGACTTGATGGACCTGAGTTTGAGTAAGCTCGAGGAGTTGGTGATGGACAGGGAAGCCTGGCGTGCTGCAGACCATGGGGTTACAAAGAGTGGGACATGCCTGAGCATCTGAACTGAACTGATAGTCCATTTGACCCGTGGTCATATCATTTTTCTCTCATCCTACAACAGTTTTTCACTATTCTTTTATCCATGACTTAAATATAATGACAGTAAGATAATAATTATAAAAGCTTATATTTACTAAGTATTAACTATCTTCCAAAAATTATACTTACATGGATTAAATTCAATCCACGTCACAAGGCTAAAAGTGGAATATATGGACTCTCCACATTCTCTGGATGAGGCCGCTAAGGCTCAGAGGCAAGGACTCCAGGACCAGGACTCAAGCACACACACCCTCCCCCACCCTGCACACCCTCCCCCTCAGGATTGGTCAAGCATAGTACGGTTTCTATTCCAAGTTGCCGAAGGAAAAAATTTTGTACACTTTATCATTCTTGCCAGAAAAGAAAGAAGGAACACTAAGAAAGCAAGTCATTGAAAGAGATGATTGATAGACAAACATAATAGATGATAGACAGAGATAGAGATATTCACTGATAATAAATGGAGTACAGAGATAAATTTGCCAGAAGACCCCACCACAATTGCCTCAATACCAGTAATCTTTTACAGCTCCCTGGAGAGAATATTAATTCTGAACAACCAGCAGATATTTAAACCAATAGGCCTGAGAAGATATAACTTGTATTCAATTAGTGCCAAAGAAGTATAAAAAGAAAAAGAAAGAAAGAAAAACACATTGTAGTTTTAATGCTCTTACATTTTTCTAAAAATGCCAACTCTAGACTTCAACCTGGGCTTCCCAGGTGGCGCAGTGGTAAAGAATCTGCCTGCCAATGAGATGCAAGAGACGCAGGTTTGATTCTTGGGTCAGGAAGATCCTCTAGAGAAGGAAATGGCAACCCACTCTAATATTCCTGCCTGGAAAGTTCCATGGACAGGGAAGCCTGGCAGGCTACAGTCTATGGGGTCGCAAGGAGTCAGACACGACTGAGCAGAAGTGCACCTACAGACTCAGCCTAAAGTCTGCAGCATGCTTACAAGCACACTAAGCTGGAGCTCTAGGACTTCACAGAGAATCTTTTATTATCCTAAGGAATGTTGCTTCAGAAGCCCCTAAGAGGCTAGGAGAAGGCAGTATTGCATCTGCTATCAGTGGCAGCTTTCAAATGAAGATCCCTCTCATATGTGTCCAAATATATGGAACAGCCTAACCTTGTTTCAACATGACTGATACAAGTTCATATGTTTATCCTAATTCTCAAGTGGCCTTAGAGTTGTGTCAAGTGCAATGGTAAAAGCTGCAATGCCCATGTGATTTAACCAAATCAGTGTCATGATTATCCAAATCAAATTTAACAATCAGTTCTGATGGACAGAAGCCAAGGTGCTGTAGGATCAAAGGGAGGATGACAGACAGCCCCAGCCTTCTATTGGTCTCTTGTGCTTTTACCTGTTGTACAGTGCCAAGAGTGCAAGGTCTTGCTCGCTCTTTACCCAGGCCATTTGTTGTGGCAGGTGATGGTTTAGTCACTAAGTCATATCCAACTCTTGCGACCCCAAGGACTGTAGCCTGACAGGTTCCTCTGTCCATGGGATTCTCCAGGCAAGAACACTAGAGTGGGTTACCATTTCCTTCTCCAAAGACCTGGGACTATAGCCAAAAAACCTTAAGAGATAAGGTAATATCTCCCTTCAAGACAAAGAACAATCTTGCATACTTCTCAGCACAAAGTCATTAATTCCCTAGGCTCAGGGTTCCTCAGCTGCAATGCAGTAAAACATACAAGTTTGGAATTCTGAAGAAGAGAAAGACAAAATAGATCAGGAAAAATACTGGAACAAATACTGGCTACAAATTTTTCAAAGTTAATAATAGATGTCAAACCAAAGACACAAGAATCTCAGAAAATAGCCAGTGGCATAAAAAGAATAATAAATCCCAGAGATAAATAGCAGGTATATTTTATTCAAATTTCTAAAAATTAAAAGAAAACTTTGGAAATAGGCAAAGAAAATGACACACTACGCAGAGAGGAACAAAGACAAGAATTTAAGGCTTCTTTTTAGAAACCATGCAACTTTAAAGACAATGGAATTACATCTTTTAAGTACTGAAAAGAAAAAAAGCTGTTAACCCAGATTTCTATATCCTCCCCCCACCAAAAAAAAAAAAACTTTCAAAAATGAAAGAGAAATAGTGACTATCTCCTCAAACAAACAATAATTGTGGGAATTTATTGCCAGTTGCTCTACTTAACAGGAAATGTTAAAAGTTCTTCAGGTTGAAGACAAATTGCTTCAGAGGAAAATTTAGATCTCTACAAAAGGATGAAGTGCACTAGAAATGAGATAAATCAAGGTAAAATAAAATTATTTTTATCTTATTTTTGTTTTAAAACACAATTGTCTAAAACAAAAAATAGTAGTAATGCATTGTGTGTCTATATGATGCACAGAAGTAAAAGTTGTGACAATAATAACAAAGCTCTAGAGACAGAAAACAGAAAAGTGCCCCTGTATGATTCTTATAGTGTATCAAAAATGGTATAATACTGTTGGAAGGTAGGTTTACTGAATAAAATATGTATACTGTAAACTCCAGGGTTTAGCACTGAAAACGTTTAAAAAGATACAAACAATAATCCAATAATGAAAATAAAGTGGAATTTAAAAAACAACCCAAGAGAAGGTAGAAAAAGATCAGAAAGAGAAGGACATATGTAACAAAGAGAAAAGAGCTATAAGACAGTAGTGGCAGATGGGATTCTGATAACCCCCTTCAAGACTGCTGTTTCCTGTAATATATATACCTACTCCCAGTTATTCAATCAAACAGTAATCTAGGTGTCACTTGAAGGGATTTTGTTGATGTTTAAGTATCTTTAATCAGTTATGTCTAAGTTAGGGAGCCTATCGTCCATGAGCCAGACCTAATGTGATGAACTCTCTAAAGGGATGGGGCTCTTCCTAGTTGAAGATATTTACTTGAAGGAGTCTCCACTGGTGGCTGTAATGATGAAAGGAACTGTATCAGAAGGGACTGAGGCATCCTCTCAATGCAGAGAGCAGCCCTCAGCCAAGAGCCAGTAAGGAAACAGTGACTTCAGTCCCACAGTTGCAAGGAATGAAATTCTGCCAACAACCCAAATGATCTTGGAAAGAGATTCTTCACTAAAGAATTTGGATGAGAATGTAGCCCAGTTAACCCCTAGATTTCAGCCAAGACTTCTGACCTACATGCTGCTGCCAAGTCGCTTCAGTCGTGTCCAACTCTGTGTGACCCCACAGATGGCAGCCCACCAGGCTTCACCATCCCTGGGATTCTCCAGGCAAGAACACTGGAGTGGGTTGCCATTTCCTTCTCCAACGCATGAAAGTGAACCTACATAACTCTGGCTAATAAATGGGTATTATTTTAAGCTGCTAAATTTGTGGTAATTTGATATGTTGCATAGATAACATACAGCAGATATTAAAACAACCATATAAATGATCACTTTAAAATTGAATGGTCTAAACACAGACATTAAAAGACAATTTGACTGAACAACAACAACAACAAAAAAAAACTATTTACTTTCTACAAGAAATCCACCTTTAAAATAAGAATATTGATAAGTTAAAAGTAAAGGTTGGAAAAGGTCTACTATGCAAACATTAACCAAAAGTCAGTTCAAGTAGTTTTATTAATGTCAAAGTAAGTACAGAAAAAGGATTATTGGGAGGGATATAGAGGGATATTACATAAAGAGATTACTTCTTCAGGAAGATATAACAATCCTACATATTTAAATATATAAATTAATATATAACAATCCTAAATATATTCAATATAAATCCTAAATTTATAAATATATAAACAATCCTAAATACTTAGACTTCCCTGGTGGTTCAGTGGTAAAGAATCCATTGGACAATGCAAGAGACACCAGTTCAATCCCTGATTCGGGAAGATCCCACCTGCCAAGGGGCAGCTAAGCCCATGTGCCACGACTATTGGGCCTGTGCCCTACAGCCCGGGAGCCACCACAACTGGACACACGTACCACAGTTACTGAAGCCTGTGGGCCCCAGAGCCTGCGCTCCACAGCAAGAGAAACCACCGCAGTGAGCAGCCTGCACACTGCAACTAGAGAGCAGCCCCTGCTCGCCACAACTGGAAAAAAACCTGCGCAGCAAGGAAGACCCAGCACAGCCAAAAAAAAAAAATATATATATATATATATACATATATATATATATATGTATATGTATATATGTATGCACACACACACAACAATTCAAAGTGCATGAAACAATCTGAAGAAGTAGAAAGGAGAAATAAACAAAACGATGATTTTAGATTTTAACACTCCTTTCTACACAATGGAAATAACAATTAGAAGCAAGTAAGAACAAGGAACATTTATCAAAGTAGACCATATTTGAGGCTAAAATAAACATCTTAAGAAATTTTAAAAACTAGAATTCATATTAAGTAAGTTTTCTTAGCATAATGATATTAAACTAGAAATCAGTAACAGAAAGCTGACATAGTCCCTCAAATACTTGGAAATTATTTATAGCATACTTGTAAATAATGCATATATTGTATTATATAATTATGTAACAATAATACATTGTAGTAAATGTATTAAATACATGTATTTACTAAATACATTTAGAGTGTAGGAGGAAATTTCAATAGGAAATAGAAAATATCTTGAAGTGAAGAATGGGATGCAGTTAAAGCAGTACCAAAAGCTATGCAGGTCAGGAAGCACCAGTTAGAACTGGACATGGAACAACAGACTGGTTCCAAATAGGAAAAGGAGTGCATCAAGGCTGTTTATTGTCACCGTGCTTATTTAACTTCTATGCAGAGTACATCATGAGAAACACTGGGCTGGAAGAAGCACAAACTGGAATCAAGATTGCCAGGAGAAATATCAATCACCTCAGATATGCAGATGACACCACCCTTATGGCAGAAAGTGAAGAGGAACTAAAGAGCCTCTTGATAAAAGTGAAAGAGGAGAGTGAAAAAGTTGGCTTAAAGCTCAGCATTCAGAAAATGAAGATCATGGCATCTGGTCCCATCACTTCATGGCAAATAGATGGCGAAACAATGGAAACAGTGTCAGACTTTATTTGGGGGGGCTCCAAAATCACTGCAGATGGTGACTGCAGCCATGAAATTAAAAGACACTTACTCCTTGAAAGAAAAGTTATGATCAACCTAGATAGCATATTTAAAAGCAGAGACATTACTTTGCCAACAAAGGTCCGTCTAGTCAAGGCTATGGTTTTTCCAGTGATCATGTATGGATGCAAGAGTTGGACTGTGAAGAAAGCTGAGCACTGAAGAATTGATGCTTTTGAACTGTCATATTGGAGAAGACTCTTGAGAGTCCCTTGGACTACAAGGAGATCCAACCAGTCCATTCTGAAGGAGATCAGCCCTGGTTGTTCTTTGGAAGAAATGATGCCGAAGCTGAAACACCTGATGCGAAGAGTTGACTCATCGGAAAAGACTCTGATGCTGGGAGGGATTGGGGGCAGGAGGAGAAGGGGACGACAGAGGATGAGATGTCTGGATGGTATCACCAACTCGATGGATGTGAGTTTGAGTGAACTCCGGGAGATGGTGATGGACAGGGAGGCCTAGCATACTGCGATTCATTTGGTCGCAAAGAGTCGTACACGACTGAGCGACTGAACTGAACTGAAAAGCAAAATCTACTACTTTAAATGCTTATTTAAATATTAAAGTTCTCAGAATCAGAAATCTAAGGTTTCACCTTAAGAAACCAGAGAAGAAAGACTGGATACAAAATAAGGAAGAATACAATAAAGATGAAATTAGAAACCAGTGAAATTGAAAACAATAATCATAGTGAATTTCACTAAAAAGTACAGCAGTTTATTTTAAAGAAAACAGTCAATAAAGTTGATAAACTTCTCGCCAGACTGAAAAAATACAAAACTCAAATCACCAATATCAGGAAGGTAGAGGTTCATTACTACAATCCCCTCAGATATTAAAAGGGTTATAAAGGAATATACAAATGACTATATACTGAAAAACTTGCATGATGTGGATCAATTCTTTGAAAGACATAAATAAAAAAATCAAGGAAAGAGTAAATTGAATAGTCCTATGTCTATTAAAAAATTAAATTCATAGTTGAGAATCTTCCAACAAAAGAAATGCCAACTGTGAATTCTGCAAAGCATTCAAAGTAGAAACAGTATTAATTCTACAAATCTTTTCCAGAGCATAAAAAAGGAAGAAATACTTCCTAACTCGTTTTATGATATAGCTACCCCCTCCAGTATTCTTGGGTTTCCTTTGTGGCTCAGTTGGTAAAGACTGTCTGCAATGTGGGAGACCTTGATTTGATTCCTGGGTTGGGAAGATCCCTGGAGAAGGCAAAGGCTACCCACTCCAGTATTCTGGCTTGGAGAATTTCAAGGACTGTATAGTCCATGGGGTCGCAAAGAGTGGGACACGACTGAGTGACTTTCACATGACTTTAACATCAAAACCAGGGAGCAATATTATAAGCAAAAGCAAAATAAAATAAACACAGACACAAAAATCCTCATCAAAGTATTAGAAAATTGAGTCCAACAATGTACATAAAGGATAACACAAGTTACCTAATTTGGGTTTGACAGATAACCAACTCAGGTTTATCTCAAGAAGGCAAGGCTGCTCCTACGTCTGAAAATCAATCGATATAATTCACCATATTAATAAACTTTAAAAAGAAAAACTATATGATCAACTCAACTGACACAGAAAAAGCCTGTGACAAAATTTAACATCCATTCCCAGGCAAACTAGGAATAAAAGGGATGGTATCACAGGTGAGGAAAATAAGAAAGGAAAACAAAGACAAAACACGGTGCCTGCCAGCTCCCCTTCCTGGAGAGAATCCCACCAGGCCCCTGCGCCTCAGACCTACCCTGTGAACAACACGTCTGGGCCCTGTTCAGGCGGCTGCCTCTGTGCTGGGCCTTGGGGAAGCACTCAGCACACAGCCTGTGAAAGCCATTCCTCTGTTCACCTGGCCCCTCCGGTCAGTCTTCAAACCCAGAAACTGGGGGCTCGTTTCTCAGGAGCAGGTCTTAACAGCTGGCTGCCCAGGGAAAAACTCTGGGTTTTGAGTTCCCTCCTGGTTGTGAGTTGCTGGGCCACGGGTGGGGTCAGGGGGGAGGTGGTGTCTGCCCCTCCTGCCCACTTCTGTGTGCTTTCCGTCTCATTTGCCCAGTGTAGAAGTGTCACTCTGCTTTTGTTTTGGGGGTTTTTTTCAGAGGAAAGCTTTCCTCTGAAAACTTATCGGCTTAGCATTGATGAGTCTGTGGGAAGAAGTGGGTTTAGAACTTCCTACGCTGACATCCTGAACCAGATCCTAGATAACTCATGTTTCTTAATGTTTCTGAGCCACAGACTGATCCCCAGATAATCTGATGAACGCTCTGGGCGGCTCCCAGGAGAACACACACACACATCTGTGCGGCACTTCACGAAACATCTCCGGGATGATGAAGCCCTCTCAGCCCCCTCCCCTCCTCCCACTGCCCTGCTTCCGGTATAACCATAAGGCTCTCTGGCCTCCTTTCCACCCTTCAAAGCCCATGCCTGCTCTTGCCTTCCTGAAATCTTTCTAACAACCCCACCTTAAGCTGATCTGCACCCCCTCCAGAATCCTTTATCTGCACAAGCCAGTGTGTATAAGATGATTGTAAGACCCTTGCTCTTCTTGCCCAGGACTTAATTTTGTCTCCAGCCCACAAACTTTGCACACAATAGGTTATCAGTTTTGTCATCTGTCAATATTGTTTGGCTTAATCCCTCAGTTACACTTCACAGAGGCTCAGCTCAGTTCAGTCGCTCAGTCGTGTCCAACTCTTTTCAACCCCATAGACTGCAGCACACCAGGCTTCCCTGTCCATCACCAACTCCCAGAGCTTGCTCAAACTCATGTCCATTCAGTCAGTGATGCCATCCAACCATCTCATCCTCTGTCATCCCCTTCTCCTCTCTCCTTCAATCTTTATCAGCATCAGGGTCTTTGCAGTCCAAGGGACTCTCAAGAGTCTTCTCCAACACCACAGTTCAAAAGCATCAATTCTTTGGTGCTCAGCTTTCTTTATAGTCCAAATTCTCACATCTATACATGACCACTGGAAAAACTATAGCTTTGACTAGATGGACTTTTCTTGGCAAAGCAATGTCTCTGCTTTTTAATATGCTGTCTAGGTTGGTCATAGCTTTTCTTCCAAGGAGCAAGTGTCTTTTAAATTCATGGCTGCAGTCACCATCTGCAGTGATTTTGGAGCCCCCAAAAATAAAGTCTGTCACTGTTTCCCCATCTATTTCCCATGAAGCAATGGGGCTGGATGCCATGATCTTTAGTTTTCTGAATGTTGAGTTTTAAGCCAACTTTTTCACTCTCCTCTTTCATCAAGAGACTCTTTAGTTCTTCTTAACTTTCTGACATAAGGGTGTTGTCATCTGCATATCTGGGGTAATTGATATTTCTCCCAGCAATCTTGATTCCAGCTTGTGCTTCTTCCAGCCCAGTGTTTCTCATGATGTACTCTGCATATAAGATAAATAAGCAGGATAACAATATATAGCCTTGACGTACTCCTTTCCCAATTTGGAGCCAGTCTGTTGTTCCATGTCCAGTTCTAACTGTAAATGCTTCTTGACCTGCATACAGATTTCTCAGGAGGCAAGTAAGGTGGTCTGGTATTCCCATCTCTTGAATAATTTTCCAGTTTGTTGTGATCCACACAGTCAAAGGCTTTGGCATAGTCAATCAAGCAGAAGTAGATGTTTTTCTTGAACTCTCTTACTTTTTCAGTGATCCAACGGATATTGGCAATTTGTCTTTCAATATACATTTCCATTCAGTTAAACTCTCTTAACTAGCTTGGCTACTCCAAGGTCACCTTCTTTTAATGACATTGCACATACTCCATACAACGTGGTCCTGAGCTTTGATTACTCTGGAAAATGCTTTTAGGGCTCGGCACAAAAAAAGGCCTTTGGGAGGAAAACTAAGACAGCTGGGTAGGGAATCACATCTCCTTTAACATATTAGAAGCAAGCGTTGCCTTTACCCAAAACACAGCTTGTTTTTCTTTTCTTTTCTTCACACCAGCATACAAACAGGCACACAGATATGTGCTCCTAGTCCCATAACATAGTTCTAAAGCCCAAACTGGACTGAAAGTGGGCAGCTGTAGGTGACCCTTTCAGTTTCCGGATTCTAAAATGCTACTAAGTAAAAGCAACACAAAATGCCGAATGCCAAGAAGCACGTAGCGGCGTCTAGGGAAACCCTTCCTTGATGTGTAAACAGAATAAAGGCCGGGGGCGGGGGGGGGGGGGGTCCTAAGATCTACACACCTGACAGAGAGAAAGTGCTTACCTAGGACACCTGGAACCAGCAGGAAGGAAGCTTTACTATTGCTGGGAAGCAAGCAAGGAGCAGGCAGGGAGGTTTCCCTGGCAACAAGGAAAGAACTTTGGAGAAGTGTGCGATCACTCTGCTTCACTCTGTTTGGGGATAGAGCCCCAGTCTCAGTGCCCGAGGCTAGAGGTAAACTCAAGGTGAAAGTAAGAGCTGCCACTTCCAGGAAGTTGACCAAGCTTTAGCACAATGCTGACCTCTCTGCCAGGGGTCCCATGAAAACACTGATTGAGATTAGGATTTCCAGGATGAAGCAGGTCTGGATTTAAGTCTCATTTTTCTATGACTTGACAGTGGGTGATTTTGGCATTGTTCCTTGACTTGCTAAAGCCTCCATTTCCTTATCTGTAAATAAAGATCTGAACAGTAACCACCTCACAGGTTTGTGAGGAGCAGCACATGAAATAAGGCAAAGCACTGAGCTCCATGTCGAGAATGCAGCAAGACCTTCCTGTGCACAGGCCACCTTCTCTCATAACAGTCCCAGGCAGTGGCACAGGGGGCTAGACCCTGGCACAGGGACCACACCTCACCCACTGCTCAGAGTTCAGGGAGGTATAATGAAGAACTGGTGGGTCCAGGAATGGTCTCAGACAAGCAGACAGTGCAGACTGCTGAACAGGAGCTTCAAACCCCAGGGGAAAGGACACGCATCACAGAATGGTGCAAACAATGGATATGAAAGTCAAAGGGGGCAGGGCCACCCGGGGAAGGAGTCCAACCTGGTAAACCTCAGCTCGGCCCTGAGCTGGGGTTGTGAGAGCTGAGGCTCCTGATGCAACCAGGTGTTTTGGGACAGACAGCCCGAAGACAGCCTCCAAGCTGAACTTGGTCGGCATCTGAGGAACAGAGTAGCTAATCAGAATTCTGGTTTTTAGATGGAAGGGATTAGAGAACAAAGGTGTGAGAATTTTGAAGTGCTGAGTTTTAGCCACAACTTCTAGCATGTCGTCGGATTGTACTAATTAACTAGAGGTGGAAAGTGAGTCTTGCCTGGTCTGCCGGTAAGTCAGAGGGAAAATGTGGAAAAGGCAGGCTTCTGAAGAGCAGCAAACTCAGCTGAGCCCACCGCCCAGGTCTCCCGCTCGTGGCGCAGACAGTTGTCATGGTGTGACGTGGGAAGAGGGGAGGAGACACCGAGGACACCCCCACCACGTTCGCTTCCAGAACAACCAATTCTCCATCACCATGTTCCTTCTTCTCCTCAAGACTAAGCTGCCAACCATGGCCTGTCGTTCCAGCTATGTGGTCTGGAATGTGCCCTCCCACAACCCGGAGCTGTGATGCCTGTGGCCCCAGATAAGGGACGGGACAGGCAGAAGATGGCAATGCCTGTGACAAGGGCTCTGGGCTTCTACCGTCCTGCAGGGCAGGCCAGCCAGCGCCATCAGCACCAGGAACCTGCCTGACACATAGAAGCTAGCCTGGTGTGTGAGCTGCCAAAACCTCCCTGGAGACCCGCCCTGTGAGGCCAAGGACCCTCCCGCAGGAAGGCACTTAAGACACAGCAAATGAAAACACAGTTGGCTGCAAGATTCTGTTGAGCATGGAGGCATATTTCAGGCTGGTCTCAAACCCCAGCCCAGACCCTGCCAGGCCCTCTGCAGATCCTGACTTCTGTTCATCATCCCAGACTCAGTCGACCCTGCCCACAACCCTGCCAGTGGCTATGGCAACCAGTCCTGCTCACCAGCGGTCTCAGAACCAGCCCCAAACCTGCCCTTATCAGCAACCCCTCCAGTCAGGATGCACATAAGCCCTGCTGATGTGGGGGTGGGAGAGGGGGAATCCCCACCCCCGGCTCGGCACCTCAGGCCATGTCCTCTGCCCCTGTTCACACTGGCTCATCTGCACTGCCTCCAAGGCTCAGGCATGACACGCTGAAACCCTAAACCAACTACATTTCCAAGAAGGGTGAAGCCTGCTACCACACGCCATGGTTGGTTTTAAAGGTGACTGCTGTCAATAGAGCTTGTCAGAGGAGGCCCTGAACCCCAGGACACAGTCCTGAGAAGCCCAGGGAGGCTGGCGGTGTCCTGGAGTGTGACCACCTGCCAAGAGGGCCACCCCATCCTCCTCAGATGGAGAGGAGCTGTGAGTTCAAGTCCCAGATTTCACGTGGTTCCTCCAAAGGAGACATAATGAAGAGGGAAAAACTTGGGTCAGGCTGGGAGACGGGTAAGGTGTTCCAGCTACGCACATCCAAAGTGTCCCTGAAAAAGCAGAAGAAGCATCACAGGGGAGAAACAGTGGAGACCACAGGAGCAGAACAGCCCCACAGAGCAGTCCTGGAAGGCTCTTAGACATGGATAGTGGCCTCAGGGCTACCCCTCTAGGAGGTACAATCTAGACAGTCCTAAAAACGGGAAAACTGCCTTCCCCCACCCCCCACCCCATCTCAGGATACCAGAATTACTCATTTTTCAATCAACAAGTGTTTTAAGTAGCTTCTGTGTGCATTACACTGAGTTTATTATTAAATAAATGTGTATTACATGTGATATTGAATATACATATGCGTGCGTGCTAAGTCACTTCAGTCGTGTCCAACTCTTCATGACCCTATGAACTGCAGCCAGCCAGGCTCCTCTGTCCATGGGATTCTCCAGGCAAGAACACTGGAGTGGGTTGCCGAGCCTTCCTCCAGGGAATCTTCCCAACCCAGGGATCGAACCTGCATCTCTTATGTCTCCTACAATGGCAGGTGGGTTCTTTACCGCTAGTGTCACCTGGGAAGCCCCCTCCACAGCACATACTTATTGCTTTAAGACACTGAGTTTGGGGGTGGTTTGTTATGCATCAGTAGATAATTGATACACAGCCTGTGCTAAGTCGCTCAGTCCTGTCTGACTCTTCATGCCCCCGTGGACTATAGCCCACCAAGCTCCTCTGTCCATGGGGATTCTCCAGGCAAGAATACCAGAGTGGGTAGCCTATCCTTCTCCAGGGGATTTTCCCAACCCAAGGATCGAACCCAGGTCTCCTGCATTGAAGGCAGATTCTTTATCAATTGACCTACCAGGGAAGCCTAACTTTTGTTGAATTCTAATTCCCTAAAATTGCCACAAGATTATAGTATATGGTACCTTTCTGTTACTCATTGTATCTACATAATTATAATCTTAATATATCACATTCCTCTAAACCTCTAGGCCTCTGAGACATGATTTTTAGGGCGGGTCACATTAGCACAGTATTTATCTATTACTAGAATGGAGGGTCTCCAAAAAACATAATCACCTATGGATACAACTTACTCTGACCATGCTTCCTGAAAATCTGTCAACATTTTAGTTGCCTTCTAAGTAACATGTTACAGTTCTAGAGCTCACATTCCAGAGCTTTCTCCTTCTCCAGACCAACCATCAGAAAGTAAAGCAGAGACTAACAAGCCACAGCACCCAGTGCTGGACAATGGAGGCCAGTATACAGCAGTGGAACCTCTCATCTCATGGTCCTGTATTGCATCCCTTTAGAAGTGGACAGTACAGACCAGGTGGGAGATGATGACAGTCATCTAGAACCTGGGCAGCACTTAAGTTCTGGCTCTGCCCTCACCAGCTCTGAGACTGAGGGCTTCTCACTCTTAAGTTCTTTGAAGCTTATAAAAGAAATGGTTGAACTTTTCTAGAGACTTCATGATTTAATGTGCTATAGTTTCTAAATCTATATCTTTTATTCTAAATTATATTTTTAAAATATTTTCATTTTCCACCAAACTTCTTTATTTTACCAAAGTTCTCTTTGTTGCCTCCTATATTTTTCTTGCACATATAAAAGGGTGAACATCTGTGCTCCCTTTGGCAGCACATATACTTAAAAGGATGAACACCCATGGGTTGCTTACAATAGACACTGTTGCAAACCCATCACATGACCTATTTTCTTCACTCCTCACAACATCCCTAGGAGATCTATTATTTTAATAATAAGACTATTATTATCATTTCCATGTTATAGGTGAGAAAACTGAGGCTTAGAGAAAGAAGTAATCTGTCCAAGTTCTCATGAATATTTAGTTGCACAAATATATTTTTAAACCAATTAGCATCACTCCAAACCCCAAAATTCACCATCGTGTGTGCCCCCACACTCCATACTGCCTCCTTCAAGCCATCCCATAAACACACAAGGAGTACCTTGGGGCATTATTTGTCCGTCTAATACACAAGAAGAAGAAACAAGAAAAGTGGAAAATTTCAGTAGAAAGTCCCTTACATGGCTGGAGGGAGATAGAGTAAGAAAAGATGATTAATGACAATAGGATAATCAATCCTCAAGCTCTAAAAACAATATTCAGGTAGCAATCAGCATTTTCTGTTCATGGCATTTGTTTCATCAAATATTTATATACATTTAAACATCATTCTTACTGCACATGGAAAAAACTGATATATTTATAACTCACTGGACAGTGAACCCTTGAGAGCAGAGAACAATTGTGCCCTGGCACCGAGCACAAGCCCTGGTACACAGATCCCAGTGAGCGCTGGTTTGGTGAATGATTCTTTAACCACATCTGCACCTGAAAACAGGGAGACTGTGCATAACTACGCCTCCTGCAGCACCCTTCTTATCCCCAGTCTCCAGGGTCTCTAGACCCGCAGCTAGCCTGGCAACTTTTCCATCTATGAAAGAATTTACCAAATGCTCATCATTGTCACCGTCACCAGCCTGCTGCCAAGACCAGAGTTCCCCCACACTTCTGGTGAATGGTCCCTGCATTTGGTTGCAATTGACAATTAAGATTTATGCTAGTTCCCATATTCACTCCTCATTCCTTCTTTTACTAAATAATAATTGAAAATTTCATAACTATAAGCCTTTAAGGTACATGATGAGAGGCGGTTGCTAAACCACAAAAGACGCCAGGATTCTTGGCCTCTGGAGGAGAGGAATTCAATCCAGGGCCAGTGACAAGGCTTGATCGCTCAGAGTTTTTGTGTAATCAAGTTTTATTGATTCTGTCTCTTTATAAAAGAGACAGAAAAAGCTTCTGACATAGACATCGGAAAGGGGCAGAAAGAGTACCCCCCTGCTAGTCTTTAGCAGGATGTTATATAGCTACTGCTGCTGCTGCTAAGTCACTTCAGTCATGTCCGACTCTGTGTGACCCCATAGACGGCAGTCCACCAGGCTCCCCTGTCCCTGGGATTTTCCAGGCAAGAACACTGGAGTGTGTTGCCATTTCCTTCTCCAATGCATGAAAGTGAAAAGTGAAAGGGAAGATGCTCAGTTGTATCTGACTCTTCGCGACCCCATGGACTGCAACCCACCAGGCTCCTCCATCCATGGGATTTTCCAGGGATTTTCCAGGCAAGAGTACTGGAGTGGGGTGCCATTGCCTTCTCCATATGTAGCTACTAGCAGTCTGCTAATTAAAGAAAGAAAATGTTTCAAAACTCAGAGACTGACGCCAGGCCCCTCACCCACAACGTGCATTTTGAGGTAACATTGGCACCTGGTGAGTTGTCGAAGGCCATAAAGTGATAGACACGAATCTCAAAGAAAGGCAGGTTTCCAAGCAAATACAGACTACTTAACATAGCTTAAGAGAACATTTGCATGAGTAAAACATACTGGTTTGTCAAGTGGATTCTGAGTCTTAGGGGGAACCTACTTGAAGACAAAGTCTAGGGTAAGTACATAGTTCATTAACATAGTTTAAGACAAACATTTCTATAAGAAAAATGCATTGGTTAGCTCAAGGTTTGAAAAAGGTTAACTTCAGATGGAACCAGGGATCATCATGGCAGCACAGAATTTTAAAAGAAACCTCTTTTTACATTTGTATCAGTTCAGTTGCACAGTCATGTCCAACTCTTTGCAACCCCATGGACTGCAGCACACCAGGCTTCCCTGTCTATCTGAGCACGAGAAACTGTTTTATTTCCAATACAGTAAACCCTGGCTCCTCTAAACTCTGCTTGAAAATTAAATAGTTGCCTCTGCACATCCAGCTGTCCCTGTACTTTATTACAAACACCTGAAAGGAGCCATCAGCATTTTCAAACTCCTCCTTGGTCACATCCATGAGTTCATTCACCATCTACTCTAACTTCCTTGTTGCTGAGGCCCACAGTTTCAGGCGGTGCTAGTGGTAAAAAATCCGCCGGCACAGCAGGAGACTCGGGCTGGATTCCTGGGTTGAGATGATCCCCTAGAGAAGGGCATGGCAACCCACTCCAGTATTCTTGCCTGGAGAAGCCCATGGGCAGAGGAGCCTGGAAGGTTACAGTCCATAGGGTCACAAAGAATGGGGCACGACTGAAGTGACTTAGCACACAGGCACAGTTTCAGCCAATGATCCACCATCATATAGCATGGGTCTTTTCCCATTTTTCTTATAAAAATTTCCTCCCTGTCCTTAATAGTCTCTGAAAACTTTCTCTGTCCACCGCCACTCAGACCCAAAGCTACCTTTTCTGTTACGTGAGCACTCATTTTCAGCTACCAAATTCTTAAATCAGAGATGGAAAGCCATTATGAGTATTATGGAGTATTATGAAATAAGCGATGCATTGTGAAAAGAGAGTACAGAATTGAAGGAAAAAACTACAGAAGTAGGCATCTGAAGGGGAGTCAAAGATCGGAGTGAAGTTGCAAGCAGCCCTCCGGAAGGCTGCCAGGGCAGGTCACCAAAGGGAGCAGCCAGGGAGTCTAGGCAGGGAGGCAAGCTTGGCTTCTACAGCTAGTCTGACTGTGTGCCTGGGTCACTGGAGGAGAGCCAGACCAGCAACCAGGAAGAGGACCTGACCCAATATGGAAGAGACGAGCCAAGATGACCTTCAGAACATTACAGCCCTGCCTGCTCCTGCCCACTCAGTTCCATGCAGCTTTCTCTGCTAGAAAAAACTCTGAACTGGAAACACACAGTAAAGGAGAACACAGTTCAACTCAGCCAGGTGCTGTAGTACAAAAGCGCTACACCTCACTTTTAAAACCAAGAAGATCTGGGCCTACGTCAAGGCTTCAACGGAGAAGGCAATGGCACCCCACTCCAGTACTCTTGCCTGGAAAATCCCATGGATGGAGGAGCCTGGTGGGTTGCAGTCCATGGGGTCGCGAAGAGTCAGATACAACTGAGCATCTTCCCTTTCACTTTTCACTTTCATGCATTGGAGAAGGAAATGGCAACCCATTCCAGTGTTCTTGCCTGGAGAATCCCAGGGACAGGGGAGCCTGGTGGACTGCCATCTACGGGGTCACACAGAGTCGGACACGACTGAAGTGACTTAGCAGTAGCAAGGCTTCAAAATGTTTTCTGAACGATTGCATATCAAAAGTGTTCACAGTAGTAACCCGTTTGTTTCTGCTTTTCACTTTCAAAGCGTGGTGATCCTTGAGAAAAAAGCCATCTCGACCAGCAGATGAGAAACACAAAATGTCAAATGTGCCGAAATGTGTGTAGAAAGCTGCACTTCTTGAAATTTTGTCACTGCCATAAACTAAGGAAGACTTAACATTTTCATATGATGATCTGTTAGGCCAACTTTTGTTTTTGTGGTCCAGTTTTTGTATTATACAGCACTGTTACCAAGGAAAACTACAGTGAAGTAGGGTGACAAGACAGGAATGGTGCTATGTTTTTGTTTTAAAATGCAAATAGAATCTCAACACTCTCTCATCAAGTGTTTTAGTGACCACTTTTGCCATCCAAGCTCTGTCCAGCCTCAACCCTTGGCCCAAGGTGTGCAGCTCAGAACCACTGGGTTCTCCGTGTGGTCCAGGCCTATGTTCTGTCCCTGCTCCTTCTGTTGCAGGAACGGGGACCCCTTCCTGGGCCCAAAACTGGGCTCTTCTCTAACAATCAGAAATGAATTGTCCGAAGAGACACACGTGCTGACAAAGCAAGAGATTTTATTGGGAAAGGGCACCCGAGTGGACAGCAGTAGGGTAAGGGAACCCAGGAGAACAGTTCTGCCGTGTGGCTCACAGTCTTGGGTTTTATGGTGATGGGATTAGTTTCCAGGCGGTCTTTGGCCAATCATTCTAATTCAGAGTCTTTCCTGGTGGCTCATGTATTGCTCAGCCAAGATGGATGCCAGAGAGAAGGATTCTGGGAGGTGGTCGGACAGGTGGTGTCTCCTTTTGACCTTTCCCGAACTCTTCTGGTTGGTGGAGGCTTATTAGTTCCCTGGTCCTTACCAGGACCTCCTGTCGTAAAACAGCTCATGAAAATGGCTACTATTGTGCCTGGCCAGGGTGGGCGGCTTCAATCAGCGTGCTTCCCCTAACACTTCCTCTCCCTGGTGGCCCTTTCATCCTCTGCAACATCCCCCACTTATTCAGGGCACCCCTCTTTCTGCCTGGCGTCTCTTTCACCACACCCCATGTGTGTACTATGCACACGCAGATGTGTGTCTTGAGTGCAAACATAAGCAAACCGTATGTGCTGCTGCTGGCTGCTCCTTGCTCCTTTCAGATCCTTCTCTCCATACCCGTTCAGCACCCTTCCCAGTCACCTCCTGTGAAAACCATACTGTGTCCCCTGATGTTCACTTCTCTCAGGACACAAGTAATGACAGCAAACTGCAAACACTCCCATGGAGTGTGCCACCACACTCATCACGCCTTGGAAGAAATATGCCACTGATCTAAGACACCACCTCACTACCTCAGAGATCCTAGGTTGTCTAGTAACTGCACACACATGTAAGGAACATCAATGCATGCATGCTAAGTCACTTCAGTTGTGTCCAATTCTTCGTAATCCTATGGACTATAGCCCGCCAGGCTCCTTTGTCATTTAAAAATGATTATATTACTTACGGGATTCTCTAGGCAAGAATACTAGAGTAGGTTGCCATGCCCTCTGCCACGGGATCTTCCCAACCCAGGGACTGAACCCGTGTCTCTTGCATATCCTGCATTAGCAGGTGGATTCTTTTTTTTTTTTTTTTGCATTTATTTATTTATTTATTTTTTAAATTTTAAAATCTTTAATTCTTACATGCATTCCCAAACATGAACCCCCCTCCCACCTCCCTCCCCATAACATCTTTCTGGGTCATCCCCATGCACCAGCCCCAAGCATGCTGCATCCTGCGTCAGACATAGACTGGCGATTCAATTCACATGATAGTATACATGTTAGAATGTCATTCTCCCAAATCATCCCACCCTCTCCCTCTCCCTCTGAGTCCAAAAGTCCGTTATACACATCTGTGTCTCTTTCCCTGTCTTGCATACAGGGTCGTCATTGCCATCTTCCTAAATTCCATATATATGTGTTAGTATACTGTATTGGTGTTTTTCTTTCTGGCTTACTTCACTCTGTATAATCGGCTCCAGTTTCATCCATCTCATCAGAACTGATTCAAATGAATTCTTTTTAACGGCTAAGTAATACTCCATTGTGTATATGTACCACAGCTTTCTTATCCATTCATCTGCTGATGGACATCTAGGTTGTTTCCATGTCCTGGCTATTATAAACAGTGCTGCGATGAACATTGGGGTACATGTGTCTTAGCAGGTGAATTCTTTACCGCTAGTGCCACCTGGGAAACCCCGTCACATATATTCAGGAATGTCTAAATACTACGCAATTTGATATCTACCTTGATAACCATTTTCAAAAATACACGAACAGCATGTTCCTAAAAGTAAGAAATTTTTACAATTTCTTTCTTTTTCCTCCCTTGCACTTACTGAGAGTAATTTTTCTTCTCTGGGAAGCACTTCAGTGGTTCTCTTGGTTACTTAATGAGAAGCCCAGGCCTGGGAGGGGCACATAGAGGAGACAGGTGGGATTAAGCAGCTCTGCAGCTGAGGTTCTTAAAGCTTCAGGACCAGCTAAAGGGACTGGGAGACTCAGGTGGCCAGATCTCCGCATCCTGGACACATTTCCAGGTCATGCTTGACAGAACCAAGCAAAGAGGGGTTTTCTTAGGCAGATTTTTATTAGTTGTTCAAGGAGATTGTCGATTTTTCTCTGACTCACCAAGAATAAAAGAAATGTAGGAGGCCACGGGTCCAGCTGCAAAGAGTGTAACATAAAGGAGCATACCCTGAGGGCCACTCCCACCCCAAGTGGTGTCAGGCAGGGGGTAGAGTCAGCAGAGTCTTCCGGGTAAAGACGACCAGCCTGGAGCAGAAACTCCACGACGGGGGCCACAGTGTGTGTTCATGGCGAACTGCCAGCTCGGGCAACATTGCCAGGTATGTATAGGAGGCTCTCAACAAATGAGTGAGTAAACAGTGCAGTTTGGCTGATGAACTGAGCTTTCCTGCTTCCATTCTCCTCTTCCCAAGCTTTGTTTCCTGCCACAGGAGCCTTGCGCTGGTGGGGTGAGGCCTCTCTGTGCGCCCTCTGCTCCTGGCAGAGCGGGAGAGTTTGGCTCAAGCCTGACAGACAGGCTGAGGCAAAGGTGAGATGCCAGGGGCAGCAGCTCGGAGCCCTCGGAGGCTGGCAGCAGCCCTGGGAACATGGGTTACGAAACCCCAGCGGGAACTAGGTCTGGAAGGAGCCAGACTTCCAAACAGTATTGCAGAATGATAGCTGTATCATTTACTTCTAGTAGTTGATATTATTTAATATTTTACATTTGGGCCTCTGATCAAACATGTGTTAGGTATGAAAGACAGCCGGCCTAACCGAAGGACTCTGGAAGAGCATTTCACCTCCCCCTGGCCTTGGTTTCCTTATCTGCAAATCAACGTTTCTAAACTAAAGGGCCTCTGGGTCCCCTTCCAGCTCTGAGGTCCGGGCTCTGCGAGAGGTTTTTTATTAAAAGCCATAGTGACTGGTGCTGAGCATATGGACTTGCTCTGCTGCTGCTGCTAAGTCACTTCAGTCATGCCCGACTCTGTGCAACCCCATAGAGGGCAGCCCACCAGGCTCCCCTGTCCCCGGGATTCTCCAGGCAAGAACACTGGAGTGGGTTGCCATTTTCTCCAATGCATGAAAGTGAAAAGTGAAAGTGAAGTCACTCAGTTGTATTTGACTCTTTGTAAGCCCATGGACTGCAGCCCACCAGCCTCCTCCGTCCATGGGATTAAGCAAAGCCAAATACCTACATTTTTCTTTTCAGGGTAAAAGCCAAAACTGAAAGCAACTAATAGATGCCCATGCCAGAGCCAGGCTTTCCCCAGCAGTTCCCTGTGTCCTTAAGTTTGGGGAACCGTATTGTTCTTCAGTGTAAAGAATAGTACAGGTAGGCTGTGCTTTCTGGTAGGAATTGTTCCTCCCAGGCAAATACAGGTAGTGCTAAGAGAAGCATTTCAGACACGTGCAAAGGGAGCACCCTGGGAGGCTGTGTGACTCAAGCACGAACACTCCCCAAACGTCCTTCAGGAGCAGAAAGCGCCCTGGCCCCAGCTGTAGACCTCCCAGGCGACCTCTGTGATGTTAAGCTACAGGACTGCAGTGCATTCTTGCTACAGAACCGCCTCCAGCTGTGTGATGAAAGTGAGAGAGGTAGACACGCTGAGTGCAAGTGGCACCGAAAAAGACATGTGAGCCCCTGGACCGGGCTGAGATGCAGGGGCAGTGCTGGGAGGCCAGCCCATCTGGCCGAGGGCACACATCTGACCCCTCTGCAAACCACCCTGCTCGGTCCCCATGGAGCAGATCAGGGAGGAAGGTGGAGGACTGGTGCGCTCCCAGCTCCTCTCGTGGAGTCACCCTCTTGGGGGGGGGGGTCACCCCGCCCTCTGCTCAGCCCTCAGACCTGGGGCTGCAGCAGGCGTGCCTGTCACATCCCATGCTTCCCCATGGTTTACTACACACGCTGTAAACGGTCCTTTCACTCAGCTCTTCTCACTCAGTCCATTTGACAGAGATTCTGTTTCAAGACCCTGAGTGTTTCCCTGTCTAAGGGAAGCTCCGGAATCTGGGACGGATGTGGGAATGCCGGAAGAGTTCAGGAGAGGAGCATGAGGGGCGGGAGAGTGGAGGGCTCCTTGCAGAAGAGAAGGTTGGGGAGACAGCCAGCAGGCCCCCAGCTTTCCCAACTAGCTCATGAGATCTTTCTGTGAAACTGCAGGTCTGAGGGTAGAGGACAGGTGTCTCTTCTTTCTTAGGTGATTTTGGACATGCTGCCCTGCTTTTACATACTGTTCAACTGTGTGGCTCTGGCAGGAAAGAGGCCCTCAGAACAGGCTCCCATGGGCCCCAGGGTCTGTCGTGGGGCCCACGACTGTCCACAAACATGCCTAGACTGGACTGGAGTGACCCTGGCACTGGCAGCACTCAGGAGAACATGCTTCGCCTCAGGGACAGAAGAGGAAAGGCAGTTTATAAAAATGTTTCCCCAGCTGGGAAATCAAACTTGGTCCTCTGTCCTCAGTCTTCCCCAGACCACCCATGTGGGAACACTGTTCAGCTCGAAGCCAGAGCTGATATCTTCAGAAACGGCCACTAATTTGGACTCAGCCCCAAAGCCCCAGGTCCACCCAGACTTGGCCCCACCCACACTGCCTTTAAACACTCAGGTTCACAGCGCCTGGGAGCAACAGTAGTCCTTCCTTGGAGGCACTGGCAAACAGAAAGCCAACAACATTGTATCTAAAACTAAACAGTTTTGCTGAGAATAATGGGGCTCTGGACTGTGGCTTCTGTGAAGCTTAATGACAGAATTGGCAGCACATGAGGTTTTCTTCTTGTGGCGGCCCATGCTCCGCGGGCCTTGGGCACACAGCCCGGCTCACTGTTCGATCTTGTGAAACTCGGATGATGGGTTACTTCCCCTCTTCTTAATGAGATTAACGAGGTAAGTGCAAGATGTCTTGAATAGTTCAATGAAAATTTTAAAACAAATTCTTCCAAAACCATTTCCACAAAATCCAACCTTACTGAATTCCTTGGTTGAAAACTAACCCAAAACGATGTTAAAAATGAGCAAGGTCACAGTGCTGCCGTCTGCCATAAACCTTGTCGTGAACATTGGAAGCACCCTTATCCAGCTGAGCCCATGGAAACTGTGTCTTAATCTAACCGTTTCTTTCCATTTTTCCCAACTTCACATTACCAGAAGTATGCAGTGCCTTTCGAATGACATTTATCCAAGGTTATGATAACAAACAACTGTCCCTCCAGTGATACATTTGTTCCGCACCTCCCAGCCCAAGGCCCTGCTCTTGCTTTTCTTTCAAATCTCATTTAGTCTCAGTCATCTCGGCCAGAAAGTTCCTGCTTCAGAGCAGAAGGTAAGTACATTTTTTTACTAATTTCTCAGGTTTTTGAGTGCTTTGGACTCATAAATAGAGCAGTTAGGGAAAAACCTTGAGAAAAGATTATATTCAGAATTCCTAGCAGTTCATCTTTCAAATTATGGTCTTTCATCCTCACATGGAGTACATTATTTTCTAATTAAACTGTAACAAAATCTTCTATGTGTGTATCAAACTAAACCCAATTTCCCTCCTGATGAATTTATTCTAAAGTCATAGTTTTAAATCATCATCTAGCTCTGGTCAAGGACAATAGGCAGGTTTTCCTAATGGGGTTATGAGTGGGAAAAGTCATGCTTCTTTTACCCCTGGAGAGTCACCCTTTTACCTGATTAACTTTCTGTTTTCACTCTGGCACTAGTGCCTAAGCATCTCTGCCATCGACATTCACATGTGGAATTTTTGTGATCTGGGGCAATTAACACCCTGACTTTCTTATCTGTTAGTTCAATGGTCCTCTGCCTTCCTTGGCAAAAATATAGGGTGTAGGAGAAACAAGGGAGAAGGCAATAGCTCCCCACTCCAGTTCTCTTGCCTGGAAAATCCCATGGACGGAGGAGCCTGGTAGGCTGCAGTCCATGGTGTCGCTAAGAGTCGGGCAC
This sequence comes from Ovis canadensis, assembly GCF_042477335.2. Lineage (NCBI taxonomy): Eukaryota > Metazoa > Chordata > Mammalia > Artiodactyla > Bovidae > Ovis > Ovis canadensis. The sequence goes on along the minus strand of NC_091267.1, from coordinate 57,290,050 downwards.
GACTGCGCGACTTCACTTTCCCTTTTCACTTTCATGCACTGGAGAAGGAAATGGCAACCCACTCCGGTATTCTTGCCTGGAGAATCCCAGGGATGGGGGAGCCTAGCGGGCTGCCATCTGTGGGGTAGCACAGAGTCAGACACAACTGAAGAGACTCAGCAGCAGCAGCAGCAGGATAAACGAGAGTAAAAGCACATTCCTGATCCCATTCTCCTCCAAAGCCCTAATCACTTGGAGAGCCATGCACCCACTGCAGACTTGAGACTCTTTGCTCAGTTGGTTCTGTCACGGGGGAAAAGCATTCTCCAGAAAGGGCGGCCCAGGCTTTTTATAAAAACAGCGAGTTGTCCTATTTTTATTTCCATAAACTGCCTTGAGATAATCCACTATTCATCCTCCTCCTAAACACACACACTTATGCACACACGTACATGCACACACATGTATACACACACATATTCCTGTACACACATACGCACACATGCAAAGCCAAGGGGGGGGGGGGGGAAACCGAAAGAGTGATGCGAGGTAACACTGAGAGCTGGGCTGTGAGCAGGATCAGGACGGGCAGAGGGCTGGTCAGGAGCCTCACCAGTTCACACACTGACCGGAAACGGCCGCTCACACCGAGGAGCCAGCCTGCGGCCACTAGCCCACTGTGGCTGGGACAGCAGGTCACACTCGGTCCTCAAGAAGAGCCCCCTTGGGGCTGTTCTCTGTGGGAACATAGAGAAAGGGGCCCCCAGCAGAGGGGGCAGGACACTCTTGGAGCACCCTGATTTTTTCAGTGTCCTGGGTTTTGGGGATTGGTGTGAGGGTTAGGGGTGTCCCCTTTCAGCACCATCGCCCTCTCACCACTCTGGGCAATCCCAGGCAGCTCAGTGTAAAGAAAAAGGCCAATCTACCTTCATCTTGCTAGTTTTCCAGGCATGTTTCCCACCTAAACACTTAAAGGCCACATTGTACAAACATGGGCAGGTCTGTGCTGGGGGTGGCGTCTGAGGCCAGGAAGTGAGGACAGGTGGTGGGAGCACAGGTAAGGCCGCTCAGGGACAGGGTTTCCAGGAGGCTCTGGCGGGTGGGGCCAGGTGGCCCTTGGGGCCCTGGGAGCTGAGAGATAAGGTGTGTAAAGGGAGTGCGTGTCACCTCAAGAAGTGTGGCTGATGTTAAAATGATACTAAAATTCAGAAGACAGTTTACACTCGTGGCTCCACATGCACTTGCCAATGTGCCAGCAATGCTGGAGCCCTGGAGCAAGATCTAGTGGCTCAAAGACCTTGAGCAAGGTCGTCTCTGAACTTCAGTTTTCTTATCTATGAAACGGGTCCTGGAGCAGGGAACAGGAGTAGAACTTGCCCTCATACTTAACTGAAGCACTGAAGGAGAACCTCTCTCACCCTGCATTCTCTCTGACCTTTACCGTAGAGACAATTGTAAGAGAAGCTGGGCGAAATCAAGCTGCTTTTAAAGTACAAATTTAAAGGAAGTGCTGATGTACTGGGGAGTTTGCTCTTTTATATGTTAGAATATTAATTCAAAATGCTAATCACATGTTTTGAGCTCCACACAGTAGACAACAAATCCCTTGCAGCTTTAGGTAAAGCTGTAAGGCGACAGAAATCAAGACAAAAGAATAGACAAAGATCAGTTGAAGCAAATAGAGAGCGCACAAACAGACCCACACAAATGTAACCAACTTATTCCAACAAAAGTGTGGGGGCAATTCAAGGGAAAAGGATAGATCTTCCAACAGGCAGTGCTGGGAGAAATACTTGCAAAACACATATTGGAAATGACTATTTTTCCTCAGCAGTGAGAAATCAAAGAATTTTAAAATGAACAAAAGGTAAGAACAGATGTCTCACCAATGGAGATCTACATATGGTAAACAAACATAGAAAAGAATACTCATCACCATTTATCATTAGAGAAATGAAAACTAAAATGACAATGAGGTCACACACTTATTAAAATGGCTGAAATCCAAAATGCTGACACCACCAAAGGTGGTGAAGCTGTGGAGCATCTCATTCCTCACTGGTGGGAATGCAAAATGGTACAGCCACTTTGGAAGACACTGTGGTGGTTTGATACAAAACTAAACAGACTCTTTCCATATGATCCAACAATTGGGCTCCTTGGTATTTACCCAAATGAGTTGAAAACTCACGTTCATCCCAAATACCTGCATGTGGATATTTATAGCAGCTTCATTTATAATTGCCAAAATCTGGAAACAACCAAGAAGTCCTTGAACTATCTTTCAGCTATCAAGCCTAAAAAAGACAGGGGTGAAACTTAAATGCATATTACTAAGTGGCATAGCCAGTCTGAAAAGGCCAGCTGCTGTATGATTCTGATTATATGATGTTCTAGGAAAAGGAAAACAAGACAGGAAATAGATAAGATGTTACCAGTAGTTTGGAGAGGAACTGAGGGCTGTGAATAGATGTAGTACAAGAGGATTTTTGTACCACAGAATAGTGAAACTATTCTGTAAGATACTATGATAGTGAATATATGACACCATGCATTTGTCAAAACCTATAGAAATTTATGGCATAAATTGTGAATCTTATGTTTTCAAAAAAATTTTTAAATCATTTTGGAGGTTAGACAGTCTCAGGATGCAGTGTAAGCAAAGAATCTGATTGTACCATCATAAATACATGAAAAAATCTCAATGCATAGGGTGAGGGGAAGGTGCTCATGTAAGTGACCTGGAAAATGAGCGACAACGGTAAAATACAGACTATCTGCTCTCTAGATGACACAGTTCACCACAGGGATGTGGGCTATTGATCCTGAAAACCACTGCAAGTGTTTCTGTGGTACACCTGCAAGTGTGTACCTGGACCCAACAATTAAAAGATGCCCTGCACATGGCAGGAGCTGGTTCTTCCCTGTTGGAACAGGAGGTTACATATAAGTAAGGAGAGGAGGCCAGATGGAGCCACATGACCACAGATTGGAGCTGGAAACTTCAGGGTGAGCTCATGCTTATCTTCATATAGATATGGATAGAGAGAGAGGTATTTGCAGAGCTGTGTGCACATATAGGTAGTGTACACACACACGTCTGCTTGCTCTGTTAGTGCAAAGGGCTTAGGAGCAGCAGCATGCCAGAAACAACACACACTTTACCCCTCAGATCTTGGTTTTTAACACCATTCTCCAATAAAAGGAGTCAGTGATCCTCTCAGAACAATGGCTGATTTCATGACGATGGCACAAAATAACAAAAGTGAGCTAGGAACACTGTGCAGTGCAAAAGATAAATAATTGTTCAAAAGATCACGGTGGTGAGGGCATGTTCAAAGGACATGTGCCAACTGCAAGAAGTTGGGATGATATAAGCAACAATATAAGTAAAATAATACTAGATTATAACCTAAAATATAAAATAAATATCCATGTATCCATGGATGACCAGCCCATCTTGGGTGGCCCTGTGTGGCATGGCTCATAGCTTCACTGAGTTATACAAGGCTGTGATCCATGTGATCATTTTGGTTAGTTTTTCTGTGATTGTGATTTTTGGCTCTGGAGGCTGTGGGATGGTAGTTCTTGCTTCTTCGGTCTGCCCTCTGAAGGAGGCGGATAAGAGGCTTGCGCAAGCTCCCTAATGGGAGGGACTGGCTGTGGAGGAAACTGGGTCTTGCTCTGGTGGGTAAATGTTTAATCCAATTGTCTGCTGATGGGTGGGGCTGGGCTGCTGCCCTGTTAGTTGTTTGGCCTGTGGCAACCCAGTCCTGGAGTCTAAGAGCTCTACGGTAGGGCTACTGGTGACCTCCAGGAGGACTTCTGCCAACACACGCCTCCCAGGACTGCTGTTGCCAGTGCCCCTGTCCTCACAGCAGGCCACCGTGGGCACACATTCCACAGAAGATCCTCATACACTCACAGGCAGCCTGGCTCAGGGTCCACTGAGCTCACAGCTCCTTCCCCTTGGTTGTGGTGCACACAAAGTTTTGTGTCTGTCCTCCAAGAGTCTCTGTTTCCCCCAATCCTGTGGACATTCCATAATCAAATCCCACTGGCCTTCAGAGTCAGATTCCCTGGGGATTCCCAGTCCCTTTGCTGGATCTCCAGGTTGGGAAGTCTGATGTGGGGCCTCACATGGGAAAATGAGTGTGCTGTGTATGGGAACTCTCTATACTATCTTTGTAACTTTTCCATGAATATAAAATTGTTCTAAAATAAAAGGCTATTTTTTTTAAGAATGTCCAAGCTCCATCACCCAAATAAAATCTGAAACATTTTCCAGGGATTTTTCGATGCTTTTGCATCTGTGTGTGTGTGTGTGTGTGTGTGTGTGTGTGTGTATGTGTGTGTGTGTGTATATATATATATATATATATATATATATATATATACTCTGCACCACTGAACCATGATTTTAACCATAGAAGAGGGGTCTACTTTATGGGCCTGCAGAATTTATTTAACCCATTATTTATATGGTTATAATTGGTTTATAATTACTTATAAGGTCACCAGGTATTTACATGGTTTTTCAGTTTTCCACTGAAAAATTTGTATATACTGTGAGCATCATTGTATGTACATCTTTGTACCTATCATTGACAATATGTTCAGAGCCACTGAGTCAGATTGGTCAGGTTGGCAGATCCTAAAGGCAGAGTAGCATAGTGGAACTCTATCAGTCACCTTCTATTGGGTTAGGGTGTGCGACTAGGATCCTTAGATTTTTTAGTGATAACACACTTTCTAATTAAGGGTCAGTACCTAGATTTTGAACAATTTATATTTATTGAAACAAATAAACCAGCTGTGATTATGATCTTTCACAACACCTTCATTTCTTTTTTTTATTAATTTATTTATTTTAATTGGAGGCTAATTACTTTAAAATGCTGTAGTGGTTTTTGCCATACATTGACATGAATCAGCCACGGGTTTACATATGTCCCCCATCCTGAACCCCCCTCCCACCTCCCTCCCCAAACACCTTCATTTCTATTTTTTTCATCTTTTCACTTGTCTCAAGTGTCATTAGTCAGTTAGGTTCCAATGTTAATAGAAAACTGTTTGCTTTAACCATTTCTTTTCCCCCTCCAACTTTCACCCCAACCCAATATCAGTATCTTCTACTGTATGAAAAGGAATACCAAGTACTCAAGTGAAAAAGGACTGACCTGCTTCCAGGAAAAGCCTTTCTCAACTCACCTTTTGATTTGCACCAAATGGAAACCACAGGATCTGAAATTACAATGATAACAATGGGCTTACACTTTTTTTTGTCTTTTTCTTTCTATTTTTGTGTGTTTGTTTTGGGGGGAGGGGCTTACACTTTTTGATCAGGGTGTATTTCCTAAGTTTTACTCATTAGAATGATCAGTGCTTTTTATCCTGAATATCTCATAGAAGCCATGTCTTAAAATGAACTTCATATAACCAGTATGGGTTGCGCAACAAGTAATGGTAGAAACAGTCACGTCTCAATATTCGGATTATATGTTCAAGCATAAACCTGCTATGTAGGGGGAAAAGGCCAGTGTCTTCCTCTGGGCTGTCTCCTACCCTGGATGTTCTGTAATCCCAGGGTTTACGGACTCCAGAACTGAGCCAGGAGTCTGGCATGCGTCCATCTAGTGCTGTCTGGACTCCTCACTGCCACCTGGTGCCGACATTGGGAACTGCTCCACTGTTCACAGGGAAGCTGGCCCAGATGGGCATAGCTCCTGACACAACCAGGGCAGAGTCTGCCTCAAGGGACTGCCAGACCATGACCTGTGGTCCTCAGCACTTTTAACCCCATCACAGCCACCCCAGGGTACTAGCCACCTTGGAGTTCTGGGACAAAACTGGATTTGATGTTCACTCCTCTCTTCCAAGAGGACTGTCCACAGTCTCTTTCCCTTACCAAGAGCAGATATTCTCAAAGGTTAGGCAATTCTTCCTTCCTGACATTCAAATAAGAGGTCTGATTTCAACTCCTTTCTACTGACAAAGGCTACTCAATTTCGCCTTCTAAGAAAAAGCCTCTTCCTTTCTGTCCTGCACTAAAGGTCTCATTATTTCCTGCTTTTACTGCCCAGGAGAACTCTGGCCCTTCACATGCTCCTGCAGATAAAGTCATGTTCCTGGACTCCAGGGAAGCGGATTCCTTGCCCTTTCTAAGTGGAGAGCAAGGCTGCTCATTTTACAGGCACTACTTCAAATAAAAAGACACCAAGAAATTAATCTTTAGCAGAAGTGCTCATTTTCCCACAAATTCTAACTGAAATTTTATCTGCCAATGAAAAAATAAAACCACTTACTCTTGTTCCTTACACATTTTATATATCTCTCCCAAACATATCTTTCTAGAAATACAAACTGTTGATTATTCGATTATTCACATTCTAACACATCAAAAATAGTTCCTGGACATCTCAGTGAGTCACTAGAGTGGATCAGAGAGGAGGAGGGAGAATCTGCCAGCCCCCCAAGGGGTTACCTGCTGCTCAAGAGACAACACAAACACCGGAAGCTGACCTTTCACACGGGCAGAGGGTACCACACGCCAAATGCAAGAACAAAACACGCTTCAGGACACGAAAGCACAGCGGTCATATGGGTCAAGGGCATGGAGACACTCAAGATGTTTGGTCTTGACTTGGGGCTAAAACAAAAGCAGGATTTAGACAGAGTAGAGATTGGGGAATTCTAGCAGGAAAACAGTAGTAAAAATGTAGAAGGCAAAATGTGCTAAACTTCCTGGAGACAATAAGAAACCTGGGCTGGCTGGAATGCGGATTCTACATAGAACACTGGGGAATATGGCAAGAAAACATTAGCCTGGAACAGAGTATAGATAGCCTGAAATGTCAAGTGACGTAGTAATGGGATTTTATCTTGTAGACAATGAGAACTCCTTGATGGAGCCCACACTGCGTGATGGCTCTGGGTTGGGGTATTTGCACATAATGTCATGTATGACCCAAACCTAATGCAAGAACTCTGAACTAAGTCGTCTTGTTCCCCTGTGCATGTGTTGGAACTGAACAGAATAAGGTTTAAGGACATCTATATCTTTGATGCTTTTTCTTGACTTTGATGATTATTTCTCTTAGACTAAAACAAAATTAACTTTCACAAAATGTTTATATTTTTAGGATAAACCAGATATAGGACTCTACAGTAGAACCAAGGAGGTCACTTGTCTCTAATTAAAATCAAACCTTAGTCTGATCTTAATATATCATTTCTCCCCCCCCGCCACCCACCCACACACGCACACACCACTATTTCTCAGATTTCCCTTCCAAGAATATTAGAAATTTTCAAAGAACATTAGAAATTGTTTTAAAGAGAAAGATAGATGAGCAAAAACACAAAGATATATCATCACTGAAACCCTGAACTCCTCCAGAGGTCAAGCACCTGGTCACAATCAGATTTAACACTTTCTAGGCAATCCTTCTAAGTGAGCATCCTCAACTGTACTCTTATGAATATCCAGCTCTCTCACCAGAAAAGTGTACCACTTCTGTGGAATATAGTTAAACAAGGCAGCAGACTTAAATATCTTACAGGCTCAGCCTTTCCACTTCAGTGACTGTGTCTTTAAATCTTTATTTGCATTGTATTATATAATTTGAGAAAAAAATCAATACTCATTTAGTTGTGCATATAAAACTCAAAATATCCTACTTTGTTAGTAATTTAATTGAGTTTTCCGTGGCCAGTGAGACAGCATGTTTATTATCAAACTCCAAGGTAAATAAAAATGGTAAGGACAGCCAAGTGACAGTTGAGACTAGGTGATATTGCTACCTCAAAGGGGAAAGAGGAAGCAAAAGCTATGATAAATAATACAAAGACCATTTTTACCAATTGATGGGGAAAACAAAAAAAAAACCTCAGTGAAAACATTCTCGGCAGCACACCTAACAAGCTTAGGTGTCTCCAAGGCCCTTCTGCCTCAGCAACTCAGTTCTGCTGCTCCCTGTAAATATTGATCAGGCTCCAGAGTTCAGTTCAGTTCAGTTCATGTCCGACTTTTTACAACCCCATGGACTGCAGCACACCAGGCTTCCCTTTCCATCACCAACTCCCAGAGCTTGCTCAATCTCATGTCCATTGTGTCAGTGATGCCATCCAACCATCTCATCCTCTGTCATCCCCTTCTCCTCCTGCCTTCAATCTTTCCCAGCATCAGGGTCTTTTCTAATGAGTCAGCTCTTCACAACAGGTGGCCAAAGTATTAGAGCTTCAGCTTCAGCATCAGTCCTTCCATTGATTATTCAGGACTGATTTCCTTTTAGGATTGACTGGTTGGATCTCCTTGCAGTCCAAGGGATTCTCAACAGTCTTCTTCAACACCACAGTTCAAAAGTATCAATTCTTTGGCACTCAGCTTTCTTTATGGTCCAATTCTCACATCCATACGTGACTACTGGAAAAACCATAGCTTTGACTAGACAGACCTTTGTTGGCAAAATAATGTCGCTCAGACGGTAAAGCATCTGTCTACAATGTGAGAGACCTGGGTTCGATCCCTGGGTTGGGAAGATTCCCTGGAGAAGGAAATGGCAACCCACTCCAGTACTTCTTGCCTTGAAAATCCCATGGATGGAAGAGCTTGGTGCAGGCAACTATCCATGGGGTTGCAAAGAGTCAGGCACGACTGAGCGACTTCACTTTCACTTCACTAGGTTGGTCATAGCTTTTCTTCCAAGGAGCAGGCCACTTGCCTTTTAATTTCATAGCTGCAGTCACCATCTGCAGTGATTTTGGAGCCAAGAAAATAACGTCTCACAATTTCCATTGTTTCCTCATATATTTGCCATGAAGTGGTGAGACCAGATGCCATGATCTTCATTTTTTGAGTGTTGAATTTTAAGCCAGCTTTTTCACTCTCCTCTTTCACTTTCATCAACAGGGTCTTTGGTTAATCTCCACTTTCTGCCATAAGAGTAGTGTCATCTGCATATCTCAGGCTATTGCTATATCTCCCTGCAATCTTATTCCCAGCTTGTGCTACATCCAACCCAGTATTTCGCATGATGTACTCTGCAAAAAGTTAAATAAGCAAGGTGACAATATACAGCCTTGATGTACTCCTTTCCCAAAGTGGAACCTGTCTGTTGCTCTAGAGCCAGCAATTTCAAATCGAAAGTTCTCTGTGCTTCAGGTGATTCTACAAGAAGCAATGGCACAGTGGGAGAGAAATCTTCTCTGATTTTAGTATCAATCTCAGCACTCTTCAGACTCCTCACCACCCCACACACCACAGCCCAACATGCATCCTTCAAGCCATCTGTCAATCATACAAATACATTAATTCCAGAAGGTTGCAAATAAGAAAGCAGGCAAAGCCTTCACAAACCAGTCCACAGCAATTAACAGTCCTTGTGTCTTAAAAGCACCAGCTCAGGGCCTGTGGTGGACGTGGGTATACAGGGGGAGACACCGGGAAGAGGAATCCCAGCCACACAGACTGCACAGTTCCATCACTTACAAAGTCCCTCACAAGAAGCAGATCTTTTCAATTTGTTCACTTGTTCAATTTTATAAGAAGTCCTTCAAAGTGCTCTGCCCTATTCAAGTCAAACTTCTGAGACTGAAGGTATGAACAGGCAGGCACTCAGCTCCTCAAGGGGACTGGGGAACTGCCATGGCAAGATAGCTGATTGGTTACACATACTCCTCCTGACTGCCACATGGACTTCTGCCAGGAGCTGCCAGTGCTCAGCGGAGCTGGGTGCAGGCCAAAGGGAATGTTGCTGAGCCTTCCCCTGGGGAGACGGAAGCTCCCAGACCAACCTGCCTCCTCCGCCCTGCCCCATTCCCACACCACACCCTCATTTTGGCTACTTGTAATTTATGTAAATCCTAGCCTACATGTTGGTTTTTAAGATTTTGCTGTTGTTTCCAATTTTTCATCTCTTCTTTTTTTACTGGGTCATCTTTAGCTTGTCTTACTACTCAGTTTTTCTACTCTTTTTCTTCTTATTGAATTTAAGACCAAGAAATAGAAATACAAATTAGGACAATTTGTACCCAAGAAGAATGGACTGTTTTGAACTGTGGTGTTGGAGAAGACTCTTGAGAGTCCCTTGGACTGCAAGGAGATCCAACCAGTCCATCCTAAAGGAGATCAGTCCTGGGTATTCATTGGAAGGACTGATGTTGAAGCTGAAACTCCAATACTCTGGCCACCTGATGTGAAGAACTGACTCACTGGAAAAGACCCTGATGCTGGGAAAAATTGAAGGCAGGAGGAGAAGGGGACGACAGAGGATGAGATGGTTGGGTGTCATCACCAACTCAATGGACATGAGTTTGAGCAAGCTCTGGGAGCTGGTGATGGACAGGGAGGCCTGGCGTGTTGCAGTCCATAGGGTCACAATGAGTCAGACAGGACTGAGCGACTGAACTGAACTGTACCCAAGGAGGAAATGGTGGGTGTCTCTCTCAGCCACATTATCAAGGGAAGGGAGGTCTGGTGTGTTTGCGGGCACCAGGACATAAGTAGGAAGCTAAAACCAGAAGGCCCAAGCGTCCTGAGAGCACAGGAACGGTAGGGAGCCTGGCCAAGCTGAGATCAGAGTCACACAGAGGGAGGCAATAGCACATGTGTAAGTATGTAGGCCAAAACCTACCAGCTGTTCCATTGGCGATAAGCCTCCTTCATTAAGGAGGCTACGTGGGGCAGCACACCGCTGGTGAGGATGTAAACTGGTACAACCCTCCAGGAAGGCAGTTTGACATTATCTTTGCATATACTGATGCATATACACTTTCACATGCATATACACTTTCACTCAACATTTCCTTTTCTGTGAACTTAACCACCTCATTAGGCACATGAAATCTTACATGATTATTCATTACAGCATTCTTTACACAGCAAAATGTTTGAAACAACCCACGTGACTATCAATACACAGATGAAATAACTCAGGACATATCCACCCAATGGAATACCTTGTAGTAGCTTTTTTAAAAATGGAAAAATGAGGAGCAGAAAGAATGAGAAAGTGATCCATCTACTTTGTGCAAAGTGTCCAAGATGAAATAAGGTACAAAACACTAGGTATAATACACCGACCACTGAACACACAGGGCAGGGGGTATCCTGCTGGCCAGAAATGGGCTGACTGGTGCCCAGTGTTACTGAGATCAAGCTCACTCTGCTTGCCACACCATAGACCAATGCATTTGAGAGACGAGGGGTTGAGGTAAGGGAGAGATTTAATCGGGGAGCTGGCAGACTGAGAAGGTGGCAGGCTAGTACCTCAAAATAAGCATCTTACTGTGGTCTGGATGTCAGGTTTTTTTATACATCAGAAGCAGTGAGGAACTAAAGTCAAAAGGCAGAATAGAGAAGGAGATGCCATGGGGAAGTAAAGTGAAAGGGTCTTCAGTCTGGCAAAACATCTCCAAGGGAATAGCCAGTCTTTGGAAAGGATGTGTTAATCTCTTCTTTTCACAGGTGGGCAGGGACAAACTATCTCTCCACAAAATGAACAAAGGCACTTTAGTTTACAGTCCAGCAGAGGGGCAGGGTCCTCCAGGCCTGAGTATGATTGTAATAAAAGCAATGAAAAGCAAGTCAAAGAAAGAGTTTCCAACATGGAGCCAGAATTGGCTTTCTCCCTGCAACCCAGTGCTCCGAGTCTGGGTCCCCAGCATCTTTCCTCCCAGCTGCCCCCAGTCCATGACTGGGCTCAGTCTACTTCTGCAGGAGCTAGGACCCCTCTCATTGGCCGCTGACTCAAGGACTCTCCACTGACCAGCTCAAAACTTTCCAGAGCTGTGCTGTGGTGAGAGACTTTGCCTACCCAGTGCCCCTTGCTTCCTCTTCTTTGCCCCAGGAGTCAGACCTGCCTCACAGCCTGAAGACTGCCTTGCTGCTCTTGCTGTCTCTCCCTTTCACCCTAACTAACAACTGGGAGAAGACGTACACACTCCTAGTGTTTTTTGGGCATAAAGAAACTCCAGAAGAAGACTGGCTACTACTTTGAGGAGTAGTAATGGGGCACACAAGATGAAGGGATGGGAGGGAGACTCTTTACTATTTCCATGTATCTACACATACACACAAATACACATATATAAATATATATGACAGTAATACCTATTCAAAAATGAAATCAAAATGTTACATGCATCTAGTGAAAACAGGGAGAGAGGGCTTCACTGAGCTGGGATGCAGGCAGGAGCCCTGTGGCACTGTGGCATTGTGATTTATAAGAAGACACATATGCGGTCTGCCTCCTCTTGTCTGGCACAGAGTTCACAAGATCTCTGGAACTCTCTAAGTGGGGAGAACAACCAAGTTGTCTCTTGTTATGTTAATGAGGTGACTTTTGGAAAGCCACTGCTAAAATCTCAAGAGGAGGGGGCCATTTGGGAACACAGACCTCAGTTCCTCTCTGGCTCTTTCTGAAGACTGGATTCTAAAACTCCATCAACTGGAAAAGCCATATGGTACAAACTACTCATTCACTCAACAGAAAAATAAGCCCTTACCCTCCTCCCTAGCCATTCTCCCCAGAAGCCATACAACAGCCCCAAAGCACAGAGAGTACAATGCGGGCTGCTGACTCTCCAGGACGCCTGCAGCCCTTTTACTCAAGGCCTCGTGCCATCTGCCGCCCTCCTCAACTAAAGGAGGGGATTGTGGGGCCACACTGTCCTCTGAACTTCTTTAATATAGTCTTCTAGAGAGAGTTGGGAAAACAACTTGGTCAGTTATATCTGACTTGGTCAGATACACAGGTTTTTAACTTATTTTATTTTCATTTCTACTAAAGCCGATAAAATTTCTTTATCAGATGAATACTTACAGAAACACTAAGATAAATGATTTAATTTAGCAGATATTCATCTTTGGAGCCAAAGAGACCTTGATTTAAATCCTAACTCTCAGTATCTTGGCCTGTCCACCCCAATTCCTTAGATGCAAATTAGAGGCAACAGGACTACCTTGTATTGTTGACAAGAGGATTAAAATGAGATGCCACGCATTGCACATGGCATAGTACTGGTTGGCACATAACAGGAATTTCACAAATAAAAAAGCCTTCTCCTTTCTCTCAGAGAACTGCAAAAATATGAAAATTAGACCTTTACATTTTCTGGCCAAAGACAATAATCAGTATTAAAAATCCTCATTTTATAGTTGCCCATGTTCCCTTTTCTTTTGCAAACAGCATCTGCCAGTTACCCCATGTAACTATTGTTACAGCCACAATCATTTGCTACACTGTTGGTGGGAATTGGGGGTTCCTTAAAAAACTAAAAATAGAGTTGCTATATGATCCAGCAGTCCCACTCCTGGGCATATATCTGGAAAAGATGAAGACTCTCATTTAAAAAGAAATATGCACCCTAATCCTCATAGCAGAACTATCTACAACAGCTAAGACATGGAAGCAACCTAAGTGTCCATCGACAGGTGAATGGGTACAAAAGATGTGTTACACACACACACACACACACACACACACACACACACACAGAAAGAATATTATGCAGCCATTAAAAAGAATGAAATAATGTCATTTGCAGCAACATGGATGGACATAGAGACTGTCATACTAAGTGAACTAAGTTAGAAAGAGAAAGAAATATATCACTTCTATGTGGAATCTAAAAAAAAAAAATGAAACAAGTGAACTTATTTACAAAATGGAAACAGGCTCAGAGACATAGAAAACAAACTTATGGTGACCAAAGAGGAAAGAAAGGAAAGGATAAAAGGAGTTTGGGATTAACAGCTATATGTTACTATTCATAAAATAAACAATAAAGATCTACTGTATAGCACAGGGAACCATATTCAAGAATCTGAAAAAAATACATGTATACACACACATGCATAACTGAATCATTTTGCTGTACATCTGAAACTGGCACAACATTTTAAATCGACTATACTTCAATTTTAAAAATATATATTTAAGAAGGATTTTTTAAAAGATGAGGGTACAATAAATTATTTTATTTAAATATTCCACCATTGTATTTTGCAGAGGCCACAGAGCTTCCTCAAAGGTATCATGGCTTGTTTTTATTTTGTGATCTATTTTGTAACTAATATTCCTACATATACTTTTTCTTACCTCAGATCTTCAGCAAGAACTACAAATTAATCAAGTTTCCTGTCAAGTTCCGGTAACATTTCTGTCTTAACTGCACACAGGAAAGATGAGACACATTCTCAATCTGTATGAAAACATCAACAGTACAGCAAGAAATAACTCGGACTGTCCTGCTGTGATTTTGCCAGAAGAGATATTTTTCACAGTATCCATTGTCGGAGTTTTGGAGAACCTGATGGTCCTTCTGGCTGTGGCCAAGAATAAGAGTCTTCAGTCGCCCATGTACTTTTTCATCTGCAGCTTGGCTATTTCCGATATGCTGGGCAGCCTGTACAAGATTTTGGAAAATGTTCTGATCATGTTCAGAAACATGGGTTACCTCGAGCCTCGAGGCAGTTTTGAAAGCACAGCAGATGACGTGGTGGACTCCCTGTTCATCCTCTCCCTCCTTGGCTCCATCTGCAGCCTGTCTGTGATCGCCGCTGACCGCTACATCACAATCTTCCACGCTCTGCAGTACCACCGCATCGTGACCCCGCACCGCGCCCTCGTCGTCCTGACGGTCCTCTGGGCAGGCTGCACAGGCAGTGGCATCACCATTGTGACCTTCTCCCATCACGTCCCCACGGTGATCGCCTTCACAGCGCTGTTCCCCCTGATGCTGGCCTTCATCCTGTGCCTCTACGTGCACATGTTCCTACTGGCCCGCTCCCACGCCAGGAGGACCTCCTCCCTTCCCAAAGCCAACATGAGAGGGGCCATCACACTGACTGTCCTGCTCGGGGTCTTCATTTTCTGCTGGGCACCCTTTGTCCTTCATGTCCTCTTGATGACATTCTGCCCGGCTGACCCCTACTGTGCCTGCTACATGTCCCTCTTCCAGGTGAATGGTGTGTTGATCATGTGTAATGCCATCATCGACCCCTTCATATATGCCTTTCGGAGCCCAGAGCTCAGGGTGGCATTCAAAAAGATGGTTATCTGCAATTGGTACCAGTAGAATGATTGGTCCCTGATTTTACGAGCTACAGGGATATACTGTCGGGGACAGAGTAGCGTGACAGACCAACAACACTAGGACTCCAACTGTCCTCCCCTTCCCTAGAGCACATGAGGATAATTCCACTAACTCTTGTTGTAATGGCTCAATTCCATGTGAACAGCCTTGCTATAGGGTACAACTTCTATAGCTTAGAGAGGCAAAATAATTACCGAAAAGGCCAGAGTACAAAGCACATACAGCAAAACACATGTGAGAACTCTGAGCTAAGGAACAGTTTGTCCTTCTATAGATAACTAGCTAGCCTATCACGGGGTGGCCTCTCCTAAGTGCTAGGACAAGCACTCAGGGTATGGACTACAGGGTTTTTGTAAGCCAAAGGTGCCAATAAGTTCCTGCGGCTGCACTGCCACACAGAGCCCCTGCCTGCCACCTGCTCTCCTTTCTGCCCACCTGCTTTGCTGTGCACCATCTCCAGTCTTTCTACAAGCAGGCAGGATGCATCTTCTAGTCAAATAACCAGCTTTGAGTTTCCAATAATAAAGGAAGCTTCTCCATTAGTCTTCTTGGCTAACTCAGCATCCCAGTGGCGTTAAAGTATTTCCCTGGTTAAAACTCTTTATGCTTTAGAAGCATACATTTCAAAGGAGAAAATAAATATTTAACCCATTTGGTCCCTATGTAGGAATAAATAAAGGCCAGAGGAAAACTGTGGGAAAATGAAGAAGGTATACCCAACCCTTGTGAATCTGTCCAGCATGTGTGTGCTCAGTCACTCAGTCGTTTCCAACTCTTTGAGACCCCATGGACTGCAGCCCGCCAGGCTCCTCTGTCTGTGGGATTTCCCAGGCAAGAATACTGGAGGGGGTTGCTATTTCCTCCTCCAGGGGATCTTCCCAACCCAGGGATAGAACCTGCATTTCTTGTGTCTCCTGTATTGGCAGGCAGATTCTTTAGCACTGCACCACATAAGAAGCCATACCTGTCAAAACATAGAAGTAAACGAAAAAAGTCGACATGTCCCAAAATGCATTTTAAGTAGAGAATGTGTGTGTTCACCAGGTTTTTGGACTATGAGGGAAACCAAGACCAAAACAACATTTCAAGACAGAGCTGTTACTGAGACTCAAGCCAGAGACTGGTGAAAAACATTTAACCTCATTCCCCAGATGAATCTAAGGCAGACAATTCCCCAGATGAATTCTTTAGCATCACTGAAGAATTTCCTCTTACTAGAGCCACAGGAAAGATGCCAGATACTGACAAGTGGAATCCCTGGCAGGATAAAAGAAACACAAATTGTAGGTTTGTCTGTTTTTAAAGACAAAGCTTAAAGAAGAAGCAAATTCTGACCCTAAGTCTTTGCTGAGTCACAGATTAATTTACAGGGATGAGCAATGGAAGAGACAAAGAGGCCAGATCTGCAGGTACACAGAGCTGAGCGTCTCAGGAGCCAGCAGGAGGGACGGTGTCTTGGGAAGAGGCACTTCTTGGCCCCCAGAGTTTCCCTGAGCTGCTGAGAGAAGTCAGCCACAAATAGGACTGCTGGTCGGGTGATGGGTAGAGTATTCGGTGTGGGGAGGGCAGATGCTTAAGAAGCAGAAGGGAAACAGAGTTAAAGGGGAGGCTGCTGGGGTAGGTATCCAAAAGGTCAATAATTCACTTGAAGGCGAAACCCAGTGTCTTCCACACCTCCATCCTCCAGAAATGCTTCTTTGGTCCTTCCCCCTCACCAAATAAACGACAATACCCCTTTCTCCTCTTATTTCTCTTGAGAGAACATCCAGAACAAAAGAAGCAAAGACTGAGGAATTCCTTATACTTTTCTTCACTTTAACAGATAAGCTTTAAAAATTTCACCAATATGCTTACTTTTTGAAAATTAACTTTTATCAAATTAAAAATTTCCTTTTCCTGCCTACTTTCCTAACAGTATTTTTATTGTTGATCAATGTTGGATTTTATTTAATGCTTTTTCAGATGATCATTTTTTCCTCCTTTATTAATGTGGTATATCAGATTAATAAATTTTTAATAATTGGGCTATCTTTGCATTATAGCAACCATGGACATATTTACAAAGCTAAAATATGTTGTTTTAGAAAAGATTTATTTTGATTTATATTTTTATATGAAATTACCTTAAAGGTATAATTTAATTTATATTTCGTGAATGACCTTTAGTGAATTTTATGAGAAATGAGAACAGTACCAAAAAATAAAAACTCAAGGCATATGCTTTCCAGGGAATTCCCTGTCAGTCCAGGGGTTAGGACTCGGTACTTTTACTGCTGGGGCCCAGGTTCAACCCCTGGTCTGGGAATTAAGATCATGCAAGCTGCATGGTGCAACAACAACAACAGGTATGTGCATCCCATAAATATTCTTTTTAAAATAAAGGAAAAGAAATTCTACGTGGGCTATTTAGTTGGCTACTCCTCTATGTATATTTAGTGATTTTTAAAACCTATTTTGTGCAGATCCATATTGCTACATGCAACAGTTTGTAGCTAGCAATTCTCACAATCAGGGTGACAATATCGCACTGACATTACAACATGATCATTAAAGAAACAGCAAACAACTGTTATTTATTTTACTGACATGTATATTTAAGATCTATTATTTGCAAAGTATTGCTGAGAAACTAACCCAGTTATTCCTCTTTGCAAATCTACATGTATGCTTCTTTATCCATATAAGTACAGTTTGTACTATAATTAAAAGTTCTGATAGTATGTTAAGAGACTCTAAATACATGTATATTCTCATTCAGTAAAAGTACATCTTTAAAAAAAAAAAAAAGTATATCTTTCTTGTCATGCACTAAAAGTACATCTTTCTTCACATCCCCTAATGTCTCAGGTCAGACTTTGACCAAGTTCCCCAGAACTCTGAAAATAAGGAGGGCAGAGAGCAGGAGGACCTACAGAAATTAAGTAGACTCCAGAACAGTGTCTCTTGCTTCCATTGGGATATTAATAAATGTACCTAATTTAATTTAATTCCTTAAGAAAGTTTTATGTTAGTAGAAGCTATATGATATCTGAGGTAACAAATCCCATGAGCTTTAAATCTGTTAAAAGTCTTCATTTTATCTGTCCCTATTTAATCCTTTACTGTTTGCTGCAGGTTTTAGCAGTCTGGAGTTTGTTGGATAAGACTATGATGTCATAGTCTTATCCAGGATGTCTTGCAGCACTTGCTGAAGAGTGCTAAAACTCCTCTTGGGCTCCCTTCCTCCTGCCTTTTTGATGATATCCAACCCAGGAGTGCTGGGATCACTGAAAATTGTCCCAATACTAACAAAGCTAAAACACTGATCAAATAAGTTCATAGAATATGTCTAGAAGTGGCAAGAATTTCCTTTTACAGATAGAAAACCACTGTTAGGAGAGGTGAGAGTGATTGAAAATCCACATCACTGAGTCCTAATCCCAGCTCCATATGTACTATTTATATAACCTTGAACAAGATACTTAAATGCAGTAAGGTTTCATCATTCCACCAGTTATATAGGGACCACAGTACTACCTTCACCGAGAATTCTGTGAGAAATAAAAAATACAAGTTTAGTACTATGCTTGGAGCATGCTAAATGCTTGATAAAAGTTAGTGTCTACTGTCATTGTCATTGCTATTATAATTATTATCATGGGCCTTGGTAAAGAATCTGCCTGAAATGCAAGAGACACAAATTCGATCCCTGGGTCAGAAAGATCCCCTGGAGGAGGAAATGGCAATCCACTCCAGTATTCTTGCCATGGAAAACCCCATGGACAGAGGAACCTGAAGAGTCAGACACGACTAAGTGACTGAACATACACACATTGTTGTTATTACTCCAGTGTCAGACAAATGGGCAGAGCCTTCTGACCACAGTGTAGAAATGCTGCTGCTTAACTTAGTGCTTGGGCTTCCCAGGTAGCTCAGCTGGTAAAGAATCCACCTTCGATGAAGAAGATCCTGGTTCGATTCCTGGGTTGGGAAGTTCTCCTGGCAAAGGGATAGGCTACCCACTCCAGTATTCTTGGGCTTCCCTGGTGGCTCAGACGGTAAAGCATCCACCCACAATGCAGAGACCTGGGCTCGATCCCTAGGTTGGGAAGATCCCCTGGAGGAGGGCATGGCAACCCACTCCAGTATTCTTTCCTGGAAAATCCCATGGACAGAGGAGCCTGGTGGGCTACAGTCCATGGGGTCACAAAGAGTCAGACATAACTGAGTGAGTAAGCATAGCACAACTTAATGCTTCCTCTTCTGATTCTCTCACTATAAAGGGCCTGCCCACATCCCCTGTTCTCTTAATCTCTAATTCCAAATACTTAAATATACTCTTAATCAAGAAGACCATCTCTAAACTCATAACAATTAGCAAGAATTTAGGTCTAAAAATCATGCTTTCAGCATCCACATAACCATAGCAAAGGAAAATGTCTAGTTCTAGGAATCCTGAGTGCTTTCCTGATAACTATTTGCATCCTTCTAAGTATTTCCATGACACATTGTCACTACAGCTCTATATTTACAGATTACTTTGTACAGCTTTCACTAGCTGCTACTCCTAAAAATTGTCCTAGCAGGAACATTGATTAGTGCTTAAAAGTTCAGTTTCTGGAGTCAGAAAGAGTTGGATTCATGCCTAGGGAAAATACTGAAGGTCTTCAAAGCCCTTTCTCTCATCTATAAACTGGGCTATGACTCCACCTCTGTAAGGGTACACCAAGCCTATAGAGTGATCTAGTGAGGACTTGATGAAATAATGCATTTAAAGCACTTACCATACACGATAACACATTAGTTGATGAGTAGACAGTTAAATGACAGCATGCTATTTTTTGTTATTATTTCTAACATTCAGATAATTAAACAGGAATCTGAGAGTTTAAGCTACTAATTTTTAATCTTAGGTCATGACCAAATTTATTGCAGAGATAAATATTTCTATCTCTGCAATAAATAAATTTAAAATATTTATTGTTATTTTTATTAAGTTTATTTATTTATAAAAATAAAAATATTTCAAACATCCTAAGACATGTTTAAAATAAAGCCTTGACTTCCACAGGTATGCTGGAGCAGGCTCCTAGAAACCAACCCTTTAGCAGTACAAATTCTGGACACAATTTTAAATACTCAGGGCTCTAAAAAGTGAACAAAAGCAGGGAAGTTTTAGAGAAGAGTTACATCTTGAAGGAAGGGACAGACATAGGTGAGTTTCTATTTGTTTAGTTTTGAGCTGAAAGGTGACAGCCTCAGTGCAGTGCAAGGTGATTAAAATTCTCTTATAAAGTCCACCATCTTTCTTGCCTGAGGTACAAGGCCACCAAAGCTGCCAGAAAATGAAGGAGGTGTCTTGGAGAGGATAAGCCAGAAAAAAGGAGGTCATAATCTTGTGGACAAACATTGCCCAAGTTTCTGGCTGACTCCTGAACCAAGCATGTAGACGGCAGACTCAACACAGCTTGCATTAAGGTTTAAAGAACTAAATTGGCATTTGAACTCTCAGCATTATAGGTGATAAAGGGTTTGCAAGTCAATTGCATACTACATAAAACCATCAAAATTCCTAGAGGCATATAAAAAAATCAGAGTTTCTACAACATAATACTTACAATTTCTAGAATCGAATTGAAAATTAATCAATATATAAACTAGGAAAGTTTATCCTCACTCAAGGAAAAATTCAACCAACAGAAGCAAACCCTGATGACTCAGATGTTGGCAATATCAACAAAAACATAACTGCTACTGAAACAATGTTCAATGGGGTAAGGGAAAATACATGCACAATGAATGAACGAAAAGGTAGAAAATATCATTAGAGAAATAGCAATTTTAAAAATAAAAATGAAGTTTCAGAAATGAAACATACAAAATCTAAAATGAAATATTCACTGGATGGGCTCAGTAGTAGAGTGGAGATAACAGCAGAAGAGTTTATAAACGTGAAACTATGTCAGGACTTCCCTGGTGGTCCGGCAGTTAAGAATCCACTTGCAGGTGACATGGGTTTGATCCCTGATCCGGGAAGATTCCACATGCCTTGGGGCAACTAAACCCACGTGCCACAACTACTGAGCCTACATTCTAGAGTCTGTGAGTCACCACCTCTGAGTCCACACGCTGCAACTGCTGAAGCCCGCGTGCTCACTCTAGAGCCTTGCTCCAAAACAAGAGAAGCCACCACAGTAAGAAGCCCACGTACCACAAGTATGATCGCGTACCCCAGCTCGTACAGCAAACAGTGAAAGCACCTGCACAGCAACAAAGAACCAGCACAGTCATAAATAAATTACTTCAGGAAAAAACAACTGTGTCAGTAGAAACCATCCAATTTAGAAAGGGAAAGAAAAAAAATATGTTTGTAAAACCATGAATAGAGCTTTAGGAACCTGTTATACAACATCCAAAGGTCTAGAATAGGTAATTCAAATACCACAAGAAGAGGAAAGAGAACTGGGCAGACCAAAAAAAAAAAACAAAACAAAACAAAAAAAACTGAATAATAGCCAAAAACTTTTCAAAGCTGGGGAAAGGCATCAATTTAAATGTCCAAGAGGCTCAGCACACCCAAACAAGAAATATTAAGAAAACCATATCTAGCTGCACGCTAGTCACACTGTTGAAAAGTAAAGATGAAGAGACAACTCTTCAAAGGAGACAGAGTAAAGAACACATTACACAGACAGGAACAATGAGTCAAATAACAACACACTCACCATCAGAAACAGTGAAAGCAGGAAGACAGCCGCACAACGTCCTATAAGTGCCGAAAGAAAAACCTGCCAGTGCAGAAGTGCATATCCAGTAAAAACATTCTTTAAGAATGAAGCGGACTTCCCTCATGGTACAGCGGATAAGAATTGGCCTGCCAGACTTGTGCACACAGTGGGGGAAGGAGAGGGTGGGACCAATTGAGGGAGCAGCGTAAGACATATACATCACCATATGCAAAGTTAGATGGCCAGCAGAAATTTACTGTGTGATGCGGGGAGCTCAACCCAGTGTCCTGTGACAACCTAGAGCTGGGATGGGAGATGGGAGGGAGGTTCAAGAGGAAGGGAGCATATATATACCTATGGCGGATTTGTGCTGATGAATAGCAAAAACCAACACAACATTGTAAAGCAATTATCCTCCAATTAAAGCTCAAAAATTAAAAAAAAAAGAATCTATCTGTCAATGCAGGGGACATGGGTCCAGGTATTGGTCCAGGAAGATGCTAAGGAGCAACTAAACCCACGCTTCACAATAAGAGAAGCCACTGCAATGAGAAGCCCGCGCACCACATCCAAGAGTGGCTCCCCATCACCGCAACCAGAGAAATTCTGCACGCAGCACCAAAGATTCAGCACAGCCAAAAATAAAACAAAAATAAATAATTTCTTTTAAAAACGAAGGAAATACACAGACATTTTCAAGTAAAGCAAACTTTAGAGAATTTTTCAACAACAGAAATGCACTATAAGAATTGCCAAAAGAAATTCTTCAGAGTACAGGGAAATTATATCAGAGGGAGTGCATTGCTTCAAGAAGGAACAAAGAACATTCGCAATTGTAAATGTGTGCTGCTGCTGCTGCTGCTGCTGCTGCTGCTGCTAAGTCGCTTCAGTGGTGTCCGACTCTGTGTGACCCCGTAGACGGCAGCCCACCAGGCTCCCCCGTCCCTGGGATTCTCCAGGCAAGAACACTGGAGTGGGTTGCCATTTCCTTCTCCAATGCATGAAGGTGAAAAGAGAAAGTGAAGTCACTCAGTCATGTCTGACTCTTCGCAACCCCATGGACTGCAGCCTACCAGGCTCCTCCGTCCATGGGATTTTCCAGGCATGAGTACTGGAGTGGGTGCCATTGCCTTCTCCATAAATGTGTGAATAAATATAAATAACAACTTTCTCTTAGTTTACTTAATATATACATGACTGTTTAGAGGAAAACTTATATAACATTTTCTTGCCAGACTTATATATGAATAGAATACATAGTTTAGCTATGACGTAAAGGATTGGGGTGGTAGATGGACTTCTACAGTTGCAAGGCTGCTACATATCTCTAAAATGATACTACATTAGCTCTAAATATATTATTAGAAGCTAAAGATGTCTATTTAATCCCTAAGTCAACTACTGAAAAAATAATCCAAAGACAGCTAAAAAGTGAATAAAGAAATTAAAATAAAATTCATTTAAAAGTACTCAATAGTCCAAAAGAAGATGTAAAAGTAAGAGCAGTGGAAGAAAACAAAAAGAATGAACATAAAATCTTTAAATGGTAATACTGATTAAAAACATATCAGTAATTATATTAAATATTAATGAACTAGCCATATCAATTAAAAGGCAGAGGTGATCAGAACATATAAAAAGTAAAACACAATTATAGTCTAATAAGAAGAGAATCTCTTTCATTTACAAATACATGTATGTTAAAAGAAGATGGATAGAAACATACCATGTAAAGAATAAGCATAGAAAGGAGCAATCAAACTAGAAGAACAAAACATAAGAAAAAATATTACAAGATAAAAAGTGAGATGCCATAGAAAGGAGCATGCTGTAGAGTTCTCATTCTGGGAAGCTAGAGTAGATGTACTTTCCTCGTTCCTTCTGCTAACTACAACTAAAACCACTAGAAGTGAGGCATAAGACAAACATACAGTTCTGAAAGATGGTGAGAAAACAAATCAGCTAGATATTGTTGGGACCCAGTGAACAATGATGGTTGTTGTAAACAATGATGGTTGTTGTTGTTATTTATATTTCTCTCTGCCCTGAAATTCCCAGATGTGAGCTGAAGCTAGCAGCTTGAAAGTTCCCATGTTCATAGGACCAACACACACATACATATCCACAAAGGCCTGATCTCTCTAGTCAAAGGATAAGGAAGAGGACAGGCTAGCAAGAAGGAAAAGTTTAGGTAATATCTGGTCTACTCAAGCAAAAAAACAGAAAAAAAACTTATGAGCCAGAGACTTTATCCCTATCAGGCAATAAAGAGCCTCCATCCTCTCCCCTGTGGAGATCACACAGGCATCCTGGACTACTCTTCACCAAGCATCAAGAAAGTGGCATCAGAGTAGGCCTACTGTAGACATTCACCACTGCCCATCTGTAATCAAGCAACCTCCCCCATAACCTGGTATTCACAGATACCACGTCACAGGCACTAATGAGATACTCTACGCATACATGCCAGGGTGGCATCTTCAGAATCAAAACTCTTACCCACAGCCAGAATAAATAGAAGGCTCTCCCTAGCTCAGGGGAAGCTAAGTGAAGAACCTGGAATTCTACCATCACCTGGAGGCAGGGCCTCCCTTCTTTCCTTGCTGGCAGCATTAGAAAAAACCAGTAGTCAAGCTCAATACTTATTTATGCCAGAAGGTTTACATAAAATGTTAAAAATCACATAAAATAATACCCAAAATATCCAGGTTTCAATTCCAATCATTCATCATCCCAAGAACCATGAAACCTCAATTTGAGTGAAAGAAAGATAATCAACAGATGTTAAGAGATGTTAGAATTATTTTTAAAATTTATTAAAGCAGTCATCATGAAAACACTTCAATAATGAATTGCAAATACATTTGAAATGAATGAAAAAAAATTCCATAAAAAAAAGATGTAAAGAACCATATGAAATTTTTAGAACTGAAAAGTAAAATAACCAAATTTTTTAAAAGCTCAACACGATGAACCCAACAGTAGACTGTAAGAGATAGGAGAAACAACCTGATAACTTTCATATAGAAAAATAGAAACTACCCAATCTGAACAAGAGAGAAAAATAGACTGAAAATAAGTGAACAGAGCCTCAGAGATTTGTGGGGCCATAGTTAAAGATCTAAAATTCATGTCAAAGAACTGGAAAAGGAGAAGAAAAGGGGGCTGAGAAGTGCTTGAAAAATAATGGATGAAAACTCCCTATGTAACAAAACACATAAGCCAACAGATTCAAGAAGTAGAGCAAATCCCAAACAAGATAAACCTAAAGAAACCCACACCAAGACAAATCACAGTCAATCTTCTATAAAACTAAAGGCAGAAGGAAGGGAGGGAGGGATGGAGGAGGGAAGAAGATGGAAGGAAGGAAGGAGAAAAGAAAAGGAGGAAGGTCTTGAAAGCAGCAAGGGAGAAATATTTCACCTATTAGGAAAAAAAAAATTTTTGAGTGATAAGAATTACTAATCAGAAAAAGTTAGACGTCAAAAGGAACAGCACAGTATTTTTTAACTTTTGGTGAGCGGGCAGGGAGAAACTCTCAGCCCAGAATCCTACATCCAGCAAAAATATCCTTTAGGAATGAAGGCAAAATCAACACAGTCTCCATTTAAGGAACACTAAGACAATTTGTCACCAGTAAATCTAGAATAATGGCTGAAGTTCTCTAAACAGAAGGAAATGATAAAATAGGGTATCCTGGAAAACTAGAAGTAAGAAAAATGGAAGGAGTAAAAATAGGGGCATGTACAATAGATTTTCCTTCTCCTCTAGAGTTTTCTGCCTCATGGATCCAGTATTTCAGTTATATTTCACAATACTCTGATGTTGAAATTATAATTTTATTTCTTTTTAACTAACTTTAATTTCTAATTGCATGATTACCGTGCTTACTGTCTAATATACCCAGTGTAACCATTTAATCTGGTTCTTTGCAGACAGATTTATTTCAATTCACTGCTTTATCCATCATTGCACCATCAGACTCCGGGTTCACCCCTGGGCCCTGCCTCCAACCAGTAGGTTTCAGGGAATCCTGGAGGAGGGTGTCTGCCCACTGCACTTAGCTAGAGCCGACTGACATCCTGGGCCCTCTGGTCTGTGTCCCTGTGGCTTGCCCACAACTTCAGTTGTCAGTCCCCTGCTCAGCCCCTGGCAGCCCACTTCACTCTCACTGAGAATCAGTCATCATTTCCCAGAAGCCCCAGCAAAGTGACCCAAAGTGGCTTGGGATCCTGCCTCTGCAGGGAAGCTGTGATGGTGCCCCCTTCCCTCACCACTTGCAAGGCCAGAGGACAGGCCCCCAGGCCCACATTGAAGCCACAACACCTCTTCGTCAGCCTCTGGGTCTCAAGGCCTCCCATTCAAACAAGACAGGCAAGCCACTTCTGGCAATGAAATCCCTTCGCATTCCTTTCAAAAGCCATTATTACCACCACTATTGATCTGACAGAATTTTCTGGCTGACATTTACAGCAAAGGTCATCCAGTGAGCAGGCTGTCTTCCGTACCTCGTCTCCTCAGCTTTGCCCCTTGGATGACTCACCTAAACACCAGCTGCAATTATCCCTTATCCTTGGCCCCTGTGTGAGGCCCACTGCAGTCACTCTTCCCTCCCCAGGCTGCTTGCTCTGCTCTCTGCAGGGAAAGCAGCCCATCACAATCACCAGTTCATCCCGCCCACTCGCTACACTGGACCCATGAGGAGAAACGTCCGCTTAAAACCAGTGGACTGCTCAGAACTGGGAAGAAAACTGGCTTTCCCTGGGACACACATCGTCTGTCTGTCTCTGCCTTCCTCCTCCCTGAAGGCCAAACCTGGGCTAACTGGACCTCACCAGATCATTTGCTGATGAACAGCTGTGTCTGGAATCCTTGCTATAATATCCATCACTTCACAGTTTTCTATCAAATTCTTTCAGGTTTTACTGTATTTACACACCTACTCTGACAGAGGGGAACTATTTCACAGTGTAAGAAACTGCATCTTACAGATGAGAATACTGAAGCTCAGGGAACCGTTGCTGAGCACAGGGGGGCTTAGGATTGGTGGGCAACAGGTGTGGAGTCCAGTCGTCCAGCCTGGGTCTCCTCTCAGCGGCATTTGGACCCCAGGGAGACCAGCTTTCTCTGGATTGCTTTTTTGCTATTGTTTTCTTTTTTTTCCTACAAATTCAAGGGAGTATATTCAACCTTTGACCTTCTTTGACCTTCTTTGTCACATTTTAAAAAACTGTGTTCTCCTCACCCAGGAACTTGGCATGGGGGTGGGGGACAGGTGGGAATACTACTGTTCTGTCTGGTGTGCTGACTTCTCACCTATTTCCTGTGAAAGAAAGGTTTCTGCCACTTTAAGGGGGGGTCGGGGAAAGGCAGGGATAGTAGGCATGAAAGAAAACAGGTGATTCAGGATCTTCTTAATCAATGTTTTCTACATCTCTAACTTCAAAGTCTGAGGAGGAGGAGGAGAAGTAGTTTAGTCTAAGTCGTTTCTGACTCTTGCAACCCCACAGGCTGTAGCCCACCCGGCTCCTCTGTCCATGGGATTCTCCAGGCAAGAATAAGGGAGTGGCTTGACATTTCCTCCTCCAGGGCATCTTCCCGACCCCGGAATCAAACCTGGTTCTCCTGCATTGCAGGCAGATTCTTTACCCACTATAAGCTAAAAGTCTGAGAGTGAACCAGTAATAACAACAAAGAGTTGCCTAAAAATCAGTGCTTTGGCACCCCTCTCTCGTTCTCCATTTTCAGCCCTAGCAGAGAACACAGAAAGCAAGAAAGAAGGGGAGCGGAGTAAGCAAGCGCTCAGTACATAGCTTGAGTCACAGCGGTGAAAACAACTTAGTTCATCAAAACTGGTAGAAAGTTCCCAGCCGCCTCATCTTACCTTCAGGTGTCCAAACATATCAAGCATATTTCCAGATGAAACCAACCCAGACGTCTTTAAGTCAACATACAAAAAAAGAAAAAAGAAAAAACAGAAAATAGTAGTTCTCTGAGTATCTATGGGCTCTGCCGGGAACAACCGGCTGCTCCTCCGGCGAGGGGGAGGCGCCTCGCGTGGCCGGGCCAGGCGCTGGCGCCCGCTCACCTGCGCATTTCGCGCGGTCCAGGCGCGCCGGTCCGCCGCCCCAACCAGGGCATCTGCGCTGGGCCCAGGTCCCAGGAACAGGGCGCGTGGCTTTGGTGGGCCGCTCTGCTGCCTCCTTCCCCTGTGGCACCGGCACCACAGGTGGAGTGGGAGGCCACGGAAAGAGACACCAGCCGCATTAGCAGCATCTCTGGCCCTCGATACCTTGACGTCTGTGGAGCAACTTGGAGGCGGTTTTCTACACAGAGGAGCCTCAGAACTTCACTTCAGAGCCACGTGGGCAGCAGACACGTGCACAACCCCCTCAACTCACCTGCCGCACCCAGGCAGGTCATTCTAGAACCCAGCCTTCCTATCCAGTGGCTCCATCACACCCTGGGACTTGGAGTCCTGCCCTGGTTCCCCAGCGTTTGGCATCTGAGGAGCGAAGAAAGAGAGTTTGAGAAGTAAGCTTGTAGGTAACCTGCCCACATGTCACTGGCTATCCAGGACACATAGCTGCTCCCACCTGCAGAGGAAGCTAGAAAAGTGTATCCAGCAGGGGATGGGGGCAGCTTGGGCAGCATCTATGAGTTCTACAAAGAGAAGTGGACATCAGTGTGGGTGCTGATGTGAGTGTAGATGGGGGTGCAGGAAGGGATGTGGATGTGGCACAGGCCAGATGGCTGGGACCTGCCTGTGTAGTGTGGGAGCAATGTAGGTGCAGGCATGAATATGCTTATGGGGGTGCGTAAGGTAGATTCTTTCCATAAAAAATGATTCATAGCCTTCATTCCTTTTAATCTAAAATATCTTGAGTGTTTTTCTAAGTCATTAAATGCTTCAGAAAGCAAATACTGTAATAACATGTAGTGAAAACATGTACAGAGTCTCTCTCTTATATAGGAAAGTGAAAATATTAGTCTGTTAGTCCCCTGTGGCTCTTTGCAACTCCATGGACTATAGCCCACCAGGCTCTCTGTCCATGGGACTCTCCAGGCAAGTGGAATGGGTAGCTATTCCCTTCTTCAGGGGATCTTCCCAACCCAGCGATGGAACCTGGGTCTCCAGTATTGCAGGCAGATTCTTTACCGCCTGAACCACCAGGAAACAGGAGAAGACCCTACTTGTTTAAGGCCTAAGGTTCCTCCTACCTGGCCTGCCCAACCCAGGTATCACGATGGTGGCACTAATGTTGGTGAGGTCCTCCTGGGTCACAAACTTAATCGACCTGACTCGGAATTTATGAGGTCAGCAAGAAGATTGGGGCTTCCCAATCTTCAGTGGTAAAGAACCTGCCTGCCAATGCTGGAGATGCTGGAGAGGTGAGTTCGATCCCTGGGTCTGGAAAATCCCCTGGAGAAGGAAATGGCAAACCACTCCAGGATTTTTGCCTGGAAAATCCCATGGGCTATAGCCCATGGGGTCGTGAAGAGTCGGACACAACTGAGCATTCAAGCACAAGATTAGTTTAACAGAAAATAATCCTACGAAACACACTGAGGATGTACAGGTCTCCACCAGGTGGGGAGGGTGAAACATGGATGTCCCAAGGAAGCAAAAGCCTGGAGGCCAGGGACAGAAAACACAATTCCAGCCCAGGAGCAAGAGCCCAAAGTTCAGGGACAGAAGGACACGACCAAGGGTGGAGTGGCCGACCATGAGCTGTCACGGAATCCGGTGAGGATTTCTGAGATGTGTAGGGAAGTTTCTGGGACCTGCTGGTGTGCTGCTGTGGGGTGAGCCGTTTGGAGGTGGGAAAGCGAGAAATGCG
Source organism: Ovis canadensis (assembly GCF_042477335.2). Lineage (NCBI taxonomy): Eukaryota > Metazoa > Chordata > Mammalia > Artiodactyla > Bovidae > Ovis > Ovis canadensis. The sequence goes on along the minus strand of NC_091267.1, from coordinate 57,260,424 downwards.
GGAGCCAGTTTGTTACCAATGGGTGTGAACAAGGAGTGGAAGCATATCCTGGACCACTATCTCTGCAGACACGAGGCTACAGCCTGATTCCCCGCTGCAGCCAGCCAGTCCCCTGGGTCCAGTTGGTGGGTGGCTGCGAATCTTCTAAAGCACCCCTTACCCCAAATTTCCCCAAGGGAGCCACCAGCACCCTCACCACCGACAGCGTCAAGCACTAAGGAAGAAAGAGAAGAGACAGAAGTACAAGAGAACAGGGCAAATGTTTGTCAGAGGAGACCAGGAGCTCCTTCATCAGCTTCGAACCCAGGGTACCAGGGCCGCATTCCCCCTTCCCAGCATACCTACCGCCTGGCTTTGCCCTTGGCCACCACCCATCCCACTCCTGCTTCAGCTTTTATATATCTCTCTGGGCTTCTGCCTCCTCTTGGGTAAGAATGGTAATGTTTAACTCTTATTTAAGGAGACTGGGGATTAAAAAAAAAAAAAAAAAAAAGACAACTCTTTAAAAGACAAAGAGCACTGCCATTTGCACTCAAAGTATTGTTGAGCAGCTTTGGAGCACTGAGGCTTCCGGAGAACTCCCCTGGGGTTTACTTTAGCTCCCTGACCGGCTGGTCAGAGGGTGGGATGAAAAGTGGAACTGTGGGCTTCCCTGGTGGCTCAGAGATTAAAGCGTCTGCCTGCAATGCAGGAAACCTGGGTTCAATCCCTGGATCGGGAAGATCCCCTGGAGAAGGAAATGGCAACCCACTCCAGTATTCTTGCCTGGAGAATCCCATGGACGGAGGAGCCTGGTAGGCTACAGAACACAGGGTCACAAAGAATCAAATGCAACTGAACAACTTTCTTTCAATTCTGAGACATGTTCACTGCCAACTGCGGGCAGAAAGAAATGTCTGAAATTAGAAGGGCCACTCACCTCTGAACCGTTGGGGGAGGGGACACTTCAGGGACCCTGCCCTCTCCTCTGCCCTGGGTTATGGTCTTTGAACTGACCATGGCTTTGCTCACTCTAGTCAGGAGTCAGGACAAGAAAAAGGCCAACAGAAGCATGATCAAGGGGCCAGGGTGAGGCAAGGTTCCTGCCCCCCTTCATGGTGGCAAAACTCTCATCCAGGGAATAGCCATGCGCTTGTGCTAGAACCACGGTTAGGCGGTGTCCTGCCTTTCTGCTTTGCACAGGAAGCTAGTCCTGCTGGCCCCAAAAGCAGCTCAAATCGATTTCTCATTCAAGTATCTATCTCCATTTCTTCCTGAAAATCCATGGAAATGACCGACAAAAAGTATAAAGGGGAAGGAATTCACAAAGGTACTAAAAACAGGTTGGGAGAGGATGTTTCTGTAAGGCCTGCTTTCTACCCTGTCATTCCCAGTGATTGTGTCCAGCTCTGCCCACGTAGTCAGGGCTGCTGTAAAGTGAAGCAAAGAAGCCCCTTGTGGATGAGGCTCCCTCCATGACTCACACCCTCCACTCCAATGCACACATGACCACCAAGGACAAAGCCCACATGTGGGAAACACAGTTGTCTTTTCCTTAGAACTAGAAAGTTCATTTGTTCTCCCAGTGAGCCCAGTTATGCAAGGAAAAAAGGAAGGGAGGGTAAGTAAGAAGGGAAGGGACAGATGCAGGATGTTGGGATCTAAAAGGTCTCTGGAAAAGGACAGTTAAGAGTCGCTCTCAATCAGAGGCCAGAAAGTGAAAGTCACTCAGTCGTCTCCAACTCTTTGTAACTCCATGGGCTATACAGTCCATGGAATTCTCCAGGCCAGAACACTGGAGTGGGTAGCCATTCCCTTCTCCAGGGGATCTTCCCAACCTAGGGATCAAACCCAGGTCTCCTGCACTGCACACAGATTCTTTACTGTCTGAGCCACCAGGGAAGCCCAGAGGCCATAAACCTTGCCAAAATCTCAAGGAACCTATGGTAGGCAATAGGAGCAATAATGGCAAACTGGAATTCGAGTCCCTCATCTCACACGCTAGTAAAGTAATGCTCAAAATTCTCCAAGCCAGGCTGCAGCAATACATGAACCATGAACTTCCAGATTTTCAAGCTGGATTTAGAAAAGGCAGAGGAACCAGAGATCAAATTGCCAACATCTGCTGGATCATCGAAAAAGCGAGAGTTTCAGAAAAACATCTATTTCTGCTTTGTTGACTATGCCAAAGCCTTTGACTGTGTGGATCACAAGAAACTGTGGAAAATTCTGAAAGAGTTGGGAATACCAGACCACCTGACCTGCCTCTTGAGAAACCTGTATGCAGGTCAGGAAGCAACAGTTAGAACTGGACATGGAACAACAGACTGGTTCCAAACAGGAAAAGGAGTACGTTGAGGCTGTATATTGTCACCCTGCTTATTTACCTTCTATGCAGAGTACATCATGAGAAACGCTGGGCTGGAAGAAGCACAGGCTGGAATCAAGATTGCTGGGAGAAATATCAATAACCTCAGATATGCAGATGACACCACCCTTATGGCAGAAAGTGAAGAGGAACTAAAAAGCCTCTTGATGAAAGTGAAAGAGGAGAGTGGAAAAGTTGGCTTAAAGCTCAACATTCAGAAAATGAAGATCATGGCATCTGGTCCCATCACTTCATGGCAAATAGATGGGGAAACAGTGGAAACAATGTCAGACTGTATTTTGGGGGGCTCCAAGATCACTGCTGATGGTGACTGCAGCCATGAAATTAAAAGAGGCTTACTCCTTGGAAGAAAAGTTATGACCAACCTAGACAGCATATTTAAAAGCAGAGACATTACTTTGCCAACAAAGGTCTGTCTAGTCAAAACTATGGTTTTTCCAATGGTCATGTAGGGATGTGAGAGTTGGACTGTGAAGAAGGCTGAGCGCCGTTTTTGAACTGCGGTGTTGGAGAAGACTCTTGAGAGTCCCTTGGACTGCAAGGAGATCCACCCAGTCCATCCTAAAGGAGATCAGTCCTGGGATTTCTTTGGAAGGAATGATGCTAAAGCTGAAACTCCAGTACTTTGGCCACCTCATGCGAAGAGTTGACTCATTGGAAAAGACTCTGATGCTGGGACCGCTTGGGGGCAGGAGGAGAAGGGGACGACAGAGGATGAGATGGCTGGATGGCATCACTGACTCGATGGATGTGAGTCTGAGTGAACTCCGGGAGTTGGTGTTGGACAGGGAGGCCTGGCGTGCTGCGATCCATGGGGTCGCAAAGAGTCGGACACGACTGAGCAACTGGACTGAACTGAATTAATATAAATTTTGGTAGTTAGTTGGGTATCAGACAGAGACCCCTCCTTCAGCCTGACTTCCTGCTCACACCTAGTCCAGGCCCTCGGGCCATACCCACCTAACTGTGACTCCTCCCCTCTGCCCCACTGCCCCTGGCAGTCACTTGAATTTGCCCTCACACTCATTGACAAGCCATGTATTTTTAAAGAGAGACGAGAAAGAAAAACTTTCAGTGTCTCCCTAGGGAGACTAAAACAGTGTAAAATAGATACTTCTCGGCCCTCAAGGCCCACATAATCCCCCCCTCTATAATTTCCAGCACACTTGAGTGGCTTTCCTCTTCTACCTTATTCCCTCAGCTCTTTTTTCTTCATCTTAGTTGCTCAGTCGTGTCCGACTCTTTTCGACCCCATGGATTGTAAGCTGCCAGGCTCCTCTGCCCATGGGATTTTCCAGGCAAGAATACTGGAGTGGGTTGGCATTTCCTTCTCCATGGCATCTTCCCAACCCAGGGATCAAACCCAGGTCTCCCTCATTGCAGGCAGACTCTACCACCTGAGCCACCAGGAAGCTCTTCGGCTAGATCTAGTCATGCTGTTTCACCACAAACCCAAGTAGCTCCCCATCCCTTGCCCCCTCTTCTCCACAGCGGTGCAGACCCGCCCCATCCTGCAAGGCCTTACGTAACATGCCTGCGGACAGATCACCTCCCCTGACTTTACTAGCTCTCGTGTTCCCTCCCTCAATTGTTACACAACAGAAGGTGGAAGGAGGCTAACCCTCGGGGGCTCTTCCAGCCTCGGCCCTCGCGCGCCCGAGAGCCCCACACCCACCTGTGGGAGTCAGTCCTGCCGAGGGGAGCACACAGCCCGGCCCCACAGACGGATGTGTTTCCACATAGCATCTTGCAGGTCCCCAGCGCCAGCCCACTTCTGACACAACGGGCCTGGGGGCAGCCTCTGAGCCAGGACGGCACCCCTCCCATGTCACACACCTGCCGGAACTCCAGCTGTCCCTTCTAGAAAGTCACACAGAACTCGGACACATTTTACTTACTAGAGTGTGCGCTTATGACTCAGAGGCAGCAGCTGAAAGAGACTAGGAGGGCAAGGTGTGTGGGAGGGGGCTGGAGCTCCCATGCCCTCCAGGTGCCTCCAGGTCTCCAGGTGTTCTGCATCCCAGAAGCTCTCAGAACCCTGTCCAATAGGGGGTTATGGAGGCTTCTCGACACAGGAGTGATTGATTTAAACCATGGCCCTCAGCAGCTGAACTCCATCTCCATCTGCTTTCCCCTCCCTGATGGTGGGAGAGGGGATAGGGATGAGACTGAAAGTCCTAACCTCTAACCTGTGACTGATTCCTCTTAGATGATTCCAGCTCCTTTAGTTCAGTTCAGTTCAGACTCTCAGTCGTTTCCCACTCTTTGCGACCCCATGAATTGCAGCACACCCCTCATCAACATAACAAAAGACACATTAATTGATCTCAAGGCTTAGTAAATTCCGAGAGTTCCGAGAGCCCTGTGCCACGAATGGTGACAAAAAAACAGATACATATTTCCTGTTATACATCACAGTAACTTTGTGCTACACAAGTTCATTTGTAGTTACACAGAGTGCACTTGCCCTTGCAAGTGCCTGTTAGAGTGGTTCTTGGCCTGTCAGCTTCTCGAGGACAAGGCACTGACCAGCCACACTCCTGGCTTTGTGAGAGGTACTGCTTACCCCCGTTCAGCTCACCCCTTCCAGGGCCATAGTAGGGTTGATTTCTCCAGCTCGCTTTGATGTTGGGTCACAGATGGTGAACGTGTGAGCAGAAATAGGAACTCACATCTGTGTGTCAGGATGGGCTTCTATCGTCCTGTGTCCCAAGTAACTAGGAGACTCCTTGCTAATTTGTGCTCAATACATAACATGATGAAAACTAAACCTTTGTTAAGATGCTGAGACTTGGGAGTTGTTTCTTCTGCAGAATAACCTTGGTTCTCTAAGTGGGAGTCTTTGACCAACAGCATCTAAGAGGTTATTCAAAAGGTGAAATCTCAGTTCCTGCTCCAGGCCCACCAGATAAGTATGGAAATTGTTACTTCAAAGTGGCTGTATCAAAACCAAAAAGGGTGCTCAGAGAGCATGGAGGACAGTGCCTATTATGTGGGGGCAGAGAGCTTGGCTGATGGATGATCTACACAGTCAAACAAGGACAGGTGGGAACAGGGGTCATGTGCACTGGCTACAGTTGGCTGTATTTGATGAGATCCTCCAAGGAGATGAGCTACAGAGACAGTGACCTGAATACCAGCAGGAGTGAAAGGGACTCCAGATGAGAGCACAACAGTGAAAATGCACCTAACACCCTGTAACTGCCGGCCTGAAAATAGTTAGGATGATAGGTTTTATCTCATGTGTATTTTACCACACGTGTATAAATAAACAAATATGATTCATCAATGATGCATCTAAAACCATCTTTAAAAAAATTTTTTTCAGGAGAATCCGAAGTCAGGGCTTGAGAGTGGGGAGATACAGCTTTTTAGACTCAATAAGTAAAAGTAAGCAAGTTGAATAAGTAAATCAGTTAAATCTCAGATGTGGCACAGGATTAAATCAAGGGGCTGGCTTTCACCACCATCACAAATCCTCTGAGTGGTTCCAAGGCAGCTGTCAGTGTAAAGTGCTCAGAGTTTATCAGAAAGATCCAGTAAGTCTTTCAGCAGGGCAAAATGGCTCAGGAAAAAGAAACTAAAAGCATGACTCCCTCTGAGTTGGATAGACTCAAGCACACATATTTAAGATGAGAGCAAGAACAAGTCTTGGGGGCAAAAAGGAGAGATGTACAGCAAGCCTGGAAAATAAACAAGCCAAGGTGGGTCCTGAACAGTGGGGCTGCACTGGCCACAGGCTACCACTGAGCCCTGGGCAGGTGAGCCGAGTCTCCCACTCACTGCACCTGGGAGGGGCTCATGTCTGTGTGGCCCCTCTTCCACCATCATTACACTGGGAAAAATATCGGATAAGGTGGCCTTTCAGTTTATTGGTCTCCAGATCAAGAGGAGCGACATCTGGGCCCAATGTAGAGACTACCTAGCGTTTTAGAGTTATTCCCTCCCTGGAAATCTCAACACACACCAGCCACCCACCTGTGAGAACTCAGCCACAGCCCTCGTTCCACAGCACACACAATCCGTGCCTCCTGAATTCACATTCAGTTGTAGGTAGCACCTTGGACTTTGGACACTGCTTCTACAAGTCTTGAAATAATTCATGCCCCCCAAACTGTAATGGCAGAGATCCCTGAATGGCACTTTCTCTACCATCCTACTGAGAACAGATAATAACACCAAAATACTTCCTGAAAGACAGAATTCTGGACAGGATATAATGTCATGTGTACAATTTTATTACCAGGAGTTAAATTGTTTTGAACTGATAAATGACCATCCTATAGGCGATAAATACCATCAAGAAAACACCATCACACCTCACCAGTGAATATCCCTCCTCATTTTGCAGCAGCTGCTGACAGATAGAAGACCCAAGACCCTCTGATTATCAGAGGTCAGAATGGCCAGTTAAAACAGGTGGTCTGGTCCTTCCATTTTATTAACCTTTTTTGAACACATGTTTTTACATCAAATAAAGTTGCTACAAAAGCAGAAATAGTTAATATACAATAGCGTACAACAGTTCTGTGGATATTTTTTGGTCTGGGGGCTGTGGGCTGGGATTCCAGGCTCATTTACAGATATTTACTGAGTCTCTGCATTCCGGTTACTTCTTCCAAGTGAAGACTCGTCAGAACACTTGGCTATTTCTGCACTACTTATACAGAGATTACAAGACCTTTGAGCATTTCCTCAAGGACCTTTGTAGAGAAGGTCAGACCTTGTCTGCAGCCAGAATCCACCTAGAACAGTGAGTCAGCCTGATGAGAGTGAGTCCCCAGCAGAGCCACAGGGCAAACCACCAGGGCTGAAGTGTGATCTGCCTATAGGATCGTGGCCCTGGTGACCTCAGTTAGCACTCTGAGAGTGCTGGCGGGCAGCAGGCTAAGTACGCATGTGGTTAGCAACAATGACAAACAACAACTGAGCACCAGAAACTGCTGTGGCAACAGGGCCCCCGAGGTGAGTCGGGCAGCAAGAAGCCCATGTTCCTGGAGCCGGGGATCCTGACACGACCCACGTAACTTGCACTGGTGGTTCCCAGAACAGTCATATGGAGCTCACTCATGCCAGTGGGTATACCTGGGAATGTCAGCTAAAAGGACAGGATGCATTTGAAGGGTTAGTTGCCTCCTTAAACCTCAACTGTCAACAACCTGCTAATTTGCCCTTTCTAGAAGATGCGTATGTTTTATGCACTTTCCTACTTGAGCTGGCACCATTTTTCTCAGGACTCTGAGCTGCTGAGTGGGGGTCGTGTCTATAGGTTGTGCTTGTGCATGGCACCCAGGGAGGTCTTCTGGTCAATAGACCCTCACACTCACCACTCTGTGACCCTAGTGGGCCACTGCTTGTTTACATATATTCCTTCACTGGGGACAGTCTAGACATGAATATCCACAACAAAAGAGAAGCTATTCACATCAAAGACAAGAGAATGGAATTCAGAGCCATAAGAACCAAGCCCTTCAGATGAGAGCCCTGGGACACAGAGGTTAGAGCCATGCCAAGGCCCACACCTGCTCTGTGGCCAGGCAGGCCTCCTGGCTTCCAGACCACTGCTTTGACAGCCCTCTGCATCCTCTCCTAGCACCACCCATCTGCAACCTTCCTTTAAAATAAACAGACAATCTCTAGGGTGCTTTCCAAGTTTCAAGTGTTCTCACGCTTTCTCATGCTTGCCCTGTGGGGTCAGCACAGATGCAACCTGAATTGATATGATTAGGGGCAGACTTAGGACTGAACTCCACTTTCCTAGTCCATTCTGCACTGGAAAAGATTTGACTTAGCGGGGCTAGTGCTGGGCACCTGGACTTCTGGAGTCAGACAGCAAACTGCAGATGGTACAGGGACGGGGCTTCATACTCCAAGACAGACCCCGTCAGAGAAGATCAAAGATAGCTTGCCTGCGGGGTGTGTTCATGGCAGGTACCTCGGGGCCTCCCATGCCCCCAAAACATTCACTTGGAAATTCCGGACCGAGTCAGAATAAGACAGTAAGAAAGAGTCACAAAGATGTTCATGCCATGTAAGGGAAAGTTTGTGGCAAGAGGTTTTCTGTCTAGATTAGTGCAAAAACATGACTGACAGAAATATAATTAAAGAAATGTCATCCCTGTACAATCATGGACACAAGCCATGAAACCAGGAGTTCAGGAAAGGAGAGCTGTGGAAAATTCCCACAGCAAATAGACAGAAATTTTCAAATGGAAACAATCTAACCGCTCTACTTTGCCCCGAAAAGCATGCCGAACTCCCAGGGGCATCACAGAAAGTTAGGGAACTGCTTCTGGGACAGAAAGTGATCATGCACCATAGTGTGTTCACAGCTTTTCTCCCAGGTCCAGCCACGCTCATCATACTTAGACTTGCTCATGGAGTGTCACCTCCCCTGAGCACACACTCAGAAGATGGAGGGTGCCGGGGACCCCAGAAGTGGGTGGGAACAGCAGAAAGTGCAGGAGGAAAGCAGGCTGTAAGAAACTGTCACGGGCGTTCTCAAGGCAGAGAAGTGGCACGTGCACCTTTGACCCAATGACTGCCGATCAGGGAAAAGCTGCCTCTTAGACACAGATTCAAGGTGGAGAAAAGATGAAGGGAATGTATGGTGTAATTTCCAGTTCTGACTCCTCCTAACCCACCTTGGCATAAGGGCGATGAAAGAGAGAAGAGCTGCAGAGAGAAGGACTTTTAGTTTAGTACGTGCTCGGGAACCTACAGGGTGTTCTGAAGCCCTGAAAACAAACAATCTCCTTAAAGGTCTTGCGCATCTCTTGGCTGCGGAAGGCGTATATCAGAGGGTCAATCACAGAGTTACACATGATGAGGATGAGGTACATGTTGAAGTGAGACATGAAGCAAGAGCAGTAGAGGTTCTGAGGACACGAAATCATCAGGATGAGGTGGAGGAAGAAGGGGGCCCAGCAGATGATGAAGACGCCCAGCAGCATGGCCAGGGTGATGGCACCCTTCACGCCAGTCCTCTGCCGCACAGAGCTGTGCCCAGGCAGAGCGGCAATGCGCCGGACATGGGTTCGAGCCAGAAGGAACATGTGGGTGTACAGAGATGCCATGAGGAGCAGCATGGTGAGGAACATGGCGATGAGGCAGACGACCACGTATGTGGACTCGTAGTACACGATGAAGACCGTGCCGCAGCTGGTGCAGAAGGCCCAGATGCCGGCGATGATGGCCCCCGAGCGCCGCCCCGTCATGATGCGCTGGTAGCGCAGGGCGCAGAAGATGGTGACATAGCGGTCCACAGCGATGGCCAGCAGGCTGCACATGGAGGCCACCACGGAGATGCAGATCATGGAGTCGAACACGTTGTCCAGGTGCCGCACGGAGGCATCGGCCATCACCAGGTGCTTGTTGGTGAGCAGGTAGATGGTGATGGTCTCCCAGAAGTTGGACAAGCTCACCAACATGTCGGCCACCGCCAAACTGCCCACGAAGAAGTACATGGGGATGTGCAGGTTCCGGTTCCTCACAATGGCCCCGATGACCAGGATGTTCTCCAGCAGGCTGATGAGGCCCAGGGCCAGGAACACCTCCACCGCGATGCCCATGTCCTCACATGGTGAGGACGCGTTCCTCACACTCAGTCCCGAGAGGTTGCCTTCCGTGGCGTTCAGCCCAAGATCTAAGAAGTGCAGGTGGAATGAGGAGTTCATTGCTCCTCTTCTGAGCAGCTGATCACTGTAAAACAGGTTTTAATTCGTGATCCAGAGGGCTTAACAGTCTACAGAAGTACATGCATGTGGAGAGCAACCACACCATAAGCAACGTGCCCTGTGTGCCTGGGTCCTTGATCCTGGATCCTGGAATAGAGTCCCTCTAATGTGAAGCCCCCTCCGCCCTTCTCCCCTCCTTCCACAGACCTCCTAGCAGAGTCATCAGACACCTCAGCATGCACAAGACACTTTCAGTCTTGTTCTTGTCATCTTGGTGCCCATGCTTACTCTCAGAAGTGCCACAGCTCACAACCTGCAGAACCTCTCCAGTCTCCTGGTTCCACACACACGGTGACTGCCCCACGTTTCCTGAGTGGCCTCTGAGTCCAGAAGGACCTGCAGGTCTCAAGAGAGGCAGACAGGTACCTCCTGTTCATCCTGAAGCCCCAAGGATTCATCCCTACAGTTGTCACTAAGATCATAACCAAGGTGATCAACTAACTTGAGCATAATCACAAATAAAAGTTACTGTCTTCAATTCATAAGTTTAGGTTTCATATACACACTAAAATTGAAGCCCTGAATTAAAATTTCCCTAATTTCTGTGTTTGAAATTCCATGAAGTCAGATTAACAGACAGTTGTATAAGTTCCACAGAAACGAAGTACAGAGAAATGAGGCATTTAGATTTACCAAGAACTAGAGCAAGATTGGAAAAGGCAATGGCAACCCACTCCAGTATTCTTGCCTGGAAAATCCCATGGGTGGAGGAGCCTGATAGGCTGCAGTCCATGGGGTCGCTAAGAGTCGAACACGACTGAGCGACTTCACTATCACTTTTCACTTTCATGCATTGGAGAAGGAAATGGCAACCCACTCCAGTGCTCTTGCCTGGAGAATCCCAGGGACGGAGGAGCCTGGTGGGCTGCTGTCTATGGGGTCACACAGAGTCGGACACCACTGAAGCGACTTAGCAGCAGCAGCAGCAGAGCAAGGTACTTTCCTCCTCTGTTGCCCGATTCCTCTCCTGCAATTTATATTCAAATCTCTGTTTGCCCTCAAACTCAGAGCATATCTAGGGAGAGAGTCACAATTTCTGTCATCACCTCCATCGTCAAGAGTCACTGTGTATTATTTGCCTAGTTCGGTTTCAGGAATAACGGCCACCACATTGACGTTTGAGTCCCCAGCCAGCTCTTCTCCACATGCAGGTCAGGCATGGTTTGCATCCATTCAAGCCAACTTGAAGCGAATAGAAAGCATGGCTATTTACCCGTCTCCCCTGTCTCCTTGGCGCGGCTCCTCTTGCACAGCAGCCATGAGGCTGCACTCCGGACCGGGACCGGGGCTCAGCCTGGGCACCAGGGGGAAGTGCCATCCCCGCAGGATGAGGACTGGGTGGCAGAGGCACTGCAGCCTCCCTGCGGCTCATCCTTTATGCAGCTTCGCAGGACCGCCTCCTGCCCGCCTCCGCCCCTTCTGTCCCTGCTCTCCAGTCACGGCCTGAGGTACCACCTAGTGGTCAGAGCAGGGCCCGTCCTCTCCTGGCCGACACCTGCACCTTCTGTTTGTGGAAAATCCTTTCCCCAAAGTGTGTTCAAATGTGTTCTCCAGCAGGTTGTTCTTTTTGACTCTGCTTCTTGTTTCTTCCTCTTTGAACTATGGAAATACTATGGGATCCTGTGACAGCCCAGGACACCAGTCACTGGTCCCCTGATGGCTGTTCTCTGGAACTGACCGTGGTGACCCTCAGCTGTGAGCCTGATCCACCCCTTGTGGGACCAAGATTAGCCCTTCTGCAAGGACTCTGCCAGGTCAGGTCCAAGACAACAAATGTAATTTTGTTGTTGTTCAGTCACCAAGTTGTGTCTGACTCTTCACGACCCCATGGACTGCAGCACACCAGGCTTCCCTGTTCCACACCATATCCTGAAGTTTGCCCAAGTTCATGTCCGTTGCATTGGTGACACCATCCAACCATCTCATCCTCTTTGTTACTCAAGTAAAAAGGGAAAAGAGACTTTCCTTTGGCCAAACATCCTGGACTTGGGCAAGAACTTCTGGATCTCCTGTTTCTCTGGGACTTAGAAAGCTGACATGCAGTCCTGCTGGACCAGGCCTGGTAGAAATACCCAGAGCTGCTTTGCTGTCAAAGATGTGACCAGATGGCCTTTCCAACCGAGTCGTTGGAGCCAACACACTGGTGTCCTGGGGATGTGCAAAGGGTTGCAGGATGGAACGGTGAGAATGGTGCTGTGTACACACAAAGGGACGGTTGACGGAAAATGGATGATTCAAGCCTCCCTTACTTTTTTCTCATGTTCCATCAGCTTGGGCTCTACAGAAGATTCTGGCTTCCCAGTAAAGTGGTAAAAGTGGAGACTTCTGTTAAAGATCATTAACCATCCAGATGACACAGCACAGCTGCCATAGGTGCAGCCCTCCCAGCTTGCATGCTGGTGACTTTGTGTGTGCTGTACATGAATTGGCTTCCCCCATGTCTCAGGGGGTAAAGAATCTGCCTGCAATGCCGGAGACACAGGAGATGTGGGTTTGATCCCTGGGATGGGAAGATGCCCTGGAGAAGGAAATGGCAACCACTCCAGTATTCTTGCCTGGAAAATCCCATGGACTGTAGCCTGCCAGGTTCCTCTGTCCATGGGTGACAATGGGTCAGACATGACTGAGCAAAGAATACATATACATGAATTACCTTCATTGTAACAGGAGCCTTAGGAAGTGGGTCCTCCCATCACCCCATTTCACAAAGCAGCAAACCCAAGGTCCCAGCGCTGGAAAGGAGCACAGTTGGGCTCACATTGACTGGGCAAGAAAATGCCACCAGAGGGGCCCTTGTAGTCACAGGGCTCACTCTGCACCAGCCCCGGTGGTCACTGGTTTCCTACTATTTTAGTGCTGCTAAATTTGGTGTGCAGCGCTCCTGTTTTGTTCTGTCTTTATCAGGTTTCGGTATTCAGGTTACCCTGGCTTGGTTAAGTAAATGGGACAGATTTCAATTATTTCCTATTCTGAGCCAGTTTGAATGAGGTGGGATTTATCATTTTCTTGCAGGAGAGAGATCCCATCAATGCCAACAGGGCTGAGAGAATGTAGACTAAGCTCCTGCCTCCTGGCTCCTCCCTCATAACAGCATACACACCACACACAGGGCACCCCGAGAGCACCAACTGCACCTGGGGGGCCCCTCCTCTGTGAAGGATCCTGTGTTCTTCTGTTTTGTTGCCCAAGCAGGGACGATGCAACAACTGTCAATTCAAAGGCACAGGGGAGACGCTTCGGCGGTCCATGAGGCCCAAGGGTGGGACCTGCTGGACGCCCTGCAGCACAGCTGGTTCCCAGATGCCGACTCAGGGGGTTTACTCCACAGGGTCCATCAGGAAGCATCTTCGCTCAGACCCTGGGGGAATAGGAGGGGAGCGGTGGGGCAGCTGGGCAACAGAGCAGGCCCACAGCTCAGTCAACCCTACTCAGAGCTCTGAGACGTGAGTGAGACAGCCCCTCTGCTCTGCCTAGAGGGGTCACCAGAAGCCTTCCCCCACCCTGGGGAGGTGTGAGGTCTGGCAGGCACAATGGAGGGAATGACACGGCACAGGCTGTTGACCACCCCTGCAGCTGGGCAGCACGGCCTCCCTTGAAGGGGTCTGGGCAGCACGCGTCCATGTTCATGGCTCATAGCATCAGTCTTTGCTTCCCCAGCTTTACTGAAATATTACTGTCACATGACTTATGTAAACTTAAAACATACAAGGTAATGATTTGATGCATGTAGATATTGCAAAATGATGACCACAGTAAAGTATTAACACATCTATCAAGTCACTTCAATGGCACCCCACTCCAGTACTCTTGCCTGGAAAATCCCATGGACGGAGCAGCCTGGTGGGCTGCAGTCCATGGGGTTGCTAAGTCGGACCGAGCAACTTCACTTTCATTTTTCACTGGAGAAGGTAATGGCAACCCACTCTAGTGTTCTTGCCTGGAGAATCTTAGGGACGGGGGAGCCTGGTGGGCTGCCGTCTATGGGGTTGCACAGAGTCGGACATGACTGAAGTGACTTAGCAGCAAGTCATTTAATTACCTTTTGATAACACTAAAGATCTTACTCTCTTGACAACTTTCAAGAATACAGTACAGTGTTGTTAACGACAGTCACCAGAATTTATTCTTCTTACATCCAGAGGTTTGTACTCTGACCAGCATCCCTGTTTCCCCCACCCTCTTCCCCCGGAACCCACCAACTGATGCTACTATGACTTTGGCTTTGTTAGCTTCCCCTTATCAGTGAGATCATATAGCGTTTTTCTTTCTCTGACTTATTTTACTTAGTATAATACCCGCCAAGTCCATCCATGTTGTCACAAAAGGCAAAATCTCATTATTAAGGCTGAATATTATTCCACTGTGTGAGGAATGTTTTTCTTTCTCCATTTATCTGTCAATGAACACAGGTTGTTTCCATGTTTTTGCTATTGTGGGTGATGCTGCACTGAACATGGGGATGCAGATGTCTCTACGTGACACTGATTTCATCTCTTTTGGATAAATATCCAGGAGCTGTTGTTCAGTTGCTAAGTTGTGTCTGATTCTTTATGATTGCATGGACTGCAGCACGTCAGGCTTCCTGTTCTTCAATGTCTCCCAGGATTTGCTCAGATTCCTGTCCATCCATCCATGATGCCATCCAACCATCTCATCCTCTGTTTCCCCCTTCTCCTCATGCCTTCAATCTTTCCCAGCATGACGGTCTTTTCCAATGAGTTGGCTCTTGGCATCAGGTGGCCAAAGTATTGGAGCTTCAGCTTCAGCAACAGTCCTTCCAGTGAATATTCAGGGTTGATTTCCTTTAGGATTGACTGATTTGATATCCTTGCAGTCCAAGGGACTCTCAGGAGGCTTCTCCAGCACCATAGTTCGAAAGCTGGATCATACAGTAGTTCTATTTTTTAATATTTTGAGGAATCTCCATTGTTTTCCCCAGTGGCTACATCAATTTATATTCCCACCAAGCATGAACAAAGGGTTCCTTTTCTCCACACTCTTGCCAGCATTTATATCCTGTCTTTTTGATGACAGTCATCCTAACAGGTGTGAAGGGATAGCTCATTGTGGGTTTGATTTTCAGCAAACTCTTCTACATGCCATCTCTGTGCTGAGGCTGCCTAGACACCATTGTGGGTCCAGCCACAGAGGCAAACCTGACCTGGGTGAGACACAGGAGAGAGCATCATGTATTCACAGAAGCTGGGTTACAGATTTCTTTTTAACTCCAAGGTGTGTAAAACATTTTCATATATCAACTCACCTGATCTCCCAGAAGCCCTGGGAAACAGTTTCTGTGTCACCCTCTCTGCAGTTGTGGACTCAGAGGCTCTGAGAAGCTGAGTGGATTTTCTGGCACTGCTGGGCTGAGAAGTGATGCCACCAGCTGTTGAGCCTAGATCTTCTTGCTCCAAAGTCCAGGTTTATAAATACACACAAGCCCTGTATACTAGGTATGAGCACTAGACAGTGGAGTCCTAGTAAAGTAAGTAAAAAAGTAAAGTAAAAAGTCGCTCAGTCGTGTCCGACTCTTTGCAACCCCGTGGACTGTAGCCTACCAGGCTCCTCCGTCCATGGGATTCTCCAAGCAAGGATACTGGAGTGGGTTGCCATTTCCTTCTCCTACGGAAGCAAGCACCAAATCTCCTGTGAACATTTGTTGAGAGCCTACAATGCCTGTGACTGGTTCACAGGTCTAGAATCTCAGCAAATCCTCCAGCAACATATGAAATCAAAATCTTTAGCACTGCCTTCCATACAAGAAAACCTAGGCTCAAAGGAGACTGTGACATAGCTATTGATGAAAGCAGGACCCAAATCCAGGCTTTTCACCACATCTATGCATCATACAGAGTCTGGTGTCTTCTTCTGACTCATGCCATAGGCAGAAACTCGGGTGCAACAGGACTGCAGAGGCCATGGGAGAGGAGCAGGGAGAACGCGAAGCCAAGGGGCAGAGGAGGGGACTGAGGGAGGGGGCGGGGCAAGCTGCTACTTGAGGGGTGATCCGCAGCCCCAGGGCCAGCATAGGGGAGGGAGGGCCGGTCACAACATGCCCTGTGGTTGGCTGGAAGGTTTGGGCCTCATTCTAAGAGCAGAGGGAAGGCCTGCTGGGTTTCAAGCAGCCGCAGTGAGGAGAGAAACAGGATCAGGACGGGAGAGAGCTGTGAGTCGACAGCAGTGCCTCATGGTGAGACGTTTAGATCCCTGGGCGGAATTTATCACCCAGGATCCTGCAATCTGGTTGATTCATGCTCACACCACACTCCCCTGAACATCTAACCTGAAAACTAAGGCAGCCCTGAGCCAGCAGCTTACAGAGCCCGGACACTTAAAATGCCACACCCACCCCTGTGTGTCCACAGGCAAGAAAGGGACAGCTTGGGGTTCAGGGATTCAACGTGGGGCTGGGTGGGAGGGGGTGGGATTTTATTTGTCGTGTCAGGTTTGTCTGGGCTGCCAGGACGGGGTCTGTGGGTTTTCACATTCAGTGTGTGAGTCAAGGTTCTATTAGTTCTTGGGAAGCTTATTTTTCAAATCCTATGCACTTTTCCTTTGAAAAGGACTCAGTAATCATCCTTTGATTCAGTATAAAGCTAAGAATCTTGGCAGAAATCTGAATTAGACAGTCCTTTCCTTCTAGAAGTGTATAAAGCCTAATAAGCAGGTTGAACTCACTGTGTTCCTGTCAGAGGGCATTAGTTACATCTCTCCGAGATTCTCGGCCTGGCACTTGGATGATTGTTGGGACATTAGCACAAGCTCTAGGAGGGCGTTTCAGCAGGTTTTAAATCTTGCCTTCCTGTTCATGTAATTGCCTCACCAGCTTTGTTCAGGAAGGGCTTCTTCACTGCCTGCTACTTCAGGCTTCACAATAGGACTGCTGTTTCATAACATGAAATTTGGGATTCCCTCTATCCCAAATTCCTTTTCTCCTCCTGTGGCCACTGAACTCTTATTCATTGGTTTAGATCCTGGCACAGTATTGGAGTAGGAGGGCATGGCAACCCACTCCAGTACTGTTCCTGGAGAATTCCATTGACAGAGGAGCCTGGTAGGCTACAGTCCATAGGGTCACACAGTCAGACATGACTGAAGCAACTAAGCAGCGGCTACCCCAAACTCCTCCCTTCTCTCCTCCTGTGGCCACTGAACTCCTATCCACCCTTTCAGATCCAGGCCAGCACCTCTTACTGGGAACCTTTGGGACCAGGTGCTGTGCCCTCTGACCTGTGTGATGTCTGTCTGACACCTTTCTGGTTGACTGTGAACTGCCTGGCACAGGTCTCCCCTCTAGGCCGTGAGTACTTCAGAATCCTGCTCAACCACTAATAAGAAATGAATTCTTTAAATGTTTCATAGTAATCTCTGCCATTATGTAAGTTCCTTCTCAGAAAAGTCATTTCAGAAAATGAGGTCTGACATCAGCTGCCAAATAACAGAAGTAAAATCCTCTTGTTTATAATCTGGATGCTGAAGACAAAATGCTGACATTTCTTCCTTATCCCCTTTCTAAACCCAAAGAAATTTCGTTTAGGACGTAGGGAGGGAAATGATAAATTTTTGTATATAAAGAAACAGTCCTTAGAAATAGGATATGATGAGGTCACAGGGTAGGGAGTCTAGTCAGGTGGAGAAGAGGAGCTGAAGACTTATTATTCAAGGAACTTGGGATCTATGACAGCATTTCTAAAGAGCAGTCTACAAATCATCAGCATCAGATTTACCATGGAGCTTCTTATGGACAGGTTGCAGGCACCTGAATCGGAACTTCTGGGAGAAGGATTTTGTGGTTTTATTAGCTTCTAGCCTTAGGCTCAGGAGAAGGCAATGGCATCCCATTCCAGTACTCTTGCCTGGAAAATCCCATGGACAGAGGAACCTGGTGGGCTGCAGTCCATGCGGTCGCGAAGAGCGGAGACCACTGAGCAACTTCACTTTCACTTTTCACTTTAAAGCATTGGTGAAGGAAATGGCAACCCACTCCAGTGTTCTTGCCTGGAGAATCCCAGGGACGGGGGAGCCTGGTGGGCTGCCATCTATGGGGTCACAGTTGGACACGACTGAAGCAACTTAGCAGCAGCAGCAGCACCAGCCTTCAGTTCAGTCGTTCAGTTGTGTCCGACTCTTTGCGACCTCATGAATCGCAGCACGCCAGGCCTCCCTGTCCATCACCAACTCCCGGAGTTCACTCAAACTCACGTCCATCAAGTCGGTGATGCCATCCAGCCATCTCATCCTCTGTCGTCCCCTTTTCCTCCTGCCCCCAATCCCTCCCAACATCAGAGTCTTTTCCAATGAGTCAACTCTTCACATGAGATGGCCAAAGTACTGGAGTTTCAGCTTTAGCATCATTCCTTCCAAAGAACACCCAGGGCTGATCTCTTTTAGAATGGACTGGTTGGATCTCCTTGCAGTCCAAGGGACTCTCAAGAGTCTTCTCCAACACCACAGTTCAAAAGCATCAATTCTTCGGCGCTCAGCTTTCTTCACAGTCCAATTCTCACATCCATACATGACCATTGGAAAAACCATAGCCTTGACTAGACGGACCTTTGTTGGCAAAGTAATGTCTCTACTTTTGAATATGCTATCTACGTTGGTCATAACTTTTCTTCCAAGGAGTAAGCGTCTTTAAATTTCATGGCTACAATCACCATCTGCAGTGATTTTGGAGCCCCCCAAAATAAAGTCTGCCACTGTTTCCCCATCTATTTGCCATGAAGTGATGGGACCAGATGCCATGATCTTCGTTTTCTGAATGTTGAGCTTTAAGCCAACTTTTCCACTCTCCTCTTTCACTTTCATCAAGAGGCTTTTTAGCTCCTCTTCACTTTCTGCCATAAGGGTGGTGTCATCTGCATATCTGAGGTTATTGATATTTCTCCCAGCAATCTTGATTCCAGCCTGTGCTTCTTCCAGCCCAGTGTTTCTCATGATGTACTCTGCATAGAAGGTAAATAAGCAGGATGACAATATCAGCTTGACATACTCCTTTTCCTATTTGGAACCAGTCTGTTGTTCCATGTCCAGTTCTAACTGTTGCCTCCTGACTTGCATACAGGTTTCTCAAGAGGCAGGTCAGGTGGTCTGGTATTCCCATCTCTTTCAGAATTTTCCACAGTTTATTGTGATCCACACAGTCAAAGGCTTTGGCATAGTCAGTAAAGCAGAAATAGATGTTTTTCTGGAACCCTTTTGCTTTTTTTCCATGATCCAGAGGATGTTGGCAATTTGATCTCTGGTTCCTCTGCCTTTTCTAAAACCAGCTTGAACATCTGGAAGTTCACGGTTCACGTATTGCTGAAGCCTGGCTTGGAGAATTTTGAGCATTACTTTACTAGCATGTGAGATGAGTGCAATTGTGCGGTAGTTTGAGCATTCTTTGACATTGTCTTTCTTTGGGATCGGAATGAAAACTGACCTTCTCCAGTCCTGTGGCCACTGCTGAGTTTTCCAAATTTGCTGGCATATTGAGTGCAGCACTTTCACAGCATCATCTTTCAGGATTTGAAATAGCTCAACTGGAATTCCATCACCTCCTTAGGCTCAGTCAAATTTGGGGATAACAGTACATTGAATGCATGTTATCTGTCAGGCACATAATGTGTGTGTCCTTATGTGTAATATCTGTAAGACGGGTGTTACCCCATTTTACAGGTGAGGAAGCTGAGGTTCAGTATTATCCACTCATAGG
Source organism: Ovis canadensis (assembly GCF_042477335.2). NCBI lineage: Eukaryota > Metazoa > Chordata > Mammalia > Artiodactyla > Bovidae > Ovis > Ovis canadensis. The sequence goes on along the minus strand of NC_091267.1, from coordinate 57,240,623 downwards.
CCAAGGTCACACAACTAGGAAGTGGTGGCACTAGAATTCTCAAAGTCTAACTCCAAAATTGCTTATGGAAGAAACTCGGTTCTAATAAAGAAACGGTAAATGGGATGAATTGAGATCTTCCTTTTCTCCTTCAAATGTTTTGTTTATGCTATTCTGAACAATTTGTTTTCAGTGGAATTCTGTGTTTCTAAGAAACAGCACCAGCGACCTCTATGTATAAATAGCTTCTAATTCATGTGAATGGAATTTTAAATGACAGCCCTTTTCCACTGAAATGAAGTGACTGAGCCTTTAGTGGAGTAAAATGACCTTGAGATAAACAATTAACAAGGAAGCATCTTGACATGAATTTCTATTTTCAGAAAATAGAGATGAAGTGGGAGAAAATAAAAGATTAATATTTAGCAAATGTTCCCTCACGTTAAAACCTCTGCATCCCCAAAGTAGAGTATCCGCCTCATGGGTGATCTGTAAAAGTAGACATCTATGTCCTATCCTCTATTTCAAGATCTGCCCTTTCTCAGCAAATGGGAGTCCTGCCCACAGCCTGGTGCTGGGTTGTAGGAGGGGCACAGGGCTGAGGAAGCCCCACCATGTCCCCCGGGAGTGTGAGTCAGGCCCAGTGGGATTCTTCTGTGTTGCATACTGCAAAACCCGGGCCCTACAGGAGGCACCATTGCAGGGTGGACGCTGCTGGAGTCTGGGCTGGAGGTTGAGGAGACTAGGGGTTAGGGTTAGGGCTTTCCTGGTAGCTCAGATAGTAAAGAATCTGCCTACAATGCAGATCTGGGTTTGGTCCTTGGGTCAGGAAGATTCCCTGGAGAAGAAAATGGCAACCCACTCCAGTATTCATGCCTGGAGAATCCCATGGACAGAGGAGCAGGTTGGGTACAGTTCATGGGGTCACAAAGAGTTGGTTACAACTAAAGTGACTTAGTACAAGCATGCTAGGGGAGGTGCCCTTGAGGCAACTCAGGGGCTAGCCAACTCCTCTGAGCACCAGGGTGAGCCTCCTAGAAATGTGGCACCCATGCTTAGTTGCAGCTCAGGAGCTCAGGAGCTGCGGCTCATGGGCTAAGTTGCTCCGTGGCCTGTGGAATCTTCCTGGCCTGTGTCCTCTGCATCGGCAGGCAGATTCTTATCCACAGTGCCACTAGGAAACTCCTATCCTGTTATTGAGACCATTAAAAAGATATAAACTGATCAGTGAAACAGAAGAGAGTCCAAAAACAAACTCACACATATATGATCACCTATTACATAACAAAGGTGGAAAACTGCTGTCATAAGGATGGTTTTTCTCAATCAATGATGCTAGGTCAGCCAGAAACCTGAGAGAAAATTTATACCCTAAATCCTAATTCACACTATTAGCAAAAATCAACTCAGGAAGATTTCTGATTTAAAAGTGAAAGGTAAAACAAAAAAGACTCGGTGAAAACACAGAACACCTTCATGATCTTGGAGTAGACAAAGATTTCTTAAACAAAAAATGCCAACTATAAAGAACATCAGTAAATTGTAATCAGTAAATTAAAACTCAGAGCTTTTCACTTGGAACATACAGGCTCTGTGGCGGGGTTAGTGGTGACCTCCAGGGCTTACTTGCCAAGGGGTGTCTCCCAGGACTGCTTCTGCCAGTGGCACTGTTGAGCCATTGCCGATCCACACCCCTACAATGAGACCCTCCAACACGAGCAGATCCACTCAGCTCCTGCTCCAGCTGCTCTATCAGGAGGTGGATGCGTGCGAATCACACTGATGAGCTCTCAAGCACTTGGACTGCTGGTTAGTTTGGTCAGGGGGAGGCACCAGCAGAAGTATAAGCAGCATCCACAGGTGAGATCAAGGAATGTCATGGGGACTGTGAAGCTGGCCTGATCCACTCCATGCAAACAGTGACGGTCTACCTTAATCTGTGCTGCATCTCTAGCCCCTTGCCTGTAACCTGGAGAGTGAAAGAATATACATCAAACAGACAAATGAACAATTATGAAATGGATGAATAAAATGAAATAATACATGAGCTCTGAAACTGGTGTTCAATATAAAGGCATATATCACAATTCAAAAACAGAAAAGAAGAGCTTTTTGCCAAGTATATTCTTACAATGCATTCAACAAATGACTTGTATCCAGAATATACAAAAAAGACAGTCCACCCAATAGAAAAATGGGCAAAACTTGAACAGACATTTCACAAGAGGACACAGGTCAATAAGCATATGAAAAGTGCTCAGTCTCATTGAGTGTGTGGTGTGAGTGACAATCGCTCAGTTGTGTCCAATTCTTTGTGACTCCATGGACTGTAGCTTGCCAAGCTCCTCTGTCCATGAAGTTTTCCAGGCAAGAATATTGAAGTGGGTTGCCATTTCCTTCACCAGAGGATCTTCCCGACCCAGGAATCAAACATGGGCCTCCTGTATTGCAGGCAGATTCTTTACCATCTGAGCCACCAAGGAAGCTTATCAAAACAGACATTTTTAAGTATAAAGACAGGTCAACTTAAGAAAGTATCAGCAGATACATGTTTGACTTTATCTTATGATCTATAGACAATACATTAGAATATGTAATGAATCCATACACAATCTCATTAAGAAGCATTAAAATGAAACCTAAAGCCAGTGACTTACCACTATGTGCCTGCCAGAATAAAATGAAAAAGACTGACACTACTGAGTGTTGGTGAAAAAGTGGGACAACTGGAACTTAGAAAACCCGCTGGGGCAAGTCCAATAAAGCTGAGCACAATGTCTGCACAGTGACCCCACAATTCCACTCCGAGGCAAAGAACAGTACCCATGCGCCAAAGTTCACAGACTAGAATACCTGAAGCAATACTATTAACACATTAATGACCAGAGACTTATTAATATGTCTTCTGTTACCCAAACGTTATTGACCCAGAACTTATCGGTAAGTTTTTAAGACAGTGATACAATTAACATCACCATGCAAAGTTTCAGGGCTCAAAATTGATCAGGGGTTCATCATACAACTTATGATTGTCATTATCATTCACATTTTGCTCCATCAGTTTTTTGTTTCAACCTTGTACTAAAAATGCAAGTTTATTACCAGGAAAATTTTCAAAAATGACATGTGGCTAAATTTTCAGTGAAGAATTTCTTGGTGAATTTTATGCAGATACTTTGCTTGATTATTCAAGAGACATATATACTGGTGTCTCAGAATATAACAGTTCTTCAGAATATAGTTCTGACTTACATGATGTAATTATTATACCAACAAAAAGACAAAAAACCTTAGTGATTGACTCTGATACGGAAAGTGGGGGAAAAAAAAAACCACACACCATACTGGAGAAGGCTTTACAGGTATGTCAGGCTATTGAATGCAATAACCCATAAAGTGTTAGTCAAATAACAGAATTAATTTTGGGGCAGCCACAGGCATTAGTTTCTGCAAACATCCCCCAGTCAATAATGAGTTAACAGTATTTCCAAACTGAGAATGAACCAAATATCCATTAGGTAAATAACATGTGGTTTATGCAGTCATGAAAATCAACCATGTACAAATATATGCAACAGAAATCTACATACTGTTGAGCAAATAAGCCAATACAAAGGAAAACATAGTTTGATTCTATTCATAAAATGTCCCCAAACAGACAAAACTATCCCATGCTCTTGGAAGTCCAGATAGTGGTTACCCATGGAAGGCAGCAACTAAAAGGGAGGAAGAGGGACTTCTGGGGTGCTGGGAACATTGTTTGATATGGGTGCTGACTGTATGCATGTTTTCCATCTGTGGCTTGCCAGGCCAGCCTGGGAGAGTATTGCTGGGTGCCCCAAACCTGTTTAGTAGTGCAGTGAGAAGCAGGCACACATGCCTCAGGCTAAACGGGAACACACGCTAGTAAAGTAATGCTCAAAATTCTCCAAGCCAGGCTTCAGCAATACGTGAACCATGAACTTCCAGATGTTCAAGCTGGTTTTAAAAAAGGCAGAGGAACCAGAGATCAAATTGCCAACATCTGCTGGATCATGGAAAAAGCAAGAGAGTCCCAGAAAAACATCTATTTCTGCTTTATTGACTATGTCAAACCTTTGACTGTGTGGATCACAATAAACTGTGGAAAATTCTGAAAGAGATGGGAATACCAGACCACCCGACCTGCCTCTTGAGAAACCTGTATGCAAGTCAGGAGGCAACAGTTAGAACTGGACATGGAACAACAGACTGGTTCCAAATAGGAAAAGGAGTACATCAAGGCTGTATGTTGTCACCCTGCTTATTTACCTTCTATGCAGAGTACATCATGAGAAACACTGGGCTGGAAGAAGCACAGGCTGGAATCAAGATTGCTGGGAGAAATATCAATAACCTCAGATATGCAGATGACACCACCCTTATGGCAGAAAGTGAAGAGGAGCTAAAAAGCCTCTTGATGAAAGTGAAAAGAGGAGAGTGGAAAAGTTGGCTTAAAGCTCAACATTCAGAAAACGAAGATCATGGCATCTGGTCCCATCACTTCATGGCAAATAGATGGGGAAACAGTGGCAGACTTTATTTTGGGGGGCTCCAAAATCACTGCAGATGGTGATTGTAGCCATGAAATTTAAAGACGCTTACTCCTTGGAAGAAAAGTTATGACCAACGTAGATAGCATATTCAAAAGTAGAGACATTACTTTGCCAACAAAGGTCCGTCTAGTCAAGGCTATGGTTTTTCCAATGGTCATGTATGGATGTGAGAATTGGACTGTGAAGAAAGCTGAGCGCCGAAGAATTGATGCTTTTGAACTGTGGTGTTGGAGAAGACTCTTGAGAGTCCCTTGGACTGCAAGGAGATCCAACCAGTTCATTCTGAAGATCAGCCCTGGGATTTCTTTGGAAGGAATGATGCTAAAGCTGAAACTCCGGTACCCTGTCCATCTCATGTGAAGAGTTGACTCATTGAAAAAGACTCTGATGCTGGGAGCGATTGGGGGCAGGAGGAGAAGGGGACGACAGAGGATGAGATGGCTGGATGGCATCACCGACTCGATGGACGTGAGTTTGAGTGAACTCCGGGAGTTGGTGATGGACAGGGAGGCTTGGGGTGCTGCGATTCATGGAGTCACAAAGAGTCGGACACAACTGAGCGACTGAACTCAACTGAAACGGGAACAGAGAAGGATATAAGGTGAAGAGCTGGCTGTTACCCAACTCCAGTCCCGTGTATATCTGCTGAAATAAGTCTATCACTAAATAAATGAGTGTAGCAGCCACTGTATCAACTACCTTCAAAGAATCAGGAATAATGTTGTCAGAGGGCGGCAAACAAAGAAGCTTCCTATCAGATGTGCAGCATTTGATGTCGACCAGGGAGGTAGTGGTATTATACACCCATGCTTCCTGTTTGACCAAAGTGACAGTAGGTGTCACAGGCATTATGGTATAACTGTGATTACAGGGCCACGTTCCCTGGGTCTGGCCTCAGGCAGAGGTAGACAACGGAAAGTCAGTCCATAAAGTCATGCTCAGTAGCTTGAATATTTACACTGGCAGTTCTTCCCTGCACAAAGATTTGCACAGGAAGCCAAATTCTCATTAGAAGGATACTTGAAGACTTACCAAACAACACAATGACAATGAGCTAAGAAAGGCTGAAATCAGTTCCCAGAAGAGCTAAAGGGACTGCAGAGCTGGACAGCCAACAACGCTCCTGCGGTCTCTCCTGTGCTGATCCGTATCACACCCTGCCTCCAAGCCCGTCTCATTTGTACCTCTTTGCTCTGACGCTCTAGAAACACCATTAACATGAATGTAGACAGCAATCGTACTTCTCAGAATTCCAAGTTTGGGGAGGAGTGAGTAGGAAACCCTGCACTGATAATCTACCTTTCAAGAGTTATCACAGCCTCTAACCAATTCTTCTCTCCCTGGATGCAGATTTCTCTGGGGAGTCACACTGGAGTGGAGGCCTGGTGGCCTCAGGGCACAGTTACCACCTGGTAGGCTGCTGCAGCTGCAGGACACTCTCCTTTTGGTGCAGTGGGAAATGGCCAGTTTCTCCCCCTGAACACCAGCCATGTGGTGCCCTTGCTTTACTAGATTCCAGGCCCAGAGAATTCCATTTGATTGCTCTTAGTTACACACAACAAGCCAGGTTCCCAGCCCATTCCTCCCAACTCCTTTCCACAGAGGCTGTATCGGATCCTAATTTCTACTTCTTTCCACAGAGGCTGTATCTGAGCCTCATTTCTACTTCCATTCTCAGAGGATAAACCTAATGGCAGGTTTGAAAGTGCCCTTCAGTCACTCCCATGAGCGCCTGACATCACTGGCCTGATAATCAAAAGCCCCCTCTCCTAACAGTTTTCCCATGTCTTGGATGGAAAATCACCAAATATTTAGACTGCAGATGTGTGTGGGAAGTTCCACCAGCTTTTACCCTGGTGATGGGAGTTCTTCTTGAGTCACTGCCCACCGCTAGCTGCAGCAGGAGATGTCAGGGAGGAAGAGCAGGGAAGGCAACAATGTCATAAACGCGCAAAGTGCAATGGCCAGGACACCACACCTTCCGGGGAGGCTCCAAGCACCTCCGAGCACACACCAGCTTGCTCAGACTCCAGAGCCCACCCAGCTCTCTCTGCTCCTTTTTATCCTTCTTTTCCACTTGGCTTTGCCACCACAAATTATTCCACCCAAATTTTCCATGGAATGGAGAGAGCAGGAGGAGGCTAAAAATATGTCTTATTACTTGCTTGGAATACACTAAGATCACTACATGAAGACAGTGATAACAGAGAAGCTTTTCATTCTATACCAAACTATCACAGTACTTTCTGGCACTTTCCTCCAGAACTGATGTAATACTAAAGAGCTCACAAGCCCACCTCCCAGCACCGTCACCAAACCTCAGCTGGCCAATGGCAGCCACCAGTCAGAACTGCTATTATTTATTTCCTCCAACAACTTATGGTAGACCACCACATTTTTGTAAACTGGTTAACAGCTGGAGATGGACAGATTGTGGAAAGAACAGAAATCAGGTAACCTGTATTACCTAATAGCTGAAATGTCTGCTATTCTAACATGATGAACAATCAACACATGTAAACAAACTAAGAGACAACAGTTTTTTAACAAGTACTCTGGATAATCACAGAAAGAAATGTCTTTTAAAACCATGCATGAAAGAAATGATTTTTAAAAGCGTATGTATCAATTCTCTGCTTTGCTCTTTAAAGTTTTTGCTATATATCAAAACTGGTAAGTTTTCTAAGTGGTGATAAATCAAGGACAACAGTTCACTTTGGTGTCAGTTTCGCAAGAGTCATGCAAGAAGCCAGGGCTGACAACTCTTAAGGGTTCTGAAATGGCAAATGCAAACTCCAAGTCAGGATGAGACACCAGATCCTATTGTGTCAAGCATAATGCTATGATGGAGGAACACATACTGGTTCTTTCTGGGCCAAAGAGGGGAATGATCAACAGCACACAGCGCCGTGTCCCAGACCTCCATCAGGAGGATCCCTCAAGCCTCTCTGTCAGCTCCCTTCACAGCCACACACTGCTCACTGGCCCACCCCCACGCCTCCATCCCTGTGGAACCTTGCCCCTGGGCCCTCATCCCCCGTACCTGAGTTCCTTACGTAAATCTGAGGAAAATGTGCAAACAGGTTCACGTGGGAGATGTCCACTAAATCTTGAGAAAAATACCCACAGCATTTTGGTTCAGTAAAGAAATGAATTACATCCTTGATAACTAGAAACATTAACTGCTATCATCGGGAACTCCTATGACAAAGGCCCCCAAATGCAAAACAATTTTATGCTGGAATCTGAAATGTTCTGTCCAGTTCTAGAACTCAATCATGTCAGCAAATGAACTAGTTGCTATTTAAAATGAAACTTAATAACTGGCTAGAATCCTAAGTTAAAAGTTAATTAACTTTTACCACCATGTAAATTTTAGTTTTAAACTTATATTGAACACTGACATTCAGTTGTATAGAGAGCAATTATTTTAACCCTGAAAAACACTAACAAAACTTTGGAAATGAGCACACGTCCCTGTGAATTAGTACACTCCCACCAATTCTACAACTGCTATACGTTTAATATGATAAATAAACACTGGATGAAGCAGAGCACTGGTGAAAGAACTCAGGCTTTAACACGTCATTTTATAATTTTTATGAGCTACGAGAGTGGGGGCAAATGGAATTCTTAGAACATTACTTAAAAATAGATTTTCAAAGACAAAGGTCCCATCTCATTCTTATATACACACACAAAGTTCATCTGTCACAGACAGCAAAAGTTCCATTTATACACTGACGTTTCCAGCAGCATCCTGCCCGCTGAGAATAGTTACATTTAACAAGGGCGTCAGATCTATGGAAGGTGGACCGCTCAAATCCGTATAAGACAGAACACAGTTGCTCTGGTGCCACTGCACATATGACGTGCTCACTGCTGCTTCTCAAATGCAAAAACCAAGTAAATACCTAAAAAGAAACAAATAAAATTAGAGGTTGGTTTCTCATATCCTCAGGGCAACAGTCTTGGTCTTATTCATAATTTGGTGAAAATTCTCAAGCAGCTTTTGAAAGAAAAGTTCCATTATTTATTTCTAAGAGTTCTTCCATAATTGTGAGTCATACTTAGGTAGATATGGGATCGTATCTATTTACTTGAAAACAAATATCCACCTACTGTAATACTCTGACATCACAGCCATGGAGCAATCCAACTCAACAGCTCTAAAAACTCTACCAACAGGTTGAGGGCAAAAAAGTATACAGGCAAGGAAAATGAAAACTGGAAAATTCTATGATTTAATTATTTTTACCTGGAATAACTACACTACTGTGAGTGCAGGGTACTTTAGTTTGCTACTTGGGGGTGGGTGAACCCTAAAATAAACTGTAAAGGAATATAACGTGCATGTTGAACTTCATCCAATCATCCAGCTGTAGTGCTAAGGGCATGATAAGAAAAGTGGGCCAAGGCTACCTGAGGACTCACAACCCCAGCAGAGACACACCCAGCCTCAAGGGCATGCTCCCTGAAACCAGGCCTCCTGCTCCACGTGTGTTCACTCAGACATCCAACTGCACCTGCAGCTCCTCATCCCGAATCACTGAGGTTCAAACGTATCTTCTTCTAAGATACTGACAGATGTTTTAGTTATGAAAATGACAGAGATGACAAAGTCTCGATATCACAAGCATGTTCAGGATGTTCACTAGGACATTCAAGCAGCAAGTCAAGACAAGAAGCCATATGACAAGGAAGCCTTGCCCCTTGGGTCAACTGTGGAACAGGGGACGGATGAAGGATGGTAGACCATGTAAGGGCCCCCCAATCCAGACTGCACAGAAGCACCAAGGCAGTCTCCCCTAACACCTCTCTGATCATGCTGTTCTTTACTCCTCATCTACTACCTCCCGAGTCTTTCAGGAGTAATGAAAGATGGCTGGCAGCAGAGCAGACAGACGGGCAGAAAACAGGCAGAGTGATCATCAACACTATAAATTCCTCTTGAGGGTTAAATAGCGGAGCAACCTAAAGCTCTCATGAGCAAGTCCTGAGGCTCAGGACAGTTCGGCATCAGAGCTTGCCCTGCATTCCAAGTACTCTGTCTGCAACCAACCCTGCCAAACCCACCCCAAATACTTCTGCACCTATTGCAGGTAACCTGCCTGTCCTGAGCTGCTCTGATGTAGGGTCACTGAAAACTAATGCTCGATTCGAGATCAGCAATGACTAACTTTCCCTCTTTTCTAACTCAAAAATTCTAGAAGTCTCACTAATTATATATAAAATGCCTTCTGTGCCAGCATTTCAATTAGGATTTAAACAAACAAAACTTGAACCACTTCTGATTTGTCAGCAACACATTTAAAGCATCTAGACGAGCAGCAAGCTCTGGAAATATGAGCTCATGATTAGACCAGTACGAGTTTAAAATACAGCTTCTCAGACTGTGGCACAACCCACAAAGCCCTCTAGATTGTAGGAGTGTAACTCATCACAGAGCCGACGGCCCTGACACGATGATCCTGGCTGCCCTGTGGCCACTGATCCTTTCCTATTGCTCTTCTCATCTCTAACGCCCCTCTTCTTCAACTGTCTGGAAGCATCTAATTCACCTGCATAGTATCGCTAAAGTCCACATTTAGTATAAAAATACAGTCCTAATCTGCAGCCAGCACCACCACCACGACCTCTGCCCAAGGTTATCCTGCTGTACTGCCCTTTGGCACTGACAGGACAGCTAAGGCAGCCGCCTATCTGCACTCCAGGGAAGCCAAAGAAATCTGTCGGTTTCTGCACACATTCCCACATTCATCACAGATGATGTCTCTAATATCTTCCAATCCCATTTCTACTAAAGGAAACAATATTCTGAGACAAACAAGCTCAAACTGTTAGCCCTTGTCTTCCCTTTTCCTATCTTTCCATTCAGAAAGTCCAAAGACGACTCCTTTCACGTGGGCTTCTGTGAGGCGAAGGCTGTGAGTGTGAAGCACCTGGGTTAGCTCTCTGACCTTAGCCCAGCTATATGCCTGATTTCTTATCTGTGGAAAGGAGACATGATTAACAGTAGTCTACTCATGAAGCTGTGAGGACAGAATGAAGCATAACACATGAAAGCTTCCAACAGCAACCAGGCCCAGGCTAAACATTCCATAACACCATCTGTTATTATTTTCCAATTTCTCTAGTTTTCACTGAGTGCTCCTTCATCTGTTTTCCCCATTACAAGAACTTCAGCATGTAGAACAATTTGCCTAGAAGTCACTTATTTATGTTTCTTCCACTGCGAGGCAGAGAGGTAGTATTTATTTTTTGTATCCCCCAAAGCCCTTTCATAGATCTTTATGTAACTCAATATTCACAGTGTCCATCTTTGATTACCTCTGATTTTCTCTTCAATATAATCAACAAATATTTAAGCGAAGAATGGGAACTACCTTGTAAGTCCTCAGGGTGACTATATGGGGCACCACCATCACCCTGGCAGGGAGGCTCTGGGACCTTGAGAACTGGCCAGGCCTCTGACTGCTCAGCCAGACACGCACGCATCACTTCAGAATGCCTCCACATCATGGCCGTTCCCAAGCACACATCCTCCAAGACATCCTGCTCAGTGGTGCTTAACTGAACGTTTTAGCATTTACTAAGCCTTCACTGTTAACATCAGAGAGGCCACAACCAAGTGAAACACAAGGAAGTGGTCCATAAGCCAAAATTCCCAACAGAAATGTGAGGTAAAGATGTAAAATACAGATGGCTTTGCAGTAACGAGCAGACAATGGAAATATTTAAGAACGCGCAAAGTTTACGTTAAGGAACACCCTGCATATGCTTTCTTTTGGCACTGAACAGCCTTGCAAGACAAGGGGAACTAGACATTTATAGGAATTTTGTGTGAACACAATCATCCCCTCACAATCTGTGTCAGAAAAATTTCTAAAGTCTTCCAATTTTAACAATCACTTTGAAGCAATCTTTGCAAATGTCAGTAAATCTACACTGATGATATATATACTCACTTGTAGCTTCCCATTCTGATTTACTTAAGGTCCCCTAAAATTAAAAAAATAAGGAAGAAAATTTCAGATTGAATATAGAAGCACACGTATACTTATTTTTCAATAACAGAGGTGCTCCAAAACCCTAACTTCACTATAAATATACATACAATTCACTGTTAATATTACTGTGATCTGAATATAAAATAAATCAATGAGATTAACTTTTAATGCCATCTTCTCATCACTTTTGTGCTCCTGCCAATTCTCTAAACCACTGATTCTCAATCAAAGGGTGAATCTGCATAAACAGGGTATCATTCGTAACTGGAAAAAGTACTGAGCTTGCATTTTTAACCTGGGAGAAAAAAGGCCTATCCTGAAACATCAAATAATACTGCAGGAGGGAATAAAACTTTTGTGTTTTTACAAAGGAAATCACAAAATATCTATCATACAAAGGAACTAAACTGCATTTAGTAACATACTTGCTGTTTTGCAAAGACCCTGAGTAATAAGATACAGTAACAAGCCTAATAACTAAGGAAATAAAGAAGTGATAAATGTTGAAGTGATAAATAAATATCAATACAAGATGTCAGCAAAAATGTGTTACACAAATATCTATAATTTCTATTGATAACAAAGTCACAGCTACAACTAGTAATATCACTATGGTTGTGGAGCATTCATAATTAAGGAAAATGTGAACTTCCACATAGAAGTCTGCGAAGATATAATTTTTCCCCATCTAAGTTCATAAGCCCCTGAATTATATCTATGGAACACTGCTAGTCAGTAGTGTCCAGGCTAAGATACAATGATACAGCAAGAAAACTCTCAAGCCAAGCCAAGAACATTCCTCTCATCCTACTTTCTCAAATACAGCACTACATTTCTCAGCATTAAAGTGCATTTTATTCTGTATTCTACAATTATAAAAAGTAATAACTTAGGAGAAATAGGCTAAAGTGTATCTGATTTATAAGTCAGTGAACCCAAGTATTGTAAACCAATGAAATAATTTAAGTTTCCATTCTCCTATAAGACTTGTTAAAGAATGAAACCTTACCAAAGGTAGCTTCACTTGACCGTTCTTCATGTACTTTGCTGCATGTTCATAGTCACCCACCTTCTCAGAGGCAAGTCTGGAATTCTCGTTTGCAGGATATGGCTAAGGAATCAAGGGAAATTCCTAGTTGAGTCATTACAAGTGAAATTTACAATTCAGAATGAAACACCCTAAATCACTGAAATGAGACAATAATCTTTAAGTATTACTTCAGAAATAAAAACTACACATACTTTTGAAATATTTTTTAAAAAAGGAGTTAAGGGAATCTTCTCTGAACAAAGGAGCTGCTGTGGTTAACAATGAGCATGGCTGGAGTATCTACAATTACAGAGTGTCACAGAGGGACTGAACAGTGTCCTGAATCGCCGCCAAGACCACTTGGCAGCAAACACCTGTATCTCTGTGAGTCCTGGGCAAAGGTTTTTTCTGCCACAACTCAAACCTGAAGGAAGTTATCAACACAAGAGTTAAACATTCATCTGAATGTTACAGTGACTTAACCGCCAAGGAAGTACAAACAGCAACTGGAAATAATACAAATAAAATGTTCAGTCAAAAGAACCTCGGGAGTTTCGGAAGAGAAGGAAAACATCCAGCCTCCAATACAGATCGTCTCCACAATTACACAGAATATGAAGAAGGGCCTCAAAATAAGGCTGTGTTTTTAAAGATATGGTGACCAAATGTCTGATATTCAAATTACTTCAAGCATTATTTTTAATCCATTTTAAGTATTAGGTTGGTGCAAACGTAATTGCAGTTTCAGACAGTGAATTTTAAATCATTATAACTAGGCTGAAACACATCTTTATTAATCAAAAAACCATTTTGGAACCATTACAATCAACACATTTTTGCCAATGAGAAATAAATTTGCTTATTCCTATAGTGTAAAAATTCATGCTTCAGATACAGAGCAGCCCCAAATGCTGACGACAGTCCTGACAGCCCATGTTAAAGCTCTGTCCTAGGTGCTGAACAGTCTACTATTGGCACCAGTTATCTGTGCAATTTATATAAATACTGAGTGTGTCCATGGCCTTGAAAGGAATCTCAGAAACAAGTCTGCAATAACCTGGGATTTTTACACAATTTCTAAATACTCACCTCCAGAGCCTGCATTCGTTTTAACAGCATTTTATTTTCATTGTTCTTAATCTTTTCCTCATAGAATTCCAGAAATGTTTTTTTGTAGACTAATTTCATATTGTACTTCTTCGCCATTCTGTCCAAAAAAGATTCTTTCATGAAAAGGCTTCCAAAATATTTGTAATTCTTTACGCAACAGTAACATCTTCTGGGCTTAACTACGAATTCACAAGACGACCATGCGAAATAACTGAAAGGCAACACCCTAGTGACCTGAAAAAAACAAGCAGCTAGATCTCCCTGGGTCACAGGGAACTCCAGTAACCTAACAAATAGGCCAGGAAGTGAAACGAAAATATTCCCTTTCATCTACTGGATCCCCTGGCAAGACAAACTATTAATTTTTATCCTACATCTTGAACTGCTTCTTCACAGGTTTTTACAGGTCTCTTTTCTCAACTTCCAGATGTCATGGTTCTGAAGAAAGCGGCCCAGATCCTTGCTCGATGTACACAGCTTGCCAGCAGCGGCGGCAGCTCAGTCCCGGCTTTTGTCACATTCATTCCATGTTCCCTAGAAATCTCCACCAGGACGATCCCAGGCCTGCAGGGCTGAATCCCACCAGCCTGTTCTCCTGCCAGCCTTTGCTATTTCAGTAAACCATCTCATGCTCTTGCCACCCCTCCCTGTGCCCAGTGCTCAGCAGGCCACTGCATCCTCTCCATTAACCTCAAAACGTACTTGGACAGGCCCATTCCCAATCCCGACACTGGCCACCAGCCTTCTCTATCACCATCACCATTCAATGTCGTACCACTTCGTTTGTTTGTTTCCCTGCTTTTATTCTTACCCTCCCTCAACCAATTTGCCAACTGCAGTCAATGAAGCTTCAAAAGTACACAAGTCATGGCCTTTTAAAACATTCGTTGGCTCCCCAGCACACTTAGGGCAAAACTGGCCACCTAGACACCCTTTAGATATTGACTTAGATGTCACTTTCTCCCAGGTGGCTTCCTCAAGCCCTAATTACATTAGGTCTCCCTTTGCTCTGTGTATGTATCTCTCCCAGTGCAACTGCCGAAGCAGATCACTGCACATCTGTAGACAACAAAAGGGAACCTGAGGATGATTTCAGGCAACAGATAAAAGATGAGAGAAGGAACAGGTAAAACCCTGAAAAGGGACAAAAGAGGGGACAGAGCGAATGGGAACATCGGAGGGCCACTAAGCTTAGCAGGTAAGAGCTGTGTGGACAGCAAGAGTCCCTGTCACTTGCATCAGGCCCCTTGGGAAGACAACACAGGTCAATATAAAGCCTCTTCTATTCCAGGCAGTTCATTTTCAATCAAAAAATATCCAAAATAAGCCTTTACGAGGGAAACCGAGCTTTACATCTACAAAAATCATAATTACAAAGAACAGAGACTCAATCTGACCGATTTGAATAGGTCTGCATATGAAAGCTAATTAACAAGACGGAAAAGGTGGCTTGGATCCCTATGCATTTTCAGATTGTCTCTCTGAACGAATACTTATCTTGATAATTTATAAAAAGTTGAAAATTACAGTGACAATTTATTACTTGATATGTTTATCATCATTAGCAATACAAGCAGAAAAGACTGCTAATGTTTGCTTAGCCCTTAGGAAAAAAAAAAAACTTTTGTTTCATTCTTTATCTTTTGGGGTATACTCAAATCACTGTCAACCAAAAGCACCAAGCTAACATAATAAACATATAAAATAACATACTAAAAACGTTTTAACTTCTTCAAGCATAACATTTCCCCAAAGTTTGCTAATTATAAGGAAAATGTGATATACATTTTTTTAACTTTCAGATTTATAAATTGTGCATAGTATTTTCCATGTTTAATCACATGCTACTTCATTTTCTTTTCTTTCATTTTCTTCATTTTTATTTTCTATAAAAGTTTTATACACTGTAGAACTCCTGAAAATCCTACATCCATAAATTTACAAGCTGACTGAGACACAATTCAAATAAATAATCACCATCTAAAAATAAGTAAAAAAATAAAGCTCGACCTTTTCCTCAGTTAATGAAGGCTTTATTTTAAAAAGAATAAAAAATAAAAAGAAGGAAATACACTTTGGTCAGCTGTGACATGACCCACATTTAACTTGACTCTTCCACACTTCCTTTCAGGGAAACCCCGAAGACCAAGGTGTCTCATTAGGCCTTGGAGCCCTACCTGATAAAGCCTGAAACCTCAGCTTTCCCTGGGGTTATGGTTTGCCAGGACTCCTAATAATTCAGGTTCATGAATACATTCCTGAATCAGGATTTTACTATCACCACTGCCATGAGTCACAATTTCATAAGCTATAGTGAAATATAAAACTTTTAATATACCTATTCCAGTCAAAAGGAGGATCCCTACTTTGGGAGAACTAATTTTAGTTACCCAAGTACCAGTAGTTACTTAAAAACAAATCTTTGCTATTTCTAGTTGTCAGTTATTTCATGCCACAAGTTGTAGGCAACAGGCTCCCTTTTCTTGCTTACAGGATAAAATAATTTCAGGGATAAAAGAAACTAAATGAGTAAGGCTGTAAGTGACCTATGGCACCAACCGTTGAGTCTTAGTTTTGTCATTATTCAGGCTATACTTCTTAAGATCCCACTTAAAATGAGAGACAAATAGAAATACTGATTTTCCCCCCTTTACCTTCATTCTTATGCAGAAAGACAATGTGCTATGTGCTAAGTCTCTTCAGTCCTGTCTGACCCTTTGAGACCCTATGGACCGTAGTCTGCCAGGGTCCTCTGTCCATGGGATTCTCCAAGCAAGAACACTGGAGTGGGTTACCATGCCCTCCTCCAGGGGATCTTCCTGACCCAGCAATCAAACCCTTATCTTTAATGTCTCCTGCACTGGCAGATGAGTTCTTTACCACTAGACCCACCTGGGAAGCCCCCAAAAGAGGACAGTAACAGATTAATGACATTCTTACTCATTTAATAATGGAAAGTAGACCAAGAATTCAGGGACATCCACAACACCTTCCAAGTTGAAGTCATATTTGCAGCCAAATAAAGGATAATCTCCTTTCTTCTGAAATTTCACAGTATAGATTTCATTTCCAAATGATTCTGTTTCTGAAGCTTCAAGGCGTCTTCTGTAGGTCATACACCCCCCCAAAATCAAGTCTATTATTAAGTCAAATTTATTTTAATCAGATTAAATGTGGGGGGGGGAACACACATGATGCAACTGATAGCTGTGAAGTGGGTCTGAGCTACTTTTAAGAAGCAATATGCTAAAATATCATTAACAATCTCACTAACAAAATTATGCTAGAAATAGGCTCCATTATCATGACAGCTGGTTAAGTCTCATCTGATCTGGAGTTTATCTAGCAATACCACCTCTGGCTTTTTGGCTGAATGCAACATCAGTCCCCAACTAAAACACAAAGATGTTTTAAAGGTTCATCTGTAAGTCTGACTTTTCAACTTAAAACTAGATTATCTACACAAATACATTATCAAAGCGCTCAACCCTTCTATAAACTCTATTTCTGATAAATATCTGCTGTTCTAAAATAAGCTTAATTTTGAATGTTTTATAAACCACAATATATGAAAGTACTTACATCAATTCAAAGCTATTGGGAGTGGTACCAATAAAATAGCCTCCAGGGCTCAGTCTCTCACATGCATTTCTGAGCATGACGTCAGCTTGCTCATAGGACTCGAATGAGTAATGGCAGACAAACTGACAACTGCAGATGTCAAAGCACATTTCTTGGTCACGAAACTTATCAATTAGGAGTTCCTGAAACAAATTATAATGGGTCAAGATTTTGAAATTGGCTGCAACATAATTAGTTAATTTCTAATATTAGGATCCTTAAAATAAAAGTTGACATGCCCTCCAACCAACCTATCCTCTATCATTATGTATCTTAAGGATCATAATAAAAATGTTCTCTCTTTTCTGGTTCAATATAATTTCATTCCCACTTTCACAGTAATTTTTAAAACTAGAGATTCGGGAATCATATTAAAAATACATCAAACATATGACATTTAAAGGAATTGATTCTTTAATTGGCTTTACTGGAAAATTAAAGTAAAATGATGTTGACCTATATACTTGGGTTTATGAAAAACACAAAACCGGCCTTTGAGACATTTTTTTATTTTTTAGGCTGTGCTATGCAGCTAATAGGCTCTTAATTCCCCAATCAGAGATTGAACCTGGGGTACAGAGGTGAAAGTGCCAAATTCTAATCACCAGACTGCCAGAGAACTCCCTGGGAAATTTTGAAAAATGCAAAATGTTTTTTAAAGGTTTCTAACTTTCTAGCAGTATACTACCACTTCTTTCCACCTTCACAACTGCAAACAAAATGTGTAGTTAAAGGTATCTACAATAATTTAACGAGCTAACAAGTCAGAAAAGAGAGATAAAGTTCCAGGGGGAGATTTTCAGCATTTCAAGTGCCTCTGTAGTCTTGAACTTCAGCTGTCAAAGAGATTTGGAAACAGGTGTCACCAGACTGTGACATGTTGGGAAGCCGGTCAAACAAATTACAAGGTAAACAAAACCTAAGTGCAGATCTATTTAAAAATACTAGAAAAAAGTGTCCAAACAGAAAAGCAACAAACTATTTCCAAAGTAGAAGTATTAAAAGCTAAAACCCACTAGTATTCGGCAGGTCATTTAAGGAAATGTATCATTAATGGAACTTCTAGCTGAAATTAAAAATGCCATGTCCTAAGATTTTTAATGTTTCAAAGCACATTTTTTAAAAATGAGCTGATTTTTAAAACAAATCACTTATTCAAACTAAAAATATAAATACATACTTCTAAAAACACCACATACCTTTGAACAATCAGCAGTTATAAATTCTGCACTGAAAATATACTCATTATCACGACAACGGTTTTTCATGTCCTCATACCGCTGCTGACACTGTCTGACAGAAACATCAGCGATATCTGGAAGGGGAAGAGGCATCAGTGATGTCAGCAGAGGCCCACAGAGTCACATCAGAAACACAAAAATGGCACAATCTAGATTGCATCTCAACTGTTGAACTCTGGCAAGGAATCTAGCCTTAGAAAAGCAAAAAGGTTCTATTTCCTTCAAAACAAGGGAGAATAAAGTCTTCTGTACCAATGCAAATGACCAATATTTTTCGGAATGAATTAAACACTTTCTCAATAAGTGCTGACAACAGAGAAGTTCTATCGTGATTTTTAAATGCTTATTCAAAGTTTAAAGCAGAAAGTTTAGATTCCAATTTGAATTATAAAACCTAACTCTGTACACTCAGCTCTTTATATTTTCTTAAAATGTTATTTATTTTTTCCCAGTGTTGAGACTTGCACTACAGGTACAGAAGCAGCAGTGGATGTTGTTGTTCAGTCGCTCAGTCGTGTCTGACTTTTTGCAACCCCATGGACTGCAGCACACCAGGCTTCCCTGTCCATCGCCAACTCCCGGAGTTTACTCAAACTCACGTCCATCAAGTCGATGATGCCACCCAACCATCTCATCCTCTGTCGCCCTCTTCTCCTCTTGCCCTCAATCTTTCCCAGCATCAGGGTCTTTTCCAATGAGTCAGCTCTTTGCATCAGGTGGCCAAAGTGTTGGAGCTTCAGCTTCAGCATCAGTCCTTCAGTGAATATTCAGGGTTGATTTCCTTTAGGATTCACTGGTTTGATCTACTTGCAGTCTAAGGACTTGCCTGGTGGCTCAGTGGTAAAGAATCTGGCAGCAATGCAGGAGACCCAGGTTCAATCCCTGGGTCAGGAAGATCCCCTGGAGAAGAGAATAGCTACTCACTCCCATATTCTTGTCTGGAGAATTCCATGAACAGAGGGGCCTGATGGGCTACAATCCATGGAGCTGCAGAGTCAGACATGACTGAATGACTAACACAAAGAAATAACAGTTGATACTGTGTCATGAATATCAGGTAGGAGCACCAGTGATACTGGTAATTCTTGATCTATTTTTCACTGCTATAAACCAGCTCAGAAAGAAGAAAAGGGGAAGGGGGGAAGCCAATTTCATTTAGGAATGTCCTTGATAAAGCAGTAAACATTAATTTTATAAAATCTTTAAAACATTTCTGCTACATAACAAAGTCTATCTGAACAGGACTGGTGTGACTGTTTGTGAGCTGTACTGGCCAATTTTTTAATAGGGAAATTGTTTTCACTTGAAGAACAACAGACAAACTGGTTATTCAGACCTGGTAATCTGGCAGACCTTTTCTTCAAAATGAAAAAAGTGAAAACTACAAATGCTATTTGTTACCAATGATAAACCTGAGCTTTCAAGTGAAAACTACAACTCTGAAAAAACTGTTTCTATCACAATGGGCTGGGCATTGTCCCAATACTAAAGAGTTTTCTGATTATGGTGATATTAAACCAATGTGATTTCTCGATGCCCATGTTTAGAAGATTTGCATAATTTTAGTGAACAAAATCTTACAGGGCAAAGTGCAAGACAGATTTAATGGAGTTTCACATCAAATAATTCCATTTCACTGCTCATCAAATAACACATTACAACATACTGATGCAGACACAGAGGTGCAAATTCAGCTGTCTTTTATTATTACAGACTTTAAAAGAATTTGCAGAAATACTTTTAAAATACTAGTCTTCTCACTAAATTTTACTTGTAAAAAATTAAAGCTATTTTTAAAATATTCGGTTTTAATTTCCACAATCAATAGATATAACTACATACACAAAAGCTTTTCAGGGTCCTTCATCATTTTTAAGAGTGTACTGACCCATGAATTGCAGCACGCCAGGCCTCCCTGTCCATCACCAACTCCCGGAGTTCACACAGACTCATGTCCATCAAATCGGTGATGCCATCCAGCCATCTCATCCTCTGTCGTCCCATTCTCCTGCCCCCAATCCCTCCCAGCATCAGAGTATTTTCCAATGAGTCAACTCTTCGCATCAGGTGGCCAAAGTATTGGAGTTTCAGCTTTAGCATCACTCCTTCCAAAGAACACCAGGACTGATCTCCTTTAGAATGGACTGGGTGGATCTCCTTGCAGTCCAAGGGACTCTCAAGAGTCTTCTCCAACACCACAGTTCAAAAGCATCAATTCTTCAGCACTCAGCTTTCTTCACAGTCCAACTCTCACATCCATACATGACCACTGGAAAAACCATAGCCTTGACTAGATGGACCTTTGTTGGCAAAGAAATGTCTCTGCTTTTCAACATGCTATCTACGTTGGTCATAACTTTTCTTCCAAGGAGTAAGTGTCTTTTAATTTCATGGTTGCAATCACCATCTTCAGTGATTTTGCAGCCCCCCAAAATAAAGTTTGCCACTGTTTCCACTATTTCCCCATCTATTTGCCATGAAGTGATGGGACCAGGTGCCATGATCTTCGTTTTCTGAATGTTGAGCTTTAAGCCAACTTTTCCACTCTCCTCTTTCACTTTCATCAAGAGGCTTTTTAATTCCTCTTCACTTTCTGCCATAAGGATACTGTCATCTGCATAGAGTCGGACACGACTGAGCGACTGAACTGAACTTAACTGAGGTCATAAACCAGAAACTGTGAGAAGTGCCAATTTAGGCAACATGACTCCACAGGCAGTGCTGTGCGCTTCCATGACTCCTCAGACAGGAAGGAACATGTTGTCTGCCTGCCCCTCTTCTGGGTTAAGACTGACTGGGAGGTTCAGGTGCTTGATTAATCCAGTTAAGTTCCTTTCAACTTTTCTCCTAATAGCTTCAGCATCTTTTAACGACTACAGCTAGAGCCATTATTTCATCAAGGGTGGAAAAATTTATTCATCATTTTTCAATAAACAGGAATTTGTCTTTTAAACCATTTGTTTATGCTGAAATATGGTTCATATAGGGTTAAAAAAGATAAATACCCTCTACCTTTGTTTATACAGTTCAGAATAATGAATAAGTTTCCTTGCTCCCTCCAAGTCTGAACAATGAGATTTTCCCCTTATTCCATGTTTTTTAATCCACTATAATTACTTTGTTTTTTTTTTTAATTTATGAAACTGTCCTATCTGTGACCAGTGAAAGACTTTCCAAGTTTGTGCTTCAAACATGGAGTCCACCATGACTTCAATCATCTGTGGTCTTAACACCATGAGTGAATTCTCATTCCTCATTTAAAAAATACCTGTCTCATGAGCAGCTCCACATGAGCATACCACATCTTGTGGTATGGTATTTCAGTGTTATGCCCATAAAATATCTTTCTTATTTCCATTTACCTGGCTGACCACAATGCATTCCTTCCCATGTCATTATCTCTCTTACCAGTACAAACTAGCTTGTCAATTCTTCCTTTTTTCCACTTGAGCAAATCTCCACCTTTACCACATCCTAGGTCCAAAACAGTGATATTACGTTTCTTTCTCTGTCTCACTTTTTCTAAAAATTCCCCTAAAAGAGAGAAATAAGTTATAATAAATGTTCTTCTCCATTTTTACTGAAGTATAAACTGCTACCCTTAATAATCTACTAACTTCTACATGACGTGTAATATAAACACATTCATTTATGTAATTAATTCATAACTTTTGGGAAATATTTCAAATTTGACTAAGAGTTAATTAACTTGACTCTTCTTCAGCATTAAAGAAGAAAGAATATATCTCTGGTATCTTAGAAACTAAGACAGGTTTTTGAAGGTTATTTTCAGAATTTGATTCAACATTATATAGCAAACATTTGTCTCTCTCATTTGATTAAACAGAAGTTAAACAGTATAGAAAAGCTGCATGATCTTGGCAGGTCAATAGCAAACATTTTAAATTCTAATTAATACAAGAATATCCAACACTTATTCTTGATAAGAGAAAAATTAATTCATAAATTGCTGTAGTTCTCTTTCCAAAGCTAAGTGTTTGGCTTCTTATACATTTAATAAGATGAAAATAATTATGGGATCATAAGAGCTTGACTTTGATAAAAGAGCCAGGCTTACCTCTAAAAGAAACACAATAACTAGTCAAAAAACTATATAAACCTCTTTACTGTCATCAGAATTCTTAAAACTCTGAAGTAAAAATGGAATCTTTTATCTCAATCTACCAAATCACATTAATAATCAATGGATGATATTAGTAGGTCCCCATATCAATAGCCAAATGGTTCAAATATAGGTTAAAGGCATATGAATATTCTTAGACAATGAACTATTCAGCAATTCTAACACTGGATAAAATACTGAATCCTAGATCTAGTCTATCTTTATCATTCTGAGCTTAATGCTTTTTATTTCCTATGTAGTATTTTGACTGCTAGAATATTCTGTATAAATACTTCTGCTTTCACCGTCCATAGGATTTTTAACTGATTTCAACAGATGTACAAGTGTTCAATATTTAACTTTCTACTATGAATCTTAAAAAAACCAGCATAATATGTAATATGTCAAGAGTAAAAACCAGCAAGAATCATAAAACCTCTTTATTTCCACAAAATAAGATTAATGAGAGGGGAAATCTTCTTGAAACATTATTCAAGTTACCTTTATCACATTCAAGCATCACACTCAACTATCACTAGCTATAAACAGCAAGGAAGAGAAAATGAATGGCAAAGAATGGGTGTTGAGAAGACAAAAAAAGAGATAGCAAAGATCTGGCACAGAGCACATCAATTACAGCAAGACCAGAAAGACAGGTGCAGACAGCAAAGCACCCGTTAAAGAGAGCTGCTGGAACAGCTGAAGGAGAAACCACCATCAGGAATATGCTGAGAGATACATTTTTGACTGACATAGTGTTTTTATAATAAAAGCTACCTATTCCCTGTTTATAAACATAATACAACTAACAATGTGAAAAATACAACTGAACTTAAAAATATTTATTCAATGAATAAATACCTGAATAAGTGACTAAGGAAAAATACTCAATGATAAGTCATCTACATTACTAAGGATGATGAACAAAGGAAGAAAAAAAAATTGAGAAATTAGCAATAGGGTCCAAAGATTACTTTATGAGTATAGATTTTAAAACGCCATAATAGTAACCCTAAAAAAAAGCTTTTCTTAAAGAGTTTATTCATTTATCCTAGATGACAAGTAGCAGAGTCAAATAAGCCTTATTTTTGCAATAAAACATAAATATTAAAAACAAAAGTGAGAAAGAAAAATATTAAAATGCATCTGAAATGAGTCTTGTTCCCCTTCCTAACACTTTTCAGGATGGATAATTTATTTTTTAAAATTACTAAAATATTCTCAAAACGATAGAAAGTAGTCATAAATGGCACATTACTCTTTTTAGTTTAACTATGAAAGCATTCTCACTTTTTCTGAGGCTGGCTTTTGAAAAAACAACAGAAACCAAAACTAAAAAACCTTTTTGTGAAAAACTTCAACATTTACTGGCTTTTATAAATTCTCTAATCTCAGGTAAGTGGCTGACTAATATATTTGATACAGAAAGCAATAAATATTTTCAGAATTAAATTTCCTCCACTGACTTCCATTTTAAATTCAAAAATGAGTTTTCATAGACAAAAATGATGTCCAAAAAGCTGAATTTCTCCATCAATCCTCAAAGTAAACTTTATTTCTCCCCAGAAGAAAAGAACAAGTTCAATGGACAATCAATACAAATGATGACCTTTACCAACTCATTAAAGGCCCAGAGATAAAAAATCATGCCACTGCCCATCTTAACTTAATGGAACCCAAATGTTTCATTCAATAATATAGGATTGCTCCAAAACTATTAGAGTAAAACAGATTATTTAATAGCACTAGGTAACCTTAATTCTAAATATAAAAGCAAACTGCCCTCTGAAAACCTAAATAACTCAATATTAATATCTTATGTAGTCAGCTATTAGTAAATATGAAAAGAATTTATCTCAAAGGCCTAATTTCAGTTTTGCTCTGGTTTTATAAAGCCAAGGTTTGATGATTAAATGAACACTAACTAAAAACCTAGTCACTTTGTATATGATTAACCACTTAGGGAGAAAAAAAGGAAACATAAGCTAAAATCAAAAATTCAAAACTGGAAACATACCAATGAGGACACTTTTCATCCAATTGTTAAAATTTCTTAGGTAAAAAATTCTACTTTGGCTACGCTTCTCCAAACCAACTTCCTGGAGTTCATTGTAGTGAGCAGCCACTGCTGAGCTGTGTCCTTCTTCCAAGTTCTGAAAATAGAAGAATAGCACAAAATTAAGAAGCTAAACATGAAACAAATAAAATTATAAAATTATTGTGAGCATTACATGAGCTAATATTCACAAAGAGATGGGAACACAACAGTCTACGTTTGCTGTCAGTGATTTCTATTATTTGCTATTAACCTAACTCAAATTTCAATTGGTACTCTCTAAAACCTTAAGCATTCTGCAAAAATGCCAGATAAGGGCCTCAGATTCCCCCCACTTTCTGCTCAACCAAAATGTTTCACCTGGTATGTAAAATAGGTAAAAGGTTGAAGATTTTCCTGGGAATAAAGGGTTCCACTGCTAGTAAAACTTTGAAAACTATGTTTACAATACAAGCTTCTCTCTATTAAAAAGGTTTGCGATTCACCAATGACAAATGCCTGGCTTATCTGCCACTTTCTTCCTGAGGAGTGATAACAGAATTTTACTCATTCATTGCATAATGCAGATTCCACTTCAGGTCCCATCACAAAACAGTATTCCCAGATGAAAATGATTTGCTATCCCTTGCTTTACAATACTCGTTAAATACCAGGCTTCAAGTAACTACCCTAATAAGAAGCAGAAATTACATAGTTTAAGGAATTACATTAAGAAAGAAATGTAAAAGTGGGTATCATGTAGAAATCATTTTGAGTGATAATCTCAAATGCTTCAAACACAAAAAAGAGATAAACACCTAATTAAAAAGGAAAAAAGGTAAATCATTTGAAACTTACATTGGTGTCTTTTTTAAAACACTAAGAAAAAAGCAAACTATAAAAACTCCCTTTCAAGTGTTTAGTCAAGATTTCCAAATAAGATTAAAATTATCTCATTAGCAGAAGTTTTATCTAAATAAAAGAGAAATGAAAATCAAAACTACAATGAGGTATCACCTCACATAGGTCAAAATGGCCATTATAAAAAAGTCTACAAATATAAATGCCTGAGAGGGTGTGGAGAACAGGGAACCCTGTACACTGCTGGTGGGAATGTAAACTGGCACAACCACTATGGAGAACAGTACGGAGGTTCCTTAAAAAAATAAAAATAGAACTCCTATATGATCCAGCAATCCCACTCCTGGGCATGTATCAGAAGAAAAACAGAATTTGAAAGATATATGATCTCCATTGTTCACTGCAGCACTCTTTACAATAATAAAGATGGGGAAGCAACCTAAACATCTACTGATGAATGGATAAAGAAGATGTACACAACGGAATATTATGCAGCCACAAAAAAGACTGAAATAATGCCATCTGCAGTAATATGGATGGAGCTAGAGATTATTATACTAAGGGAAATCAGTCAGAGAAAGACAAACATATAACATCACTTAAAGGTGGAATCTAAAAAAAATGATACAACTGAACTCATTTACAACACAGACACAAACTTATAGATTTTGAAAACAAACATGGTTACCAAAGGGGAAAGTGATAAATTAGGACTTCGGGATTAACATATACACACTACTATATATAAAATAGTCAATCAACAAGGACCTTGCAAGTTCCCTGCTATACAGCGAACTCTACTCAATATTCTGCAATAACCTATATGGGAAAAGAATCTGCAAAAAAATGGATATATGTATAACTGAATCACGCTGTTGTATACCTGAAACTAACACAATATTGCAAATCAACAATACTTCACTATAAAATAAAAATTAAGTTAAAAAAAACAGAACCAAAAAGAAAACTACAGGCCAATATCACCAATGAACATAGATGCAAAAATCCTTAACAAAATTCTAGCAATCAGAATCCAAAAACACATTAAAAAGATCATACACCATGACCAAGTGGGCTTTATCCCAGGGATGCAAGGATTCTTCAATATCCGCAAATCAATCAATGTAATACACCATATTAACAAATTGAAAAATAAAAGCCATATGATTATCTCAATAGATGCAGATAAAGCCTTTGACAAAATTCAACATCCATTTATGATAAAAACTCTCCAGAAAGCAGGAATAGAAGGAACATACCTCAACATAATAAAAGCTATATATGACAAACCCACAGCAAACATTATCCTCAATGGTGGATATGAAAGCATTTCCCCTAAAGTCAGGAACAACACAAGGGTGCCCACTTTCACCACTACAATTCAACATAGTTCTGGAAGTTTTGGCCACAGCAATCAGAGCAGAAAAAGAAATAAAAGCAATCCAAATAGGAAAAGAAGAAGTAAAACTCTGTTTGCAGATGACATGATCCTCTACATAGAAAACCCTAAAGACTCCACCAGAAAATTACTAGAGCTAATCAATGAATATAGCAAAGTTGAAGGATATAAAATCAACACACAGAAATCCCTTGCATTCCTATACACTAATAATGAGAAAATAGAAAAAGAAATTAAGGAAACAATTCCATTCACCATTGCAAGAATAAAATACTTAGGAATATATCTACCTAAAGAAACTAAAGACCTATGTATAGAAAACTATAAAACACTGATGAAAGAAATCAAAGAGGACACTAATAGATGGAAAAATATACCATGTTCATCCACATCCAAAGCAATCTATAGATTCAATGCAATCCCTATCAAGCTACCAGCGGTATTTTTCAGAGCTAGAACAAATAATTTCACAATTTGTATGGAAATATATAAATAAAATAGCCAAAGCAATGTTGAGAAAGAAGAATGGAACTGGAGGAATCAACCTGCCTGACTTCAGGCTCTACTACAAAGTCACAGTCATCAAGACAGTATGGTACTGACTCAAAGACAGAAATATAGATCAATGGAACACAATAGAAAGCCCATGCACCTATGAACACCTTATCTTTGACAAAGGAAGCAAGAATATACAATGGATTAAAGACAATCTCTTTAACAAGTGGTGCTGGGAAAACTGGTCAACCACTTGTAAAAGAATGAAACTAGAACACTTTCTAACACCATACACAAAAATAAACTCAAAATGGATTAAAGATCTAAATGTAAGACCAGAAACTATAAAACTCCTAGAGGAGAACATAGGCAAAACACTCTCCGACATAAATCATAGCAGGATCCTCTATGACCCACCTCCCAGAATACTGGAAACAAAAGCAAAAATAAACAAATAGGACCTAATTAAAATTAAAAGCTTCTGCACAACAAAGGAAACTATAAGCCAGGTGAAAAGACAGCCTTCAGAAGGGGAGAAAATAATAGCAAATGAAGCAACTGACAAACAACTAATCTCAAAAATATACAAGCAACTCCTGCAGCTCAATTCCAGAAAAATAAATGACCCAATCAAAATATGGGCCAAAGAACTAAATAGACATTTCTCCAAAGAAGACATACAGATGGCTACCAAACAAAAGATACTCAACATCACTCATCAGAGAAATGCAAATCAAAAACACAATGAGGTACCATTTCACGCCAGTCAGAATGGCTGCTATCCAAAAGTCTACAAGCAATAAATGCTGGAGAAGGTGTGGAGAAAAGGAAACCCTCTTACACTGTTGGTGAGAATGCAAACTAGTACAGCCACTATGGAGAACAGTGTGGAGATTCCTTAAAAAACTGGAAATAGAACTGCCTTATGACCCAGCAATCCCACTGCTGGGCATACACACCGAGGAAACCAGAACTGAAAGAGACACGTGAACACCAATGTTTATCACAGCACTGTTTATAATAGCCAGGACATGGAAGCAACCTAGATGTCCATCAGCAGACGAATGGATAAGAAAGCTGTGGTACATATACACAATGGAGTATTACTTAGCCATTAAAAAGAATACATTTGAATCAGTTCTAATGAGGTGGATGAAACTGGAGCTCATTTATACAGAGTGAAGTAAGCCAGAAAGAAAAACACCAATACAGTATACTAACACATATATATGGAATTTAGAAAGATGGTAACGATAACCCTGTATACGAGACAGCAAAAGAGACACAGATGTATAGAACAGTCTTTTGGACTCTGTGGGAGAGGGAGAGGGTGGGATGATTTGGGAGAATGGCATTGAAACATGTATAATATCATATAAGAAACGAAACGCCAGTCTAGGTTCGATGCAGGATACAGGATGCTTGGGGTTGGTGTGCTGGGATGACCCAGAAGGGTGGTATGGGGAGGGAGGTGGGAGGGGGGTTCAGGATTGGGAACATGTGTACATCCATGGCGGATTTATGTTGATGTATGGCAAAACCAATGCAATACTGTAAAGTAAAAAATAAATAAATAAATAAATAAAATTTAAAAAAAAAACACAGAACCCTTAAGTTATTAAAATTATGTTTTTTTAAAAAAGGTATTTCATAACTGCTCCACATTTCAATCTGACATATTCTATTATGAATTTTTAAAAATGCATTCAAAATACCTTTTGCTTTTCAGGAACATCTTCAAGTTCTATTTTTCTCCTTTTCTGAGTGCCATCTCCAGTAGGTTCATCTTTTGGAAAACTATCAGTTTCTATTCTTCTTCTCCTTGAAATGCCTTCATCATCACCAGAACCTTTTTCCTCTGGGGCAATTTCAGCATCAAGTTTTCTTTTCTTGGATGGAGTGTCTTCCCCACAACTAGAACTTTCCTTTACAAGATCATCCTCAAACTCCATTTTTCTCTTTTTTGGTGTGTTTACTTGCCCACAAGTAGGAGCCTCTGCAGAAAGACCAGTCTCAGGAGAGGCTGTATTTTCATTAATAATGAATGATGACTCTGCTTCTGAATCTAATGATATTTTTGCTTCTTTATGAAAGATTTTTTCATGTTCTTCTGCTTTTGCAGAATTTTCCATTTTTGATTACTTAAATGATGGTCAAACTTCATGAACTGACACTAGAATGGTAAAAATTTGATATTACTTGTAAACATAATGCTGAGACTTTAAAAGCAATTTAAATCAGAAGTTGGCCATTTAGTTTCAGTGATCAAGTAAGAATTTTTAAA
Source organism: Ovis canadensis (assembly GCF_042477335.2). Taxonomy (NCBI): domain Eukaryota; kingdom Metazoa; phylum Chordata; class Mammalia; order Artiodactyla; family Bovidae; genus Ovis; species Ovis canadensis. Next base: position 57,210,861 of record NC_091267.1, on the reverse strand, counting down.
AACTCATTACAGAATACTGAAAACAATACTGATACATATTGCATATGAATTTCTAAAAGTGCTAATGAAGTACTAATTATAATCCCCAAATACTCCCACAATCTAATCCATAAAAGTCACCACTGACATTAAAACTGACAAAAGTCATCACAGTAAATGAAGTCAGTTCCATTTCTATCCTGACCCTTACTCTACAGCCTTGGCTCCCAAAATGTGTGCTGGACACTACAACAAATTCATATGTGCACAGCAAGGTATTTTAAAGTTTAATGAAAGCTTAGTGATATCTGACACCTGGAAGGTATCAGATACACCATCAAGTAGAGCACAGTTTTAACTGAGTAGCTTGAACTATATTTTTCTTTAAATGACAACAGAACCTTGTGAAGCTAAGACTTTGGTGGTACCACAGAAAATCAATGTAAAACAAGAAGTGCAGTTAGGGTCAAATCTAATCTCAAGGATTGAGAAGTCCAGTACTCAACAGATGTACACATTCCATTACTACGCATTGTGGTAACTAAGAACTAAAAGGCAGAGGAACCTGAGATCAAATTGCCAACATCCGCCGGATCATGGAAAAAACAAGAGTTCCGGAAAAACATCTATTTTTGCTTTACTGACTATGCCAAAGCCTTTGACTGTGTGGATCACAATAAACTGTGGAAAATTCTGAAAGAGATGGGAATACCAGACCACCTCACCTGCCTCTTGAGAAACCTATATATGCAGGTCAGGAAGCAACAGTTACAACTGGACATGGAACACCAGACTGGTTCCAAATAGGAAAAGGAGTACATCAAGGCTGTATATTGTCAGCCTGCTTATTTAACTTATATGCAGAGTACATCATGAGAAACGCAGAGCTGGAAGCAGCACAGGCTGGAATCAAGACTGCCGGGAGAAATATCAATCACCTCAGATATGCAGCTGACACCTTTATGGCAGAAAGTGAAGAGGAACTAAAAAGCCTCTTGATGAAAGTGAAAGAGGAGAGTGAAAAAGTTGGCTTAAAGCTCAACATTCAGAAAACGAAAATCATGGCATCTGGTCCCATCACTTCATGGGAAACAGATGGGGAAACAGTGGCAGACTTTATTTTGGGGGGCTCCAAGATCACTGCAGATGGTGACTGCAGCCATGAAATTAAAAGAGGCTTACTCCTTGGAAGAAAAGTTATGACCAATCTAGATAGCATATTCAAAAGTAGAGACATTATTTTGCCAACAAAGGTCCATCTAGTCAAGGCTATGGTTTCTCCAGTGGTCATGTATGGATGTGAGAGTTGGAGTATAAAGAAAGCCGAGCGCTGAGGAAGTGATGCTTTTGAACTATGGTGTTGGAGAAGACTCTTGAGAGTCCCTTGGACTGCAAGGAGATCCAACCAGTCCATTCTACAGGAGATTAGCCCTGGGTGTTCTCTGGAAGGACTGATGCTAAAGCTGAAACTTCAGTACTTTGGCTACCTCACATGAAGAGTTGACTCATTGGAAAAGACTCTGATGCTACGAGGGATTAGGGGCAGGAGGAGAAGGGGACGACAGAGGATGAGATGGCTCGATGGCATCACCGACTCGATGGACGTGAGTTTGAGTAATCTCCGGGAGTTGGTGATGGACAGGGAGGCCTGGCGTGCTGCTATTCGTGGGGTCGCAAAGAGTCGGACATGACTGAGCGACTAAACTGAACTGAAAAAATAAACAGTATTCCTTTCGATCTGTGTATTATTTTTTAAAATAAAGTTGTTAGGACACACAAATTGTTTGAACTAAACCACTTAGGGAACTGTTAGGTATTTCTTTTGGCCTAGCGACACTGAAAACCAAGAGCACAGAAAGCCTGGGACTAGTAAAATCCTTAGTTTGCAACGGATGTCAGAATCAGGTAGAGAGTGAAGAGAGTAGAAAGAAGTTTCAAAACCCATGACCATTGTTGCTGTTCAGTCACTAAGACGTGTCCAACTATGCGACCCCATGGACAGGCTTCCCTGTCCTTCACCATCTTCTAGAGTTCAAGCTCATGTTCATTGAGTAGATGATGCCATCCAACCATCTCATTCTCTGTCATCCCCTTCTCCTCCTGCATCTTTCCCAGCATCAGGGTCTTTCCAGTGAGTGGGCTCTTCATATTAGGTGGTCAAAGTATCAGAGCTTCAGCATCAGTCCTTTTAATGAATATTCAGGGTTGATTTTCTTTAGGATTGACTGGTTTGATCTCCTTGCTGTCCAAGGAATTCTCCAGGGTCTTCTGCAGCACAGTTCAAAACCATCAATTCTTTGCCACTCAGCCTTCTTTATGGCCCAACTCTCACATCTATACACGACTACTGGAAAAACCACAGCTTTGACTAGATAGACCTTTGTCAGCAGAGCGATGTCTCTGCTTTTTAATATGCTGTCTAGGTTTGTTATAGCTTTTCTTCCAAGGAGCAAGTGTCTTATAATTTCATATCTGCAGCCACCATCTGCAATGATTCTGGAGCCCAAGAAAATAAAGTCTGTCACTGTTTCCATTTTTTCCTCATTTGCCATGAAGTGATGATGGGACCAGATGCCAGGATCTTGGTTTTCTTAATGTTGTGTTTTAAGCCAGCTTCTCATTCTCCTCTTTCACCTTCATCAAGAGGCTCTTTAGCTCCTCTTTGCTTTCTGCCATTAGCAGGGTATCATCTGCATATCTGAGGTTGTTGCTATTTCTCCTGGCAATCTTGATTCCAGCTTGTGAGTCATCTAGTCTGGCATTTTCCCTGATGTACACTACATAGAAGTTAAATTAGGGTGACAATATACAGCCTTGACATACTAATTTTCCAATTTTGAACCAGTCCGTTGTTCATGTCTGGTTCTAATTGTTGCTTCTTGACCTGCATACAGGTTTCTCGGAAGCCAGGTAAGGTGGCCTGGCATTCCCATCTCTTTAAGAATTTTCCACAGTTTGTTTCGATCCACACAGTCAAAGGCTTTAGCCTACTCAATAAAGCAGCAGTAGGTATTTTTCCGGAATTCTCTTGCTTTTTTCTATGATCCAATGGATGTTGGCAATTTGATCTCTGGGTCCTTTGCCTTCTCAATTCAGCTTTTACATCTGGAAGTGCTCAGTTCACATACTGTTGAAACCTAGCTTGAAAGATTTTGAGTATTACTTTGCTACCATGTGAGTAGCAACTGAGCAGTACTTTGAATATTCTTTCACATTGCCATTCTTTGGGACTGGAATGAAAACTGACCTTTTTCAGTCCTGTGGCCACTGCTGAGTGTTCCAAATTTGCTGGCATATTGAGTGGAACACTTTAACAACATCAGCTTTTAGGATTTTAAAGAGCTCAGCTGGAACTCCATCACCTCCACTAGTTTTGCCCCCAATAATGCTTCCCTAAGGCCCACTTGACTTCACGCTCCAAGATGTCTGGCTCTGGGTCAGTAACCACATCATTGTGGTTATCTGAGTCATTAACATCTTTTTTGTACAGTTCTGTGTATTCTTGCCACTTCTTTTTAATTAGGTGCCTCTCCTAGGTCCTTACTGCTTCTGTCCTTTATTGTGCCCATCTTTTCATGAAGTGTTCTCTTGGAATCTCTAACTTCCTTGAAGAGATCTCTAGTCTTTCCTATTCTATTGTCTTCCTCTATTTCTTTGTTCACTTACAAAGGTTTTCTTATCTCTCCTTACTATTGTTTGGAACACTGTATTCAGTTAGGTACATCTTTCCCTTTCTCCTTTGCTTTTCGCTTCTCTTCTTTTTTCAGCTATTTGTAAGGCCTCTGTTTAGTCTCTTTCAAATGTTCTCAGGCTTGCAGATGAAATGGGAGGGTAAAAAAATAAATGAGCTATTAACTGGACAAGAATTTATTAAGCCACTCAACAAGTTCAGTGAAATACTACAGAGAAGCTCAATAAGGGACTGTGTGAATTAGTCCTCAAGAAGTTGCTTCCCCCTCCCCAACCCCAGGCTTTTTTTTTTTCCCCACACAAAAAAGTGAAAGAGTGGGGGCTACTCTCTAGTTGCAGTGTACCCACTTCTCATTGCAGTGGCTTCTCTTGTTGTGGAGTGTAGGCTTCAGGGTGCCCAGGCTTCAGTAGTTGAGGCACAGGGGCTAAGTAGTTTTGGTTCCCTGGCTCCAGAGTACAGGCTCAATAGTTGTGGCACAGGGGCTTAGCCACTTCATGGCATGATGGATATTCCCAGATCAGGGATGGAACTCATGTCTCCTGCGTTGGCAAGTGAATTCTTTACCCCTGAGCCACCAGGGAAGGTCAGTCTTCAAGAAGTTTACAACTGATACACGACTTAAAATGTTGGGCTGTATTATCCAAACCAGAGAAGAAAAAGCGAAAGTTGGAAAATTAGTGAGATTCCCCAAATTCAGAACCTGAAAATTATTAAGTGTTCCATATAAAGAAACAGAATAAGAAATAAATTTGTTTAATGGAATGGGTAAAAACAAGACACTCTAAATCAGGAAGGTTTCAAGGGCTATTAACTTTCACTATCCAAGGTTTGAGGTAACAAGATATCAATAAGTGACAAAACAAGAGTTGAATCGAAGAGGAAAAAAATTACCCAGAAACGTAATTTTCTAAGTAGCTGTTTAAAATGATAACCTAGTAATCATTTTCCTAATAAGGAAATAAAACTGGCTTTAATTTCAAATAAAACGATTTAACTTTTCCCTAGCTATAATTAATTCTCTCTGGAAATGCAATATCTAAACTCACTATTGAGAATAAAAGTTAATTTATATTTATCTGTGACATTTCCACCAATGAAACGTTCCATAGACAATTCGGTCAGAATAAGCGACACAGATTTCCAAACGACCCAACAGATGTATAAGACTGAGAGTCCAAGCTGAGTAATGAGTTAGGTCCCGACACAAGAGGGTTGGCTCTCGGGAACCCTCAGACAAGGACTGAGTCGACAGGTACAAGAAGGCGCATAAACGACCCAACGTGCATCTCGGTGATCTGGGCAGCAGTCACACCCGAGGTTTTTCAGAACTCACCGGCCCGAGGGCTGGAGCTCAAGCAGGTGAGCTCCACGCCGGACCCACCGGTGGTGTCCCCGGACTCGAGGACGCACCGAGAAGTCCCGGCACGGCCCGGCTCAGGTTCCGGCCCACCACGCAGGGCAGGCGGCCGGCCGCTCCGGCAGACGACCGGGCCTGAAGCGGCTCTCGGACCTCTCGAACCCGGGATGGCTCCAAGCAGAGGGGCATCAGCAGCCGCTGAAGTGGCACAGACAGTGGTTGGAATGCCCCTTCCACCTCGGCGGCCACCGCTACATACAAAGAAGACGTAGCCCAGCCCTGCGACCCCACACTTACCTTCCAGCCATCCGCGACTCTGTTTGCGGAAGCGGCGCCACGCCACGCGCGCGCTATGACGCCACTTCCGGAGATCGCGGGTCGCTTGGCCCGGAATCCCGAGTCCCGGCGTGCTGCGCGCGGCGTGCGGAGAGCGACAGCTCGAAGGGACGCAAGAACCTGGTTGGAGGGACGGCGTGGCGGGCGGGTGGGAGGCTGGTCGCCTGAGCCCACGGCTTCCGGCGGCCAGACTCACGTTCTGCTGGTCGCTCTGAGGAGTGACGCGGAGGGGTCTCCTAGCGGCTCCTCCGGGCTGAGGTCCTGAGGTAACGGGGGTCGAGGCCTCTGGGGGAGGGGCGGTCGGCGGGGCCTCCTCAGCGTGGTGCGCGGCGCGAGCGCCCCTGGGCGGACAGAGGTCACCCCGCCCTTCGCAGTGGGCCGGTGTCCTGCTAACCCTGTCCGTGGGGCGGATTTCCAGCCTTTGGTTTGCCCTTCCTCGGACGCCGGTCGGGAGGGGCCGGAAGCCCCCGACCTCGGACTTGCTTCGGAAGCGCGCGGCGTCCTGCTTCTCGCTGCATCGCGGGTCGCTCCGTTCCGCCGCACTTGGAAGTTCCGGCCAGACCTCCCTCGAGAGGGCCGTGCTCGGTCAGCCTCTGGAGGAGCGCGACAGGCCATACATGTTTTTCAGAAACGCTTCAGTGATAGTATCTGTTGGCTGGACTTTGATATGGGGTGGTTGGGGAGTCAACTCGTTTGGTTCATCCTTCCCTCCCAGATTTCCACCGGAGTGTCGCTCGTTCCTGCTTTCCACCCCCTACGCTAGGGTCAAAACTGCCTGTGGACTAAGATGGTTGACGCGTTGCGCCTCAGCACCTCCCACCGAGATGGTGTAAAGACGTGATCAGAAATATGTCTTCTATTCTTCGTTACCAAACTTGAACCCCTTAAAAGCAGCTGTGGAAATAGGTGTGCTGGCTTGCATACCTGTCAGTAGGCGCAGTTACAGCAGCCGGTAGACTTCGCTTGGGGGGAAAGCAAGCAGTGCCTGCAGCATGTACTTTAGAATCCAGTCACTTCTAAATTGTGGGCTTTAACCTTTCTGAGGTTGTTTGCTCTTTATAAACTTTGGCCCAAGAACGAAGCCTGTTTTTATCAAATGAGGATGAGCCATCAGTTTCAGATGACTGTATTTTTATTATATGCGGTGAGCGAAGTTGAGAATTAACTTCAGTTCATTTTTTTTCGAAGTTGATTGTTTTTATTACTGTACTGATGCATGCACCTTTTAGATCATTACTATCTTCATATCACAAGGTTACTTTTGAGTATCTTTGTAAATATTCCATGCATAAGAAATAGACAGTGATCCTTCCAAGAAAGTTTAAGCATCAAACCTAAAAATTCAACTAAACATCTTGTTTATTTTTCTAAACATAAATTAGTGGCCTGCCACCGCTGACATCTGTGAAAAATCACTATGACAAACAAAATGTGTCTTTTCTTGCCTGGAGAACTCCGTGACAGAGGAGCCTGGCCTACAGTCAAAGGAGTCGAAAAGAATCTGACATGACTGAGCAACTAACACTTTCACTTTTTCACTTAAACTGTGATTTAAAAGTACTTGTTACTTTGCACAACACATTGGGGAAATAGGTTTTTCCACATGGCATATTCTTATTTTGATCCTTATTTTTATAGTAGATTTTTTGCTCTCCACCTAAAGTTCATTTGCTCTCCACCTAAAGCAAAGGTATGGTGCTGGAGATTGTGCTATCTACATATTCATGCATTTAGAACTGGGTAATTACCAATCCATATTTGCTGGTTGTGATGCTAAATTTTCTTAAGAGAGTTGCTACTGTAATTTTACAGAAAATGAGTCTAATTTTGACTTAAGAAATATTCTCATAAGATTAAAAGCCTCCTAACTATATTATCCAGACTCCACCATGAATTGTTGTGCATAAGATATATAGGGGCCTACCTGGTGGCTCATACGATAAAGAATCTGCCTGCAATGCAGGAGATCTGGGTTCAATTCCTGGGTTGGAAAGATCCCCGTGGAGAAGGCAATGGCTACCCACTCCAGTATTCCTGCCTGGAGAATTCCATGGACAGAGGAGCCTGGCAGGCTACAGTTCATGGGGTTGCAAAGTCAGACACAACTGAGCGACTTTCACTTTTCACCCTAAGGTGAAGGGCTCTGGGTGTTTATGGGATAAAGAATAAAGAAGTAGGGCACTCTGAGATGGAAGGGGGAGTGTAGAGAAAGGTGACTGGAAAGTGGTGTAAGGCAGGATATAGGTGAAATGAATTTAATGATTACCCATTGGTTTCAAGAACAGGAAGAACTCTTGAGGATAGTAGAGGGAGTAAATTATTGTTTAGTCACTAAGTCATGTCTGACTCTCTTGTGAACCCATGGATTGCAGCCCACCAGGCTTCTCTATCCATGGGATTTCTCAGGCAAGAATACTGGAATGGGCTGCCACTTCCTACTCCAGGGAGGGAGTAAATGAGCTACATAAAAATTAAAAGTTACCATTGATATTATTTTTCCCCACTGTTACCTGAGTAATAAGTGCTTTTCTGGAAATTGAGTTAAAAGAGTAATAGCTGATAGTCTAGTAGTACCTTTATATATTTGAATTCATTTTTAACTTGTACATGATCCAGTGGGATAGTTGTTATGATTCTTTTGTTTCATAGATGAGTGGTAAGTAACTTGCCCAAGGTCATGCAGCTGGGAAGTAGTAGTGGGCTAGGTTTTGGATCCAAGCAGCCTGACTCCAAAGACCATGGTCTGTGCATGCTCAGTCGTATTCCACTCTTTGCGACCCTATGGACTGAAACCCGCCAGGTTTCTCTGTTCATGGGATTTTCCAGGCAAGAATACTGGAGTGGATTGCCCTTTCCTTCTCCAGGGGATCTTCCAGACGCAGGGATGGAACCAGGGTCTCTTGCAACTCCTGCCTTGGCAGGCAGATTCTTTTATTACTGAGCCACGTGGAAAGCCCAGAGACTGTACTGTGCTAATAATGAAACAGTGCCAGACTGAGAACTGGAAGTTACTTGGCACATAGTAGATTTTCAGGAAATGTTTTGATACTTCTTACTGCTTGGGTTATTATGTTCAGAGAGAAAACAGCTGGATAGATGTTGTCTTGCTAGCACGTGAACTCTAGCAAGACAGGGATCATCATTTTGTTCAGTGATTTAACCCAGGTGCCTTGAACAGTGCCTGGCACATAGTGGGATGGTTATGGATGAATGAATCACCTGGAATGATTTTTCAAAATCTCATTTTTTTTTTTGAAAGGACATACAGGATTTATTTATTTCAACCCATTTATAAGATTTCTTTATGTGCTGTTTTGATTATTTGGTCCATTCACCCAGACTGGTTTGGAATTCTCCTGTTTTGTATTAGACTTTTGTCTGTTGAGAGAAAAATGAAGTGGTAACTTGTAAGTTTTCTGGTCAAAGGCAAGCAACAAATTCCCTAGATACCATCCCTTAAAAGTGAGAGCACTCAGGTGTGTAATTTTAAGCTGTCATTTCTATTGCAGGGTTGAATATCACATTTTTTGAAACATATAATTTGTTTTTAAAGTATAGATACAATGTTACAGTTTCCCAGGAATGATACTATTCTTGGAGGTGGGAAAAAGGTGGTTATAGAACTGTTTCTCTAAACAGTTTTGGAAAAACTGTTCATTCCTCCAGTTCACTCAGCCAAAGTGTTCCTACTGAAATTTTATTGCCTTTTTTTGAGCACATAAGATGTCAATGTTTAAAAGGTTTTTACTTTAGTAGAAAGTAAAGATTTGGTTGAGAAATCTATAAGCTTGTATGTGTGATGAGTAGCTTTGTCAACTAAACCTGGCTATGGATGGCTTCCCTGGTGGTTCATTAGTAAAGAACCTGCCTGCCAAGGCAGGTAGATGTGGCTTTGATCCCTGGTTCAGAAGATCCCCTGGAGAAGAAAATGGCAAGCCAGTATTCTTGCCTGGAAAAATCCCATGAACAGAGAAGCCTGGTGGTCTGCAGTCCATGGGATCACAGAGAGCTGGACAAGACTGAGCAACTTAACAACAAGAGATCTGGCTATCAGTTCAGTTCACTCATTCGTGTCCAACTCTTTGGAACCCCATGGGCTGCAGCACACCAGGCCTCCCTGTCTATCACCTACTCCTGGAGCTTACTCAAACTCATGTCCATAGAGTCAGTAATGCCATCCAACCATCTCATCCTCTGTCATCCCCTTCTCCTGCCTTCAATCTTTCCCAGCATCAGGGTCTTTAACAATGAGTCAGTTCTTTGCATCAGGTGTCCAAAGTATTGGAGTTTCAGCTTCAGCATCAGTCCCTCCAATGAATATTCAGGACTGATTTCCTTTAGGATGGACTGGTTGGATCTCCTTGCAGTCCAAGGGACTCTAAGAGTCTTCTCCAAGACCACAGTTCAAAAGCATAGTTATTTAATCAAACACTAGGTGTTATTTTGATGGTATTTTGAAAATCTGTTAACATCTATAATCAACTGTCTTTAAGTAAAGGAGATTACCCTCCATAATGTGAGTGGGCCTCACTCAGTCTAAATTTCAAACTGAGGCATCTCAAGAAAAAAAAAAATCTCAAGACTGTGGCATCAGTTCTTGTCTGAGTTTCCAGCCTGCACATCTACCCTACACATACCAAATGTGTAGCCCCCACAGTTGTGTGAGCTAGTTCCTTAACATAAACATGTATCTATCTAAACAACCTTATAATAGATACCCAATAGATAGAAATATCTATCTAGATGGAGATAAGCCAAAAGATAGGTGTATGCCTGTTAAGTCGCTTCAGTCATGTCCGACTGTGTGTGACCCTATGGACTGTAGCCTACCAGGTTTCTCTGTCCATGGGATTCTCCAGGCAAGAATATTGGACTGGGTTGCCATTTCCTCCTTTAGGGGACCTTCCCAACCCAGGGATCGAACCTGCATCTCTGTGTCTCCTGCGTTGGCAGGCAGGTTCTTTACCACTAGCGCCACCTGGGAAGCCCTATAGAGATAGGTAGATAAACATCTGTGTTTTTCCTTGTTGCTTCAATATCTCTGGAGATCCCTTCTGATTCATATTTTGGTACTAAGAGTGTTTCTAAAGGAACAGAATTGTAATGATGAACTTTCTGAATTGGTTACGGTGTTCCTGGAATTGGTGCTCTAATCAGATTAGACTTAAAAGCACTCTTCACTATTTTCAGTGGTGAAGAAGGCACTGTAGCCCATGATGTGATATGACAATAGAAATATGCAAGATATCACCACTGGATACCACTACTCAGATATTTAACAAAAGACCAGGTTCTGATGACCATGTATTTGAAGATTTAAAGCATTTTCCCCAAATAAACAAGTATAATGAGACTGATTGGTTGTTCTGTTTTCAGAGAAGGGGGTTGTGGAGAGTGATGAATTCAGGTCTTGAAATTCCCATCTCAAGTCCAGTCTAAGAGATAATTGCACAGAATTATGACCCCAAAACATTATGGCCCAGCTCTTTTACTTCCAGATCTGATTTTCCCATTGTATTATACTACTTCTTTGTAGAATGAGAGAAGCCCTACAGATATCCCTTTTGTAGCAATAGAACAGCCCCGAAACCTTACCCTTCATGATGTCTGCTGCTGTGGTTTACTGTATCATATTTACATGATGTATTTTAATGAAATTTTAAAATTGTGGTGTATAGAACTATATACCTTAACATTTCTTTCTATGGATTTGGTAACAGTGTCTTTTAACTTCCTAATAGTTAACAATTTATGTTTAAATTGATTGGTTTACAATGGAAATCTATGTATAACCTATTTTTTTTTTTAATCTAGTGTCTATAGAAGCTGAGGTCCATCAATCTCCATTCTTCAAAATGCAATGGAATGTACCAAAGACTGTATTCCGACTGGCACATAGGACGTGCATGGAACCACATAAAGCCGGTCTTTTGGGACACTGTCAAAACATAAAGGGACCATTACTTTTGTATACCTTGGAATCCAGAGTGGTTGTGGTACAAGGCCCTCAGAAACGGTCGCTGCACTTACCCACTGCCCAGTGTGTTGCAAAGGAAAGGAAGCCATTCATTGCTGTTCCATCCCAACCAGGGGTCTTTCACCATAAACAGTGGGAGCAGGATATCTTATCCAAGAGAGTTCTGTCATCCAGTGCCACATCCTCAGGACCTCCCTCCGAAAAAAAGGAAGAACCTGATCCGTTACAAGACAGATCTATTAGTCTTTATCAGCGATTTAAGAAAACATTTAGACAATATGGAAAAGTTTTGATTCCAGTGCATCTAATAACTTCTGCTGTTTGGTTTGGAACATTTTATTATGCAGCCATAAAGTAAGTTTTTGCTTGACTGAGCCTTTTATCAGAATGTTAATTATACTAATGAAAGCCTTTAAATAGTTTTTGAAATGCTTTAATGTCTTCAACTGATAGAGGATGACTGTTTTTCATAGCTGTTTTCCACATTTTAATAACAATAGCTAACATTTTCTTACTATGTACAGCAGATATTATACTAAAATTTTTGTAACTATCATTTAATTTTCAGAGCAACCATATGAAATAATTATTCCCATCTTATTAAAGAGAGAGCAGGTTAAACAAGAATAAGTCTAAATAACTTAGTTTTTCCCCAAAATAACTCAGTCTGATTTCAAATCTTAATCACTGTGCTCATGTCCCATCAGCATCTAGGATAGCACAGAAATAACCGATTCCAGAAATTTGACAGCACCATAAGTTAGCTTTGTATTTAAATAAGATATTGCTAAAAGTGCTAATCACTGTGAAAAGAACTTATTTTGCCACATGTATGATTTTGATTGGAAATTAGTAAGATTTTTATAAAGCCTGACTTGTATCTGTTGTAGACACAAAAATGAACAAGTTATAGACTTATACCTTAATGTTACATCTGATGAATGTCAAGGTAAGGTCCTTTGTTCTGATCAGAAGTTGATTTGTTGTGCACTTAAAACATAGAATTTCTAAATATACCTTTCTTGATAAATACCGTTCCTTTCTTTTAAAGTGAGTTGTGTTATTCACATTGTTTTAGGAGCAGGAGTTTCACGTACAACCAGATTCCCTATGATTTCCAGTTTGTTTCTGCCGCCAGCAGAACTGGGTGTGCCAGCGTGTGCCTGTTCCCTGAGTGCTGTGTGGCTTTTCTTGCTGTGGCCTGGGTGTGACCAAGCGGGCCGCGTGCTCATCCTGCAGCGACGAGATGCACAGTGAAGACCATTTTGATGTTTTCGGGAATTCCCCTAGTGGGTTTAGAATTAGTCTATACTTTCTAAAAGACTGCTGATTTTCAGTTTGGGGTTATATTTAATGTTTGATAGGTATTGAGTATTATAATATAAAGCTCACTTGTTGAAAAGAGCTCATCGTTTACTAAATTAAAAGATGATAGAATGGAGACTCTTCTTACAAAACACAGGTCTAGAAATGTTTCTTTGCCAGTGTTCTAAAAAAGATTATTTTTAACCTGTGTGATTGATGCTATTTTGTTTCTTTTTGTATCTTTGTCTGCATTCTGTTCTTGTTACTCAGTTTCTTCCTTCTTCATTATGTATCATTTTCTTTAACAGTTCCTTTCTTTGCAGAGATTTTGTATGTGCATTTTATGGAGTTACCTTTTTGTTTATTACTGACATTTTCTGGACATGTGTAATATAGAAATCTTCAGAACTGCATTTAGTTTTTTAATGGAGCCTAAAATTATGTATCATTTTACATAAAAATTTCATAGGCATTCATTTCTTCTATTTAATGGAATGGCTTTCTACGTATCAAATTTTCTTTTGGGAGCCACTGAGGATTTTGCTGATTTGGTTTTGTGACTAATGATGAGCTTCTTCCTTGTTTCTTTTGCCTTCCCTACATTGCTTTTAATAAGCGTTCAGCCTCCTGACCTGAGGGGGAGAAATTTAATTCATTGAATATGAGCTTCTTATTTGGACTATTAAGAGTACTTTTTTCCCATTTATTTTTCCTTGCCTTCAGTAAAGAAGTTCTGTAACCAAAAAATTAGACCCTGAAATAATCTAGTGATGTTAATTAATTAGGCTTTAAAGTCCGATCCCTCATCCACCACCACCTACCTTTGGCTTTCTGTTAGCATGGAAATTTGTTTGCCAGACTCAGCTCAATTGCCCAGCCATGACTGCTGGTCCAGTTCTGTTACAGCATCACATAGCTCAGTTACATTAGGTAGGATGTGTTGCTTTCCAGAACAGCCACTAATGTTTTGTTAGATCCTTAACACTTGAGAAATTAAGTCAGTTTGTTCTAAGTGAAGTCATACTTAGAAAATAGTAGTGTATGTTTGAATGGCAGTAAATCTTACTGTATAATCTCTGACTGAGATGATTTTATTGTTGGAATTGTGTTAAATATAGGTTTTCGATTCAGCCAACTAGATGCTGGGTTTATCTGATTTGATTTTAGCTGGAAAAAGTTCTCTGATCTCCTAGTATTATATTGTGAGATCAGAGAGGGACAACTTTTCCCAGTTAAATTAATTTTTAATGTTAAAGATAAACTAGGAGATAACAACCACCATAATAATAATGAATCCAGGCTGTTCCCTTTCTTTATTATAAACAGCAAGAATACTTGTACAGAGGAGTAATCTGTGGACCAGACCTTAACCACAAGTCAGACTCACATCAGGGATGGGACTGACTGATCCTGGGGCTCCTGCTGTGATGCTCTGATGGCACAGAATCAGCTCTGCAGCTTTCTTGTCAGGAAACATTTACCCCAAATCTAATCATGAACAAACAATCAGACAGATTCAAGTTGGGGGGCTATTCTACCACATGACTGGCCCAGGAGCGTCAAAGGTCTCAGCATCAAAAAAAAACATCCTGCCTTCCTCTTCAACAGAATATGCTGGATAACACTTCTGGAGAAAAACTGGAAAACACGGAGAAGATAGTGACAAGGGACATGGGACAATACAGGGAGTTTTAACATTAAATAATCTACTGTTGTATTAACTATATACTATCCTATATGTTAAGTTTCCTGTGATGATTTTGCCTATGAAGGAGAAGCACAGAATGAGAACCTTGTCATTTAAGGGTGAAAGCCGAACATCTGCAAAACAACTACTGGGTTGGCCAGAAAGTTTGGGTTTTTCTGCAATGTTTTGGAAACGTTTGGCTAACCCAGTATGGATAGTGAGGGAGAGAGCAGGAGAGCACAAATATGTCAATGTGGCAAACTCAACACTCAGGGAAACTAAAAAGCAATTAGGGTTTACCAGCTAGATTAGCGGAGAAGGCAGTGGGACCCCACTCCAGTACTCTTGCCTGGAAAATCCCCCGGATGGAGAAGCCTGGTAGGCTGCAGTCCATGGGGTCACTAAGAGTCAGACACAACTGAACGACTTCACTTTCACGCACTGGAGAAGGACATGGCAACCCACTCCAGTGTTCTTGCCTGGAGAATCCACAGGGACGGGGGAGCCTGGTGGGCTGCCATCTATGGGGTCGCACAGAGTCGGACATGACTGAAGAGACGCAGCAGCAGCAGCAGCAGCTAGATTAGAGACTATATCTGCCCTCTCTCCCTCCCTTCAAAAATTTCTTGCAGATTATGGTAATTGCTTCTTCAGGTACCTTCTAAGCCTGATAGTAGAAGCATCTTTTTAGAATCATTGAAGTTTTATCAAACCCATAGAGTCATTTATTCTTTGCATAATAACACAGTAAGTGATGTTATAATATCCCTTGCTTTTATGGTAATAGTATAGTTTGACATGTAATTTTAGAGATAAAAATTGTCTTAAAAGTTTGAGTTGGATCATTCTAAGGAACTAAAGATTCCAAGATCAGGTGAATGATTCTGATCCTTTTTTCTCAGGTTACCTAGTGCTATTAATTTTGCCCTGATAAATGATTCTGTTTTTCTCAGTGTGCTAATGAGGAATGTCCATGAGCAGAAGCTGTGAAAAGTGGGATGCTGGTGTTCATGCACGTTGTTCCTTTAGGGTGAAGTTAGAGTGTGCTTGGTGATGCAGAATTGACTTTTAAACAAAAATTTGGTTTTGATGTTTTCAGGTAATCTTTTGAAAATAATTACCCCAAAAGTTTATATACATATGAATTACTTTCTGTTTCTTTCTTAGAGGAGTGAATGTCGTTCCTTTTCTAGAACTTATTGGGTTACCTGACAGTATAGTGAACATTCTGAAAAATTCCCAGAGTGGAAATGCACTAACAGCATATGCCCTGTTTAAGGTAGGTACTGCTGTGGGTGGATGGAGCCTCACACTGAACCTTCATAACACTCCCTGCCTGTTCCCAGGCTTACCTTTATAACTTAGTGTATTTTACCTCTTATATGACTAATGACTAAAAGTATACATTTTTTATGGGTAAATAAAATGATGGCTAAGGAAGAAGTGCCCTAAGAATAGGTAGGTTGTTCACAGCCTGCTGTGCTGAGACACATATGAGACTAATGAGTTTCTAGCAAGCAGGTCATCTCTGACATTTCTCCTATTGACAGTACATTAATTTCCTTATTCAGAGATCCATATGCCACCTGACATATTAGTGAAATTTAGCATTTATTTTACTGTTTATAATAGTTCATCTTCCTAAAAAGTAAAATAGTAAAGTTTAAATCATTGATTTCTGTGATAAACCTTAGACTTAGTTGTTGATGTTACATATATTTCACTTGTTCATTGTCTTTACAACTGTTGTCTAGATTCAGACAATGACATCTTTGTTGTTAATAGTTTTTATACTTGTGATTTTGGAAGACTCATTGTAAATTGTGGAGTTTAGCTATATTAATCTAATTTTTCTCAATTGACAAAAAGTTATGAGGTTCTTCGTAGCTTTATTCTAGGAAACCAGGTAGAAAACATTGGGAAAGTAGGTGTTAATTTATCTTTGTTATAAAAATACTTAGAATTATGGGTTTATAGTAGTACTTTAATCTTTATTTCTTCTTATATGATAATTTTGACTAGAGGCCTAAAGCTTAATTGCTGAATTTTTCAACATTAAAACTTACTAAATTCATAAATTATCAATTGATGAATTTGCAGTTTGTGTAGTTTAATAAATCCAGCTGTCTTGATGGTTTAAACCATGTCCCTAATTATAACTGTTTCTTATCCCATACTCTCATATCACAGTCTGTGTGTCTCTTCTTTTCTGAATGTCTGTTGTCTTTGCTCATGAGTGCCTAGGGGTTCAGAGTTCCATCTTCTTGCACTGCGTTTCCTGTGCTGGTGCTGTGCTCTGAAGGAGCATCAGTGCTCAGTGCCTGCCGGTCTGCTTAGAATTGAAACACGAGGCTGGCATGCAGGTGGGCTGATGTCACCAGTGGCTCTACTCATGTTCCTCTGGGAGGAGGGAGGTGTAAATTGTCCACTTGGGTGTTTCCTGTAACCTGACTTCTCAGGTAGAACAGCAGATAGGAGGAGGTTCCTTGCCTCAGAATGTGATGCAGCCTGTGCTGTTACAATTCTCCCTTTGAACCAATTAGTTTACTAGTTAGTTCGGGACTAAGTAACCTCTGGTCAGTTGACCTGTACTTGTCTCCTACATGTGTGCCATTTTACCATTCGTTCGCCTCACAAAGTTCCTGGTTGGGATTCCAGACTCAGTGTGGACTGTAATGATAAAGTATCATAAAGCCTGGAGAAGTTAAAGAAAAGATTTACAAGTGAAACTAGACTCCATGAAGAACAAACATTTGGCTTGTGTTTGCCCCTTAGTTTGGTATAGTGTGTGCAGGTTGACAGGGTTTCTGAGAATGGAAATGCATGTGCCTTTGTTGTCTGAGGGTCCTGAGCTCTCACTGATTTCGGGGCTCCTGCCCCCCAGGTTCATTAGCATGTGGAGTACAAACTTTGGTGCTGCTACTGTGTATGTTCTCTGATCCTAGGTCAGTGTCTAGGTGACAAATACTTATGGAATGTTAGGAGGGAAAACCATATAGCATGTAACTGTTTTAGCCTTGTGAAGCAATAAAGTAATTGATAGTTATTACCAAGAGTTTTAATTTTACACTGTCTTTGCTTATGTGTGCTCAGTAGTGTCCAACTCTTTGTGACCCCATGGACTGTGTGGCCCGCCAGGCACCTCTGTCCATGGGATTGTCTCAGCAAGAATACTGGAGTGGGTTGCCATTTCCTCCTCCAGGGGATCTTCCTGACACAGAGATGGAACCTGCGTCACCTGCATTGCAGGCGGAATCTTTACCACTGAGCCAGCCAGTTTTTGCTTAAGATGGTAGTTATAATCAGTACTAAACTGTCTCGTTTTCCTGCAGATTGCAACGCCTGCGCGGTACACTGTAACTCTCGGGGGGACCTCCTTCACTGTGAAGTATCTGCGTAGCCGGGGCTACATGTCGACACCACCCCCCGTGAAGGAGTACCTGCAAGACAAGATGGAGGAAACAAAGGAGCTCCTCACAGAGAAGATGGAAGAGACAAAGGACAGACTCACTGAAAAACTGCAAGAAACCAAAGGAAAGGTTTCTCTTAAGAAAAAAGTGGAATAGGGTGCCTTATATACCAGGTTTTAGACAGTTCTTGCACTTGAACCTTTGGAGACTATGGACAAAGGTACATGCTCTTGATTTTTTTTGTTGTTAGTAGCCTAAATATAGCAGTTCTCTTGAGTTAAAGAACTGAGATAACTTTAAACATTACCAGAAAAATCAGTTTTTTTAAAAGAAAAAATGAACCCAGTATAAGAATTTCATGGCAGTAGCAGCATTAAGCAGTGGTCCATGTCTTCAGTCATCCTTGCTTTGGACTTAGTTGCAGCTGCTGACTCCTTGAATAGCTGGTGTGGCTGTAAGCAGATTTAACACTAGATCTTCATTATTCACTGAGGCTTTAACTGTGATCAGTTCTCAATGTGGAGACAAAGGATTATCATCAGAACTGGCTGTGAATAAGAGGATATGTAGTCCTTCTGTGAAGACTATATAATGGTTACATACCAGTTAAAATGTAGACTTCAAATGAAGAAAGCTGAATGAAAGTTGAGTCATATATATGTAAATAAGATGTATGGTTACATGTAAATGAAAAATTGACCCTTTAAAAATGACTTTTACCTGAAGCTTGTCATAATCAAATTTTTAAGCAAATCTGTGTGGCCATAGCACTTTGTTACCCAGCACATAAAACTCTTGTTATTCCTACATCATGTCCTCTCCAGCTGATCTCTCAGAGGAAAAGAGAAATCATTATACCTGGAGTTTATAGTGGGGAGCAAATGCCCACAGCAGTGCCTGGAGCTTGTATTCTCAGCAGTGCAGTTCTGGGAGGGTGGGACCTTCTTGCCCCTGCCGTCTGGTCTCCACCTGCCAGTGTCGGGCTTGGTTCCATTATGGAGTACCATTTAAGATTGTAAATGCTGTTTGCTCCTTGCATTGAAACATTCTTACTTGAATATTTTACTTTTTTTAAATAGCAAAGCTATCATTAAAACCAGCTTGAAATGAAATTCAGTCATGGTCAGATGTGAAAGTTGTCACATCTGAGTGAGTGTGATTCCTTTTGCTCTGACTGCCTTTACTCCAGTTCTAACCTTAAAATTGAAAGTGGGAACGGCCTCTTTCTAGTTTGTCTGTTAAGTGATCTGATTCGGTAAGAGGATGCCAGAGGGATTGCCAGAAATAGTCCCACAGGTGTCACCGTCACTTTGTGTGCCAAAGTGGCCAAATTTAGAGAATATTTTGAAGGGAAAAAATGTTTACATTTGATATGTCTCTTGTGTTGGATATGCTGTGGTGACTCTTCTTGGTGGGGGAGGGCAGAGTATGAAGGGGCAGAACTCACTCTGCCATATGCAGGGTTCATCAGGCAGGATGGTTTATCTGCTAATGCAGATCATACGTGTGATTCCAAATTGACAGTCCTTTTTCAAATCCGGAAACAGTGAACCTGTTTTAACTTATTAAATAATTCACATCTTCTGAATGTTAAATGCTGAGATAGATATTAACAAATTTCTTGTTTAGTCACTAAGACTGCCTGGTTTAAAATCATGTGTTAAATGAAACTTTTCTTTTTACTTTTCACATTGCATAGGGCATGTTTTCCAATGAGGATAAATCGTGGGTCTAAGAAGCTGCGTTTCTACCTTTGGTTCAGTCCAGTGGAGATCTGCTGCCATCCAGTTTCATAACTCTGTTGTGTTTGTTCAATTACAGAACGTGAGACACTGGGGAATGCTTTGAAATTCTCTAGTAAAATGTTCTCTGAAGGTGTAAGAAGTTCTTGTATCATATTTGGTATCAGGAATACTTGATCTTGTCAAACACTGCTGCTCTCATCTTGCCAACCTAGTCCTTAAGGGAAGCTACAGAGAGCTGAAAGGGGGACCCCTGGAATGTCTACGTGGAGTGTTTGTAGCAGGCCAGTAGCACATAGTGGGCACTGAGTTAAATTATCCAGAGTGTGTATGTGTGGTAAGTATCACGACCCATTTCATTTACAGTAAGCCTTAAACTTGCTGTGTCTGGTGTGTGCATCTGTTTTTAAATAGGATTATTGACAAGGTAAAGAAGGAGTCATAGCTGAGACTTAATGTCTACAAAATGGAAAAAAGTGCTCAAAAAATTAACAATTGAAATGAAAAACAGATTAGGTTAAAAAAAGAGAGACCAAGAAAAATAGTGAAACCAACCTTTTTAAGTATCGAAACAATTTTTTACTGACTCAACATTTTGCATGTAGCAGAGTGCTGTTTGCAGCTCCCAACAAAGGGAAAAGAGTACATGTATTAAGGTCACCTTCCTGCCACTAGTGAAAATAATAAGACTATGCCTTCAAATACAGTCTTTTGTTTTAGAATCTACCTTCTATTTATTTACAGACGGAAGATGTTACTGTAGTCCTTTATGCTCCAGTAAGATATGGAGCTGGCTGTCTCATTTCAGTGATATTTAGGAGGTAATTCCAGGAATTTTACAAAGGTCTTAACAGTTTGGGTAGAAGAGGTATTTAAAGAAAACAGACAAGTCGTATATTAGATACATCTAGCTCTTTCAAAGTAAAATGTCAAACACTATAATAAAAGATCTTTATGATGTTTTAAGTAACAGATTAGTTATTAACTGTTATGTGCAAGTATCATCATGGAAAGTCAGAGAAAGTGTCTGTTCCAAGGCCACTGTGAGTGGATTGCTGAAGGTTCTTTTTCAAAGATGTCTCCCAAAGTTTCAGCGAGAGGGCTGACTGAGTTGCTTGTCCATTTGCTTAGCAGTTGGCAGCTCTGCTGTTTCACAAACGATCCAATGAACAGAAGTCAGTCCAAGAAAGCTGGAGACTGGGGGGTGGGTCTGGGGTCCAGTGCAGCCCCCAAGGTGCAGTGGGAGCTCCCTATGTATGGGGATGGGGGGCGGGGGAAGGAGCCCATTCCCCACCAAGGAGGGAGGTGTTGGGCTCTGTCACATCTTGTGCTGAGTGTAGCCTAAGTGGAAAATGGCAGGTCCAGTCCTTGGCATTTCTGTCCCTGCCTGGGCAGCAAGCAGTACCTGGGCTTTGGAGAACCCATGTGGGGTTCCTTGGCCTCCAGTGCTTCAGCTCCAGCCTGATGGACAGCTCCTGAACCCCCAGCAGCTTCCCAGCCTCTTGTCTGCTTTCGGCCTAGGGCTTCTGTAATCTTCAGGGTCTTCCAATGTATAGCCAGCCAGGGCTGCAGGAAGGGTCCCGCAGGCCCCGATGATGGAGATTTCAGCGTCCCACCTGCTGCCCTCCAGCACAGCCTCTCGTTCCTCAGGGCTACGCAGAGCCCTGCTGCCTAGATGGACACCAGTGGGTCCACTCTGACTGTCTGCTGCCACCCCTGGAGCATCTCGAGGTAACCTCCCTGCACCCGGACCTTAGACCCAGCCAACCAGGCAACCACACATAGAAATGGGTTTACTGAACCCAATCCAGTAGGAATCAAGCCCAACTGTGAGCAAAGTTTATATACTGGTCTTACTTCACTGAGGGATAGAAGTTTGGGGGAAAAGTCTTTAAATTTTCTTAAATAACTGCTAAGTAAGAAATTATAAAATGTATTCAATAGCATAATGTGGTTTGTCAGTGACTGCTATTTTAAGAGAAAGAAATCCTTTTCTTACAGCTATTTTCCTCCTCATAGTTTTCTAATCCCCTTTCCAAAATGATCTAAAAAATAATTCAGAATCTGAAATAAGTGTTATAGGAGCTCCTTGGCAGTCTAGTGATTAAGACTCCATGCTTTCACTGCCGTGGCCCAGTTTTAAGCCTTGCTCAGAAAACGAAGATCCTGCAACCCACATGGCGTGACCAAAACAAAAATGGGTTTATAACTAGAGTTTTGGGCCCAGGCGGTTATTTAAATGGTACTTTAAGATTTCAGTTTCCAAAGTCCATTTACTAATGTATAGAAATGCAAAAATATATTAATTTTTTATATTAAATTTTTTTCCTGCAATGAAGCTAAACTCAGTTATATGCATTTCAATATTCTTGCTTGGAGAAGTCTATGGACAGAGGAGTCTGGTGGGTCACAGTTCATGTATCGCAAAAAGTTGGACACGACTGAACAACTAACATTTACACTTCACTTTTGGTGGATTGTATGAGGCTTTGTACATTCTCAATCATGTGATCTGTGAATCTATGTACTTATTTGGAGCTTAGAGTTATCATTCTCATCTCTCAGTGAAGGAATCTTGAATTCCTTTTGCTCCGTCATCATGAACTGAAAACTGATACAAAAGACCTCAGCCTCTGAGGGCATCTGCTGAACAGTTCCTATTAGTTTCATTCACATTTTCTGCTGAGCTGACTCCAGTTTGTAACAGCGTCCAGAAACCTGAAGTGACACCTGTCAGGTGACAATCCCTGAATTTCCTGTGTAGAAACCAGAACTGTATGATGTGATCTGCCAGTGTTGTTTATAGCAGAATATAATTTCTGAAAAGTCAGAATAAGAACCAAATAAGCATCAGAAACATTTCTGAGACGATTTTTTAAGTACTTACAGTGCCCACCACCCCCGGCCAATATATATTGTGAAAAGACTTTTTGTGTAAAAAAAAAACAGGAGACACATGTATCACTGATTATTTTTAATGATTTTAAGCTGCAGTTCAACCACAGCATTAAAAACAGAAAGGGCTGATTTCATAACACACAGCACTAGAGCATCATTGTCCTTTAGGGATTGCGATTACAGACCTTGGGTCTAGGAACTGTATCATCACTCAGACAGGCAGGTACAAAACAGCTGGAAATCTTTCTCTGTGTATAACTGGGAATTCTGTTGAACAGTAAGCACAAATGGCTGTTTAAAAAAAAGACCATGACTTTGGATTATCATAGGTCATGTGAACCTATGATATTGAACCTAGTGACTATTGAAAAGTTCAGCTACAACTGTACTTGTCATTATAAAGCAGCCTAGTGAAAGTGAACTAAATGCTATTAATAGTATTACACATTTAAAAATAGCTTTAATATCAGAAAGTGTGATTTTTGAAAACCATGAAATGAAGAATAGTAATACAGGAGGCAAGCACATTAAAATGAACCAGCATCATTAACAGTAAAGTTTAAGCCTCGATTAGTCTTGTAGATAGGAAGCCATGCTGTGTACCAGGTTTAGTGCTTCAGACAACAACCTGCACAGCATCCTGTGGGGGGAAGAGGTTCTGACAGGGAGGAGCCTCCACCCTTGACTTGAGCCACCAGGACCCTGCTGCTAGCAGTGAGCAGACAGCAGGGGCTCTGAGTGCAAGAAACACAGACCCTCATCTTGTGGCCCCTGAAAATCACAGCTGAAGGACTGACCTCTGGTCTGTTAGCATCAAGAGCTGCAGAGGCACTTTCAGTACTTATTTTGTGGATGAGAGTATGATTCTGTCATGATTTTCAAATCAGAACACCTACTGCAGAACAAAAACCGATTAACTAGAATTAACATCCTCTGATGACAGAATAAACTGGAAGTATAGATCAGATGGGCAGTATTTCACCAGTGACCTCCATGGACAGAACTTGGAAGGAGGCCCACACCCAGAGTTTCATCAGTGGTTTTAGTGAATGTTGTCATTTCTTTCTTTTTTGACTATTAGAATGTTTGAAGATAAACACAAAGGTCACTGTCAGAATCGCGAGAGCTGGAAGTAGATGCTTTGTCGGGGAATGATGTGGTCCCTGGTCAATGGCAAAGCCTAGTTTGGTTCCTAGTTTGGTAGTTATCACCAGGAGATATCAAAGGGAGGGGATTTAAGACTTCACTCAGCTGGCTGACTGCCAGTCTGCTCATTATAACCCGTAACAGACATTTTTCTGAGAATGGGGTCTTCTCAAGTGGACTGGTTTGTTAGTTATTTTTCTGCAAACACTACTGCTCATTCAATGGTTCACAGCTTCCATTTGTCAAAAAGGCAGACACAGATGGTCACAAATGCATCTAGACTGCACAATCCTTGCTGCAGGCCACTGTGCTCACTCTAACTTAAGTTTTGCAAAGTTTTGCAATTTTAATGAAAAGTGCGTTCTTCACTGGGTCTGCCCTCTTCATTCTACAACGTAAGATAGAATATGTTTTCATAAAGCAAATTGAAAAATCAGCATTTTTTTCTGACTATAATACTGGTCCAACTGAACTTGAAGGGATTAAAAAGAAACATCTGGTGGCCCCAGAAGGCTACAGAATTTTAAAAACTTATTTCTTAAAAAGTGTTTTCACAACAAAGATGCAACTCTGATTGCTGTACATAGGCTGTGCTTGCTTGTTCACACTTATTTCCCTTGTGTTATAATATTGATATTTAATAAGAAAATAAATGACATAGACTTTATCTATATGCATCCACTAGCAGATTTCCTTACAAAAGAGGACAAAGCACATAGGCATTCACAAATTCTATGCCATTTCTGTTAAATCTGGTACCTATACATTATATTGCAGTACCGTTTTTGTTCCACCCATTGGGTAGGATATGTGCATAATCTGGTCAAGTTATATATACAGCACCTAACAAAATGAATGCATGACAGACACTGAAAGCACCGTTATGAGTGCGGCATGACGACGCATCAGCTGAAGTTAGAACATGTGGCACTTCAGTCAGTAAAACTGCTGTACTCTGAGCTCTGTGGAAGGATGTGAGTCCTCATCACCTGCATCTCTGGACAGTTCTCACCCAGCACCGTGCACACTGAGGACAGCACTGCTCACAAGGCCTCCCTCCCTGAGCCACCCTGAAGGCAGTAGCAGCAAATGACTGTCAAACCCTGGCCGTGAATACAGACCCAAAATGCAGCACTTGGGGAGTAAAATAACCTAAGCTGAGATCCTGATTTCTAAGGAGTCCACGCAAGGCAGGTGAGCTGCTGGGACCCTTTCATGGTTGGGGTGAGAGTAGGTGTTTCATCTGCCTTTGCTGGGCCCCTTTAGACACAGTGTCCTCTCACTGGGGGGACTTGCCAATGCATCTCCACTTCACCAAAGCCATGGTAACCAAGGCGACCATGCAGAAGGGGAGCCTGGTCCCTGCTCTTCCACCAGGAAGTGGGGAGCAGGTGTCTGTCACTGCAAGGCCACACACCCAGCACCAGTATCCTTCCCAATTTTTTCGTCATAGACACTGCTGAGCTTTGGAAATTTTAAGAAAAATGCAGGGTACACCTACATGTCATTGGCAACAGCAGACCTCAAGTAGCCTCAGCACCACAAACAAGGCTTGGGGAGCAGCCCCCAGCTGGCACGCCTCAGCCAGGCTGACCCACACATAAGCCATGTGGCCAGCAGCGGACGGAGGCTGCTTTGGAGGGGTATACGGCCCCAGCCAGCGTCTGCAGGGACACCCCTGCCAGAGAGCAGGCGGAGGTAAGGCCCGGGCCTGCCTGTCAGGATGCAGCTTCTTGCTCTGAGGAAGGCAGAGACTGGAATGGATTCTGCCAGTTCTGAGTGCTTCTGCAAAGTGCTGGCCTTTGAGCCCTTCTCCTCCTTAAGACAATAAAATACAGAGAAAGAGCAGTAACTCGAAGTTGGAGATGTGCTTATCTGCACATAGATCCCTGTGCTGGGGTGAAAGGCCTGCAGTTTCCTGCTGGCCCCTTCCTACTAGCCCCTGTCCTCTCCCAGCTGCAGTTAGTAGATTTAAGTGTCCTTCTGAGGACAAACCTACCTGTGTTTTGCATGTTTTCCTCTGCTGACTGGGCTGTGTATCCAAGTGTATTTTTGGTGTGGAGGACAGAGAGTAGGCCTGTCAAGCTTTTTAAACACTGAATTTTGGTCACAGAAGAACTCTAAATGCGTGGCTTGTTTAGCAAAATCTCTTTTGTAGGAAAGGACAACCTCAGTGTCTGAGGAACACCAGGCTTCCTGAAAAAGTCAACAGATGCGTGAATCTTCCTATAGGTGGGCCTGCTCAAGGCTCACACCCAGGGTGTTGCTGAGACTGTGGATCCCAGCTTCCACCCACTGCTCCCTGGTCACCTGACTCTGGCGTCTAAGCTGGACCCTCAGGCTCCACTGACCAGGCTGCAGCTTCAGAGCCATGTCTCCTTTCCATCCCAGGCCACACAACCTTTGACAGAGTAGAGACCTAAATCACCTTATCCCTGTATGGAAAGCAGACTGACCTAATTCAATTTAGGACCTCAGCTTTTAAACTAATTCATTACAGAGGCCCAGCCTCAGAGACCATCCAAGTCATGCTTTGTATAGTTACAGATGCGGACATCTCTAACTGTTAACATTAGAGGCAGTTATCTAATAGGGTGGCTGAAAGGGAGCAACCTCTGTTTTAAAGGACAATTAAAGTTATTTAAATAATTGTTTTGCCAGTACTAAGGACAGATGCCAGATGTTCAGGTACTTGCAGAAATTTACCAATTTCTGAGCATAAATCACCATTTTGAGCTAGAACCATAGAATGGGCTCACCCACTCTCCCAAAAGTGCTGGCGAAGTTTGGAATGACGACATCATCCGCCAACCTTGTTCTGCACCTGGGAGGATGCCTGACTGAATCTGCTGCAGATGAGGAGGACAAGCACTTCCCCATAGTCACCACCAACTCGAGGTGAAGCCTCCATCAAGCAAGCATAGGCTCGTGGTTGAGGCTGTCTGACCTCGTAGGGGGATGAAGGGGTCCCTTGGTCAGGTCCCCCAGAGCTCTGCCTGTCCTAGAGCTCCCACTGTGGCCCTCAGCAGGCAAACTGCCCAACAGGATCTGAAGTATGAGTGACAACCGCTGACCATTTTCTAAGATAGACCAACTACTTGTGTGGATGTCACTGTGAAGTGGATGAGGATTCCAATCCTCCAGACAAAACCTGGGACTTACGGGCCAAGAAGGGCCTCAGAAAGGGCAGCAGACAGGACCTGAGGTTGACAGTGCTCTGCCAGCGGCACAAGGGCACCTTGCCAGACAACCACACCCAAGACGACAACACTCAGAACTGAGTGGACACTTGGACCTGCAGGTCAGATACCCTGCGAGACCAGGTAGGGGCTGCACAGAAACCCCCACCTGGGTGCAGGAAAGGCAGATGTTCTGCAGAAGGAACTTACTGTGTTAGAGGAGGATGAATGTTACAAGATTTAAGTCTTCTGGCTGAGTTTAGCTGCAGGTTGTGCTTTTCATTTTCACCCAAGGCTCTGAGTCACTCCCTGCCCAGCTCTGGTCTCCAGGAGAGCCTGAGTGACCCAGAAGCATGGCTGGTTCTGAGCCCTGCATCTCTCCCAGGCGCTGGTTCCCATATGGGGCTGGTTCCCTTCCTCAACTCAGGAGTTTCTACACACAGAGAACCCGCAGCTAGCGTCTGGCAACACCAGGGCAGCGAGTACATCGGAGCCACTGTCGAGTCTCAATGATCAGCCATCCAGGCCTGAACTCAACTATCCATGGAAAGACAGACCACAGGAAACACTGAAATCACATGTTTCAACAGTATAAAAATAACCACCTTGCATTTTAAACAATTTATTGCATAAAATAGTGTATTATCTGAGTATATTTCATGCTACAGTGAAAAAAAAAAATCAATTACTGCAGAAACTGCCCTGCTGGAGGACTAGGGCAGCACTGTGTGATGTGTGAATGCAGGCGTGAAACACACAGCCTGAGGCTGGAGGGACTCGACCCACCAGGGATGCGGGCGTTTCCTCTGCTCCATCCAGTCTGCAGGTGCCCTGGTGATGCATGCCCTGTGATGACTCTCTTCACAAGTGTAAGTTAGCAGTATGTTAGGCTACCTCCCCAAACACCCTTTCCTGCACAATTATGGGGGGAACATTATTATGGGGCCTAATAATGATGCACAGGTGAGAAAACAACATACAGGACTTCACATAAAGCTTCCTCATGTTAAACAGTGAAGATAGTGCAATTTTTAAAAACACAGCATCACAACACAGATTTAACTCCTTGCATTCATCTGACTTCACTTTATACCTTGGCACACAAAGCAGAAACTTAAAATCATATTTGTAAAACAGAAGTTCCACAGTTCGGGGGGAAAGCAAACTAGCGAGTCTTCCCCATAACGTATAACATTTTCCTCTGTATTCGGTTAATTGTAAAACAGGCATTCTGGCCTCTGCTTTCACATTAAAGTCAAACGCCTCATGGGTTTTATTTCATGGTGTCTTCAAAGCACCCTTTTGTGTTCTCATGCCCACACTTCGCCAAAACCAGCCCTGTCCCGTCTCTGCCACAGATGCATACTGTTGTGGCCAGACTGGAGGTTTACACTATTCCCTTCTGCGTGTGGCTCCCCTGAAAAGAATTGTTCTGTTTTACTGAATTCTGCTGTGCTGCGACTCCATTTCTTTTCTCACATCAGGTGTGCTCGCAGGTCAGGTGCACTCCCTGGGCTTCCTGTCCGTGCCCTGGACGGGCAGCTCCGTGCTCCGGGGCCTTCCCGCTGGAGCAGCAGTCTGCTCCCCCTGTGTGCGCCGCTGTGCTGGGGGTGGGAGGGAGTGGCGCCTGGGTAGTGGCCCATCGCCTCACTGTAGGCCGGGGGCGGCCCCGCCATCCTCCCAGTACTACTGCAGGTGCTGGCACTGATGCCTGAATTGCTGCTGGGTGGGCACGGGCCCCCACTGTACACGGATACGCCTATCAAGTCGCTGTCAAAAACAGTTCGGTTGGGCGGTGCCCGCACTGACTCTCGGTTGAGTTCCATCTGCTGTTCAGGGTCCCGGAGCTGCAGGGTGCAGGGCCCCTGGTAAGGAGGTGGCTCCTCCCCATCCGACAAGGAGATGGTGGGGGGAAGGTCAATCTCATGCTGCACGTAGGGGTAGGTGGGCTGGAAGCGGCTGAACCGATCCCTCTGGAGAAAAGGTGGGGCAGTCACCCCATCCCTGGACCGCAGGGCATACATGGTCTGCAGGGAAGAGAGGAAGGGCTGCGAGATGTTCTCAGCACAGTGATGACCACGGACGTGACGGCCGCAGGGAAATTAACGCCTGGTCTGTTCTCACCCGTCTGAAAACTTCCCCCACCAAAAAAACAAGTAAAGACTATTCCAGAAAAAAAGGTTTTCTCATTCCTAATGACTTACATCACTCACCTTGCCAAACCCAGGATGGTTCAGCAACGGATAATTGCAGTTACCTGAAAATGTAGGTTTAATGGAGTTATTGTATGTGCTATGTGTACATTTCCCACTGGGTTAGGAAGAATGCAGGAGCCCCCACCCCCAGGCCAGCCCCCCAACATGACCTGCTCCAGGTCCCACTCTTTTTTATAGGAAGTAAGGACAGCCCCCCTGCTTTCTCAAGCCCCTTCCAGCTCCTAGACCTGTGATTCAGAGGAGTGGGGAAGGGGATAGAATTTCCTTTGTAATTGAAAGTTGCAAATTCACAGGCCTGTACTTGGAGCAGATACAAGCCTGGGACAACTTATGACTTATTTATAGGAACCTGCTGCCCTATCAGTTACTTTAAAATATGAAACAAGTGACTTTTTCTTTCTGGCTTCTAAACTTATCCAGTTATTTTGGATAAAATTTCCTGTAATTTTTAGCAACCAACATGAAAAATGTTTTATATTCCAAAGTAAAGATGATTATAGATTTTCCCCCCAAAAGAATCCAGACATTTTATTTAACATAACTTATTCACCATTCAACTTTCTTCTAGAGGAAAGACATACATATATAAAGATATATATTCATTAACTTCTCTCATACCATATTTTTAACTTAAAGGCAAAAAACTTATTTTCCCAATTGTATGTGCGTGCATGCTCAGTCGTGTCCAACTCTTTGCAACCCCATGGACTGTGGTCCACCAGGATCCTCTGTCCACGGAATTTTTCAGGGAGGAATACTGGAGTGGGTTGGCACTTCCTACTCGAGGGGATCTCCCCCACCCAGGGTGCGAACCTGTATTGGCAGGCAGATTCTTTACCACTGCACCACCTAGAAAGCCCCTTCCCTATCATACTAAGTCTTTATTGAATCTATTACAACACTTTCATGTTTTGGTTATATTGGCCTTCAGGCATGTGGGATCCTAGCTCCCTGGCCGGGGATTGAACCCCTTGCATTGGAAGGTGAAGTCTTAATACCACTGGACCACCAGGGAAGTTCCTCCCCAACCTCCTAAACCAGGTTATTGGCATACGTCTTAGTCTTTGTGCCGACACAACCCTTCCACCAATCTTGTTCATCTCCTGCCACCCACATCTCACCAGTGTTCAATCCCTTACCTCTGAGGTAGGCCGAGGTTCAGAGCCGTCTGAAGGCCACAGGCACCCTTCCTGAGTGGGGAGCAGGGAGTGGACATCACAGGAAAATAATTAGTTTCATGCAGCAGCACCCAAAGCCAAGGCATCACACACACACTCCACTGAACACAGGCTGTTTAACACCCAGGACCACAAAGCCCCAGCCCTTAATCTGCACCTCGAGGAAAGCTGTGGCCACAAGTACAACAGATCTCCCCACAGTAGCATTGAGAAAGGTCTGGGGTCTCTCAATCTACACGTGTGTGTGTGCAACTCTGGTACCAAGCCTTCCGAGCTGGGGCTGCCCTGCGTTAACAGCAGCAGAAGGAAAGCACTGCCTGTCCATAGCAGTGGGCTTTCAAACTGAAAACTGAGTTTCCCAAACCTAAGAGCCCCCTGGGCATCTTCCAATGAACTGATTCTTCAGTACAAACATTCACAAGGTACATGGAACCTGAGATTGAGTTGTAGTATCTTTTTTCACAAATGTTTGGCCAGACTGACAAGCAAACAATAGGCATGACTAAGGATCACTTGTAAGACCATGAACCTGTCAACAGAGTATTTCCATGTGGTATCCCTTCTGAACTCATTGTTGGCTACAGCAGGGTCTGCTGGGCTGTTGTGATTGGTAAGAACTGCATCAGAGCGAGGGCAGTGCCCACATTTTTGGATTCCAAAAGAATACGCACACATGATCTGCCATCATAGCCTCCTGTGACCTGAAAGTGACCACAGGCAGACCTAGGAGGTGAAGGTGACCTTCAGAGGCAAAGGTGACCTTCCCTGCTCCCTGCAGGCCAGTGTCCAGCACAGCCCCCCTCACTGCAAGCAGGTGGCATCCTTAGGTCTGACTATACAACCATGTAATGGCGACAGGCCACAGAGTGACTAACCAGGTGTCCAAGCCCCGGTGTTGAGAACAGCACAGAACACCCTCCACTGTTTCCAGGACTCAGAATTCTACTTTTGGTGACAACAGCTATAGATTAAAGCACAGGGAACAGCCTGATGGCCAGAATTCACAGCGCCAGATGAAGCAGGTGAGGAAGGACCCAGGAGAAGGGTGGCGCATTTTCTGAAAACGGCAGTAACCATTCTCAATGGTTTTATTTCCCTAGAAATTAGCAACACTGAAAAAATCCCTGAAAAAGATTGACACCAAGCCCTGCACACACTCAGTCCTGTATTTCACCAAATCCGCATCAACCTGTCTGTTTCTAAATCCATGTGCTTCCCAGCCCCGCTTTTCACAGTCCCTCCTGCCAACCCCACCCCTCCAGACCTCCCCTCCCGCTGCCTCTCTGGCCACTCAGCCTGTTCCCCCCGGGACACATCTGCATCACCACCGCCACAGCAACTGCAGCAGATGCCCCGGGGAGCCAGGTCCTCTGACCATGGCGGAGTAAGCTGAGAAATAAGTTAGCAGTTTATAGAATTCATAGCAACAGGAATGAAATCAAGCCAGCATCACTACCCAGGCCCATATGCACTGCATCTCTCCTAGCTGTGTGCTTGTGAGAACTATTCACTCAAGCTGTGTCCACAGAGCACCTCTTGGTGGCCTAAAGATGCCCCCATGGGTGCCGCGGGGAGCAGGGCCACCAGAACCCAGGCCCACAATGGCCTTGGGCCACCACGAGGGGCTCCAGGGAATCTGCATGCTGTGGAGAAGGAACAGGACAGCTCTGGATCTCAGAGGGGGAAGATGTGTGTTTTCAGATTCCTTTACCCTCGAGGAATCCGCTTTGTATTTTACTCCTCCAGCCACATTGGCAGGAAACTTTCCCTTAAGTTGAACCTGACACTAAAACATCTGTATTAAAGATTAAAAAATCACGTGCTCTTCCAAGTGATTGTCTTTACCATCCGAATGATCCAGATATGCCGGCTGCAGACCTAGAACACAATGACTGCGTTTTTTCCTTTTCAATCTGGCACTTTTTTTGGGCTGGATGGTGAGTAGAAAATCAAAATTGTCTTTTTTAAAGTTGTGGTAAGTTATATGTAACATTTACTATTTTAATTATTTGAAAGCATATGGTTCTGTGGCATTAAGTCCATCCACTTGCCATGTACTGATCGCTGCATCCATCTCCAGAATTTGTCTGAGACACCACACCTACTAAACACCAACTCTGTATTCCTTCCACCCAAGGCCCGGGTGACCAGCACTCTACCCTCTGTCTCTATGAATCTGACTGTTCTAAGGACCTCATCCAAGTGGAATTATACAATACTGTCCTTATTTCACTGAGCGTAATGACTTTATGGCTTATCCATGGTGCAGCCAGTGTCAGCATTTCCTTCCTTTTTAAGGATGAGTAATAATCCATTGCAGGGACATACTGTATTTTGTTATTCATAGGTATCTTGGTTGTGTCCACCTTTTGGCCATCGTGAATAATGCTACTGTAAACGGGGGTGTACAAATCTCTCTCTGAATCTCTGCTTTTAATGGAGAACTTTTGGGTCATGTGGTAACTCCATGTTTAATGTGGAGGGTCAGGGGGAACCACTACTGTTTCCCAGAGTGGTGGCACCATTTCACATTCTCACCAACGAGCACAGGGTTCCAATTTCTTGCCAATCCTGATCTTCTAGTTTCTTGATAATCAGTCCAAGTGGGTGTGATGTGGCATCTCACCCTGGTTTTAGCCTGTGTATGGTTAGTATGTTAAGTCGGGGTTCTCCAGAGAAACAGGAGACAGACTGATTATAGGCATCAACCATGTGCCCACGGAGGCAGAGAGGTCCCACATTTGCAATGTGTAAGATGGACAACCAGGAAAGCCAGTGGTATAATTCAGTCCAAATAACGAAGAACTGAGAACCGGGACGGGGGGGCGGGGGGGCACTGGTATATGTTGTGGATTTCTAAGGCCCCAAAACCAGGAGCTCTGATGTCCAAGGGCAGGAGAAAATCAACATCCCAGCTGAGAACTGGGGGGCCACTGGTATATGTCTTGGATTTCCAAGGTCCCCAAACTAGGAGCTGTGATGTCCAAGGGCAGGAGAAAATCAACACCCCAGCTCAAGAAGAGAGAGGAAGAAAGAACTTGCCCATCCTCCACCTTCTTGTTTTACCCAGGCCCTCAGGGATTGGATGATGCTCACCCACACTGGTGAGGGCAGATTTTCTTCACTCCGTCCACTGAGTCGAATGGTTACCTCTTCTGGAATAACTCTGACAGACACACCCAACAGTAATGCTTTAGCCAGGCATTGCTTAGCTCAATCAGGCTGACACACAAAATTAACCATCACAATTAGTGATCCTGAGCTCTTCTCATGTGCTTGTTGGCTATCTGTATTATCTTCCTTGGAGAAGTATCTACTCAGGTTCTTTGCCTATTTTAAATCTGCCTAAATTAAAATTACATTGACTTACTTTGTTGTTTGTTATAAAAGTTCTTTATACTTTTTGAATATCAATATGTGATTTGTAAATATTTTCTCCCATTCTGTGAGTTGCCTTTCAATCTCGATAGTGTCCTGTGATAAGGTTAAGATTTTAATTTTTGAAGTCCAATTTACCAATTTTTTTTCTTTGGTTGCCTGTGCTTTTGGTGTCAGAGTCAAGATACCATTGCCAAACCCAATGTCATGAAGCTTTTTCCCTATTGTTTTAAGAGTTTAATAGCTTTAACTTGTACATTTAGGTTTCGATACATTTTGAATTAACTTTTTGTATATGCTAGCAGATAAGGGTTCAATGTTATTATTTTGCAATGAACACCCAGTCTATCCAACACCACTTTTTTTAAGAGTCTCCTTTCTCCTTGAATGGCCTTTGGAACCCTTGTTAGAAATCACCTGACCATACATGGTAGTTGATTCGCTAAGTCATGTCTGACAAATCTGCAACCCCACGGACTGCAGCCCCACCAGGATCCTCTGTCCATGGAATTTTCCAGGCAAGAGTACTGGAGTGGGTTGCAATTTCCTTCTCCAGGGGATCTTTCGGACCGAGGAATCAAACCCAGGTCTCCTGCATTGCAGGCAGGATTCCTGCATTACCAGCAGATTCTTTTACTGAGTGAGTTACAAGGGAAGTCCCTCTGACCATACATGGGGGAGTTTATTTCCAGGCTCTCTATTCTATCCTGTTGGTCTAAATGTTTGTCTTTATTGCATTCTGGTAATTTTTGAAATTAAGAAGTATGTAATTTCCAACTTCATTATTCTTTTTCAACATTATTTTGGCTATGGGCGGGTTGGAGTCCCATGAATTTCAGGATGGGCTTTTCTATTTCTGCAGAAAAACATCAGGGAGCATACTGGCTCTGTGGATTGCTCTCGGTAGTTCCGACATCTTAACAGTATCAAGTCTTTCGGTCCATGAACCCAAGATACCTTTCCATTTACTTGAGAATAATTTCTTTCAGCAACACTACAAACCCTTCATATTCATGGTTATGTTTATTCCTAAGTATTTTATTCTGTTTGATGTTATCGTAAACTGAACTGTTTTCTTATTTCTTTTTGGATTGTTTGTTGTTAGTATAAACAAACACAACTGATTTGGAGGGGGGGGGCTGATTTTGTGTCCTGCAACTTTGCTGAACTTATTAGTTCTAGTGGAGTTTTTGTTTATTAGTTAATTGGAATGCTTAGGGTTTTCTTACATATCATGTCATCTACAAAGAGAGGTAAGTTTACTTTTTCCTTTCTTACTGAGATACATGTCTTCTCTTGCCTTGCTGCTCCAGCTAAAACTTAAATACTATGTTGGATAGAAGTGGTGAAAGAACACATGTGTCCTTTCCTTGTTCCAGATCTGACAGGGGAGCCACCAGTCACTCACTGTTGTGTATCATGTTCACTGCGGGCTTTTCATAGATTACTTCATTATGCTGAGGTAGTTTCCTCGTATCTTAGTTTGTTGAATGTTTTTATTATGAAAGGGTGCTGAATTATGTTCGATACTTTTTTTGTATCAATGAGACGATCATGCAGTTTTTTTTCCTTTCACTCTGTTAATGAGGTGAATTACATAAATTGATTTCATAATGTGGAACCCTCCATGCATTCCAGAAATAAACCCCACTTGGTCATGGTGATATAATTCTTTTATTATGATGTTGAATTCTCATTTGTTAGTGCTGCTGAGGATTCTTACATCAATGTTTATTTGGGATGTTGGTCACTGGCTTCTTTTCCTGTTGTGTCTTTGTCTGGTTTTGGTACTGGGGCAATGCTAGCCTATAAAATGAGTTTGAAAGGGTTCCATCCTTTTCAGTTTTGGGGGAGGAGTCTGAGGACTGGTGTCAATTCTTTGAATGTTTTGTAGAAGTTAAGCCATTTAGCCTAGGAAATTTCTTTGTTGGAAGATCTTTGATTATTGATTCAATCTCCTTACTAGTTATAGATCAATTCGTATTTTCTCTTTCTTCAGGACTCAGTCTTAGGAGGGGGTTTCTAGGAATCTGTCCATTTCATCTGGGTTATTACTTTTATTCAATATGTTGATATACAAGTGCTCAGAGTACTAATACTCTTTTTTTTTTGTCTGTATCTCTTAGATTTTTTCCCACCCAAAGGATGCCATCCTTATAGCACTGAAAGAGAGTCACCTGTGACCATGACTCACTGGCTGGTGCTGTGAGCTGCAGCTGAAGCCCACTTGCTGCCATAGGGCCATGGGCACTGTGACCACATGAGACCACCCCATGCCCCCAACGTTCTTGGTGTAGCTCTCAGCTAAACTCTCCTTTCAATACACAGAGGACCACAGGGATCATCAGATTTGGGCACTGGAAACACCCAGCACAGTGTTTTCCATACTGTGAGTTGCAGCCTCTTGAAGAGCTAAGTGGTATGTTTAAGTGGTATCAATTTAAGTGGTATGTCTTTCCTACACATTTGGTTAAAGTGGTCAGACAATCTGAAGGTCTCTGATCTGAGCCAATTCTCACTCATTTTGGATGGGAGGAAACTGAGGCTTGAGGAGGGCACATGACTCGCTGGAGGTGACACAGCCAGTCTGTATAAAGCAAGATCACTGCTCGATATTTCAGTTTCTACCCAAGCGTTCCTCACAGCAAATGAATATTATCATATGGCCTCAAATATTTGAAATTTTATTTTACTCCCTGTTCCAGGATGAAAAGCACAGCTAAAACTGATGTTTGGGTATTTAGCAACACCTTTGCCATCTGATAAAGAAGGCTGAGTGCCAAAGAACTGATGCTTTTGAACTGTGGTGCTGGAGAGAAGACTCTTGAGAGTCCCTTGGACAGCAAGGAGATCAAACCAGTCAAATGTAAAGGAAATCAACCGTGAATATTATATTGGAAGGACTGATGCTGAAGCTGAAGCTCCAATACTTTGGCCACCTGATGCAAAGGGCTGACTCACTGAAAAAGACCCTGATGCTGGGAAAGACTGAGGGCAGGAGAAGGATGATAGAGGATAAGATGGTTGGATGGCATCACTGACTCAATGGACATGAGTTTGAGCAAACTCAGGGAGATACTGATGAACAGAGAAGCATGGTGTGCCATTCATGGGGTCTCAAAGAGTCAGATACAATTTAGTGACCAAACAACAACAAAAGTCCATTTTCTCTTGTTTCTTCCCTATTCCCAGACAGATTCCTCAGTCGTACTGACTTTTCCACCCAGGCGACACTAACAGCTTAAGTGCTGGTGACTGTCCTCTCCAGCACTTCCCCTTACCCACCTTGGGCATCCATCATCAGACTTCTCAAGACTACTTCCCTTCCAACTTGATTCAATGTAGACCAGATCCCCTAAGGGAAAGACAAACCATGAAGCAAGTTCTCCTGGGAGGAAAACAAAGGGACTCCTTTATTGTCCAGAACAATCAACAGCTAGAGAAAGCCTACAGGCCCAGAACCAAACCCAAGAGGAGGACTGTGATGCCTTCTGGACTGAAGGCAGGGCCAGTGAGCAGTCAGGTTTCCAGAGGAAGCAGCCTGGGAACCTGAGAGCTCAGGGCCAAACACTGTGAGCCTCCTTTCAGGCCACATGCCTTCCCACAGTGGAGCTGGTAGGGGAGGAACAGAGCCATCCTAGCCACCTCCCTTAGATGCCCAGGTCAGCCTCCCCAACAGGGACCACTCAGAATCAAGATAATTCAGAGAACACGTTTCTTCTCCAGAACAAACCACATCAATTTTTAAGGACTAAGTAAAAGCACACTTTACTAGCAGATGAGCAGAAGTAACACATGATCATAGCCTTATCACAGGAGCCTTACCAACAGGGACCAGGCTTCTGTCAACCACCCCCTCCTGGGTTCTTCCTGGCCTTTCTCTGCAGCATTAGCTTGTAGCCTGAACAACATCAGGCTTACTAATGGCTTGACTTTGTACCAAAATCGTATCAGTAACTTGATCAACTGCATCTTGAGATTTAACTCTATATGGATTTTGGCTGATACCAAAAATCAAATCCATCCTCAGAAAACAAATAAGAAAATTCCAAACTCACATAAACCAGGCTCTTTAGGGATTCCCTGATGGAGCAGTGGATAATAATCTGCCTGCCAAAGCAGGGGACATGGGTTCAATCCCCGGTCCAAGAAAATTCCACATGCCATGAAGCAACTAAGCCCATGCGCCACAACTACTCAGCCCCTCTAGAGCCCACAAGCTGCAACTACTGAAGCTGGAGCAACTAAAGCCAGTGCTTCACAACAGGAGAAGCCACTGCAATGAGAAACCCACACACCACAACTAGAGAAAGCCCACTGCACGGCAACGAAGATCCAGTGTCACAGCCAAAAATAATTAAATTTAAAAAAAAAAATGGTTCTAAATACTAAGAGCAGACTCCCTCAGAAAGAACACATAGCTTTTTATCACAAACCCACTTAACTGCTGCTACCACTATTGAAGCATTTCCTTTTCTCGTAACTTAACTGCAGCCAATTGACTGATAGCTCTTTTTCATTTTCATCCAGAAATGGCTGCTTCCACCAAATTTAGCACTGGTCCCTCCTACTGCCCTGGCCCCCTGGAACGGCATTTCAGGGACACTGTGGTGATGCAGGCTCACTAGCCTTCCCAAAACAGCCTCCATCTGTCCTTCTCTTGGCAACGAAGTGTGTCATTCCACAGGCTTTGGAGGCAGCAAGGGGCCACATGAGGAAAGGGCTATGACTGCACAAAGCAAACCCTCCCAAACTGAGCAAGCTGGGCCCAAAGGGGCCACTGACCCAACCCACCTTTTCCCAGAGGGCTCTCTGTGAGAACCCGGGCTGTGACAGCTACCGAGGCCCCAGCTTGCCTTTCCCTTCTAGATAAAGGGAAAGCCCATTAGTGCAGAAAGGGAGTCGTTTCCTCAACCACATCAGAACATCTACAATTTCAGCCTCTCCTCAAAAACAAAAGCCGACTATTGGGCTTCATTGTTCCACCTTGACTATCAACTCTTCCCCCAAGAAATATGTAAAAATAACATTAACCAATAGTGTTAAACCAAACTTTCCAGAAGCTGATAAATTAGATGCCCAGCCTTTCTCACACCACTTTAAAATAAACACACTGTTTACTAACATGGTTGTGGAGACCTCACACGGTTCCAGAACAAATAGGCCAAAAGGCCCACAGAAGTGCGAGAGTCCCAGCAACAACACTGGCTCAGAGCCCTGGATGCTCACGCACAGGAAGGCCGGCAGGGGGCGCACCACACCTACCAGCTGCCAACAGCAGGCACGGTGGCTTCTGGGGTGCAGACAGCAGATACCGCGCCTCGAAACCCTGGCCACCTCCAAAGAAGCACAAACCTCACGCGGCCACAGGCAGCCCGGTCCCTCTAGGCCCCTTGTGGGGAGGCTGGCTGCATGTTGGGGCACCCAAAAGGGCACCCTGAAGCTGCCTCACCCCACACCCTCCTACAGGTTTCAGCCTCCTGCTGTGCACCCCTCCCCACACACAAATGGCCTCTGGAGACCCCCGGCCTCCCCCAAGACAGAAAATACCACCAAAAATAGCCACAGCACTGCTGATGGGGGGAGGCTGGGGTTTGCTGAGACGTTTCTTCGACTGGTGGGTACCAGGCCCACATCCACTCAATGACCCGGGGAACGAAGGCAGGCAGAGCCCACACCAAGACCCTCTGATGAGGCAGGTTGCCTGTGGACACTCCTAGCTTGGGGAACTGCAGGCAAAGGCTCTCGTCACTGCTATCGTCCCTGAGGCAGCCACAAGACCCACGTGTGTAGCAGCATCAGTGTGACTACCGAAGGGCCCCTAGGGAGGATGGGGCGGGGTGGAGGGGGTGCGCTCAGGCTCAGAGCATCACTACAGCAGCATCCCCGCACTGCGACAGCCACAGATGGTCCCCGGTGGGACCCTGACTGTGAGCAGGTCACACTGTTCTCTTAGAGCCATGTGAAGGGAGGCGGCACCTCTCAGGAGCCCTAACAGAAGAGGCGGTAATTAGGGGGAAGAAATATCGCCAGATGGGGGACATGTTCGTGGGCAGTGACCCCGAGCACTCCAGGATCCCATCTGTGTCCGTGTCCCGACTAGACATGAAACAGAGCTCTGGCCTGGGCTGAATGGTTTCTGGTCACTGTGTAAACATGCATCATGAGTTAGTGAAACCTCTGGGAGCGGTATTCACACCTCCCTGGTTTTATCAGAAGAAAAATCCAAGCCCTGGGACGCACCTGCCCGGCACGGGGACGCGGGGAGGAAACGTGGCAGGAAGGGGATGTGGAGGGCGAGGGAAAGCCGGGAGAGGCCTCCCTCAGGGCTGACCTGCAGGCCCCTGTCCCTGTGGGTCTGGAGGCACCTACACTGTTCCTGTGGGTCTGGGGGCAGCAACCAGCAGTCCCACTCTTTCCCAGACTCTGGCTGCCAGGGACACAGGACACTGGAGAAACCTCAGCTCCACTCACGGGGACAACAGACCTGAAGCCCACACAACCCGCTGGCCCTCATGCCCCAGCGGCTGGCACCCTCACAGCCCTGCCCCACTGAGCCGCCGTCTCACGGTGCAGGCGGGGACACAGGATGCATCGCTGACCATAGCACCCTGACTGGGCATTCCGTTATGGTGGATATATGAGCTGAGCCCAGTGCCATCCTGTGCCTGTGCTCCCAGCCCCAGCCTCAGCCCCGGGGAGACCCAGCCCCAGCCCACACTTACCAGCTGCGGCCTGTCCTCCTGCCTCTGGCCCTGACCCGGGCGGTGGATGAAGGACCGGGTGGATGCTCTGTAGTGGTTCAGCAGGCAGAAGATGACCACGACCATCACTGTGACCACTACCACCACCACCACCACCTGGGCGAACTCCAGCTCCGCTGCGACGAAGAGGAGAGCTGTCAGCCAGGCATGGGGCCACCCCCTCCCAGACCCTCGAAGGACAGAAACTTCCCCAGGCCTGCTGCCTGAGGGTATTGCCGTGTGGCTAACAGGTGAGGGAGGAAGGCCCCAGCTGCTTAGACAGGTTCTGTCCTGAGATGGACCCATGTCACATGGACAGACAGCCACCACTCGGGGACCTTCCCCAGGGCAGGCAACTCCTGGGTTCCATCTCCCGGGACACGAGAGGCTCAGGGCCCGGTCCCTGCCAGACCCCCTGCCCCTAGAGGTTGAAACTATGATTCCCAAAGCATCTTCCCATGGCAGCGCAGCACCCTGGAGGGAAGAGGCACCACCCAGAGAAAGGATGGGACATGTCTCCACTGGGTTCCCACTGCGCCGTTACAGAAGTCTGTCTAAACCACACACTCCCCACCCGTGCATTCACTGGCAGTGTGTGTGGGCGTGGGTGCCAGGGCTTTTGTGGGAAGCAGAGCCCAAGGCCAGCCCTGCATCAACCTGTGGGCTTAGAAGGAGGGTCTTCCTGAACCCACAAGTCCCATCCTGTGGCACCATCCTGCACCCCACCCTTGGCCCCCCCTTCACACCTGAGGGACAGAGACGGACAAATGGGCCTGCCAGGCCAGGCGGGGTATGGGGCGGTGGCAGGGCCCAGGTGGGTGGGCTGGATGCACCCCTGGCCCATGACTGGGTTCCCTACGGTAGCTGTCCGCTCTGTTCTGCTGTGCTCTGGACACCCAGGGCCTCATGGCTGGTGGGCAGGGGCTTGTCTGCACTTGTACATCCTCGGGGAGGAAGCCCCCAGAAGCTACAAAGCACTATCAGAATCGTCATGGCAGCACCTCCGGGAAACTGAAATCACTGCCTGTCTGAGGGCCAGGGCTGGGACTCTGCAGCTGGGCTGCAGACACCAGCGTGACCTCGTCTATCCTCACATGCTGTGGGCATGACACACTTGTGAGGCAGAAACTCTTCTTCACAACGCTCTGCCTGCACACAACTGTCCGTGTCTGGGACACGGTACCCATGTGACTGGACCCCAAACCCCATCCCCGAGGACACAGATGAGGGAGGCTGCGTGAGCAATGAGGAGCCCACCTCCATCATCTTGTGTTCCTGACGGCAGGCAAAGTGGTGGACTGAGGACAGACTCTGGAGCCCCAGCTGGGTTCTGGGGTGCCCACTGCATAGGTGCCCACCTGGAGGATCGCTCCTGCAGGCAGATTGAGGCCCACCCTGGCCGCCAAGCACAAGGTGGGCATCTTTGGAGGGGACCACAGTTCTGGGGACAAGCAGACAGGAAGCACGGAATCAAGGGCAGTCAATGCAGCATCGAGACTGAACCCAAGAAAATGCCTTGTTTTACCGACTTTTGTTTCTATTTTGTGAATGAACAGCAGAGTATTCAAAACTTGCCTTTCAGGTTGCCTTGTGCCCTGGAATTGACAAATGTTTTCTCTTCTCAAGAAAACTGTACTGCTTTTTGGATG
The DNA here is from genome assembly GCF_042477335.2 of Ovis canadensis. NCBI lineage: Eukaryota > Metazoa > Chordata > Mammalia > Artiodactyla > Bovidae > Ovis > Ovis canadensis. The sequence goes on along the minus strand of NC_091267.1, from coordinate 57,168,990 downwards.
ATGACTTCAGTGAGGGGCCTTACATGCCTCTACATGCGTTAAGGCTTCACTTGGAAGCTGTCAGCCCATGTCATCTTGTTCTGAATATGGAAGGCTATGCAGATGACCATTTGCAGCAATTCAATCAAATTATATTGTCATACTTCTATGGACATTTGCGGATATATATCTGTTTCACTTAAAAAGTATTTTTATTATAAAAAAAATAATGAAGACTCCTTTAAAGTGTAAAGAACATATATGGATATAGTGTATAATATACAAGTTCCCCTGCACAAGCCGGCAGCTCTCACCGCGATGCCCATGTCATCCAGGGCACAATTCAGCCACTGTGTGTATCTGTCTTTCACCTCTTGAATAAGGGCTTTCTTCTTTTCAATGAATGGAATTGCTGTACAAATATATTGTTCTTTTTTTCCACTCAATACATCACAAACATCTTTAAACAAGATCTCATTCCCCAGTTCCTAAATACGATACACTGGACCTTGTATTCTCTAAGCGACTGCTCTTTATGTGGTTGGATTTCTTTTTTCTACCATGATCAAAAAGATTGTGTGTGACCCACACTTGTGAGCACCCCTAAGCAGAGATTCCACACACTTACACAACCTTGTACACTTGCTCTTTTCAGGGAGAGGGAAGGGAATCTCCTGCCTCGTGGCTCCAGATGCTGGGCCCTTTCCATTTGTACTAATTTGTGGTGGGCGGTGGGGGAGTGGGGGGGAGGGCAAAAACATGTATCTTGTTGTCATTTGTATTTCCCTGGTTACTAGTGATTGTGATCTTTCCCTATGATTAGTGGTAATTTGTATTTTTCTTCATACTAGCTCATATCACTTTATTTGTAACTTTCTCATTTGTAAGCAGTCTTTACATACTATGGCTACATTACAAATATTTTCTCCTGGTCTGTCACTTCTTGAAACTTTTCCCTGGGTTTATAGATAATATAAATTTTTATGCCATCACATATTGCTACAATCTTTTTCCTTTATAGCTTCAAAGCTTCTCACTGATTAGGGAGGTCTCTCCAGTACTCCTAAAAATATTTTTCTTCTAAGATTTTTATAGCTTGTTTTTTATTTACTCTGCATCTTTATTTCTTTTGGTCTGAACAGGACAACAGCACCTAGAACCTTATGTATTATCTAACAAATATGACTGTTCTGACCTAATATCACACTAAAAAGTTCAGTATAAGCAAGGGGAGATAGTCTTCAGCTATGGGGACTGCACAGAAGCCCTCACCTTTCTTTCAGAGGGGAAGAACTATCTTTAAAAAACATTTGCTCTCAGGCTGTGCTGAGCCAGCTCTCTGGTCAGTGTGCTCCCTCTCGGGATCCTCCTAAGACCCTTCCCAGGCCCTCCCTCCTGCACTGCTGAGGCCGGCGGCCCTCCAGGGCCGTGGTCCAGCTGTACCCTTAAACATGACTCATTACCCCCAAAGAGCTCTATGTGGATGACATCTACCAGCATTTACCATATTTGAAATTAAAACTAAGGTGAAGGTGTAGTCGCTCAGTCGTGTCTGATTCTTGCGACCCCGTGGACTGTAGCCTACCAGGCTTCTCCGTCCATGGGATTCTCCAGGCAAGAATACTGGAGTGGGTTACCATTTCCTTCTCCAGGGGATCTTCCCGACCCAGGGATCAAACCCAGGTCTCCCGCATTGGAGGTAGACGCTTTAACCTCTAAGCCACCAGAGAAGCCTAAAGATGTTAAATATTTATTCATTAAAAATAAAGTCACCACATGTTAACACAAGTAACAAAATAACTTCCCGGTGCCATCTCACTTAACAGCATGCGCATCTCTACTCCCTGTGCCCAACCCCTACATGCCCAACGGCTTCACCTGCACCCACAGGATGCGTGGCTAACCATGACAGACGAGTGGTTCTTGTCTGCTCATCCTTTCACGGGGGCTGTGGCAGCCACCAGGGCTGAGCCCCCACCTCCAGCCCCAAGGTTCCCTCTGTGAAGGCCCTCCGTTCACTGACCTGTGTGACACACACAGTCCTGAAGAAAATGCACAGACCTTGAGCATGACTGACCTACAAGCATTCTCAGTTGGGTGGGACTCGTCCTGGGTTCTGTTTGCAGACAAAGGGCCCTGAAACTAATCAAAGCAGGTCAGTGAGTCCCAGGGGACCTATGTGCATTCCACTGAGGCATTAACTCTCAAAATCTGTAAAGACTCTGTGTCTCTACATGAGCCAGAGGCCCTTGGAGACATTTATGTGTCTTGTGTGCCTGTTAGGGTGACTCTGGTCAGAGGTGATGGCTCTGTCCATTACAGATTTCCATTCTTTGAGGTTTATGACTATGCTATAAAATTCTGCCCTGAGATGAAATTTTCCACATAAAACTTACAGCCTGGAATTTGGCCTTTAAAAAACAAAATAGTACATTTTAGTAAGTTTGCTACATTTAAAGTCATGAATGAGGATTTTAAAAGAACACGAACTTTACATTCCTACAGACTCAAAACATAGTAGTAGTTTACTTGATATTTGTGAACATCAGCCTATAGCAAAGAATAATTCACTAATGTATTTTTAGTGTTTAAAAAACTGTAACACAGAGAGCTATTTATCTAGAAATGTTCAATGCCCTACATGTGTTCCAACCACAGTGCCTCACGCCCCATCATTTTGTAAAAATGTTACATGGTTTGACTCAGCTACCAAGCTGACAGCAGATTAAACATTTCTTAAATAAATCAGTCTAAGTTAAAAAACCCTAAAACAGCTGCACAACAGCAATGAAGGCCCTGCGTTAATGCGCTATGGAGTTTACCTGCACATTATTGATACCAAGACAGTACTTTTTCCCTCTATTGAAAAAAGAATTATTATTATTCTGTGTTTGTCTCAATATTTATTTTCACAACAGTCAAGCTTCTCCCTACTAAGTGGCTTTTACAGCTTTGAGAACCACAATTACTCTTGCAAACCCAGGAGAAAATGGAAAGCAGTATGAAGTTTATACTTCATGTGGATAAATTCAGGGCCAGTTAGACCCCAGTCTGGTTCTAGTTCTGCCATCTGACTTCATCAGCTGCAAAAGCTGTTTTCATGTGTAAAATAAAGTTGAGTCCTCCACTGTATAATTAGTGGGAGCATGAAATAAAATAACCCCTGGAAACTTACAAAGTGTGGTCCAGAGTGATGGTTAGAAACACAGGAAATTGGGTGCCATCCCACACTGGCTCAACCAGAGCCTGCATTTTAACAAAACCCCTAGGTGGCTTCTGAAACTTTGGACTAATCCAGAGTCCTCATCTGGATTAAACAAGCAAACTGGAGTTCAGAAAACCTGTGACCTGCGCGCCATACAGAAGAAACAAGGTGGAACCAGGGCCCACGATTGCTACTCAACACGACTTTCAAGAGTGGAGCTCTCTTAAAATTGGAAGCATCAAGGGAACATTTCATGAAAGAATGGGCACAATAAGGGACAGAACCGATAAGGACCTAACAGAAGCATAAGAGATTAAAAAGAGGTGACAAGAATACACAGGAGAACCATACAAAAAAAAGGTCTTAATGACTTGGATAACCATGATAGTGTGACCACGTACCTAGAGCTTGATATCCTGGAGTATGAGATCAAGTGGGCCTTAGGAAGCATTACTATGAACAAAGCTAGTGGAAGTGATGGAATTCCAGCTGAGCTATTTCAAATCCTAAAACATGATGCTGCACTCAATATATCAGCAAATTTGGAAAACTCAGCAGTGGGTTCAGGACTGGAAAAGGTCAGTTTTCAATCCCAAAGAAGAGCAACGCCAAAGAATGTTCAAACTTACGTAAAACTGTACTCATTTCACATGCTAGCAAGTTATGCTCAAAATCCTTCAAGGTAGGCTTTGGCAGTATGTGAACTGAGAATTTCCAAATGTACAAGCTGGATTTAGAAAAAGCAGAGGAACCAGAGATCAAATTGCCAGCATCCACTGGATCACAGAGAAAGCAAGGGAATTCCAGAAAAATATCTACTTCGCCTTCATTTACTACACTAAAGCTTATGACTGTGTGGATCACAATACACTGTGGAAAATTCTCAAAGAGATGAGAGTACCAGACCACCTTACCTTCTCCTAAGAAACCTGCATGTGGGTAAAGAAGCAGCATTTAGAGTCGGACATGGAACCACTGACTGGTTAGAAATTGGGAAAGTGAAAGTCGCTCAGTCATGTCCAACTCTTTGAGACCCCATGGACTGTAATCCCATGGCCTGGAGTTCTCCAGGCCAGAATACTGGAGTGCGTAGACTCCCTTCTCCAGGGGATCCTCCCAACCCAGAGACTGAACCCAGGTCTCCCGCACTGCAGGAGGATCCTTTATCAGCTGAGCCACATGGAAGCCCAAGATACTGGAGTGGGTAGCCTATCCCTTCTCCAGAAGATCTTCCCGACCCAGGAATCAAACTGGGATCTCCGGCATCACAGGCGGATTTTTTTTACCAACTGAGCTATGAGGGAAGCCCCCAAATTGGGAAAGGAGTACATCAAAGCGGTATATTGTCACCCTTATTTAACTTATATGCAGAGTACATCATGCAAAATACCAGGTTAGATCAATCATAAGCTGGAATCAAGATTGTTGGGAGAAAAATCAACAACCTCAGGTATGCAGATGACACCACTCTAATGACAGAAACTGACAAGGAACTAAAGAGTCTCTTGATGAGGGTGAAAGAGGAGAATGAAAAAGCTGGCTAAAACCTAGCATTTAAAAAACTAAGATCAAGGCAGCTGGTCCCATCACTTCATGGCAAATAGAAGGGGGAAAAGTGGAAGCAGTGACAGATTTTATTTTCGTGGGCTCCAAAATCACTGTAGATGGTGACTGCAGCCATGAAATTAAAATATAGTTACTCCTTGGAAGAAAAGCTATGACAAACCTAGACAGCATATTAAAAAGGAGAAACATGACTTTGCTGACAAAGGCCCATATAGTCAAAGCTATGGTTTTTCCAGTACTCATGTATGAACTAAGAGTTGGACCATAAAGAAGGCTGAGCACCAAAGAACTGATGCTTTCAAATTGTGGTGCTGGAAAAAACTCTTGAGAATCCCATAGAAAGCACGGAAATCAAACCAGTCAATCGTAAGGAAATCAACCCTGAATATTCACTGGGAGGACTGTTGCTGAAGCTCCAATAACTTTGGCCAACTGATGCGAACAGCTGACTCATCACAAAAGACTCTGAGGCTGGGAAAGATTGGGGGCAGGAGGAGAAGGGGGAGACAGTGAATGAGATGGCTGGATGGCATCACCAACTCAATGGACATGTTGTTTTTTCAGTCGTTCAGTCATGTCTGACTCTTTGAGACCCCATGGACTGCAGCACACCAGACCTCCCTGTCCTTCACCATCTCCTAGAGCTTGCTCAAACTCATGTCCATTGAGTCGGTGATGCCATCAAACCATCTTATCCTCTGTCATCCTCTTCTCCTCCTGACTTCAATCTTTCCCAGCATTAGGGTCTTTTCTAATGAACTGGCTCTTCGTATTAGGTGGCCAAAGTACTGAAGCTTCCGTTTCAGCATCAGTCCTTCCAATGAATATTCAGGATTGATTTCCCTTAGGACTGACTGATCTCCTTGCTGTTCCAGGGACTCTCAAGAGTCTTCTCCAACACCACAAAAGCATCAATTCTTCAGCGCTCAGCTTTCTTTATAGTCCGACTCTCACATCCATACATGACTACTGGAAAAACCATAGCTTTGACTAGATGGACCTTTGTCAGTAATGTCTCTGCTTTTTAATATGCTGTCTAAGTTGGTCAGAGCTTTTCTTCCAAGGAGCAAGCATCTTTTAATTTCATGGCTGCAGTCACCATCTGCAGTGATTTTGGAGCCCAAGAAAATAAAGTCTGTCACTGTTCCCATTGTTTCCCCATCTATTTGCCATGAATGGGACTGGATGCCATGATTTCAGTTTTTTGAATGTTGAGTTTTAAGCCAGCTATTTCACTCTCCTCTTTTACCTTCATCAAGAGGCTCTTTAGTTCTTCTTTGCTTTCTGCCAGATGGGTGGTATCATCTGCATATCTGAGGCTACTGATATCTCAATGGACATGAGTCCAAGCAAACTCCAGGAGATGATGAAGGACAGGAAAGACTGGTGAGCTGCAGTCCATGGGGTCACAAAGAGTCAGACATGACTTAGCAACTGAACAACAATAATGTATCATGACCAATTAGGATTTATTCCAGGACTGCAAGGTTGGCTTAACATCCAAAAATCATTTAAAGTGATATACTACTATAAGTAAACAAATGAAAAAAAGCTGGCTTAAAACTTAGGAAAAAAAAAACGGAGAAAGTATTTGGCAAAAACCCAACAACTTTTTATCATAAAAACACTCAACAAACCGGGAACAGAAAGGCATCTACCAAAGCTCACAGCTAATTATCATACTTGTGGTGAACAGCTGGCTTTGAAACTAGATCAAAATGAAGCACTAATACATGCTACCACATGAGAGAACCTTGAAGATATCATGCTATGTGAAAGACGGCTGTCACAAAAGACAGTGATGTGAAATATCCCAAGCAGGCAAATTCAGAGACTAATAGGAGATAAGTGGTGGGCTAAAGCTGGGAGCTTCGGAGAAAAGGTAGATGGCTAGTAATGGGCTTCAAGTTTCTGTTCAAACTGACAGAAATGTTCTAAATTTAGATCATGTTGATGGTTTTGCAATTCTGTGAATATACTAAAAGCTACTGAATTGTATACTTTAAATAGGGGAATTGTAGTGCATATGTGAAATATCTCAATAATGGCGATACAATAAAAAGAACTATGAAATGAAAGTATTCTGCAAATAGCACTTCATAAGTTTAAAAACACCTCTACATGTAAATGCTGATTCATAAAACCAAGTTCTACCTGTGCAAATCAGATAATAAACTCCTAAGAAACACCTCAAACTTGGATCACCTCACCAAGTTCTGGTTTCCTTCTATACTCCAACTGGGAACCCTGACTTCCTGTTAAACTACTTGTAGATGACAAATTTTCTTTTTCATGGCCTTGTTTCTCATCTCGGAATTCCAAGAGTGAAATACAACATTAAAAACTGAAGGGAACACACCACTGATCACCTCACCATGGAAAAATCATACCTACACTCTTTACTATGTAAGAATTTTCCTTAAAAAGGTTAAAAGCCAGGCTGACTACCCAGTGCCAAGCCCATCAAACATACAAGTGACAATATGTCTTATACACTCTACCAAACATTACTCATGCTTCAGCCCACGGCACATCTCCACGTAGCTGTGGAAGACAGCTCATTCCCTTCCCTAACCATGGGGTTACCCTTCTGGCCTTCAGAGAGAAAGGAAACTAAACAGTGATTTTAAGCCTACTCACAATCCACAAGGTAGTCACTGCAATAGTGAAGGTGTGCTTGGGCTCTGCACTAAAGGGTCTGTGTTTGTACTGGGTTGGGATAAGAGATGTATTTCTCACTCTAGAGTCAGGGTTTAAAAAGTCAGAAAGACACCCACTGAAAAAGTAACTGACTATTCAAGTATTTCATTTCTCCCAATTAAACAACATAAGTCATCTTCTTCCCCCAAAGCTCCATCATCATAGGAACATACTAGAAACGCACTGATGAAGGTCTGACTTGCATCAGTCACACCACCTTCTTCCTCATCACCCCTTGATGCCCTAAGAGTGTCAAAGGTCCAACAAAGCCACGCATGCATAATAAGTGGCAGACAATACCAAGTGCTGTTGAGTCTCACTGGCTTTACCCACAGCTGACCGCTGAGCTCTGCAATATGGTTCCCATGCCTGCTAACATGAGGAGCTGTAAAGTGTGCATCTATTTCTCACTGAGAAATTTTCAAAATTCCAAATTCTATGACCTGAGGAAACATAAGTGGGTGGTGCCCGAAGGAAAGGATAAACTGCAACAGCTACACTAACTGAGGCCCATTTCAAAAGGACCAACAAGACTCATTTATCTGCAGCTGTCACCCAAATGACTGTACCAGTTCATGTCCAGTTAAAAGCCCCCAAATCTTTCAGCTTTTCAAACACAGAACCTAAAGAACAGCTACAGGATAGGGCCTCTCATACCAACTTGGGTTGTCCCCTGAGATGTCAGATCTGCAAACTGGGAGGTTTTACACATCTCTGACACAGGACACAATCAAGGCCAGTTTACAAGTGCAAAAACAGAATCACAGACACTCTCCTAAAGTCATAGTGGTCATGTGGAAACACAGGACTGGAATCATGGTTTTCCTTTATTCCACACATACTTGAAGGATCTGACAAAAGAGCCAGTTACAGCAAACAGCTCACGGCTCACCTGCGGACTCTGGCTGGTAATTTCGACTCCAGCTCTGCATTCCAGGTCCTGCGTCTCATCAGCCACATCAACAGGAGCTGCTGCACCCTGAATGCGGAAGCTGAGATTGGAGTCTTTAAAGATTATTCTCAAGATAAAAGGTCAAGAATGAAAAAGGAGGCTTGATTGCATGAAGACCCTTTCAGACAAACTAAGATAAACTGTCTGATTTCTCGTCTTGTGGAAAAAAAGATTAAATTCAAAACTCATAGATGAGGAGAAAATTTTTCTGTTTTGAAAATCCTGTCACTTCAGTGACCTACTCAAGACTGCTGGGTCATATGAAATGCGCCTTCTCAGGGGTCCCTGGAAGAGGAGTGAGCCCCACTTCTTCCTGCCAGCCTGTTGGGGCTAGTGAAGCAGAGTCCTGGCCCAGGAAGCAATAGCCCAGTTCCTTTGGGTCTGAGATGGTGCCGACTTACCTATCACTCCAAACACCTGCGCAGATGCCACAGAGAGAAAGCCAGTGATCTGAGTTCTTCCTGCAGTTGCCTTGCCTACGAAGCAAAGGGGCACACTTGCCATCACCTCACCCACTGAGGGCTTCAAATCCTTGAAAATCATTCCCTGACTCCTCTATTTGAACAACATAATTTTGGAAAGAAAAAATAAAAGCAAACCAGGAACTGAAGAGTTCTACTCTTTCTGCTTCCCTGGTATCTCAGATGGTGAAGGGTCTGTCTGCAATGTGGGAGACCAGGGTTCGACCCCTGGGTCGGGAAGATCACCTGGAAAAGGAAATGGCAACCCACTCCAGTACTCTTGTCTGAAGAATCCCATGGACAAAGGAGCCTGGCGGCCTACAGTCCATGGGGTCACAAAGAGTCAGACATGACTGAGCAACTAACACAACACTTTCACTCTTTCTGCTAACACTTAATCTAAAATCTAGAAAGTGCCAAGCAGATGGAGAGATCAATCAAGGGGATCCTTGGTTCTAATACCCAACCCAGTCTATTCTGAATGGCAGACTGGGCATTTCATAGACAGAAGCCGATGCCCTGCCCTGGTTAGAGGGCCCTAGAGCTCTGTCCAGATGCAGCAGTAATCCCAAAAACCACGTGGTATCTTGGAGCTCAAAGAGGCCTAACTACCAGCTCCTGAGACAAGGAATTTGAAGCCAGGAAAAGGCATGATTTGGCCAAGGTCACTGAAGAAGTGATTTGCGTAGCTTCTACGAGAACTCAAGTTTCCCCACTCTCAAGTAGTGTGACCTTGGTATCCAGACTTTGAAGAAATAATCCAGACTCTGAAGAAATCCAGACTTTGTACATATATACATATATGCACATATATATATAGATGTGTTTATACATATGTGTATATTTACACACAAACATGATATGCACAGACGTATATTTAGAAATTCTAAACAGGCTAACATGCTCACTGCAGTTTTAATGGACTGGGCTGCACATGTAATTAACAGTTCATAAAAATTACTCAGCTGGAGCATCCAGACATTCTCCATGAATGCTGTTTCAAGGCAAGTGCCATTCCCAGGTCCCTGCTGTTCCTTCATTCCTTCACAGGTCAGGGGGTGAGTCCCAGAAGCAAGTGGCAATGCTTCAGAGTCCTGTTACGAAGCAGATGTTGTTCTAATTGGGCTGGAGAAACAGTTTGTTACTAGTCAACAATTATCTATTGAGGAAAAATCAAAGTAGGGATTCTCTCTTTCTTTCAAGAGACCTTTACAGTCACTAATGACTGAGGATCACTGTCAAGACTCAAGTGTTCCTTTCATCCACAGTAATAACCCTCAGTAGCCTTGGCGACCATGGAGGCGATCACATTCACCGGCAGCAGCACCTCTGATCTGCTTCAGCAGCATCTCTGACCTGCTTCAGCAGCCTGCCCTGCTGGCCAGAGGAGCCAGGGAGGACGGAGAAGCAGGGCCACAGATAGGCCCCATCCTGGGCTGGTCTTCCAGGAGTCTTCCCCCTCGTGAGGACGCACTGCTTCTTGTTTTCTCCTGCCAGAGAGACGCCTCTGGAAGGGATGCTTGAATGTAGCCCACTGCCATGGTACAGCCCTACTCCATCCTCCCTGGTCTATTTTGGTACAAGGGTAAGAATTCCAAACAGCTTGGATAACAAACAAGTTGTGTGACGTGCAGACAAATTTGGCAGTGGTTGCTTAGGAACTGACAACAGTGCAATCAAGAGGCGATCTCCCAGAGCAGCCCACGCCAACACCTCTTAAAGAGACAATCAAAGTTTGCAAAAACCATTCATTGTATTTCAATAATGAAATTTGTTATACCTTGAAAAATGATTAAATTTTTTGTCTTAAAACTTTTTTAGAAATTCAAATTCAACGTGGAAATAATGAGCCTGGTTGTTAAGAATCCGGATGCACTGGTATCTGGTGTGCAGGATCTTCAGTGATTCAAGGACAAGGAAGATGATGATGGAAGTGTTGCCTGACATTTACAGAGTGAGGACTTCACACCAGACACTAAGACACGTGTTACCTCTTAACTCACTTCTTAACTACTTCTTATCTCCTTATTAAAACCTCATCTAAAGGAAACCACCTTTAGGTACCAGTTTTGGAGAAGGTCAACTTTAGATGATGATCTTTTTCAAAACGCAGGTAAAGTCTAGCATTTGTTTGCCATTTTCTTAGGCCTGATAACTGGTCTGGAATATCCATGATTTTCATGGATTGGTTTTTATCACAGTATGTTAATAATACCTATATTTTATACATCATCAGTCACCCCTTAAAGGGTGGCTCTCTTTGAATAATGGGAAGAGAGTAACTTTACAGTGAAGAGAGCTGACTGACACACACGACCTCAGCCAGGGTGAGGGCCCCATAAACAGTCATAAATCACATCAACAGTATCACCCTTCATCTAATACAAAGACTAGGATTCAGCAACAGTCAATCCCCCAACATGGAATTTTCCAAATATATTTCAACTTTTCCCACTGGCATGTCTTTAACAGCTGAAATTCCTTTCTCTCCAAAGGCATCTCACACCTCTGGAAACCTCCTGACACTGAAGACCCAGCCTCAAGGCCATCGGCTCCATGGAGCTATCCTTGCTCTCAGCTACAAGTCCCTACATGGCCATCTGATCTGGGTCTATAATTCCTCTTATGAAAAGTTCATCTGTTCAGGCAAAGCCAAGCACCATGCCCACCTCTCCCAGAGCATCCTCGTTACCCCTGTCTTCTGTATTTCACACGATTCAAGAGATATACAGTACAAGTAACCACATGCTTATCTGGACAGCAGAGTTCTTAAGAGCAGAGTTTATACCTATTTCATTTCTTCCAGTTCAGACACACTCACTCCAGCGAGGCCCTGTGGCCTCTTGGAACATGTGAAAAGAATGAGGACTCAACATAAGAAGGAAAATGCTGCTCACTAAAAATGTTCTCCGACTGCCCAGAAATGATAGCCAGTAGTTTCAGAAATTCAAAGTGATAATAAATAACTCATACTTAAATCAAGCTTCTGGACATGATGAATGACAAAAAACAACATCCATTAATGCTAAAGAAAACAGGTGTTTTTACCCAATTTGTGGTAATTTATGCAAGTTGTCACTCTCAGCGACTGGCCAGGTAGGGCAGAATGCTTTCCAAAATGACCATCAGCCTCAGGCCAGATGAGAAATAAATCTAGTGCTCAACACAGACTTACATTCTCTCTAAAATTATGAAGTCACGAGGAAGACACTGTTGAAGCTGCTAAAATGGAAGAGACTAGTCCACACACAAAAAACTACTTACCCACCTTCTTAGTAAACAATACAACTGTCAAACGAGCTCTGAGTCATCATCTAAGTCTTGATTCACTCATAGATAATTCAACTATATATATATACCCTATAAGCTTCTCTTTCAACTTGTAATTCTGTGTCTTTGTATGAATACAGTTAGTTTCTCTGAGGCATGCCTGGCTTACTTATTAGGACAGACCAAGTAATTTTTCAACTCAAATATGACTTATTTACATTTCTTTATGTCCTAAGGTAACAACTGCTGTTCACCTGAGACATACAACAAAATTTAGATACTTAAAGACTGCTATCTTCCAGCCCACTTCAAACAAAAAGAGCAACCCCAAAATCAGCTATTTATCTAATATTTCATCTCACAGGTAAGAAAAGACCAAGACATTTCATCACAAGTAATCTAGCAGAACAATTTAAAAACACAGAAGAGGAGTAGAGGAGATGAGGAAGAGGAGATGATAAGGAGGAGATGAAGATGATATGGAGGAGAAGGAGAAGAGGAGGTGAGGAGGAGGAGGAGATGAGGCGGCGGCGGCGGCAGGTCACAGCAGATCCCATAACAGCTGCTCTGGATGCTATGATGAGCTCAGAAAGGCAGCAAGACTCGACTGATGTCAACCTTCCTCTTATGGATTGTAACTCAAAGAAAAATCCCCTGCAGTCCACAGTGTATTTGTATTTGCTTTCTTACATAATGTCCTCTTTCTGTTCTAGTACCCCACCCAGGACACCACATTACATGCAGTCACGCATCTCCTTAGGTTCCCTGCTGTGAGAGTTTCTCAGACTTCCTTGTTTTTCATGACCTTGGCAGTCTTGAGGAGGGATGGTCAGGCATTTTGTTGAATTCCCCTTGACTGGGATTTGTCTGATTTTTTCCCCATGTGATGAGACTGCAGGTCTGGGTCTGGGGGAGGAAGACCACAAAGGCCCAGCATCATGTCTGTCACATATCAGGAGTGCTCTCTGCAGGGCTCCCTGCTGCCAGAGGAGCATGTCTTGTCTCACATCTTCAAAGACTTTAAAGAATGCTACTCTTCAAGTATGTCTGCAAACTGCCTCTTAACACAGAAATAAACTACTGATTTAGATCTTAAAAAGAGTTCTTTCTTAGAAAGTAATTATTTGCATGTTTTGGACTTTAGATTCTTGTCTCACATCTTCAAGGCTTCCCTGATAGCTCAGTTGGTGAAGAAGCCACCTGCAATGCAGGAGACCCCAGTTTGAGGCCTAGGTTGGAAAGATCTCCTAGAGAAGGGACAGGCTACCCACCCCAGTATTCTGGCCTGGATGTAGCCCATAGCGTTGCAGAGCTGGACGCAACTGAGCGGACCTTCACTGTTTCTCACATCTTCAGACACTTCTGTCACTAGACACCCAAATTAAGTACTGCAAACCCAGCGACGACCAAAACGTCCTAGTGCCTTTGCGAGTACACAAGGTCATACACACTTCAGTGGACAAACATTTTCAATATGCACAACACAGGAAACCTTAATTTGTGGACAAAAATATTGATGCTGCTAAGTGATACTGAACAAATCACCAACTATGAATCTTTACATCTATTTCCCATTCATTAACAATTTTACCACTGTTTCAGGTCTACAAATATTTAGACTCAACTGGAAAATCCCATGGATGGAGGAGCCTGGTGGGCTGCAGTCTATGGGGTCACCAAGAGTCAGACACGACTGAGCGACTTCACTTTCATGCATTGGAGAAGGAAATGGCAACCCACTCCAGTGTTCTTGCCTGGAGAATCCCAGGGACGGTGGAGCCTGGTGGGCTGCCGCCTGTGGGGTCGCACAGAGTCGGACATGACTGAAGTGACTTAGCAGCAGCAGAACAGCACATTTACTAAAAATACATAATAACAAAATACTAACCTTTTATCATTTTTCAATCCTTTCCTAAGAATATTTTAAAAATGGGGTAAGTCCTAACTTGATGATAAAGTTAACAAAAAAGAGACTTTCACGATGGTCCAGTGATTAAGAATCTGCCTTGCAATGCAGGGGACATTAGTGCGATGCCTGGATGGGGAACTAAGACTCCACACACCATGGACCCATCAACGATTCAGTTTCCTCTGCTCAGACACATAAAAACACAATTAGGTATCAATATTTGCTATTCAACCCAAATTGCTCTGTGAGTAAAATAAATTTAACAGAAATATTGGTCTTTCTGAATCTTACTCACAAAACCTCTTGCCCTTCAGTGCCCAAAACTCCAACTTCTTATTATAAATGTTTAATAAAATCAGCAGATCATTAAAAACTGCCAGCAGGGAACTTAAGTCTTTAAATGCATGCATGGTGCCTCCCTCTACACCTCAAGGCAAATGTTGCCCCTCTCAACTCAGCTTTTCTGAGGCACCACTGTGCTGTCCCAACCAGGCATCCCCCAAAGGTGACGGCCTCAGGAGCCCATTACAATGACAGTCAAATTCGACTAGGTGGCTGCCTGCTCTGGGGAAATGCAGGAAGTTGCTCTAGCTCGTTGGCGGTGGGGGGCGGCATGCGGGGGTTGGCTGCAGCAAAGGCAGCGCTCATGGACCCACTGCTGGACAGTGATGGATTTTCCAACAAGCCTAAGACCCTGCTCTTGCACTAAAGCAGCTTGTGCAGGAAGTTAATTTTTCAAATAGTTCTAGTTTTCAAAGAAGACCAGAATCTGCAATTCCAACTTTAAGGTATAAAGCACACTGTTTTAAATGGATGCCAGTCAAGTAAATAACAAAATCCTACATGCTTCCTTCCTTTTTACCTCAGTGGACGATTAACTGAAGCTAAGTCAGTACAGAAAGGAGAGTAATCAAGGGAGACACAGTAGCTGAGAGACGTCTGTGTGTGCTGTCATCATCTTGCAATCTTACCCACACCAGCACATTTCAAGATAACAAAAACAGTCACAAGAGTGCACAGCTACACTCACCAACCAGAATTTCAAATGAAACCGTTCAAAGTGGCATAAATTCAAGAGAAGAGGATGCCCGCATCAAGAGAAATGGAGTCCCAGCTCCTTCAGTGCTCCTTTCCTGGGGTTTCTAATCCTGAGACCCACCAGCACGCAGCCCTGCACCCCCTCTGCACCTCTGCAGGTCAAGTGAGCAGTGGGGTGGGCCAGCCCTCGACAGCACCAGACCGGGCCAGTCCTGCACCCACAGCGCACACACGCCCCCTACCGGTGGCATAGAGGGTTGGCCAGATGCCAATTTGTTGTTTAGTTGCTTCAGGCTTCCTTTGCAGATTAGCTGGTAAGGAATCCGCCTGCAATGCGGGAGACCTGGGTTCGATCCCTGGGTTGGGAAGATCCCCTCGAGAAGGTAAAGACTACCCACTCTAGTATTCTGGCCTGGAGGACTCCTTGGTCTGTAGCATGACAGGCTGCTCTGTCCATGGAAATCTCCAGGCAAGAATTGTGGAGTGAACTGCCATTTCATCCTCCAGGGGATTTTACAGGGGATTTTACCAACCCAAGGACTGAACCTATGTCTCCTGCATTAGTAGGCAGAATCTTTACCAACTGAGCTACTAAGGAAGCCTGAGTTTACTTAACATCGACTCAATTTTATATATGGATTCACTTTGCTTCCTAGGTGCTGCAAGTGGCAAAGAATCCGCCTGCCAATGCAGGAGATACAAGAGACAAGGGTTTGATCCCTAGATTGGGACGAACCCCGGAGAAGGAAATGGCAACCCACTCCAGTATTTCTTGCCTGGAAAATTTCATGAACAGAGGAGCCTGGCAGTCTGTGGGGGTCACAAACTAAACAAAGAATTACAGAATCCTCAGCTTCTTGGCCCAGGTCTCTTACCAGTTTTTCTTGAACTTACATCTTTTACCAATTAAAAAAAAAAAAAAGTAAATACAGATAAATCAAAAAGACCTGGTGCAAAAACTAAAAAAATCAAAACAAACCAAAAACTAACCCTGTTTAACATAACCTCCACTGGCAGCTGGTCGTTTCATTTTATTTCCTTGTTCCTGGGCCAGGGTTAGGGTTAAAACTCATTTGCTCAGTGACAGTCTCCGTGGTCAAGGGCAAAGGCAGTAATCTTCTGGGGAAGTCTCCAGAGTGTTCAGTGGACAGGGTGGCTTCTCAACCCTCATCAGAGAGACTTCTATGTTTGTCTCTCTGCCTACCTTTCCTCCCTTTAAAGGAGCCAACTGACATGTAACTAAAAAGGATGAGGACCCAGATGCCCGACCTCTCCATGGAAAGTGTAAGCAGTGTGGCTCAACAGACCTGTGGGAAGGGATCTGACTCCAGCCTCCACCATTGGAGGTGCAGCTAGAGCATTTCTGTTTTTCTTCAAGAAAGATTATAAAAACTTCTAGGCCTCTTTCTTCAAGTCCTCCCTATTTCAAGGTATTTTCCTCCCAACTACAAGGGAAAATAACCAACTTCTCATTTATTTAGATTAAAAAAGTAAATAACATTCTTCTTTATAAAAAAAGATAAAATTTCTGTTTACAGCATGATTTAACTATGGGCTGCATTAAAAATTTAACCAACTTTCTGAAAATAAGTTTGACACATGTGGAGCATCATCAAGAAGCCCAATTACCAAACATCCCCAGACCTGCAATGAGGCAATCATCCTCTGATTTTAAAAAGCACTGATATATTCATGCGGACGCTACATTAGGAAGAAAGAGTTATAAAAAAGTGCAGGTAAGAACTGCTTTGAAATAAACATCTGTAAAATATGAAGAAGGCAGCAAAGTGTAAAACCACAAAGCGTTTCAGTGGCAGAAACCAGAAGGAAATGACTAGTTCTGACAACCCACAGGAAGCAAGGAAGGCCGGCCACAGGAGAGTCAGGAGGTGCACCTGAAGCTCTTCCAAGGAACTAAACACAAACAAGAATGCAGCAACCCCATGCACCATTCAAATCAAATGAATTTTAAATAATCTTGCATTTTAAATAACTGTTTCATAGTTTTCACAGCATCATTGTACTTTGCCTCTTAAGAGTCAAGAGAGATGAGCACATTTCCTCGGGCCTCCCTCAGTTCAGGGAAAGATAAACGATGTTCAAGAGAAAAATGAAGTCCTTTTAATTCCCAATGTGGAACATCACTCACCTACTGAGGTGAGTCATTAAACTCAATTCAAAAAAAAGCTCACTTCTTTCTCCCTCCTTCCAGCTATAGACACAGACACCTTCAAGCCTTTATCACATAAATTCAGACATATTGAATGCTACTCCATGGTAAGGATTATAGCACAATAACAAATCATCAACAGTCCCGGGCAACAGGGGTACCACTCATAAATAAAATCAATATTCGAACTAAACCCAGATTCGTAAAACCTTGCTAGGCATAAAGGGGAAATGCTCTGGTTTTGTTGCAGGAAGGGGAACCCCTTCCAGGGCCTGAAAGTGGGCTCTTGTCTAACATTGGAAATGAACTGTCCAAGGAGACATGTGCTGACAAAGCAAGAGATTTTATTGGGAAGGGGCAACCAGGCGGAGAGCAGTAGGGTAAGGAAATCCAGGAGGACTGCTCTGCCACGTGGCTTGCACTCTTGGATTTTGTGGTGATGGGATTAGTTTCCAGGTTGTCTTTGGTCAATTGTTCTGACTCAGGGTCCTTCCTGGTGGCGCACACACT
Organism: Ovis canadensis; assembly: GCF_042477335.2. Taxonomy (NCBI): domain Eukaryota; kingdom Metazoa; phylum Chordata; class Mammalia; order Artiodactyla; family Bovidae; genus Ovis; species Ovis canadensis. Next base: position 57,151,230 of record NC_091267.1, on the reverse strand, counting down.
GCTCAGCCAAGATGGATGCGCGAGAAGGATTCTGAGAGGTGATCAGACACGTGGTCTCTCCTTTTGACATTTCCCAAACTCTTCTGGTTGGTGGTGGCTTATTAGTTCCAAATTCCTTACCAGGACCTCCTGTCAGAAAGTAACTCATGCAAATAATTACTATGGTGCCTGGCCAGGGTGGGCAGTTTCAGTCAGTGTGTGCCCCGCACCGCCCACCCCCCAAAAAACGTGAAAAATTAAGATCATAAGCTAAATGTAAATCCTTAATTCCTTCTACTTTCTTTCCCATTAAGCCTTTCTCCTTGAGATGTTCTACAATCCCTAAATCTACCAGTTTCAATGTCGTTTTATCCTCCCTTCTTACTCTTTCAAAGAAATCATGGAAAGTTAAGCAATCAAATGTTTGACAATAGTTGGAGACCAAAAATATATCCAAGTGGACTGATGGATTGATTATCAGTCTGAAATATCAACTCTGATAAGAAAAATATCCCTCTCTGCAGATTAATGTACACAATTCAGTCAGAGGCTCTTCAGGCCGACACCAAACTTGAGCCCGTAACTAAAACACAGACTGTCAGAGAGGACCTGTTCACCAGCTTATCCCTGAAGCCCCAACACATAGCAGGTGCTCAGAAAATATGATGGATGAATTAATAGCTGTTATTAAACAAAACCAAGAAAAACATGACGTACACTAATTTGGCAAAGTGAAGCTCACTTCTATTTCACTGTTTCATTTTGCTTTCCAGCCAGCAGACTTGATGGGGGGGGGTCTCAGAGCTCCTGATCAAGGGCTCCTTCTGCTGTCCCCACACTGGATGGGATCCACTGGTCCTGGCCTGGGGCCAAGCATGCCCCACCTGGTAAGAACTCAGGAGCAAAGAGGGCTTCGCTGAGGGACTAGGAAGCCAGGATGTTCACAAGCACTACTGCTATTAAAGTTATTACACCAATGAACACGCCTCTGCCCTGCTTCTGCCAAGCCTGCCAGCAGCCAAGTCTTCTCCATGAACATAAAACCACTCTCCAAGTGATAGGCATCAAAATCTGGGGTGAGATCGGCCCAGTTTAACAAGGTCATCTGGCTGCTTGACCACTGCACTCCTTGAACAAATGTCCTTATTCCACTCCCATCCACCTGCCTCTGTCACACTTCTTCAGCCCTGAACGTTAACATTCAGTGGCATTGGTAATGTTTCTCTATGACCAGTGAAGTTTACAGGAATATGTTTTCCTGGGGACCCTGAAATTACTGAAACTCCAAAACTAAAACCAAAAGCACCCTAGGATTCAATGCTGGGTTTTTATGAACTTGGGCTCATTCAAAGAAGTAAAGCTATCTTTGCCCCCGATAAAGAAGCTGGCTATGGCTTTGGGCTAACGTCACATCACCACCCCTTTCCACTGTGGGTAAGCCTCCCCTGAATGATGTAGACAAGGACCAGCAGGGACTTCCAGCTGGTGCCCGGCCCCCAGCACCACAGGACACACCCACAGTGATTTCTTAGGTGGAATTCAGTCCTCAGGGCCATCAAGTGCAGACACACTGTTAAGCACAGTATCATCTACACAGTATGAAACTGCTCTGGTGTTGAGACTTTCTACCTTTTGTGGATAATGTTCCACCGAGAGGGGCTGCCTGGTGGTGGCACCAGAGGCCCATTTGTTCTGCATCACAACAAGGCTACCAAATAAGCTGATCCTGGGAGCAAGGACTAGCCTGGTACAGCCAGTGCTCAAGAACAGATTAGACAGGAAAACGGAAGCACTTCTTACATTAAACCAACTGATAAAACTAAGTCACTCAGTAGTAACAGCACAAAACCTAAACGACGTGAAACTGAGAGTCAAGATATAAGGAAAATAAAGGGTGACTTGGTCTCAGCAGTAGACGGACAGCGTGGTTCTCCACAACCTATATGGAAACTTATGGAAGAATATTTGGTACTTTAGTGACAACTCAAAGCCTTCCCAGTACTCTCAACTCAAAGACTTTACTTTCCAGCCCAGATCTGTCTCCTGTGCTGACCCATAACTTCTATACTATATGTAATACTAATTTCAAAGAGATCTGAGGCCAGTGGAATAGATGGTTTCAAGTATGTTTTCTTAGGTTAGAAGCGTCAAAAACCGCATTTTCAGTATAATTTCAAATGTTTCAAAATATTATTTTAGTTGCCATTAATCTTGAACTAAAACATCCTTTACTGTGGAACATCCCCTTGTACTAATCATGAATTAAAACAAACCACAACAAAACAAGAAACCTGTTTCATTCACCAGTTCCTGGCTCTTAATAAGTAAGAAGGGCATGTGAGCCTGTGTGTGGGGACATTTGCACACACACACACGCACACACACACAGGTTCCTCACTTTTCTTCCTGATAATTCTGACCTTTCAGGTTTCCGTGTGTATTAATACCTGCCCACCTGGCTGGCAGACCTTTTCACAACGTGCCCTTCAAGATTAACAAAAACAAACACAAAACCCAGCAATTTGAAAATAGACAATGACAAGCCTATGGAGGGCTAGAGAAACAAAGAAAGGAACTACGGGCAAGACCCAGACAGACAGACAGACAGATACACTCAAAGAAATCACTTCCCACCAGGGTCTGGGCTGTGCAGCCAATCAGGCAGGTACACGCAGCTCTTCACTCTGCAGACTTGCTTAGCACTGAAGTCGGCTGTCTGCCCAGGAGAGTGAGGTAATGTCTAGGTTTAATGCCAAAATCTCTCTCATTGGCAGGACATATCGGGTAAATATTTCTACTGCAGGAGACCACATTCATTCGCGCTGCTGCCAGTTTTATTGTTGTTGTGCTCATTAATATTTACACTTAGTCCATCGTACCTGGGTAAGGCTGGAGATGGGAAAGTCAGGGTTTCGCTGAAACCATGTTACCAGGTTTGGGAGAAAAAGAGTCTCTCTCTCATCCTGCTCCCCACCCCCCAGTCTCCCTGAACCATGAGGGAAGCAGCACTGGCCTCCTGCATCCCTTCACACACCCTGGGTCACACACAGACCCCCGCATCAGCCTGTCCTGGTGGCTGTAAATCTGTAAACTGCTGGGGTTTCCTCCATGCCATCCTCTCAGCAAGAACAGGAAGGGGCCGTGAAGCCCACTTCAAGCTGCCTTGGTAGCTGCAGCATGTGGAAGCCTCGTAGACTGCCAGGGGCAGGCAGGCAGGGGGCTCCCCCGAGCTGGGGCAGCTCTCACTATCCATCCACCCATCTTCTGATGTGCTTTCACACACTCCTTTCAAAATTTTATTGTGATAATCATCATAGCAATAAGACTCTTTTCAAAATCTGTTGAAAAGCCAATCCCTCCCCCCAACTGCTACATCTCCTTAGGCAGCTCGAGTTCACCTAAAGCCCACCTGCTCCATGGGCAAGGCTAGTCCTTCCAGGGGCTCCCCCTCCATAGTGTTCCCCTGCCTGTAAAATGGGCTCAGAGCTGGTGCTCCTTAGCACTTGCCCACGTTAACTGCCTCGTCTCAGCCTCACTTGCCTCCTTAAAAATCTTCAATAGGGCTTCCTAGTGGTCCAGTGGTTAAGAGTCTGCCTGCCAGTGCAGGGGACACCAGTTTGATCCCTGGTCTGGGAAGATTCCACACGTCTTTGGGCAACTAAGACCATGTGCCTCAATTACTGAACCTGCACTCAAGAGCCTGGGAGCCACAGCTACTGAGCCCGTGCTCCATAACAAGAGAAGCCACTGCAGTGAGAAGCCCGTGCATCACAACTAGAGAAAGACCCTGCCGCCAAGAAGACCTGGTGCAGCCAAAAGTCAAATTAATAAATGAATCTTTTTCAAAAACCTTCAATGAGTTCCTTCAGAAAAGAGAATAAAAACTGTTTGAAAACACCTTATATCCTGATTTTCTAGAATCTGACCCCAATTTACCTCTCCAGTACTACTCCTTAAAATCAGCCTTTATCTCCAGGTAAGCTGGCTTTTCGTGACCAATTCCCAATTCCCCCACCTGTTAGGCTGCTTGGGAAAGACAGTTCTCTAAGACACTCCAACCCCAACAACAGGGTCTGCCCGGGCACCACCCACCAGTGCTGTCCCACACCCAGCACTGGAGAAACTGCCAAAACCTTGAGGATCTTCTCAAGGCCAGTGGGTTAGCATTAGACGGAGACCATACTGCACCCCCGCACCCACACCACCTTCCCTGTATACGCTGCACCCTATACTCCTCACAAACCCAACACTCACAGAAACACTCTCCACAAGATAGCCCCAAAGGATGTGCTGCTATTACTCAGGACACCATTTTCTACAGGTAACCACCCAAACACATTTTCTCTAGAGCACACTCCAGCTTCCTGTCCTGTTCTTTTCAACAATCTGAACATGAATCATTTCTGGCACCTGGTTTTTCTGGGAGATGCTACCTGCACTGTCTACTGTCCCTGTCACTCCAGCTTAAAGGTCCTGACATGAGAGCAAACACCAAATCACAAGGGGCTAAGGAGGCAGCCACCATGGCTTCTGCAGCCTCATGGGGTTGAAGGTGCCCCAGGACGTCTTCTAAGGTCAGACCGGCTTTTAAGAACTTAGATCCAGGCCAGTCACCTCCCCAAGGAGCAGACTTGGCATTTCTATCTCCCAAGCACATGTAACAGGAAGGGGCTGCATTTTCTTGGTTGTCCTGTGGAAACTGTCAAATTCAAGAAGGGACATTACTGTCTCTGCCTCGCTCAGCCACACCCGCCTCCGGCCACATGGAGAGCCGCTTGCTTCCAGCCCAGACGGTAGAAGACCCTGCCAGTGTGGGCGCCTTCCCAGGAACAGTACCTTAAAGTCCAGCACCCAGGCTGGCACCGCCTCCCCACAACATGTGCCCTCCCCTCCTCTTCAGGATCTAAGGAGAAAAGGGTCAGAGGTTTAGGTCAAGTTCCTTTTTCTCCCATTTTTAGAATACATGAGTAAAGGAAGTACAGAAACTACAGTGAAGATGGAGAGGTGAAGAAAGGAAGCAACATGCCCTGGCACCCCTTCAGGACAGGTGCTGTCTACCTAAGGCAGGGCTTCTCCCCAGGGAGGGGGCCACACCCCCATTCCAGCCCATTCCTCCAGGAAAGCCCAGGGGAGCTGACTCAGGTACACCACATCTGCTGATGTGGACAGAACCAGTGTGTTGGGGTTCACCCTCCAGACGCCCAGGCTGTGGTCAGCTGGCATCACTCCCTTCAGCTTGCCCAAAGTGGGGAGATTCACACTCTCCATGGAGCTGACAGGATGCAGGCAAGTTCAGGGAAAGACAAGACTTTCTGAAAGACAGCAGTGCCTTGAGGATGCCTGGGAAGATCTTCTGAGAGCAACTCTGGGAGGTCAGCCCGTTCACTGCCTGGAGCTCTGATTCTTCCTTCTCCAGAGATCCTGTGCTACAAGATGTTTTCATCTCTGATATTTTCCTTTCCAGGCAGGAAGATGCAAAAACCATCTAGTTTCCCCTCTGTTGTTCATTCTCAGGACACAAGAAGAATGGATGAAGGAGTGAAAAAACAATTATTGCTAAATTTAGGTTGCTGGAAGATTTTTTCCAAATTAAAAGCCTTGCCAGGTGTCTGCACTGAGACGTAACTTAATGAAAGAGTCCAAGTGGCTGACTCTAGGGTCAGGCCCATGGGGTCACTGCACCTCTGCAGGACAGGACACATACTGTGATGACTGAATTTCACCTTTATTTCTGCCATTCCTCAAAGAGGGCCCCTTCCAAGGTTTACGGCAGACCCTTCTGGGTAATTTTTTTGAGGCAAATATTGATGCATGGCTATAGACTTAAAGTCCAGCACCCAGGCCTCTCTCTCCCAGTGGAGCAAAGTGGGCTCCTGCTGTGGATGCCCTGCCCCATTCAACCACACTCAGACCACGTGTTTTCTGGGTAGAAACGGCACTACTTCCATCCCGTAAGCCCCACACATGGCCCTGTGTGAAGTGACCCTCGGAAGGTGCCCATGTCCCTGCGAGGCCAAGTGGGCTCCTGAAGGCTCAACCCCCCTGCCTCTAGCACCACTAGCTAGCGCTGCCATGACAAGATCTATCTCTGCAAAGTGCTCAGAGATTCAGGAGGAAGGAAAGCCAGCCAGGTGAGTCTCTAAAACCTTCCATAATTAAGAGACTAAACTCTAGAAACCAACAGTCAGGGCAGACAGTGTCAACCGGAGCAGCATGGGACTCAGCAATACACACGACCCACCAGTCCCGCACCTGCGGCCTGCTGTCCAGGGCCCGGGCGGTCTGGGGCGGTCACCCCGCATCCGGCGGTGGAGGACGGCCCAAGTCCACAGCGCCATCCTCTGCACCTCTCCCAGCTCATACCCCTAACACCCATACTAGCCGAGTTTGCACAAAACTGACCTGAAAAAGAGCGCATCTTTTCTCCCCCACCGCACGCCCGCATCCCCCTCCCGCAGGAAGCCGGCACGCATTGATTTCTGTCTGATTACACAGAGCCTGCCCTGACTTTCCCGTTACTCGAGCCGGCGTCTCGGTGCGTGTCCTCAGAGACCGGGCTCCGCAGGCAGGGCGTCTAGACAGTATTCATGACCCATCTGTCTGGCAGGCCCGCGGACGGCCGGCAACTCCATTAGGACTGCAGCCGCGTCTCCGCCTCCGCCCCTCCCCCGCCCGCTCTCCCCTTGCAAAGCAGGAATCTGACACTGAAAATTACTATCATTGTTGCAGTTCTCAAAATAGCACTGCCAGACTGTCATTAACATCCACGCTAGACTACTAAATATTTAAAGAAGTGGATAAATCTCATCTGAAGTGGGACAGCCCGCACACAGGAAAGCAGTAACAGAATCAAAACGTGAATCTTAAGAGGTTGTTTTCATCCAATAAATTTAGCGTCACAGCAGGAAGAAAGGGTGCCTGGGTTTACTGAAACCCCTTCCTTTGCTCTCTGCCTTTGTTTATTTGTAAACGCTGAGTTGCCTTTCAAGACTTTACAAGATTTTAATTGATCAGAAATCCATCTGGAGAAACAGAGGCACAAACCAAAGGGGCAGGTGAAGGGGCCCTCTTGGCTGGGGAAGGGGGTAAGCTTGCCCTTCCTGACCCAATCTTCTTTAAATGCCATCTTGGGTCATTTTACACAATCCAGGTAAGGGTTTTGCCATGGATTCTTTTTCCTTTTTTTAACTTGACACTGGGGTGGGCAGCCCTGTGAAAAGAACACACAGTGCTGCGAGGACAGCATGGCTCAAGGCCAGAGGCTTCTCCTACTGGCCTTGACTGAGGCAGGACCACCCCAGCCTCCCTGCCTGGGGCAACACAGCACTCTGGGAGACCTCCCACCCTCCCTGTGGAGGCCGCACCAGTCTGACCACAGGGCGTCTGAAGGGGCATCCGGACGAGAGCTAACAGCCCACGTCCGACTAAGGGGCCCTGTGCACACAGCCAAGAGGGGTGAACAGTGGCAGGAATGCATACGCTCTGCTCACTGGATCCCACCAGGTGGGTGTTTACATTCTCACCTCCTGGCAGGAAAGGAGAGCGGAAAGGGGAATGGACTTCCTGCAGGACAGATAAACAGGACACAGCCAGGCAGAACTGAAGGACAGATTCAGCACTCCCTCTCAACAAAACCAATGACCCTTGATATCTGAGGGCTCCTGGGTTCACGTTTCAGAATCTATTTGAAAATCCAGGATGAATCCAAGAATACCACTGTCTATGTATCAATCAAAAACTGCCATATAAATAACTGTCTTCCCTGGTGACTCAGACAGTTAAGAATCCACCTGCAGTGTGGGAGATAGGGTTTATTCCGTGGGTGGAGAAGATCCCCTGGAGAAGGGAATGGCAATCCACTCCAGTATTCTTGCCTTACTGTCCATCGGTTTGCAAAGAGTTGGACACAATTGAGCAACTAACACACACACATACACACACACACTAACAATTGATTGTGGGGCACTCACTTATATGGTCTTTCATAATAATGCATTGTTGATCTTCACCCTACAAACCTTTAAAAACTGAAGTGTAAATTCTTATCTTATTAAAAAAAAATCATGAGAAAACCAAATACCTAGAAGCTAAAACCAAAAAACCCAGAGCCTGAGTTCAGTTCCTTGATCCAATCCTGAAAAAATTATTTAACCTATCTGAGCAATGTTTCCTAGGCAACCTTTCTAGACTTGCACGTTTTGAGATAAATGACAAGATGCATATAAACAGCCAGCACTCAGCAAATGGCAGTTCTCTGCCCACCTCATCCCCAGCCTAAGGAAGCCTGGATACAGGCCTTCAGATAAACTCAAAAGACTAATTGCCAGAGAAACGGGGCTGTGTCCCCTCTGGTAAGTGAGGGGCAGTGAGGGAAGGCTCCACCCCTGGCCATCAACATTTAAGAAAAGGAGAGAGTGGAAGGAGGGCTCTCCCAGCACCATGCCCTCCGCAGCCCTGTTCTACTACTTATCCTAGGCCCTCTGCTAAAAACACGAACAACTACTTGGAAAGACAAGACGGGCCACCAGCGAGAGTTTAAGGGGGCCACCTGTCAGAAAGTAGGGCTATATCTACATTACGTTTTCTGGTCCCTGGTAACTATACTATGGTTATGGGTCAGAATGTCTTTTTCTTAGGAAATACAACACTGAAGTACTGTCAGGTAAAGATATGTGTGGTGGGTGCAACTGCCAGACATTATTCTAACTGCTTTACCTGAACTATTTTAGTAAATCCTCAGAGCAATCCTCTGAGCGAGATGCCAAAACTAGCACTGTCTTCATTTCACAGAGGAGAAAATCAAGGCATAAGGAGGGTGAGCAACTTGCCAAAAGCCACAACCAGCGAGGGGAGACTGAAGCCTGCCAACTCAGGGCCTCACCCTGGACTCTACAGTTGGAACAAACTGCAGGGTTGTCCCCAGGAGCCAGCAACAGTATGAAGGCGGTGCCAGGGACACTCTGGTAGAAGGTGGAACCTGTGCTGGGAGACTGACCTGGTCACTGATGCGACAGGCAGCGTGGCTGCCTCATTTAGTCATGTTTCCTCTGGGGCCCGCAGGAGTCAGCCCTTCCTGAGCCCCACAGGACTTGTCTCCCAGACAGGGGCACAGCGGGGCATAGCCTGGTGACAGGGAGGGAGCTAGTCCCTTTGGAAAAAAACTGAGAAAGGTGGAAAGAAAGACATCTAGCTCAGAATTTATTGTGCTGAATTTATCTAATTTGTTTGTTATTACCCTAAATGACCCTAGGCAAAAAAAAAGAGTTTCCTTCTGAAAAGTCCTGAAATTAACTTCCTGGCTGAATCCAGGAACCTGACCAACTTCGGCTCATTTCACTTTGAGATTTCCGAGGCCACCAATCGAGACCCCAGTATGGGCAGAAGTGCCACCGCCCTTGATCTGGACCCTATCACTCACTGGAGGCAAAGCTGTAGCAGGGACCCTCAGTCCCCCACTCTGAGATCTGTGGGGGACCAAGAAAGGCCTGCCCTCGCCAACACCATCAAAGCACACAGCTCTTTCCACACTCCTCAAATCCTGTTTCTCAGAAGCCAGAGCTGTAGAGCACCAAGCTCCACAAGCTGTGGAGTACAGGGGCTTCAAAGGGCAGGTTCGTGGAGCCAGAGCCCAGCGCACAGGGCCAGCATCGAGGGCAACAGACAGGCAGCGCAGCCGGGGACCCGCGGGCCATCTCTTCAGCAACAAGGACAAAAGGAGTGGCATGACCAGCTTGCCTTCCCCCTCCAGTCACCCTGCCATCCTTGACCCTGACACCCCACTCGCCTCCTCCGCGAAGCCACCATGACCACGTCCTGGCAAAATGGTTCTCTGTAGACTCCGGGACCACAGTCCCTGAGACAGCTCAGTACCCTGTGTCCATGCTGGGTCATCTTTGCACGAGTGTGTTTCAGTTCCCCAATCTGCCTGTCGGCACCTTGATAATGAAATCTGTTGACCTTCATTCCCTAGAACGCTGGGTACAATGACCGAAGAAGGCACTTAATACATATACCTGTAAATATAATAATTTGTATTGTAAAATTTTATTTTTATAAATAATAATTTTATTTGTTTGATTTGTATTTTCAGTGCTCAGGAATACAATGTTTTGATAGAGGAAGACATAGAAAAGCTGACACTGAGGCTGACAGTATAGCCCTCTTCCTTGAAAAGATACACCAACCACTCTCCTTGCAAGATACTCACAACAGCTCCACACCCACATGTGCAGAGCGTGGGGCTCAGACCCAGGGATGTGCCTCAGTCCACTGGTCAACAAGGCAGAGGAGCAGATGAGACACAGAGTCTAGGTTCCAAAACTGTTTTCAGAAGGAAAAGTTTCTTAGAGCTGTTATTGTAAGGGCTTCTACTATCATTAGCACTGCTGCCTCACAAATGACAGTGACATTTTCTTTCTAACCTTAATTCATGCTAAATTTTAGCAAATACAAAATGAGAGAGATAATCAAGACACCTGAGTCAGGGCGCATGCCCACAGCGAACAACACAGGCAAAAAACCGATTCCAGTGTGCTTGACCCTAAGTGCAATCAAAGGGTAGAACATGGGGAGTTTCCTCCATGCAGACACAGAGCAGACTGAGTAAGTTGACTCTTATGCAGGAGTAAGGAGAAAGCATGCTTTGTTCTCCTGGACTAAACTGACTTAGAGACAAGAAGTCCTGTCACATTCCAAGTTCTGAAGGCGGAGAGGAAGTGGCAGCCCCACAAGCAATCCCCCTAGGGACACTGCCGACCTGCTGCAGACGCAGGCTGGTGGGGCCTGCAGACTCCCCCAAGCCTCGCTGTGCAGCTGAGGGTGGAAGCAGACACTCTCTACTCTTGGCTACAGACCCAGGGGAGGAAAGTGCACTGATCTGATACCAGATCACCCTCAGTACCACAAAGAACAGACCAGCCATGGCAAACCCAAATGTGACAAGCAGGCCAGCTGCCTGTGAGCTGGCAGAGAGGCCAGGCCCAGTGAGCCCCCTTCAGCGGGCAGCCCCCAGCAGGCTTTCCCCAGGGGACAGAGGAGGCGGGAAAAACCCAGCACCTCTGAGGATGAACTCGCCTTTGGACACTTGAGCCCATGCTTCATGTGAAGGAGGCCCGGCCGTGCAGACAGACAGCAGCAGGCACACAGCAAGCAGCAGGATGATGATGCAGACCACACTCTTCACGTGAACCCCCAGAGCAGCTGTACACGGCAGGAATCATTCCCATTTCATGGACAGAGACACTAAGCCTTAAGGAGTTCAGCTGCCTTCCTTAAGCAAGAAAGAGCTTGAACCCAGGTTCACATGAAGCCAGAGCCCTCATCCTGCCCTTTGTTGTTCTGTCTCCAGACTCTCCCATCTTCTTAAAAGACAGCATGTTGTCAACAACCTCCCATTCTGGCTACAGGGGAACAAGCCTAGTTACACCTGAACAGTAGGGACCAACAGGTTGCCAACAGGATCTTAAGATTCCTCTGTTAGGATACAAACTACTATAGCATATGTAAGACAGACAACAAGGGCCTCCTGTAGAGCACAGAGATCTGTATTCAATATCCAGTGATAAATCAACATGGGGAAGAGGAGGAAAAAAAAAAAATAAATAAATAAATAAATAAATTATATATATATATATAACTGAATCACTATTGTACAGCAGAAATTAAGACAACATTGTAAATCAACTATACTTCAATTTAAAAAAGAGATTCTTCTCTTAGGACAGATTCTCAGATGTCTTTGGGCAATGCTGAGCCATTTACAAATGGAGAAGCTTCACTTGGCTTCTAAACAAAACTAAAGAGTTTACATTTTTAAAATGAAAAGATATTTGGAAATTGGCTTTAAACACCAGGAAATACTGATGAGAAAGGAGGAGAGGCAGGGAGGAAGGGACCTGAGGCAGGGAGAAAGACCCCCGGTGAGGGTAGGTGCTGTGAAGCATCCTTGACCTTGACATACTTCCTTAGGCCCAGGAAACAGGACACAAAGAAACATAGGACGCAACAAGCCACTCTCAGAGTAGCCCAGCCATGTTTCCAGGTGCCTTCTCTCTCCTTCCTCTTCACAAAAGCCACAAGATCAGTCAATGAACTTCGTACTTGGACTTCACCTTCTTCCAGCTCAAGAAATGCTCAGAGCCTCAACCTGGGGCTTTACCCGAGAAACAACCCACTCCAGTACCAAATAAAAAAAACACACAATTACAACCTTTTGAAATCCCCAACAAACTTTTTTTTTCTATTTTCTTGTTTTAATTACATGCTTGAACACAGACTCTATATATCCTTCTTTATTTAAAATTAGTTTAAAATAGTGGCTTAAAATTACTTCCAAAAATTCTCTAAAACCAGTATGAAGAATACTAAGTCAATAATTATTTCTTGGGATCAGTCAGTGCTTCTCAGATACGCAGCAGAAAGCCTCTCCCAAACAAAACACAGGCCACTTAAAGTGGAAGGAACTTCTGACTCTCAGACATACCCTCTTTCTATCCTAAAAGAAAACATTGCCTTTGTGACAACACAAACCTCTTCTCTTAACCGAAAACAACATCTTTCCCACATCCCAGGGTCAGGGCCGCCTACCGTTTGCAAACACACCGCAGCTGAATGGCGCGAGGTGGGCAGGAAGGACTTACAGCTGAAGATGCCCGGAGGCGGGTGCTCCGTCACCAGGAGGCAGTTTTCTTCGTCACTGTTGTCCCCACAGTCATTCTGCTGGTTACAGACCAGGGAACCCAGATACAAGCACTGCCCGCTGGTGCAGGTGAATTTGCACTCTGAAAAAGCACAACACAAAGCATGGAATTGTCAATGCCAGCCTGAGCCTCCTCAGCTGCCGCTTCTCCTCCCCCGTCTGTATGCTGTGATGGTCTGGGAACACATCTACCTAGAGAATCCAGGGAACTGAGCTCAGACAGGGCCCAGGAGCACTCGGGCCTGCCAGACCTCACTCACCCCCTACCTCTCACCCACAAAATAATAGCACAGGTGCTTTCTTTACACAACATGCCCAGCAAGAGTCACAGTTATGGAGCTCTTTGCTGAAAAAAATCCTTGTCAGTCTCCACTGCCACCAAGGAAGGAGTCAGTGCAGCAGCAGTGAAAAATGCGTTCTGAACAGTCCAAGGTACTCTGCCTCGGACTGCCAGTCCAAGTACCCTTCAGAGCAGCCTGAAAAAACTAGCCAACTGTCATCAGAACACCGTCAGGTATTTTAAAAGTCCTTCAGAACTGGAACTGGCAAATAGCACTATTTCTCTTCTGCGTTCAAAAGCACTGCGTGAAAGAATGTATGAATGCTTTTCTTTGTTTTCCTGTGTACAGAATGTGCAGAAGTGTTCTCATTAGCTTCTTAGAACAATAATAGAAGCACCCATGGAAGCAGGTAAGAATGCCTTAACATTCTCTGCAAACAAAAAGCACATCAGTACATGCAAGGTATCAAATACATGGCAGACAGTCTGAAAGGATGCTCGCCAAAACACAAACAGTGACACTTCTGGGTGCTGGGATCATTGGTAATCTGTAGTTCCTTCTGACTTTTACGTACCATTTTATAATCAGGAAAATATAAAGCCTATTTTAAAGTGAGAAAAATCTCTGAAACCAAATGTTCATAGAATTCTAAACTCACCATAATGAAGTACCTATAACATCATACAAACAGAAGTCCAGACACAGTTCCAGCCTCACCATCCCAGTCACACTGTGTGGCTTGGAGCTCATGGGGGCACCCCCAGGAAGAGCAGCAGTAAAAGCACAGACACCAGCTGGCAGTTCCTGCCTGAGGACCCGCTGCAGAGCACTGGGGTGGAGGAGGGCGCAGATCCCGGAGAGCCACGGCCCGCAGTGTGGGAGTAATGTTGAGAGCCAGACAGCGTGCTGATGACCAGGCTGGTACTGTATCTACAGGCTGTAATAAGTAAGTGTTAGTCACTCAGTCGTGCCCAACTCTTTGCGACCCCATGGACTGCAGCCCACCAGGCTCCTCTGTCCATGAGATTTTCCAGGCAAGGATACTGGAGTGGATTGCCTTTTCCTTCTCCAGGGGATCTTCCTGACCCAGGGATCTAGGGCCTCTAAAGAGGATCTAACTGTACAGCCCTGAGCATTTAACACACATCCATCAAGACTAACCCTGCACACCCCACTCACAACAGCTCCACGGAGGAGCAACAAGAGTTCTGAACTGCCCACTGACATGTGCGCACATCCCTGAGGACCACACCCAACCTGCAGGACCCACTAGATGGCTGCACAGGCATTCACGGCACAAACCTGGGCCCCAACAGGGGAAAGATGGGTGAAAGTGCAGCAGTGACCCTCAGGTATTGTGACCACTGAGCCTCAGGACTCTTTCCCTCAAGCCACTCTTTCATTCATTCATTCAAGAGTCCTCACTACTCTGGCAAGGAGCATGGCCACAGGTGCCAAGGATGGAACAGACAGTCCGTCTAAGAGTTTCTCCTTCAGCTCTTAAACTAAACACTGTGTTTTCCTCAGGCAAGAACAAGACTCTTAGCCTCTCAACTGCTTCCTGGTCAACGTGGTATTGGGATTAAAGCAGTGACTCTGCATCCTCCTCTGATAGCCTAGGGCCCAGAGGATATGGGGTTTGGGGTCAGTGAGTGTCCCCACAGGATTGCTAAGTCTGTGTGCAGGTAGATTCCCTCGAGATTCCTCTGCAAGACAGCATCCTCCAGCTGAAAAATCTGAAAGCTACCTATTGCCTTACATTCTAAAAGTCCTTCAAGTTCTTAGAAACCACAATTCAACAGTTTTAAAAAAGAAATGTTGAAGAATGACACTCTACTTGAGCCCTTTGGTACTTCCGGTGCTCACTCTTCATTATTCTAATGATTATCCTAATGACAGGTGCTGAACTCTGGACAGGGATCACACTGATCACCAGTGGACACAGTGATCAATACACTGACTGGACACACTGATCAGTACTGGACACAGTGATCAACACACTGACTGGACACACTGATCTGAACTGGACACAGTGATCATTCTGGACACACTGATCATCAATACCACCTCCAAGGGATCCTTCGCAGCAGCATCACAAACATGCTGTGACCTCCGCATCTTTAAAATACAATGCTCTGGGCCGCACTCGCATGTTTCCACTCCCAGAGCTCAGGCCTGTTTCTCCCCAGCAAATCTGGTCAGGCTTTGGCCCCATCACTGCACTCCAGGCCATGGACGCCCTCCATGTCAACTCCAGGGCAGCACCTAGGCCATGTCTCGTCCACAGGGTCACAGTCAGATGCGACACAGTGACTGAACAAGACTGCATGCATGTTTCTGATAAATGTGGAAGTGGAACGGCCATAGAAGCACGCTCAGGTCGCCTCCGTGGTCAGCAGGTGCTGTCCAGCAGTGATGCACAGTAGCACGTGCATCTGAAACAAGTCTGGGTGCTGTCCACAGAGCTCTCTCCCAAACACTCTTCAGAGGAAAAACTGAAGGAAAACTCCCAGAGAAAAGTCTTAAAATCCGCAGCACCATGTGCTTTATTATCCTTCGTAGTGCATCAGGCCACATTAAATTTATGGGCCACAAGAAAGAGAAGAGGCCAACAGTCCTGGCCTAAAACTGCCATTAACAGTCATTTTCTTTTATTGCTGAATCAGTGTCTGGGCTCCAAAGGTCAAGGACTCAAATCCACCTTCAATCATCACGCACTGATCTGAGCACTGTCATGATCATAACTCACATCATGGACTGTCCGTCAGGAGTACACGTTTCACCCTGTGAGCCACCCTGCATGTCCCCTACCAATGCACCAGGGGGCCACACACTGAGGTCACACAGTGAGCAGGGGCGGGTCTGAGCGCTGGGGAGAGTTAGGGTTACGCTCTGCCCCGGCCCATTCCAGGCTCTCAGTCAAGGGCAGGCAGGAAGGCTGAATACACTGGGACTCCAGAGGGGGCGGGTCCAGCACTACCGAGAGCAGGCTCCCTGGCATGGCTGGGACGGGCCAGACTAGTCCCTCAACATCCTGTCCTGTCTGGGTCCTACAGATGCCAGAGCCTCCATCGTCTCTGAGACAAAATGCCTCATTGGCATTGGTCACATCACTCATGTCACCACTTAATCAAGATGGTTTATGGGCCACCGTCATCTCAGAAAGCCATAAGACCTCAGCACCACTTCCCAGTCAAGACACCTGATCCTCATCAGCTGGGGTCTCGAGGTCACCTGAGGGCTGGGGACTCAACAGGGGTCAGCAGTCAGGTGGGCGGTCTGAGTCCCAATCACACCACAGGATGAAACGTGCTGCACAACCAGACACAACTTTACCAGCTGCCATAAAGAAATAGAAAATTGGTGTCTTGAAAGCTATATAAGGATCATCACAAAACTTCACTCTGTCCAGGGGAAAGGATTAATAAGAGAGGAGTTGTCTCTCACACTAAGCGAACCGTCCACTGCAGAGGACAGAGGTGTCAGCGGGACAGGGTCCAGGAGCACAGGGTCCTCACACTCACCCTACCAGGTGGGCCAAGGCCAACAGGTCCCCAGTGAGACACCCACACATCTGCATACCGACACCCTCTCACTCGACATAACCTCCATGCCTGTGGTACTGACGTATGAGATGGAGAACAAGACTTGTGGCTGAGACTGAGTTATCATGCCAGCACTGTCTTCAGAGAAGTGGTGATACCCTCTTGTGAGCTCACATCCTCCATTCTCAGATCGCACATTCTCACCAAGGCTACCGGTCTGGTCACAAACTCCAGCTCTGCCGTCAACCAGCTGCGCTGCACGGTCTTCTTCAGGCTCAGTTTTTTTACATATAAAATACCTGCTGTGAAGACTCAACAGATGCCGTACATGCAGTGCTCAATACAGTGTCTGACTCGTGGCACATGTACAACCAAATGGAAGCTAACAACATATCTGATATTATAATCATTATCAGCACCTCAAAAAAACAGACTGGGGATCATGGAAGTAACTTCTGGATTTGACCAGAGCAGATGTGAACTTTAAAACTTTTCCAAAGCTAAATAGGTAACAGATAACAATCACAAAAAAACAGACTGGGAGCCACAGTTATAATGTCCACATGATCTCCGCAGGGGCCCCTCTGCATCAGGGTTGGCACGTCTGACCCTCATGAATGAGGCTGCCATGTCACAGCTACTTTTATATCAAACAAAAGTATGTCTTCACCAGGTTTCTCTCAAAACTGTATTTTTCTTTCATTACTTTTATAACCCACATATTAATGATTTCCATTCTTTGCATGCATTTCTAAAATATTACAATTAAAATGCACATTAAAATAGTTCCTGAATTTGTACGCATGCAGGCTCAGTCGCTACAGTCAAGTTCAACTCTTTGCAACCCAAGGGACTGTAGCCCACCAGGCTCCTCTGTCCATGGGATTCCCAGGAAAGAATACTAGAGTGGGTTGTCATGCCCTTCTCCAGGCCTGAATTTGTATAATTACTTTTTAAAAATCTAAATGCAAATTTAAAATAACAAAACATAGTTTGGGGGAAGAAAGTTTTATAGAGCAATAGTTCCTGTGGACCATGCTCTGACAGCTGACTCACACTGTGAACATCTCCACACCCGGCACAGTGGACGCTCGAGGTGAGCAGTCCAGGCCAGAGAGGGTTCCAAGGCTGAGCCCAGATCTGAGGTCACAGGTCACTGCACCCCATGCCCTCAGACCTCTAGACATAGCATTAGGAGCACAGCAAATGGCACAGATGTAAAGTGACAGCAAAGCTGCTTGAGACACAGCATGCACCTCTGACAAGAAGGGTCAAGTTCACAGTGCAAAATCACACATCTGAAATGTTCAAGAAAGGATTCCAGTTTCCAAAGCGTGTCTTGGCCCTACAGCATACTGATCAAGAAATAACAAAACTTGAAACCTCTGGCTTTTTAGTAAAATATACTTAAAAGAGGAAGTAAAAGTCATTTCCCAGGCCACACTAACCATGGGGGTAGGGGCTGGGACCATGACATTGAGATTTATCATAAGAAATATATGTTTGGTCTCAGTCACAGTTTCCAACTCAGGGCTCCTAAAACCTTCAGAATTTCCTAAACAGTAAGAGCCATGAAGGTGTCTTTTGTTGTTCATGCCAAGGCCCTGGTTAATGAGGTGACTTTGGAAAGCCCCTAAGGATAGGACTGGTTGCCAGGGGAACTGCCCACAGGATCAGAAGGCTGGCACTTTCACCCCCACTCTCAGGCCTTTGTTGGAGGAGAAGGGCTGAGACTGAGCCCATCCAAATGGCCAGTGAGCTCACCACTCCTGCCGGGATGATGAGACCTCCATAACACCCCAGAGTACAGAGTCAGAGGGCTTCCAGGCTGGTGATCATGGGAGGTCTGGGGAAGGTGGTGCCTGAGAGGATGTCAGGCTCCACACCTTTTCCTTACACCACTGTGCCTTGGCTTTTCTTGACCAGTAACACTATTACCCAGCTGCTTTCCTGAGTTCTGTGAGCCACTCCAGCAAGTCTACCAAATCTCAGGAGAGATCACAAGAACCTCCAATTGATCAGCCGGTTGGTCAGAAGCACAGGTGACCACCTGGACTTGGGACTTGTGTCTGAAGAGGGCAGTGCCTCGGGGTCTGGGCCACTTCAGGCAGAAAGGGTCAAAACCGACAAAGCTGCAGGACATCAAGCTGTGTCGCAGTTGCCTGGTGCAGGAAACACCCACATGGCTGGTGGCCAGCACTGTGAGTGCTGTGTGTAGACACAGAAAACAGAAAGAGTTTTTTGCTTTACCAACAAAAACCCTGGCACATAGCCTGCACGTAGCTCTGAAGCTGGCCAGTCTCTTTCACCAAGATGGTCCCTGTCCTCCTCCCAGGCCCTGCCACTCTCCCTTCATCCTGGGACCTATATGCAACATGGAAAACCCATCTTATGGCCACAGACTTCCCATGCCTTTCTTGTAGAGATGAAACCTATGAGGACCAGTCTGAAGTCTGTTGTTTACACTCCAGGTCCTACAAAGACACAACCATGAGGTTTCTACAAAGACACCCTCCAACAAAAGACAACTACAGAACGTTGGGACCCAGTGATACAGAGTTGTCAGATCACACAGGTGACCATTATATTAATTCCTGACTTCACATGGAAACTGAGGCCCAGAGAAGTTAGGTAACTCACCCAAGATCACACAACTAAATAAGGAAAGAAACAGTAACATACCCCCTCATCGACCTCTGGTATCAAAACAAATGGCCAGGGGTTTAGTATATGTTCTCAGATGCACTCTTTTAATATTATAAAGCAGTAAAATTAAACTATACTGGACACATACAAATAATTATTCCTTTTTATCACAAAGGAACAGTTATTTTGGGTTCATTATCTTGATATTTTCATTTTTAGTTAAAAAAAGAAAAATTGTAAGATATGGATAAGTAAATCCAAGAAAGGAAACCTCATTATGTATTGCTATCACTCGGAGGTAGCCACTAGTAACATTTTGGTGCACATCCACCTATACTGTCTTTGTTCTTTGAGTATAAAAATAAAAGGATCACCTTCTTCCTATTGCTTTATGACCTACTTTTTTCACTTAAAAATGTAAGCATTTCTCCAGAACGTGAAACACTAAAACATCCTTTGTAGTAGCTACAGGGAATTTCATCACAATGATTTATCATAGTTACTTAACCATGTGTTATTCTGGGACTGGGTCACTCTGTTTATTTATTTATTTATTTTTGCCATGCCACAAGGCTTGTGAGAGATTATTTCTCCAACCAGTGATTGAACCCAGGCCCTTGGCAGTGACAGCATGGAGTCCTAACCCCTGGAACTACCGGAGACTTCCTCATCATATTTTAATATTGCTCTATTTCTAAATTTCAATTCTGCCACCAGGGTCAGCAATTCCCTTTAGTCTCCTGTCATCCGCAAATTTGAGAAGCATGTTTTTTTAATCACTTATCCCCAAGTGCTTGACAAGAAAGCCTGGAGACACAGCCATTAGAGTCCCTACCTGGCTGACGCTATTCATTCATTGACATGCTTTGGGAATCACTAAATAGAAACTCAAGTTATTCAAGAGTCTTCCAGTCATGACAAATATTCAGTGTTTCCTTCATTCACTATATATATTAAATGTATTATAAGCAGCACTGACAAAGGAGCTATAAAAGTGTCTGCAAAGAGTTAGGAATACTTACATAAATGAGAACTTTTATGACTCCTGTTCACAAAAAAGTACCTAAATTTGGCATTCCAAAAATTGTGTTTTTCACTTAAAAATCAAAAAGACTTTAAAATATTTCATAAATTTCTTTTTAATTAGGAAAAAAAAAATCCCTGCAATGCCAGAAACTGGGAAACACACTGAGATGGTTAAAATTGTGTAAGTCACTAGAGATAAAAATCTTTTAATTCAAGATTTAGGATTTAGCTACTGGGCAACTTCCACTGCCAAGCCATGAGCTTCTGGAAACAGATGTTCATACGAAAGCATGAATTCATGCTAGAGCAGCAAGTCCTGGAACCAGAACCAATAGCTTGTTGGTTCTGACCTTGTCTGCCTGGAGTGGCCTGGACCCGCAACACTGCCCCTTCAGACACAAGTCCCAAGTCCAGGTGATCACCTGTGCTTCTGACTACCCAGTGATCAACTGGAGGATGGGTTTCCGGGCCAGGCTTGGCGGCTGAGGAGGGTTCTGGAGAGTTGAGCTCCACATGCTTCTCTGAAGCAGCCACCACACTCGTCTTCCTGGGCCCTGATCATCCAGGGGCCCTCCCCAAGCTGGGCCCCCAGGAGGGGGCTCCTGTGTTCCACATGCTTGGCTGCCCCAATCGTGGTTCTCCTGTGAGAGCTGCACATGGCCTTGGTGGCTGTCAAACAAGCAAAGGGAGCAGGGCTGGCCCTGGTGAGTGTCCATGAGCAGGGCGGGCAGCGGGGGCCGAGCCTCAAGCTCTCTCCAGGCACCTGACACCCCAACCTGCCTGCTATACACAACCGGGAAACTGACAAACTCGTGGGGCTCTCAGAGGGAGAAACACAGTCACTTCTTGTAATTTTCCCACCATCCCTCCCTTAATAGGAAAAAACCTCTTTTATGTAAAACTGTTTTCCCTGGATTCCATGACGTTCTTCAGCTTCAAGTTCCCCATTTTATAAACGAGGAGTCAAAGGCCCATAAGAATTAGTGGCTTCTTGGGATGTTAAGTGATTCAGACAAAGAACTAAGACCCAACTCAAAAGCCCCTGATCATGCCCTGGCTCTGTGCACCATCCAGACACAGCGGTTCCCTTCAAGGGATGCAGACCAGATGGGGCAGAGAGGGGCATGCCCACAAGTCCTTACAGGAGCGGGTCAGCACTCAGTGTTGCCACCCACACCGCCTGCATGCGGGTGAGGCTCAGAGGGAGAACGTACTCATCGGCTATGACTGCTCCCTCCGAGTCCCCCAGCTCTGGGCAGACAGACCCCCTGACATATGCACTGCAAGGGATGGATTTTTTTCAGGGGCAGTGGCTCGTGGGACACTGTGTGCCCTACGACTCAACAAAGCAGAATCATAAAATGTCTGATGCTGTTTCAAATTCCTCGCTACAGAAAAGGATAAAACACCATAGATTTGCCAAAATCATTCCCCGTGGCAGCCTGAGCCCCCAGACACTGTAGGGCTTCAGCTCCTAAATGCAGACACACATTCAGCTCCTAGAACTGCTCAGTGTCTCGTTACCTACTAAGAGTGAAATAACATGCTCAGTTCAGAATGGAGGAGTCTCACCTGTGAAAGCATTCGTGGCCTGAGAGCCAGCTTCCTGCATACTGCTCCCCAGCAGGCCTGGCTCCAGCTCCTCAGCTGTCCTGTCCCCAGGAGCATCCAGGAGGCCTCAGGTCACCTCCATCTCAGTTTGCTTGAGGCCATCTGCTGCTGTCTGGCTTCTGGAAGCATCTGATGCTGACCAGCTTGGCTCCCAGCCCGAGAGCAGGTGGTACCTGACACGGCACCCAGTCCAGCAGTACACACGCTGGGGGCACTGGTCACGTCAGCTGTCCAGTCAAAGGATGGAGGTCATGGTGGACCCAGGAGCCTGGAAGCTGTCCCATGGACACCAGCCTTCCCACCTCAGAGGGAGGGCCTGGCAGCCAGCATTCTCCAGAGGTCTCTGCTGCTCCAGGCAGGGAGGCTCAGGAAGGTCTGATCTGCAGCTCTCTGTGCTTTGCCTCTCCCCTTGCTGAAATTAAAAAGAAAGAGATCACTTTCCTGATGATCTGTAAAGCCTGAATTCAGTAGACCACAGAGGCCAAGAAAGAAAACGAAGACACCCCCAGAGCCATGCCTGAAACCACACTGCGGGGACGGTGGGGCAACCTCTCCTGCTGCTGTGAGGGGCCGGATGAGGGAACTGTCCCCGGAACAAGACACCGCCAGAGGCTCCGAGCAGCTCCAAGAACAGTGACAAAGGTCACATGCATCCAACACAGACACCTGGAGGAGAAACCCATTTCCTCAGCAGGTTCCCAAGGTCTTGGAGGATCTGAGGTCCACACCCACTGCTGCCGGCACACCAGGAGGGACGGGGGCTAAGCTGCTTCAAAAAGTGACCCTTGAAGTGGGGGGGACCCTTGAAGGCCAGTGGTAAATTTATTGCAAGAATATGAAGGAAAAGCAAATTTAACCTATAAACTGTTTCATATATATTACATAGAACATGATAATAAAAGTACTTTATAAGTACTTATCAGCTATTTTAATGCTGTTAAACTATATAAGAAGCAACATCAACAACAAGAAGCCCAAAGGACCAGACTTTTAAAACAGAATCCCAAATATGAATCTCTGGCATTGGAGAAAACGAACCTTTTTTTCCATTATTATCACTTCATGCTAATCAATTTATAGTCAATTTTTAGAAAATATCACTTTATTCCTCTTTTTCAAACTAGAGAAAAGAAAAAAATTTAAGAAAACAGCACGTAACAGAAAGAAGCCCTCTGTTAAAACCCTCCTGCTATAAACATAAGGTAACAAAGTAAAACATCACTCATACAGACGGACCGGAAGGAAGCCCTTATGTATTAATGAAGCACCTTAATTACATTACATAAGAAATTCAACTGCATTGCCCTCATGTACTTGCAGTAATAATCTCAGTTAATGAAGTGCAGCCCAGTAGGAGTCCTCAAATTTAATGAATAGGTAAAAAATTTAATTCAAAATCATTTATGTAATTGGTGGGTCTGAAGTGCTTGAAAAATGTGAGAAAATGTTCTTTCTCTGAATTTAAACATTCCATATCGAATGATCAATACCCACAGTTATCAGCATCCCGAAGGCCAACACCAGCGTCTAAAGTGCCATGTGCCCTGGAGCCATCCACCTCAGGGAACAGAACTGCCAGATAAACAGAAAAGTCCACCTGCCCCACAACCCTGATAACCTTTACTCCAGTCTAAGATGCTTTCAAAACACAGGAATACCAGACTGTATTTCTTCTTTCCTTGATCTCAAAGAGAAACACAAGTGCAGTAAGGCTTTTGCTGTTTTATTGAGGAGTTTTGTTTAATTATCTTGTTTTGTTGCAAAAGGCATGCTACCTCAATTTAAAAAAAAAAAAAAAAAACAGAAGAAACAACACACTCTTCCTTTCTGTTCTCTTCCTGTCTGTCACAGTCACTAATGCTTAACTTTGCTTCTTCAAAAAGGAGAGATGGAGACAGGTGTGTAACAACTCCCTGAGGTCTTGGGCATACATGGTCTTGGCCTGGATGTTTAGGGAATGACATGTGTGATTCCCAACACAGGCTGAAGGGAGAGCATTTATTTCAACTGTCTTGACTGACTGATGACAAGCATATTCCTACATACATTTGAAGTCTCCTTATAAGCATTTTCAAGTGAAAATGAAACTGTTAAGTGCCATAACAGTTTTCTTCCTAACCACTAACAACACAGAAAAGATGCCCTTTCTAAAAACACACAGAAAGAAGGGTGGGTCTCCACTGGGCTGAGAAACAAGGCGGGGGTGACTGGGACCCGGAGTCAGCAGAGGCGCCACATGTCCATTTTCACAATTTAGGAACCATTCAAAAATCAGGAAAAAGCTGCAGAAGCCGAACACATCTCAGTCCTGCCTGCCTCCTACCATTACAAGCCCTACTTACCTTCTGGTCTCAGAGGTGGCCCCTCGCCCACCCCTGGGGCTAAAAGCAGACAGAGCCAGGTGATCTGGCTCGGGGCCCTAGAAGAGCTGGGGCTGCCTGCAGGGTGCTGAGAGCTCAGCCATCTCTCCTGGGGCAGCAAGCCCCACAGGGATGTTTCCCTTGGGCACCTAAGGTGCTGCCTGGTAGGCATCAGTAGGATGAGCCTATTGGACGATGGAGGAGTGGGCTGAGGCCGCTGGTCTACTGGACGGGTGAGTGGATCAAGGCTCCTGGTGCCGGGAGGAGGAGTAGAGAGCCTCGGCTGACCCTACAAACCAGCCTGCTGCCCCGAGCGGAGCTGACAGACGGCATCTGGGCTGAGAGGCTGTTCTCCTCTGGCTCTGATCTCTGAAGGGGCAGGGCCTGTGTGACCATTCCACGGTCACCACACAGCAAAGCCCCCACACAGGCCCATGGAGCTCACTGCTCTGAACCTTCTCAAACCACGGGGATGACTCTAAGCCCACAGAGGTCACAGACTCTGCCCTGAAATGAGTGCTCAGGAGTTGGGATCAGCACCTGGTCTCTGACCCTTCCAACCACTGTTTTTCCCACACTACTTCTGAGTCTCAGGTCATCTCCAACACCCTGGTAACACTCAAATCAGGAAAACCTGGAGGGAAGAGGAAGCATAAAGAGAGAAAGAGGCAACTTACCTAGGATGCAAGGTCACAGAGTAACATGGACTCATTCAAGAGCCCCCTCTATACAAGCACACTACCATCACCCTGTCATAGACACACTCACACACACATGTGCTGTTTATACCAAGAACATGGGCAGGACTAACCAGGAAATAAATCAATTCAACACTGCACTTGAAATATATGGTTAAGTCGCTCCCATAACAGAGCAACAGTTACTAAGGAAATAGAGCACGCGAGATGGAAAAACACTCCCACAGGAAGAGACATTTTTTAAAACGTGAACACCCACAAAACCTAACTAAGTAAGCTGCAGAATATGTTTACCACTTGTTTACAGAAATTCATACGAAACACAGTGTCCCTAGAATCACTGGGGAGAGAAAAGAACCGCATTCCACAGACAAACCCTATCATGAAAGCTCAATTGCAGAGACACAAGGTTTAGGCAACACAAGGTCACACACTGGGCACAGAGGCCAAAGTCAACAGAGAAGCCAAACCTCCTTTTCTAAAAACCTAGCAACATGAGTGCAAGTGCAGTGCATCAGGGATCAGCACCTCAGTTTCATTTCTGCTTTCCACACACCATGGACTGCGGGCCTCTTTGGCGTGCCGGTTACCTGGGTGACGGCCAGACAGACCAGCCCCAGGCTCTGGGTCGAAGAGGCCCCGCCTGAGGCCCCACACTGCTTGACCCTCAGAGTAAGGAGCACCGAGGGGTGAAGGGATGGTCCCACCCTCGACAAATCAAAGCACTGTAGCAGTGCACCACACTGCTTACCAGAGGGAAAAAACCTCTACTACCAACTGGTTGGGCTTCCCTTGTGGCTCGGCTGATAAAGAATCCGCCTGCAATGCGGGAGACCTGGGTTCGATCCCTGGGTTGGGAAGATGCCCTGGAGAAGAGAAAGGCTACCCACTCCAGTATTCTGGCCTGGAGAATTCCATGGCCTGTACAGTTGCAAAGAGTTGCGGCCATGTCTCTGGTCAAGGGAGACAGGACAGATATGCACAAAAAGGACACAGCAAACGGGCCCAGAAAATCTGCATAGAAACCAAGTCTGAGACAAAGGGCTGTCTGCATAACAGTACAGATCTTTCTCATGGTTCTTCATCTCTGGAATTTGAGTGTACAACAATCTGCAACTGTTATAATACAACCTCAAAGCCATCGACCTCTGGACAGCTCGATGGGCTCCAGGTAGTCAGAGGTAAAACACGCTTCAAATATGCACACAAGATGCAAACAGGGAAGGAGACAATTCCATTAGACCATCCTTTAAAATGTTACCTCAGCAAATCCAAACACTTGATAAAACCTAAAGGACCTCCTTATTGCCAAATTCAGACTTAAATTGAAGAAAGTGGGGAAAACCACTAGACCATTCAGGTATAACCTAAAGCAAATCCCTTATGACTATACAGTGGAAGTGAGAAATAGATTAAAGGGACTAGATCTGATAGACACAGAGTGCCTGCTGAACTATGGATAGAGGTTCGTTATATTATACAGGAGACAGGAATCAAGACCATCCCCAAGAAAAAGAAATGCAAAAAAGCAAAATGGCTGTCTGAGGAGGTCTTACAAATAGCTGTGAAAAGAAGAGAAGCGAAAAGCAAAGGAGAAAAGGAAAGATATACCCATTTGAATGCAGAGTTCCAAAGAATAGCAAGAAGAAATAAGAAAGCCTTCCTCAGTGCAATGCAAAGAAATAGAGGAAAACAATAGAATGGGAAAGACTAAAGATCTCTTCAAAAAAATTAGAGATACCAGGGGAACATTTCATGCAAAGATGGGTTTGATAAAGGACAGAAATGGTATGGACCTAACAGAAGCAGAAGATATTAAGAAGAGGTGGCAAGAATACACAGAAGAACTGTACAAAAAAGATCTTCACGACCCAGATAATCAAGACGGTGTGATCACTCACACTCACCTAGAGCTAGACATCCTGGAATGTAAAGTCAGGTGGGCCTTAGGAAGCATCACTATGAACAAAGCTAGTGGAGGTGATGGAATTCCAGTGGAGCTATTTCAAATCCTGAAAGATGATGCTGTGAAAGTGCTGCACTCAATATGTCAG
Organism: Ovis canadensis; assembly: GCF_042477335.2. Lineage (NCBI taxonomy): Eukaryota > Metazoa > Chordata > Mammalia > Artiodactyla > Bovidae > Ovis > Ovis canadensis. The sequence continues at coordinate 57,124,333 of NC_091267.1, read as the reverse complement.
CTAATTTGGAAAACTCAGCAGTGGCCACAGGACTGGAAAAGGTCAGTTTTCATTCCAATCCCATAGAAAGACAATGCCAAAGAATGCTCAAACTACTGCACAACTGCACTCATCTCACACGCTAGTAATGCTCAAAATTCTCCAAGCCAGGCTTCAGCAATACGTGAACCATGAACTTTCAGGTGTTCAAGCTGGTTTTAGAAAAGGCAGAGGAACCAGAGATCTAATTGCCAACATCCGCTGGATCATCAAAAAAGCAAGAGAGTTCCAGAAAAACATCTATTTCTGCTTTACTGACTATGCCAAAGCCTTTGACTGTGTGGATCACAAGAAACTGTGGAAAATTCTGAAAAAGATGGGAATACCAGATCACCTGACCTGCCTCTTGAGAAATCTGTATGCAGGTCAGGAAGCAACAGTTAGAACTGGACATGGAACAACAGACTGGTTCCAAATAGGAAAAGGAGTACGTCAAGGCTGTACATTGTTACCTTGCTTATTAATTTATATGCATAGTACATCATCAAAAACGCTGGGCTGGAGGAAGCACAAGCTGGAATCAAGGTTGCCAGGAGAAATGTCAATAACATCAGATATGCAGATGATACTACCCTTATGGCAGAAAGTGAAGAAGAACTAAAGAGCCTCTTGATGAAAGTGAAAGAGGAGAGTGAAAAAGTTGGCTTAAAGCTCAACATTCAGAAAATGATCATAGCATCTGGTCCCATCACTTCATGGCAAATAGATGGGGAAACAGTGGAAACTGTGGCTGACTTTATTTTTTTGGACTCCAAAATCACTGCAGATGGTGACTGCAGCCATGAAATTAAAAGATGCTTACTCCTTGGAAGGAAATTTATGACCAACCTAGACAGCATATTAAAAACCAGAGATATTACTTTGCCAACAAAGGTCCGTCTAGTCAAGGCTATGGTGTTTCCAGTGGTCATGCATGGATGTGAGAGTTGGACTACAAGGAAAGCTGAGCACCAAAGAATTGATGCTTTTGAACTGTAGTGTTGGAGAAGACTCTTGAGAGTCCCTTCGACTGCATGGTGATCCAACCAGTCCATTCTAAAGGAGATCAGTCCTTAGTATTCATTGGAAGGACTGATGTTGAAACTGAAACTCCAATACTTTGGCCACCTGATGCGAAGACCTGACTCACTGGAAAAGACCCTGATGCTGGCAAAGATTGAGGGCAGGAGAAGGGGACAACAGAGGATGAGATGGTTGGATGGCATCACCAACTCAATGGACATGGGTTTGGGTAGACTCCAGCAGTTGGTGATGGACAGGGGGGCCTGGCGTGCTGCAGTTCATGAGGTCACAAAGAGTCAGACATGGCTGAGCGACTGAACTGAAAGGACCTACAATCTGAGCTCTACACAAACCAAGCTGGAGAACACTTCCCACATACTTAAGCAGGAAAACTGTCCCTAATAAGTCAGCACAGATATCACCACCTGCTCATATCATCTTAGAGCGGGGGGGGGGGGGGGGGGGGGGGGGGATGGGGGAGGTGCCCATAGTGTTTCCGTCTTCCCTTCATTTCAGGGAGGAGGACAAGGAAGCCCAGGAGGAGAGCACACACTCAGGGGATGCGGGATGAGGACAAAGCCAGACCAGAACTGGGAGTCAGTCTCGACTTGAGCTCCAGGTTCTCCCACAGACACAAACCAGCCAAAGGAAGAGGTTGAGGAGGGGCACAGTGCACACATGAACTTCCCGGCTGTGGGCTCAAGGGATCCTGAGACAATCCCCACTGTCCCAGGCCCAGCTCAGGCCATGCCCATGACACCAACATGCCCAAAGGTGAAGGTGCAGAAGGGCCAAGGCCTTGGTGCAGAGCCAGAGTTCTTGGGCGCACATACTCTGACCGAAGGGCCCCTGATTTAGGCTGAGTGTGTCAGGCCACCTCAAGAGTAGATGCCAGCCAAAGTCACCTCTCCCAGCCTGGAGTGAGGGGGCAGCTCCTCAGCTAGCCCTCTCCCTCACCCCACTTTTCCACAGATAAAATCAGCTTACAATGGGCATGGTAGGCCATGAAAAGGGGGGCCCCACAGGAGTAACGATTATGAGAAGCAAGGGAAGGTGGCTGGGAGCAGAAGAGAACAATGGGCCACGGAGCCCACTCCCCACATGCACTCCCACAGCCCTGTCACCCGTCACAGCCACTGGGCCAACACCTGCACGCCCGTGCCTCCCCCATGACCTCCTCACACTCTGGCCTACAGAACACCTCACAGGCTGCATCTTCTCGTTCAGTAACTTGTAGCGTCCTGACTTGCACGGCACTGTTTTAGGTGCAGGGGAGACAGCAGTGAGCAAAAGAAAGCCAGTTTCTGTCCCCATGGCACTTGCACCTATCTCTGTGGAGGTGTTCCTGATGGAAACTTTTCTTGCTAATCTTGCAGTCACAACACTGACTATGTGGACTAGCATACAGCAGGTACCCAATAAATGCTGGTTCTACTGCACTGATCACATTGGGGCTTCGGTCAGTCACCCACTTGTCACCCTCTGCCTTGCCTCAGCTGCACAAAGCGCCAAGAGCCTAGGACCCAAGGAGGCTCTGGCCATGAGATATGCACACCAAGAGGGTGCTCCCTGTGGAGGGTCAGTCTGGACATCTGGAGCACAGGCAGGGCCAACCCTCCTCCACTCAAAACACACTGGAAGGAGAGCTGTCCGTACAGACAGGCCAGAGGGCAAAAGGCCAGGCTCTGAGGCAGACAGCCCGGGATTTACCCCGGTCTAGGGCTCCTGCAGCTCTGCCGTTACTTAACCCTGAGCCTCAGCTTCCTCATCTGTCAAGTAGATGGCACCACCCTCAGAGAAATGCTGCTCATTTAATAAGAAGCCACGTATAAAACACACCACCAGTCAACGCTAAAGAAACAGTACAGGACTTCCCAGTGCCTTAGACTCCATGCTCCCAACACAGGGGGCCCAGGTTCGATCCCTGGTCAGGGAACCAGATCCCACAGGCTGCAACTAAAAGATCTCGCATGCCACAACAAAGAACGAAGATCCCACATGCCACAACTAAGACCCGGACAACCAAAGAAATTTTTTTTTTTTAATGACAAAGAGGAAGCTTGCCTTTAAAAGGCAGAGTCAGCCATTATGGAAACAGTGAGAGAGTTTCCTGGCTCCCTGGAAGGCTGGATGGAACAGTGCACCTGTCCTGAAGAACAGCTGCTGAAGGGGCAGAGAATTCAGGGGAAAGGCTGCGTGGTCGACTAATGGGACTACACAACCCATTGCCGTGCGCCTAGAGGCCTCTGGCCAAGCAAACAAGGCTCATCAGACCCAGTTTCCCCTGTCTCGGTAAAAAAGGCCAGCGTGTGTGCTCATCACACCAGAAGCAAACGAGTGTTATCCATGAGGGAAGCACCACTGCCGGTACAATGAATCCCATCAAGCGTCCCCAGCAGAGGAGACAGACCTCCTGTAACACAGGACCAACCTTCCCACCACCCAGAGGTGGGCGGTGCTGCCCTGCAGCGGCTGGGCCGGTGTGCCTACTGTTGCTGAGTTTCCACGGCTTCAGAGCACGCACCACACTACAGAAACCACTGCGTCCTCAACAGTGCACTCAGCCCGCTTCGGTGCTCACGGCACTGAGGCTGCCTGTCTCGTGTGGCCACAGTCAGATCTGGACGAGAGAACTCTAGGAATCCAACCAAGAAAACTACAGGGTCTGGCAGCAGGAGGAAACTGTAAGCACCGAGTCTGGAGCCTGGCGTCACTGCCCCTGCTCCCACCACCCGCCACAGCAGGCCAGGGTCTGGCGGCCCCAGGACTGAGGGCCTCCCCCTGCACTGGACAGCCTGACGGGCAACCTTCTCCACACTGAAAAAAGTGTCTTCTTCCCCTCTAAAACCAGCCCTTTTCTATTCCCTTCTTCTCCAGAGCCTCTTCCTCCAGATGGGAGCCCTCCTGAGGGGACAGGAGGGTCACAGCAGCATCGTCATCCCCCCACCCACTCCGCGTGCTCTGGCAGCGAGAAGCAGGCGGTGTGATCACGTTCCTCATAGGAGCGAAAGCTCTACTGCTTTTTACCCAAACAGCTTCTAGGCTGGTGTTCCCCCAAATATCCCAAGAGGAAGCATGAAATCATTAAAACTAAATTTTGTCTGTTTTGACTAAAAAATTGAATATACTGATAAACACATTGGAAATACAAAAATAACTGTAAGTAAATATGCAAGACTAATGTCAAAGAGCAAGGAGCTGCCTATTCATTTGGATCGGGGTCAGAGGCCAAGACAGAGAATGAAGGTGGGGCTCAAACCCGGCTTTGGCTTTGACACAGCCACTCACGCATGGAGGTGCTGTGTTCAGAGGAGCAAGCATGGCTCTGGGGTCAAACAGACGGGGCTCAGAATAAGCATTCTGCTAAACATCCACCACTCCACCCGGACAGGCCACACAACCTCTCTGAGCCTCAGTTTCCTCATCTATTAAGGGGGACGTTAATGTAACCATAAGGCAGCAGTGCTGAGAAAATATATGATGGCATGCACGTACCCTCAGAACACCCAGGAGGCCCTCAAAACACAGCCAAGGCAGGAATGGGGAGTAGGGAAGAAGGGCACAGACAACACCGCCTGGTTGTCAGATGCTTGGGTGCAATGAGGGTGGTGTGCTAAGTCGACTGGGCTGTGAGTGGGTGGGGTTCATTGAACATCACTCAGTTCCAATCCAGGGCCTCCTAGACTGGAATTTAATATTCTCATCTTCAAACAATTACTTAAATGGGTCACCATCAGGTACACTTCTTTTTCCTTACCACAGGCCAAATGTCCACCTGACTTGGCACCCCCACCCCCGGCCCTGCTGTTCACCCCACAAGGCCCTTGTCCTTCCCAACACATGAGCCAGGCTCACCCACCAGCCGTAGGTAATCCCTACATCAGAGAATCACTCCTATTAAAATGATTCATATCTTCACCTCCTTTGAATAAAAATGTTATTACATTCAACAAAATCATAAAAGAAACAATAAAAAAGGGTGACATCTCAATAACTTAAACCAACACCCAGAAATGGCGGCCTGGGGGAAAAGGCAGTGACTGGCACCTTCAAGGGTGCTCTAGGAGCCCCACTTTTTCCCTGCAACACACACTGTCTCCAGGGCGAGTCCCAGCCACACTCAGCAGCTTGCATTCTGAGCTCAGAGGTACACTGGGCAGAAGAGGGTTGGGTGTGAGGATGGGGGTGCCACTGAGACTGGAAAGCAGTCTAGCTGCTCCACTACCATCCGGTTCCCTCCCGGTTCCCATGGTAACACAGAGACCTCAGATCCCAGAACAGAGTAAAGACAGTACCGTGCCCAGTTTCCCTGCAATCTGTTTCCATGGGAACTGGAAGAGAAGGGATGGAGGCTGGGCAGCGGGACCGCCTGAGACGTGCGTCTCCATCAGCTGGAGCCGCAGACAGGCTGGCACCCTGGGCCAGTGGTCTGCAGGCCTCTTCAGGAGTGCCACGTCCACTAAGGGATGGAGGCCCAGAGACAAGGATACTCACAGAAGGCTAGACATAGGCCCTCTCAACATATTCGGCAGGTGACATCCCCTCTCTCTAAAAGGCCCCCACAAGCCAGGGGTGACCCACTTCAGACCAGCAGTTACACATCTGGCCAGGTAACCCCAAATCTAGTCATCAGTCTGTCAGGAAACTGGGTCAGGATCCTACGGTTTTAACGAGCTCCACAGATGACTGTGATGCTCAGCCATCTGGGAAACCAATGGCCTGGACCTGAGCTCCCTGAAGCTGAAGGTGCTTGTGCACCCTGAGGAGCCTAGTGGGACACAGGTTTTAGACCAGCAGGTCTGGGAGGCCTGAGACCTTGCATTTCTAACCAGCTCCCAGACGGTACTGTTGCTGATGGTCCCTGGACCACATATGAATAGTAAGATCTAGACTCCAATGAGTTTGGCCCTAGAACCTTCCCAGAGACCCAGACAGAGACTCTAACCATTCCCGCGGGGCAGCCTGCTCCGTCTTTAGCCAGCAGTCCACTGCAGGTTGGGTCACAGAGGCTCCAGGGCCACGCCTGCAGAGGGTGGGCTCGTGGTTCACACTACCCTCCCTCGGCCTGTTTTCTCAGCCTGGGGAGACAATCCTGTCTGGATACTGTTAACGGATAATCAGATTCTACATATAATCATCAGGGAAAACGTGACAGCCTCTTCCAATTCTGATTACTCTAAGAAAAATAAAAGTAAATTCTGCATAGTTGAGCATTGATCTAGTGGTGGAAATGTTTAAAAAGTTAGAATATTTATTAATACAGATGTATTAGCAAAGAAGAATGGAACTGTTCATGTATCATTGTAAAAGATGTAAAAATTTTGAAAAACTCTATAATTATTGTATGGAAGTAGCTCAGCTAGCCTTAAAATCCCTGTTCTTAAAAATTAAAAAATTAAAAAAACTCACGGAGTAAATAAGACAGCCTTCACATTTCAGCTAAAAGCTATTTATTTCAATACTGAACCCACAAAATAGTTTAAAACACGTAAAATGCCAGGGTGTTACTCAAAAGCAAGTTACTGATTTTCTATTTTAAGAAACCTCCATTTTGCTTATGTATAAAAAGGGAGCTATTTCAGTCTTTCATTATATATACTTTACATCTCTCTTCAAAAAGCCTAACATATATCAATCTTTGAAAATTAAAATATGAACAAAGAATCCAACTATAAATCACTGAATTATGCTGTAGCTTATTTGAAAGATAATCTTCTAATTCTAAACACAAAAAAGGGAAAGAAACTCGCTCTGTGATTTCGGCACACAAGTAGCAACAAGAGCCCAGAGTCTGCGGTCCTGGCTGGAGGGTCCACAGGGGGTTGTCCACTGTGTCCGGGAGTCCACTCTGGGTCGACATGAAGAAGCAATTCTTCCTGTGAAAGGCTGGATGGCAGGTGGCTCCGTGGGGCCTGAAGTTCTGTCCCCACGCCCCACGCTGTCCTCACAGTACAAACCACAGGGCCAAGCATGACATGTCACAAGGACTTCACTTCACACAGATGACAGCGGCCTCCGAGCCCTGACTTAGCACTACAGGCCTAGAAGAGTGTCTCACTCAGCCTCTTCCCACAGCTTCAGGGATGGGGAGGGTGGGCAGGCTGCTGGATCTATCCAGATCTGGTTCCACAGCCTCAGAAACCCAGTGACCTAGTGCTTCCCGGCACCTGGACCCCAGCCCTGAGCGGCCGCTACTGACAACCTTTCGACGGTCTGCTGTGTCCCGTGCTCCATCATTCATCACGTCTCCTTTACAAATTCTAACGGTTCCAAGGACAATACCATTTTATTTGCCTTTTCCCTCTGAGTTTAATAGTGTTCAGCAAGACAGAGCAAAAGCAAAATTCTCCATGCTTCTCAAAAGGCAGGTAAAAATGTGGCTAAACAGAAAAACCACCGCCTTTGACAGTGACCCCACACACCTGCAGCAGAGAGGACAATGGCAAGGCTCCTGCTCATGGAAACACCTTGGGCTCAACAACACGCCCATGGATGAGGAACTGCCTGATGAACTAACGTGGGGTTTGGGAACAGGAAATGTTCCAAGCTATCATCCATTTCAACTCATCCTCCCCAGTAAGTAGAAATTACGGCTCAGTTATCACAAGTCATACCGAGCTGGACAAAGAACGGAATACAAAATGGGCTAAATCCAACACCCTTTTAGGCATAACACAGGCATATCTCGTTTTATGGTATGATGCTGTACTGAGCTTTTGCAGATACTGTATTTATTTTTTAAATAAATCGAAGGTTTGTGGCAGGTAAGTCTATCAGCACCATTTTTCCAACAGCATCTGCTTACTTCATGTCTCTGTGTTACATTTTGATGATTCTTGAAACATTTCAATTTTCTCATCGCTATTATGTTTGTTTCTGTGACCTTTGATATTATTATTACAATTATTTTGGGGTGCCATGAACCATAGCCATGTAAGACGCCAGGCTTAACTGGTAAATGCTGGATGTGTTCTGACTGCTTCCCCATCCCCCTCCTCAGTCCGGTCTAATTCCTGAGACACAACAGGATTAGAATTAGGTTGATGAGAAAGCCTGCAATGGCCATGAAACATTCAAGTAAAAGGAAGAGTCACACTTCTCTCACTTTAAATCAAAAGCTCGACATGATTAAGCTCAGTGAGAGAGCCAAGACAGCCCGAAAGCTGGCCTCCTGCACCACACAGCCAGCCATGTTGTGAATGCAAAAGTAAAGCTCTTGAAGGAAATTGAAAGTGCTGCTCCAGAGAACACAGGAATGATAAGGAAGCAAAACAGCCTTACTGCTGATACACAGCAAGTGTTAGAGGTCTGGATAAAAGACCAAACCAGCCATATTACTTCCTTCAGCCAAACATAATCCAGAGTAAGATCCTCACTCGCTTCAATTCTGTGAAGGCTGATAGGTGAGCACGCTGCAGAAGATAAATGTGAAGTTAGTGGAGGCTGCTCCTTGAGGTGGAAGGAAAGAAACTGTCTCCATGACATACAAGTGCAAGGAGAAGCAGTAAGTGCTGTTGGAGAAGCCATCATAGGTTATTCAGAAGATCCAGCTCAGATCATTAATGAAGATGCTACATTAAACAATAGATTTACAGTGCAGATGAATCAGGCCTCTACTGGAAGAAGATAGGTCTTTCACAGCTAGAGAGAGGAAAAGTCACTAGCTTCAAACGGCAGGTTGACCCTCTCATTAGCAGGCAATGCAGCTGGTGACTAAGGTGAAGCTAGTATTTATACGCCATCTGAAAATCCTAGGCCCCTAAGAAGAATGCTAAATCTGCCAGCCAGGATGACAGCCAATCTGTTTACAACATGATTTACCTAATGTTTTAAGCCCTCTGTTGAAAAAACGGTTCCTTTCAAAATACGACTGCTCATCAAAAATGAACCTGGTCACCTGAGAGCTCTGGGGGTGATGGACAATGGGATTCATGTCTCCAAGCCTACACACAACATGCACTCTGCAGCCTATGGGTCAAGCAATCATATCCACTTTCAAGTCTCATTATTCAAGAAACACATTTCATAAGCCAATACTGCCATTGACAGTAACTCCTCTGATGGATCTGATCACAGTCAACTGAAAGTCTTCCGGAAAGGATCCATCCTTCTAGAAGCCATTAGGAACACACATTACTCATGGGAAGAGGTCCAAATACCAACAATAACAGGAGTTTTGAAGAAGTGGATTCCAGCCCTGGCAGACTACTTTGAGGGGTTCAAAACTTTGGTGGAGGAAGTAACTACAGATGTGGCAGAAAGAGCAAAATAGTAGAAGGGTAGCCTGACAAATGTGACTGAATTGCTTCAATCTCATGATAAAACTTGAACAGATGAGGAGTTCCTTCTTATGGATAAGCAAAGAAAGTGGTTTCTTAAAATAGACTCTACTCCTGGTGAAGATGCTGTGAAGACTGTTGACATGACAACAAAGCATTTAGAGTATTCCATAAGCTCAGTTGATACAGGAGCAGCAGGGTTTGAGAAAACTGACTCTAATTTTGAAAGAAATTTGACTGTGGGTAAAACACTGTCATCTGCATATCTGAGGTTATTGATATTTCTCCTGGCAATCTGGATTCCAGCTTCTGCTTCCTCCAGCCCAATGTTTCCCATGATGTACTCTGCATAGAAGGTAAATAAGCAGGGTGACAACATACAGCCTTGACGTACTCCTCTTCCTATTTGGAACCTGTCTGTTATTCCATGTCCAGTTCTAACTGTTGCTTCCTGACCTGCATACAGATTTCTCAAGAGGCAGGTCAGGTGGTCTGATATTTCCATCTCTTTCAGAAATTTCCACAGTTTATTGTGATCCACACAGTCAAAGGCTTTGGCATAGTCAATAAAGCAGAAATAGATGTTTTTCTGGAACTCTCCTGCTTTTTTGATGATCCAGCGGATGTTGGCAATTTGATCTCTGGTTCCTCTGCACGCGGTCACAAAGAGTCAGACACGACTGAGCGACTGAACTGAACTGAAAATACTGTCAAACAGCATTGCATGCTACAGAAAAGTAATTCCTGAAAGAAGAGTCAATCAATGCAACAAACCTCACTGTCTTATTTTAAGAATCTACCGGAGTCACCCAACTCTCCAACCACCACTGCCCTGATCAGTCGGCATCCAGCAACACTGAGATAAGACCCTCCACCAGCAAAAAAAATTGGGACTCACTTGAAGGCTCAGATAATGGTTAGCACTTTTTAGGAATAAAGTGTTTTTAAATTAAGTTATATAACTTTTTCCTTTAGACATAATGCTATTGCATACTAATAGACTACAGTCTAGTATAAATATAACTTTTATATGTGAAACCAAAATATTCATGCAACTTGCTTTATTATGATATTTGCTTTATTGTGGTGGCCTAGAACCAAACTTGCAATATCTCCAAGGTATGCCTGTATAGAAATTCCTGCTGTCTTAAAGAATCCTATAACAAATCTTCCCTCATAAATAAAAATATATGCTTCATTCAACATGGCTGCAATGAGATCCTATCACAGCATAGCTTCTAACCTTGCCAAAGACAGCAAATTCTGATCAAACTTCTGGACACAGCTACAACTTACAGGAATTACAGGAAGGACAAACATGTGCAGGGCACAGCTCTGAGTGAAGGAGACTGTGGGTGAACAAGCCCCAGAGTTTTAACAAATAATCTTGAAGGAAAACAAAAGGATAGAGGACCTATATACTAAAAGAAATTTAAAAGACATCGGAGGCTTTTTTTAATCAGGAAAGATTAAACTTACTAAAGTCACTAGCGGCTGCTTTTTGAAGGAAAAAGGGAGGAATGGGATGTGATGGGAACTCTTGGGGAGAGGGCGAAGCTCTACAACTGACTTCAGAGATGGTCACAGGCATATTCACCAGACAACATTTTACTTAATTATTTGCTTGTTTTACATGTCTACCTGTTTATTTTACAATAAAAAGGCTATTTTTTTTCATTAGAAGAGAACTTATTTTTAATTTTAAATGATCATTCTCTAACCACATGATGTTTCCCTATCTCTCAACACTGACAAGATGCATACTGAGGAAGACTTTCGCAAACCCTCCACAAAAGAACTAAGGAATCTATTTTACAAGAAAGTCTGCTTTAGATCCATTAAATCCATTAACAGATTCTGAGTTCAGAACACCAGCTGAATCTGAATCACACAACCAGAGACTTCTATGGTTATTTCCACATTCCCCTTCCTCCAAGACAGTATGAAGTCAGCACCCAGTTCTGCCTGCACCTTAATTTACTGGAGCCACAGATTAGTTTGGACTGCCCTAAATTCTCTTCATCTTCCATCACACACAAAAATGTTTAAGTCCTAAATCATAGCATCCAACAGCAGTGAAAGAATAGTCCTGACTTATGTCCATTCCATGATGTTTGTCCCCCAAATCAGATAGAAATTCATACCACTTCTAAGAACAATTCCCTTTTCTTGAATAAAAAGAAATGTTGCAGCTAAATCAACAGAATGAAGATTTCAGTATGAGAAATTTCAGTATAAAAAACTGACAACTTCATACTGCATTTCCCAAAGTATTGATAGTTGAGTAAATCTAACTTTAAATGCTTTTAGTCCTTTGAGTTAAATCACTGATATATTAACTGAGCAAAAACGAATATTACCTGGAGAAGCAATGTGAGCAGTACAGCAGACCAAGAGGCTCCAGGCCCTCGTTTGGCCACAGAAACATTTAAAAAGCAAGTTCATACTGGCTACATGAACTTCACAGGCACTATGGAAACAAGGGTCTACAAAAAACAAGCAAATATCCAATCAAGAAACCACATTCAGAACAGCAGGAATTTCCTGGTTTTTTAAATTCTCCCTTGCCAAGCCATTCCCAGTCCTGACCTGGAAGAAATGGGAGCCCAATTCCCAGTTCCTTCCCTTGAACCAGAGGGAGTAGAGCAATCTGCAGGGCTGCCTGAGGAACTGGTCTCAGTGTCACCTAACAGAGCTCACACAGCAAAAGAGCAACACGGCTCAAAGCTAACATGAGCACAAGCCCAAGGAAACAGGAAGAACAGTAAAAGCTGCAGGGAAACTACAAGACCCAGATGCCTGTGGCAAGAGATTAGAAAAGAGAGGAATACAACAGACTATGTGAGGCCCAGAGAAAAAATCAATGTGAGACTCTTAGGGAATTAAGACACATAGAAGCAGCCATGTATAAGGGGACATCAAAAGAGCACAAACACACGGCCAGCAAGACACACATCCAGAAAAGGCCTAAGAAGACATTGTGTGTTAGTCGCCCAGTCATGTTCGACTCCTTGCGACCCCATGGACTGTAGCCCACCAGGCTCCTTTGTCCGTGGAATTCTCCAGGCAAGAATACTGGAATGGGTTGCCATTTCGTCAAGCCCTCACTAATGGTTGATCCCACAACACATGAGGGTCTTCCCTAGGAAGCAGCAACTCTGAAAAGAAAGGGAGATTGACTATGTTTTTTCCAAATGCATCATTTTCAACAACAACAAAAATAAGGCATACAAAAAAACAGGGCCTACAGTGATGTATGTCAATAATACAAGCAAACAACAACAACAACAAAAAAAAACAGGAAAACATGGCTCATTCAAGGAAAGAAAAAAAAAAATGGCAGACTTGCCAAAGAAAGAAAGGTATAAGACATACTATACAAAGAATTTAACATAAATTGTCTTAAATATGCTCAAACAGCTAAAGAAAAACACTAAAAAAAACCTAAAGGTAATCCTCATAGCTCAGTTGGTAAAGAATCTGCCTGCGATGCAGGAGACCCCAGTTCAATTCCTGGGTCAGGAAGATCAGCTGGAGAAGGGATAGGCTACCCACTCCAATATTCTTGGGCTTCCCTTGTGGCTCAGCTGGTAAAGAATCTGCCTGCAATACGGGAGACCTGGGTTTAATCCCTGAGTTGGGAAGATCCCCTGGAGAAGGGAAAGGCTACCCACTCCAGTGTTCTGGCCTGGAGAATTCCAGGTACTATACAGTCCTTGAGGTTGCAAAGAGTTGGACAGGACTGAGCAACTTTCACTCACAAAGGTAATCAGAAAAATTATACAACAACAAAATGAGAATATCAAACAGAGAGATAGATACTGTAAAATGGCAACTATAAGAAGACATTTTAAAAATAAATTCTAGAGCAGAAAAACACATTAACTGAAATGAAAAGCTCACTAGAGTGGCTTAACAGTAGACTCTAACACGTAGAAAAATAAATCAGAGAACCTGATGATAGGTTATCTGAAATTATGGAATCTGAGAAGAACTTATAGTGTACCATCAAATGGACCAATGTATACACACAGGAGTCCCAGAAGATGAAGAGATAAAGGACAGATACTACTTGAAGAAATAAAAGCCAAAAAATCCCCAAATCTGAGGAAAGACATAGATCTACAACTCCAAGTAGTTCAACAAATTACAAGCAGGATAAACACAGAGACCCACACCAAGACACATTATGATCAAACTGCTGAAAGACAAAGAGAACTGTGAAAGCAGCAAGGGAAAAGCACCCTATCACATGCAAGATACTCAGTGTGTCAGTGAATTTGTCAACAGAAACCTAGAAGGCCAAAAGAGTACAAATATAAATTGAAAATGCTGAAAGGGGAGAAAAAATGTGAACTAAGAAACTGTATCAGGCAAAACAGCCTTGTTTTTAAGGGAGGGAAAATTAAGACATTCCTTGATAAACAGAGCTAAGGGAGTTTATTATCACTAGACCCACCATACAAGAAATGCTAAAGGGAGTACTTCAAGTAGAAATGAAAGAAAGGACACTAGACAACACAAAGCTGCTGAAAAACAGGAAGTCTTCCAGGAAAGGCAAATAGGCAAATACATGAACAAATATAAAAATCAGTAACACCCTAATTTTGGTTTTTAATTCCACTTTTAATATTTCTACAGGATTTAAAAGGGGCCCTGGTGGCTCAGACAGTAAAGAATCTGTCTGCAACACAGGAGACCCAGGTTCTTAAAAAATAAACGTATAAAAAATACTTTTAATTCTATGTGAATGGACACAACATAAAAGGTGTGGTCCAGAAGCTAAGACTCCATGCTCTCAATGTAGGGGGCCCAGGTTCAGTCTCTGGTGGGGGAACTAGATTCCACATGCCACAACTAAGACCCAGTGCAGCCAACTAGTTAACTAAATAAATAAATATAAAAAAATAAACACAACTAAGTGGGGAACAATAGTATTTAAATGAAATTGATGTTAAATTAGTATCAATTTAAAATGAGTCACTATAACTGCAAGGTATCTTCTATAATCTCCATACTGACAAAAAAATTCATAGAATATTTATACAAAGGGAAATAATGGACAAAAATGCTATAAGACATACAGAAGACAAATTTAAAAAACAAAAATAGTCCTTCCTTACTGCAAATGGATTAAAATCCCCAGTAAAAAGACACAGATTAGCAAAGTTTGGAATGTAAAACAATAATAATAATAAAATCCAACTATATTCTTTCTAAAGGAGACTTACTTCAAATATAAGGACACATACAGGTTGCAAATGAAACTACAGAAAAAGATATTCCACACAAATACAAATGAAAAGAGAACAGAAGTGGCTGTATCAGACAAAATAGACATTAAGTCAAAAACAATTACAAGAGACAAAGAAAATTACATATGATAAAAGGGTTGATAAGCTAAGAAGATAAAACAATTATAAACATATACGGACCAGTCAAAGGTTAAAAATATGTATCTATAGTGACAGAATTAAAGTATTAGCTCTATCAATAATAGAAGACTTCAATACCCTACTTTCAATAATGGCTACAAGGAAGTCAATAAGGAAATAGAGGATTTAAACAACCCTACATACCAACTGTACCCTAGCAAACACATTCAGAACAAACACGCCACCCAATATCCAAATGCACATGGAATATTCTTCAGGACAGAATATTTGTTGGGCCACAAAACAAGGCAATGAATTTTAAAAGATTGAAATCATGCAAGTTATTTTTCTGATCACAGTGGGAAAACACTAGAAATCAATAGCAGAAGTGGAAAATTCACAAACCTAAGGAATCTAAATAGCATGCTATTAGACAACCAATGGGTCAAAGAAGAAATCATAGGGGAATTAGAAAACAACTTGAGACAAATGACAATAAAAAAGCAATATATCAAAACTTGTGAAATGCAGCAAAGCAGTGCTAAAAGAGAAATCTACAAACAAACGTTAGAGATAAATGAAATAGAGAATAGAAAAACAGGGGGGAAAGTCAATGAAACTGGGTTCTTTAAAAAGATCAAGAAGATTGTCGAACCTTTAGCTAGACTACTCAAGAAAAAAAGATTCAAAATAATAAACTAAAAAATGAAAGTGGAGACATTACTACCAATTTTAGTAAAATAAAGGATAAGTAAAGATAAGTAGGATAAAGGATAAGTAAAGTAAAGTAAAAATAAGGATCATAAGAGAGTGTGTGTGTGCATGCTAAGTCCCTTCAGTCATGTTCAACTCTTTGTGACCCTATGGACTATAGCCCTCCAGGTTCCTCTGTCCATGAGATTCTTCAGGCAAGAATACTGGAGTGGGTTGCCATGCCCTCCTCCAGGGGATCTTCCCAACCCAGGATTGAACCAGTGTCTCCTATGTCTCCTGCATTGGCAGGCAGGTTCTTTACCACTAGCACCACCTACGAACAATTAAATGCCACATAATAGATACAAAGAAGAAATGCACAAACTTCTAGAAACACATAACCTACCAAGACTGAATCATGGAAGAAATGAAGACTCTAAATAGACATTTAACCAGTAAGGCAACTGAATCAGCAATCCAAAAAAACTTCCATTAATAAAAGCCCCAAATTAGATGGCTACACTGGTGAGTTCTACCAAACATTTAAAGAATTAATACCAGCCTCTCCCAAATCCTTCTAAAATATTGAAGATGAGAGAATACTTTCTTAACTCATTCTGCAATACCAGAATTACTGATCCCAAAACCAGATAAAGACACTATAAAGGGGGGAAAAAGGAAGCTACAGACTAATATCCATTATGAACACTGATGTAAAAATCCTCAACAAAATACTAGCAAACACAAATTCAACAGCATATTTAAAAAACTGTACAACATGACAAAGTAGGATTATTCCCTGAATGTAACGATTATTCACATAATTGATTTTAAAAAAATCAATGTGATACAACAGATTACTGAAATGAAGGGGAAAAAAAACATGATCATTTAAACTAAATGCAGGAAAAAGAATTTAACAAAATCCAACACTCATC
Organism: Ovis canadensis; assembly: GCF_042477335.2. Classification (NCBI taxonomy): domain Eukaryota; kingdom Metazoa; phylum Chordata; class Mammalia; order Artiodactyla; family Bovidae; genus Ovis; species Ovis canadensis. The sequence goes on along the minus strand of NC_091267.1, from coordinate 57,108,007 downwards.
TATGATTTAAAAAAAAAAACAATCAACAAACCTAGGAATAGAAGGAAAATATCACATTATAAAGGCCATTTCTGAAAAACAGGTACTATCACATTCAATGACGAAAGAGTGCATCGAAATACACTACCAAACAAATGAACAGGCAACCCACAGAACTGGCAAAAACACTGCAAATAACGTATCTGATAAGAGATTTATACTAAGAACAAAATTCAACACAGTAAATTGTAAAATGTCTTATGGGCTCTATTCAAGAACTCATGAACTGGGAAACACCCCATCTAACAAGACAGAAAGGAGCTCAGACAAGCTACACAGCATGAAAGACATTTACATGCAGAATGGGATGGAGCAAGGAAGCTACAGCGGAGTGGATTGTCTGTGACACGGTCACCTTCCTTTAGGGGTGCAGGGGTCTATTGGTCAGATTACCTCAAGTAATTCCAAATTGCCTAGACTCCACAGGTGGGAGAGGCTGAAACTGTAATAAAGTTAGGTATTAGGTCTTGGTTTGGTGATGTGAACTTTGCACAAGTGGCTCCACTTTCAGTTCCTCCACTTTAGCCCTGTTGTTTCTTTTTTAACAATATTCAAAATATATATTTATAAAGAACACCTACAACTTAAAATTTTAAAAAGCAAACAACCTGATTAAAATATGAACAAAGCACTTGAGGAGACATTTCTTCAAAGGAGAGAGCAAATAAGCACATAAAAAGATGTTCAATGTCACAAATCATTCAGAAAATGCAAATCAAAACCACGAGGAGACACTAATGCACCATCCATGGACTGGTTATCATCAAAAAGAAAACAATGAAATAGAAAGTAACAAGTGTTAGCAAGGACATGTAGAAATAGGCTGGTAGGAATAAATAATGGTATAGCTGCCTTGGAAAACAGATTTTTTTTCTTCAAAAAATTAAAAAGAATTATCATATCCTCCAGCAATTTGACTTCGGGGTATAAGCAGTAACTTGAACAAATATATTTACAGCAATGTTCACAGCAGCATTATTTACAGTAACCAAAAGGTAGAAACAACTCAAGTGCCCCTCAAAGGATGAAGGGATAAACAAAACAGGATAAACACACAACAGATTATTATTCAGCCTTAAAAATGAAGGAAATTCTAACATTTGGTACAACACGGACAAACCTTGAAGACATTACACTAAGTAAAACAAACCAAACACACGACAAATACCATGATTCCACTCAGATGAGTAGTCAAATTCAAAAAACAAAAGCAGAATGGTGGTTGCCAAGAGGTTAGTGGAGGAAGGAAGGAGGACTTAATGCTGAATGGAAACTGTGTCTCATGGGAAGAAGAAAAGTTCTGCAGAGGGACAGTTGCACAACTCTGTGGATGTACATAATGTAATGAAGTTATACAATCAAAATTAGTTAAAATGGTAAATTCTGTTATGTATATGTAATCACAATGTTAAAAGTTAACAATTTAAAACACGTTAAGATTGAGTGATCTTTATTTCACTTTTAAAAGTTTATTTTTAAAGTGTTTTCATAAACTTTTATGATCACCTTAGAAAAAACCTTCTTGTTTCATTACTTCTCAAAAAAGAGTATCAGCGTTACACTTTGGCACTCTATTCTAGCCATATATAGTTTTAATTGTGTTTTTAATGCTAACTTTTTACCTTTACATATGAAAAGGACACAAAACTCAAGAAATAGATATATAAAAGGAAAACAGATTCAAAGAGATGGAATGTTCACTATATAATGCCATTAATTTTTTAAAAGCCATCATTTTGATCAGTGAATATTATTCTCAGTTGCAATAGAAAATAGTCCCTGAAACATGGGAAATAAAATTTCAAATGCCTCCCTCTTGCCTACGGATATACAGAGCTATGTCACAGCTATGCCACAGGTATTATAAATTAAGCACAAACAAAAATTTAAATTATATTATGAATTCTTTAAAAAAATGTGTCTTCTCCCTCGTCCAATCCCAAACACATATTCACAAAAATAATATTATTAATAATCCCTTAGACTCACCGTTGTCCTCTTCAGAGGAAATAGTCAATGGGATACATCATTTTGAAGCACCATCATTTGCCCTGTCTACTCTCCACCCTGGGTCTCTCACAAATCTTCCCAGGTAAAACCAGAAAAACACACAAGTCAGAATTTATATACAAGACCTGTATGTATAAGCAACTAAATCTGACCCACAATGACCTTAACTGTTAGCAATCAAGCCTTTTTTTTTTTTTTACTAGAGTAATAGCTACCAATAATCTCTGAAAACTAGACTGTTCTTCACAGAAATACTAAGATGGAGAACATGGCACAGTTCAGTTCAATTCTATTTTCACCGGAATCTTATCTTCACAGAGTAAACATATGTGTGAGAGTAACCTTTATACTCTCAGAAACATTCACAAACAAATCCACCAACACTGTATTCAAGAAGGGCACAGCAATGTTCAGGGCTGAGGAGACTGTCAGAGTCAACAACAGCAGTTACTGGTTTTAGATCTGTTTCAGGAAACACAACCACTCTAAACTTGTGAAAACAGATAAGAAAAGAAACTTGATTTTACCCACTTATCCCTCAGCTTCACAGAAAATCTGACTAGAGGTCCCCTTTAACAAAACAAAAGGAGAACACATATTACATTAATGAGGCCAGTTCTAAAAAGGAAAAATATCAAACGAAAATAAAAAATGAGAATAGAAACTTTATCTACCTATCGTCTCCTTTTTGGGTCACACAGAAGAAAGGAAAAAATGAAAGAAGAGGGTAGAGGGCAGTAAGAAACGAGGAAACTTGGAGGCTGTAAAAGATCATGAAGTTCCTAGTGGTCCATCAATGTTTCAGGACATCACTTGCTGCTTAAGATGTACCCACCTCTATGACAAATATCCAGTGAGACCAAGGTTCCTTTGATCATACAACTATGCTCTCCTGTGACTGTATTCCCAGCCCTGAAGAAACACCATGGTACGTATAAGTAACAGAACATAAGCTTTTAAACTCGGTTTTGAATCCTCACTCTGCATTTTGCTGGCTGACAAGGATCAAGTTACTTAACCTCTGGGAAACTACTTTCCTTACCCAGAATCAAATAAACAACAGAATGACTTCCTATCTCATCTGGATATCAAAAAGACAATGAAAACAACTTGTATGGAATTTCAAACTCCATTTTCAATGGAACGAGGAGACTTAAATCTATGTAATGAAAGGCTACACAGGGCACTCCATGTGACAAGGAAACTGATCCAGAATGGTCAGCATGCGGTGAAATCTAGTAAAATTGGACTTACTAAGTTTGGACTTTCAAAATAATAAACAACTCCTTGCGCTAGGCAAAAAGAAAGAAATCAAGTCACATATCAGAGGTAAAAGCATTAATCTGGCCTCGTATTTCTTCACAGTAATATGCAATGCCATATATCAGTAGAATAAAACTTCAAAATTCTTACAATATTGAAGCAAAGTGTGAGTAAAGGATTTCATATCCAGTCTGGCATTCCTTCAAGTATAATGACCACAGACTAATAGTCCTGAACACACTGGAACTCAGAAACTATGGTTCCCTTGAATCCAAAAGACAACTGGAGAATCAAAGCCAAAAGAACTGGCAACTGAATTCATTTCACTGTAGAACTAAGATTACAACAAATATAAAGATCAAAGTGATAAGCCAAATGTAAATTTTATCATGTGATAATGTAAAAATGATACAATTGACAAAAATGACTATGCAGGAAAGCAGAAAAAGATGGCAGGGGACAGGGCAATGCCACTGCCTAGTGGCTGAGAATCAAAAGACATCAATTGTACCAAAAAAGGTACAATTTAGAGTATCCAAAAAAAAAAAATCAAATTTCTTAAAAGACCCCATAATAAGAGACTTACAATTTTTTAACAGAAAACATAAAACAGCATGACAGAATTTAGGCCAAACATATGAGCATAAATAAACATGTCACATAATGAAAAAGACTTAAAGAAAACATAAAAACATATAACGGAACAGATTTAGACAAAATATATCTATCAAATCAATAATGAACTTAAATACAAAGTTAAGTAAACTTAATTCACCAGTTTAAAATATTTTCAGATGAGGCCATGAAGCAAAATTCAACTCATTCTCACCATACTAGGAATAGAGAGGAACTTCCTCAATTTAATACAGAACATCTACAGGAAATCTGCAGCTAACATCATACTTAATGGTGATAAACTGCCTTTCCTGCTAACATCAGGAACAAGGCAAGGATGTCTTCTCTCAACGCTCCCTTCCAAAACTGTACTGGAAGTTCTAGCTAATTTAGCAAGACCCAAAAAGAGGGGGTGGGGGAAGGTAAACAGACTGGGACAGAAAAAATAAAATTGTCTTTGCAGAGGACATTGTCTATGTAGAAAATTTTAAGAAAGATGAAAAACTCTTGAAACAGCGATTATAGCAAGGTGGCAGGAATAAGGTTAATATAAAATAGTCAGTCATTTTTTCAGTATCAGCAATAAGCAAGTACAATTTGAAATTAAAAACAATATTATTTAGATTAGCAATATCATTATCAATATCTTTGAGTACATCAAGGCTGTATATTGTCACCTTGCTTATTTAACTTATATCAGAGTATACCTTAAGAAAAGCTGGGCTGGATGAAGCACAAGCTGGAATCAAGATTGCCGAGAGAAATATCAATAACCTCAGATAAGCAGATGACACCACCCTTATGGAAGAAAACAAACAGGAACTAAAGAGCCTCTTGATGAAAGTAAAAGAGGAGAGTGAAAAAGCTGGCTTAAAACTCAACATTCAGAAAACTGAGATCATGGCATTCAATCCCATCACTTCATGGCAAACAGATGGGGAAACAATGGAAACAGTGACAGACTTGATTTTCTTGGGCTCCAAAATCTCTGCAAATGGTGACTGCAGCCATGAAATTAAAAGACGCTTGCTCCTTGGAAGAAAAGCTATGACCAACCTAGACAGCATATTAAAAACCAGAGACATTACTTTGCTGACAAAGTAATGGTCCATCCAGTCAAAGCTATGGTTTTTCCAGAAGTCATGTATGGATGTGAGAGTTGGACCATAAAGAAAGCTGAGCACCAAAGAATTGATGCTTTTGAACTGTGGTGTTGGAGAAGACTCTTGAGAGTCCCTTGGACTGCAAAGAGATCCAACAAATCCATCCAAAGGGAAATCAACTCTAAACATTCACTGGAAGGACTAACGCTGAAGCTTAAGTTCCAACGCATTAGCCACCTGATGGGAAGAACTGATTCACTGGAAAAGACCCTGACGCTGGGAAAGATTGAAGGCAGGAGAGAAGTTCATTTTCCTGAAAAGAAAGACTCAATATTGTCAAGATGACAGTTCTTTCCAACTCAATTTATGGATTCAATTAAATCTTAATGTCTCAGGGAACTCAAATAGGGCTCTGTATCAAACCTAGAGGGGTGGGATGGGGAAGGAGATGGAAGGGAGGTTCAAGAGGGAGGAGACATATGGACACCTATGGATGATTCAGGTTGATGTTTGACCGAAAACAACAAAATTCTGCAAAGCAATTATCCTTCAATTAAAAAATAAATAAAATGTTTTTAAAAACCCAAAGTGCAGAAGTAAAAGTTCCTAACCAACACAATACTAAAGGAGAACAACAAAGAGAATTAGACATTACCTAACTTCAAGATTTATTATAAAGCTATAGTATTCAAGACAGTATGATACTGATGCAAGAACAGACAGATAAACAGGACAGAATAAAGAGCCCAGACAGACCCACAAAAATACAGTTAACTGATCTTTGACAACGGAACAAATGCAATATAATAAAGGGGGAAAGAAATACTCTTTTCAACAAATGGTGCTGGGACAACTAAACATCAGTACTGTATGATTCTAATTTTATGACTTTCTGGAAAAGACAAAACTATGGCAACAATGAAACAGAGTAGTTACCAAGGGTTAGGGGAGGAATGAATGAACAGGCAGAGCACAGAGCATTTTTAGGGAAGAAAAATTATTCTGTGAGGTACTATAATGGTGAATATATTTATCAAAACCCATAGAATGCAAAAAAAAAAAAAAAACAAGACTGGACCACAATGTAAACTAAGGACTTTAGTTAAGAAATTACGGGTCACTGACAGGAAATCCCCGAACAGCATAAGAAGCAACTCTGATTCTGAACAATGTGGACAACACTGTTCTGAGTCAAAACAAAAATATTTCAAGACTTAGCTAGTGGTCCAATAGCTAGGACTCTGTACTTTTACTGCTGAGGGCGTGAGTTCAATCCTTGGTCAGGGAAATAAGATCCTGCAAACAACACAGCACAGCCTAATTATGGCCTGTGAACTAGCCATAAACAGGTTGTTTGGGTCTTATTTTATTCTTCATCCCTTCTTTCATTTGGGAATATAAGTCAAGAATTCTTTTATTTGTAAAAGCATCATTAAAAACAATTCAACAATTCAACATAGTGATCCTAATGTCTCCTGATCTGAGCATCAAACCAATCAGTTTTAGTACAGAAGCCAACCATGTCTTGAAATACACATATTTAGAGATCATTTCATTCAGAGTTTCAAATATTTCAATCACTTGGGTGCCCTTTTTTTCTGTTTCGAACAATAGTTACAGACCAACTGTACTAGTTACTATCAATCTGATTGCTTTGGGGCTGAAAATAATATTATGTAAAAGGAGAGTTCTTGGTCCCAGAGCCAGAGGTGCCCTAACTGTTCGGTTTCAGGATTAAACCCCGTGTGAATTACTCTTTCAAAAGCAACTGCATCTGCTCTGAGAAGGACATCAAGCAGAGGACTTCTGATGCTGAGCTCCTGAAGAAGTACAGCTTTGAGCCCACACAGGAAGGAAAGCTCTTCCAGCCAAACCCCAAGAGCTTCCTGTGCCAGAAGCAGAGAAGCAGTTACCTCTGGGTTTGCGCGTGAAGTGATGATTGCTCAGAACAAGCCTCACCAACCACTAAACCCAGGGAGGGCAGGGTACGAATGGGAAGACATTTCCCTCATTTAGTTTCTGTTAAAGATCTTGACTGCAGTACCAAAAAAAAAAAAAAAAAAAAAGGAGATGTTTATTTGTACATAAATAGAACTCTAGTATACCAATCAAATTAAAAGCAAACCTAAAAAGAGATAACAATGAAACAAAATAATCTAGTAATAACTTTTAGGAAGAAACATTGAAACTATTAACAAGTGTCTCAAATGAATAATGCACTTGGCTTCTCTGCAAGGAGAGCATTCAATTCTTACTGCCATCAGCCTCTAAAACTCCAGCTCCCTCAATCCACCAGACATCCAGAGGTGTAGCCACAAAGTACCACCAGATCAAAGCAAGAAAACTCAGCACTCCCCCTACTCTCAGAAGCTGCAGGGCCCTTGGCAGGCCATTCTACCTCCACACACCTGATTCTTGCCAGTGAACTGGGACTAACACCACCTCCTGTGGCTACTTCACAGGACTGTTGTTCACTATGAGGATCAATTCATGCTTTTATAAACTGTTAAGCCCACACCAAAAAAAGTGGTACTACAGAGAGGAAGTGAAGTGAAAGTCACTCAGTCATGTCCGACTCTTTGCAACCCCATGGACTATACAGTCCATGGACTTCTCCAGGTCAGAATACTGGAGTAGGTAGCTGTTTCCTTCTCCAGGTGGCCTTCCCAACCCAGGGATCGAACCCTGGTCTCCTGCATTGCAGGCGGATTCTTTACCAGCTGAGCCACCACAGAAGCCCAAGAGAAACAGTAGTAAATTAATCAATACATGTAAAGTATTAAACCAATACAAAGGACTTTATGAAGAATAAGAGCATTTCTAAAAATTCAGTGAATGACCTCACATACTAACCAGCTGGATGCGTTACAGATGCAATGGAACCTGAGTTCACCAACAATTCCTGCTAGCACCGATTTCTCCCTTTTAGTTTTGGGCTTTCCTCATTTAAACCCTGAGCCGTTTCTGCAATAGTCAAGTCCTCCTCCACTTCCAAGCCAAGATGAGTGAATATTAGGGCCAGAGCAGGGCCAAGCTAGGCAATCAATGAAGTCGTCAATTTGCAAATGAATTGATGTGCCTGCAGCCATCCTATCTCCATGCAAAGTGAGCTTCACAGAAGACAGTAGGAACTGCCCCAGGAGATGTAACTGCAGGAGAGCTGTGCCCCCAGCCAGTAACCAGAACCAGGAAAACCAAGATTCCAAGGTCCCTCAGAAAAAAAAGGGGACACTGAGTCAAGAGAAAAGAGGGGACCACTATCCTTGATGGGAAGGAAACATGATTTAGTCTAAAGCAAGAGGGCTTTTCTAACCTGGTGCATATGCACTGCACACATTCACCCACAAGCCCCAGGAACACAACTCCATCAACAGCTCCAGCATCCTCCATGGGTCTGTGGCCTTTGTGGCACCATACCAACACACTGGTTTGTAACTGTTGCAACACCTAATACCACATTAAAAGTTGCATGAAGCTTCCCATTGTCATCCAGGCCTATTTAACAGACAGATGAAGGAAAAACAAGAACTTTTAGTCTTATTGATGGGCACTTATTCTCATTTTTGAGGACACACTTAAGATCCACCATGAATCAAAGCTCCCTGCCTGAAAATGCAGATGGCCACAAGCAGAAGAGAGTGTACCCCTCACTCACAATCTGCATCTTAGTCTGACACACAAAGGTTCCCTCTGGGTGCACAGAAATCCCTTGCAGTAAGGTGCATATACTCAAAGGTACTCATTGTATAACATGAACAAGGCGACCCTATTACAAGATGAGCGATTTGTTTGTATTGACTTCCCTGGTGGCTCAGACAGTAAAGCATCTTGCTTACAATGCGGGAGACCTGGGTTCGATCCCTGGGTCAGGAAGATTCTCTGGAGAAGGAAATGGCACCCCACTCCAGTACTCTTGCCTGGAAAATCCCACAGACAGAGGAGCATGGTGGGCTACAGTCCATGGGGTCACAAAGAGTCAGACACGACTGAGTGACTTCACTTCCACTTACATCTGCAATCAGTGTAAACACCTTTAAAAATGGAATCACAGTATATCATTATTTTACCAGGCCCTGTGAATTGAGGTTTGGGTAAAATAAAACACTTTCCTATTTCTCCAAAGACCATAATTCAAATTTAACAAGAAAGGCTCATGACAGACAATGCACTAAGCCATGTCCTACTTCACCTGCCAACACAATGGCACTGGTTGGTCAGCTACAGGCTGAAAAGATTCAGTCAGAGCTAAGAACCTCCTCTGAATTATGACTCCAGTAGAGGTCTTTCTGATCACCAAAGTGTGCTCAGCAGTTATCACTGTTCTTATCACTTTGAGAACATCACTGTCTATTCATCTATGAACTGTTCCTGAGGACACTCTCCTTAAGGCTTTGACAGTGTTTACTGTCTATAAGTCAGTACACACAACTGCTGCCCTGACACTTACGGTACCCAAGTCACCATTTATGTGGTAGGTGAATCAATACCCCCCACTTAAAAGATGTATGTACCAGGATAATTCCAAAGGAAAATGAACATTATCCATTGAGAGGGTCAAAATGCAGGGGGTCTGGAAGATGAAAGCCACTGGATTATTTGAAGGCCCAGATGGCTGAAGGCCAAGCTGGCTGGACAAACAGCAAAACACCAATTGAACATCATTCAGAACCTCCTGACAGCCATATCATTAAAGCTACATCAATCCCAAATTAAGTTTAACCACCAGCTCCAGATATGCCTAGTTCTGAAGTTGCTCAAAAAGTGAAAGAGGCAGAATTCCAAGGAAAGATGTGGGGGAGTGGTGAGACACAAGACAATGGTGAGATTTAATGCATTTCCTGGTCCACACTCACAGGTGGAACAAGATGGGGATGAGCGAAAACTGAATACGAATCCAAGTCCATTCTGTCTAGGAAAGCTTCCAGCAAAAGAAATATCTCAGAGCTTGGGGGCTCCAGGGTCCACAGCCGCCCCCAAGAGCCTCCTCGCCACTCCAGCTTCTGGCTACCCGCCTCTGAAGCCTCAGAAATGGGTTCGGTGAATTTATTCTTGGGGGCGGGGGGTGGCAGCTACCTACTTACATCCCTTAAGCAGGTCTCTTCTTCCCCACAGACTCCATGGCACACATGCCCATGGTCCACTGCTCCAATCACCATGTCTTCTGCTAGTGAACCCATGTACTACATATGCTAGCACACACCGCTGGCTGCAAAGCCTGCCTTACACATAAAAAAAGGGGGAGTTCCGAGGGACCTGGGGAGTCAGCAATCTGGTGTTCTGAAGGCTTGTTGACTCATTATTATCTCTTACGGCCTGATGGAAATACACAAGGAAAAGTCAGTGGAGCGTGCTTTCTCAATCCAGTGACCCAAGACGCCATGAAGCACACCTAAGAAAGGGATCAGCTCTGCGGGTCACACAGAGCCAATCTGTGCCCGACCTGGCAGAGGTCTGCTGACTGGATGCGCAGTCACAGGCTTCTGACGGAAAGTCAAACAGCTGGCTTCACGGTCATCCCCGTAACATGCAGCCAACATGCCTGAGCTACAGCCCAAGCACTTCTGAGGCGCGCTGAGCCTATGGGACTACTAGAGAACTCTAGCTGACGACACCTTCCCAACGAATGTGTGACTTTTCATGTTAATTTTTAAAAAGCAGGTAAGTCATTTTTATTTCTCATACACACATGCATATTATTCTAAGGTTAACAGCCATATCACCAAACTGTTAAACTTTTAAAATAAATAATTTGGCATGGTATAACTATAAAAACTACTTAAAACTCTTGCAAAAACACAACTCACAGCCCCTTGCTACGTCTAATACACAGAACATTTCACTGACTCGGGTCAAAACAGTCTCCTTTAAAATGTCCCTTTAGACAAATCACTTGGCAATGGGGAAATCCCAAGCCATTGGAAAATGCAACAAAACCATCATAAATCATACCAAGCCTTTTTCCCTCCAGCCCCACCTCTCAAACTCATCACCAAGAAGACGAGAAGGAATTGCTTCTTCACCTGAAAACAGACGTCTAAACACTGACTTTGGGCTGAATCTCTTCTGGCCACATTACTAAGGGATAGGTGGAGATCAATGGAAAGACACTTTTTGTTGCATTTAGTTCTTAATAAAACAATGATTTCTCCTGCTTTCTGATTTCTACGATATAAAAACTGGGGGGGGGGGGGGAAGCTCTCCTGAACCAACACACTGAAATATGGAGGAAGGAGAAGAGCAGGCCACCCCGGCATGCAGCTGCGTTGAGAACACGGCCGTGCAGACTGGCATGAAACTGTCACAAACTGCCACTGTCCTCAACATCCTTGTGGTTTACAAGAGGAAACATTTCAAAGAAAACTGTGAACAATTAAAAAGCAGCACATCAACAGGTGCAAAATGTTCCTGTTCGAATGAAATGTACACAGGAGTGCCAAGGAGACTAACTTCATGCTCCCCAATGGGAAGGAAGGCAGTCCTTTAGACAGCTGTTTACCTCAGGGAAATCAGCGTCACTCAGCTATGCAAACACCCCAAACTTGCACTCTTGACACAGGAAAAAAACAGCTCAAGGTCAAGTATGAGTGGTCCTGGCAGCCCATGTCCATCTCCTTTTCACTGCTTAGTTGAGGCCTGGGGAAATCAGCATGCTGTCTGCTAGCTGGCTCTTTGTGGCAAAGTCAGAATCAGGAATAACTGACTCCAGCATCTGCTGCCAGGCTAGCAGAGCATCCTAACCCCAACAGGCTGGCCAGACCTCACTCACTGACTCACATGGGCCTCTGTGCAAATAAGGACACAAAAAGTTTGGCAAGCTTGTCCTTCCAAAGACCAGAGGTAGTGTGAAATGAACCAAATAACAGATCCCTTCCAGTAGCCCCCAAATTATATGAAGCACGTGGCCCTCTTTAGCCCTTGGTCCTCAAAACTCCTTCCATATGTAGATCAAGTCCCATAGCTGAATGCAAAGCAGACCACCTCCCTCCTATTCTTGACCAAGTTAGTAAAAAGATCACAAAGAACTAAAAACACACAAATAGAACTTTGTGTTATATTATTACCATGTTTTTCAAGCTCCAGGCTTAAATAGTCCAAAACATGTCTTTTAAGACACACACAATGCAAAGGAGGCTTAAGAGTTTCGCCGGTGGTTTTATGATTATGATTATTTGAGATTTGTCATTCGTACAAACATAAGAGGAAAATTATCCAGTGTTATTTTAACCTTGAAATTGCTTTCTTAACGATGCTGTCCAACAGTTCCTCTAGGTACATAGCTATTCCTATAGACTTTTATCTTCAGGTCAGCCAGGGCAGCCTGAATGACTCCCTCTGGGCAGGACTGGAGCACTTCCTTCACCACCAGGTTAACCCACCACCTTCCCTAAGAGGGTGACAAGGAAACCAGAGGCACTGCCAAGTTGTCACTGTGCCAACAGGGTCACCTTTTGACCTCCAGAAAGGTGATTTTGAAATCCTCCCTGAGAAAACTGTAATTACCAACTGAAAACAGCATTCCATTCAGTATGGTTTGCATTTTTGAGGATGACACTGGAGTCAAAGTTGCCTCTACTGGCCAGAGCAAGGGGTGCCCCTCTAACCAGGAAGAGCAACAAGACCTGATGGACATCAGATGGCCCTGCCACCACCACCACTCTGCCCAGCGCTGCCACCAGGACACACAGGCACCTCTCCCACGAAGGATGCCTCTGCAGACCAAGTTATCACCCACTGCCCCATGATGACAAGACTGGAGTGGGCCCCTGGGCAGCCCCTTATGAGGGGGACAGAATCTTATCTGTGTCTGAATCCCACCCATCACAGGTCCTGGCATAAAGGAGGCACCTTATAAACTGACTCAACAGTAAACTGAACAGATGAATGAAAGACTCTGAAATGTAAATAAAAAAGGTCATGTGGACCCCTGGCTTACCCCAATAATATAGGCCTAGCTTTTCATTCGTTCTCATCTTTACAACAACCCTCCAGTAGGCAGTGCTCTCCACAGTTTGTGGAGCAGGGACCCAGGTTTAGTGAGTTAAATAAATTATCTAAGGCCTCAGTAATGCTACCGGTAGAGCACAAATGTGAATTTATGTATCTCTAGTTCCAAAACTTTTCCAACATACCAAATCATCTTCTTAATAAAAGTTTGCCTATCTAAAGCTTCCCAAGTAAATCGAAAGAATAAGCAAAAGTAAATATGCTAATTTCAGAATTAAAAAATATTTCTCATATTGTCCACTATAAATAATACAAACCAAAAAACACCAAAACACAAAACTAAATGGATTCAAACAGTGACTGAAGCCCCAAAACTCTGGCCCTGTGAGGACAAGCTCAGGTCCAGGTGAATGAAGAGGAATCCAGCAGGTGAGGAGGAAAAGCACACAGCCCTCCCCCCAGGGAAGGGTTTACCCAAGCCATGCCAGGGCCTCTCTGCAGGAACTGTGTCTTCGACTTATATATTTTTTCCGACCAGATCTATCACTGCACTGTACATACCATAAAGGTTCAAAAACACCTGGATTAGAATTAGCAAGTAAATAAACAAATAGTGAATTCTGTAAGCAAACTGAATAAAGTAAAAACAAGAAAGAACTGAGGTGCTCCCTGGTAACAGAAAGCGTTATGCTTCTGGGGTTATTGGGAGCAAACAGTCCTGTGCCTCCCTCTGCCCTGCCTGCAAGCCCAAGCAGACATGCCAGCAACTCCTCTTGGTTCTGACAGGAAAGAAATAGGTAAGGCCAGCAATGCAAACCACAAGGCCAGGCATCTTGCCCATTCATCCAGTGACGAGTGCTGATGTATCATTTGGTGATCCTGTCGTCCCTCCAATGATTGTCTGAAGTTTGGTGATGGGATGCTTTGAAGTAGGTGTACCCTTGGAGTGAAGGCCACAACAAAGGGCAGTGATCCCCCCAAATTCACTCCTGGGTGTCCTCATAAATCTCAAGTAGAAACTATTTTTTTTTAACTCGATGTTTGGCAGTCGGTTGAAGGTGGGTCACATGGGAATTGTACATCTCACCAGAAGGTCCAAGGACAGCTCTGTGAGCATTTATAGAGTAGTTCAAAGCATGGGCACTCATCCAAGAACAGCCTCCACAGGTCAGCCTTTCCTTCCAACAGTGTCTGTGAGGCAGGAACTCTGCCTGCAATCCACAGCCAGGCTTCTGGAAGTGCTCTGGCAAAGCTCTCAGCACCCTCCTAAGTTCCAAACCCAACAAGACTCATCAGGTCCCCACCGTGTGCCCTCTCAGAAAGTATGTCATGTGCTAACACCACTGCCCGGCCCTCCATGTCCCATCTCCCTCTGACCATCCACGGCTCTGACACCCTCACCAGCACCTCCTCTTCCACTGGAGAAATGCTACCTGGAGAGCAGGAAGAAGGAAGTGCGAGGAGGAGGAAGCAGGAGAAGACGGACCATGGGCTCACTCGCTACACCCCGCTAACTGCACCACACTTTCAACCATGTACAGATTTCCTTTTGACTGTCCTATGGTAGAACTCAGGGCCCAACACTGAGAAACAACCTTCAGTTGCTTTATCACTGTATCTGCTTAAATGATACCCGTTAAAACAGCCGCAGGCTAACAGACAACTACAAGAGCCTCACTACAACTGACGCGACAGCGCCCAGGACAGGCCGGCAGGAAGCCAGGAGAATAGGCTGAGTCCTCAACAGATCATTCTTCAGAAAGGCAGGCACCAGACCAACCAGTGTTTATCAGTCTTAAAATATAATCATCTCAAAGTCCACCTCTCCTACATTACTCCCTGAGTCCCTCAGACCTACTCTCATCCCATCTTCCAAGTCCCAGAAAATCCTTACTCCACAAAGACGGATCCCACATAAGACCGTATAACTGGTCAAGGTCTAAACAGTTTTCTGACTGACCCTATAACTAAGGAAAGAAGAGAAGCGAAAGACGAGGAAGATAGGAAAAGATATACCCAAATGAATGCAGGGTTCCAGAGAATCGCAAGGAGAGATAAGAAGGCCTTCCCAAAAAGAACAGTGCAAAGAAACAGAGGAAAACAATAGAGTGGGAAAGACTAGAGATCTCTTCAAGAAAATTGAAGATATCGAGGGAACATTTCATGCAAGGATGGCCACAATAAAGAACAGAAGTGGTAAGGACCTAACAGAAGCAGAAGAGATTAAGAAAACATGTCAAGAATACACACAACTAAATAAAAAAAGGTCTTAATGACCCAGATAACAACCATAGTGTAGTCACTCAACAAGAGCCAGACATCCCAGAGTATGAAGTCAAGTGGGCCTTTTGAGGCATTACTACAAACAAAGTTAGCAGAGGTGACAGAATTCCAGCTGAGCTATTTCAAATCCTAAAAGATGATGCTGTTAAAGTGCTGCACTCAATATGTCAGCAAATTTGGAAAACTCAGCAGTGGCCACAGGACTGGAAAAGGTCAGTTTTCATTCCAATCCCCAAGAAGAGCAGTGTCAAAAAATGTTCAAACTACAGTACAATTGGCCTCATTTCACATGCTTGCAAGGTTATGCTCAAAATCCTTTAAGCTGGGCTTCAGTAGTATGTAAACTGAGAACTTCTAGATGTACAAGTTGGGTTTAGAAAAGGCAGAGGAACTAGAGATCAAAACTGCCAATATTTGTTGAATCATGGAGAAAGCAAGGGAATTCCAGAAAAATATCTACTTCTGATTCATTGCCTAAGCTAAAGCTTTCGACTGTGTGTTGGTTGCTCAGTCATGTCCGACTCTTCGCAATCCCATGGACTGTATCCCGCCAAGGATTCTTCAGGCAAGAATACTGGAGTGGGTTGCCATTTCCTTCTCCAGGTGATCTTCCCAACCCAGGGATCAAACCCGGTATCATGCACTGCAGGCAGATTCTTTACCATCTGAGCCACCAAGGAAGCCCTTGGATCACAACAAATTGTGGGAAATTCTTAAAGAGATGGGAGTACCAGACCAGCTTACTTGTCTTCTGAGAAACCTGTGCATGGGTGAAGAAGCAACAGTTAGAATTGGACCCTAAACAACGGACTGGTTCAAAATTAGGAAAGGAGTACATCAAGGCTATATACTCTCACCCTGCTTGTTTAACTTCTATGCAGACTACATCATGTGAAATGCAGGGCTGAATTACTCACAGGCTGGAATCAAGATTGCAGGGAGAAACACCAAATACCTCAAATATGCAGATGAGACCACTAATGACAGAAAGTAAAGAGGAACTAAAGAGCCTCTTGATGAAGGTGAAATAGCAGAGTGAAAAAGCTCCCTTAAAACTCAACATTCAAAAACTAAGCATCCAGTCCCATCACTTCAGGGCAAATAGATGGGGAAAAAATGGAAACAGAGACAGACTTTATTTCCTTGGGCTCCAAAATCACTGAGAACGATGATGGCAGCCAGGAAATTAAAAGACGCTTGCTCCTCAGAAGAAAAGCTGTGACAAACCTAGACAATGTATTAAAAAGCAGAGACATCACTTTGCCAACAAAGGTCCATATAGTCAAAGTCATAGTTTTTGCAGCACTCATGTATGGATGTGAGAGTTGGACCATAAATAAGTCTGAGTGCTGAAGAACTGATGCTTTTGAATTGTGCTGCTAAAGAAGACTCTTGAGAGTCCCTTGGACTGCAAAGAGATCCAACCAGTCAATCCTAAAGGAAATCAGTCCTGAATATTCATTGGAAGGACTGTTGCTGAAGCTGAAGCTGCAATACTTTGGCCACCTGATGAGAAGAGCTGACTCACTGGAAAAGACCCTGATGCTAGGAAAGACTGAGGGCAAAAGGAGAAGGGGATGACAGAGGATGAGATGGTTAGACTGCATCACCCACTCAATGGACATGAGTTTGAGCAAACTCCAGGAGATAGTGGAGGACATAGGAGCCTGGCATGCTACAGTTCATGGAGTCACAAAGAGTCAGACACAACTTAGCAACTGAACAATAATAACAACATCATCAAAGTAAGAGTGCTGAGAGCTTGCTAGAGATGGGGTGCTATGTCCTATGGGCCTCATCCCCACAAACCAGCTTCCAAGTCCTCAGTAAACTCACACAGAGAAAAATAACATTATAAGTAATAAATACAAAAGACTTGGCACATCTAAAAATTAAGGGCAAGAAAATTGAAACCAGAATGCACAGATGATAATCGACTAGGAATTGGATTATCATGGACAAGGCAGCCTCTCCCAGCATTCTGAGGCCCTGGAGCCACATTCAGAGCCCGCCTCCCAGCAGAGCTCGGTGTCTGCCCATTGATTCGGCCCGTGCACACCAGGGCGCATAGCAGAGCAAGGCCAGTCACTTGGAGGCCTCCAGGTCAGTACACCAACAAGCTTAACCCACCAGACTGAGAGCATATCTGCTCCAGGTAGCAACTATAGTATCTTTCCAATTATGGGAGCTGGAAAAATGCAGTAAGGATCTCTTATTATATTAAATAAAGTGAAGCAGAGAGGACAAAAGCAAAGTATACAGGAAACAAAAGGCAAATACAACTCAAATAACTTGTGTTGTTTGGGAGAAACTAATAGAATCTCTAAAACCAGTTAATTCTAAACAATAGAGTGCTTCTACAGCCATGGTGTCAATTCTTTCCAAACAAGAACACAAAATCCAGAAGCCACAAAAGAAAAGACTGATAATATAACCATATAAACATCAAAAAATTCAGCCTGGTAAAAATCAAAGTTTAAAGACAAATGACAAAAATTTGGAAACAGTAGGTTTAAGTTTTATCACAAAATCTACTTCTCAAACATATAAAATGCTCCTAGAAATTCAAGAGAGGAAAAAAAAGTGCAACAGTCTACATACACAGAGGGCACTAAAACTCATATGAAAGATACACAATATCATATCAACAGAAATATAAATTAAAACTACATTTAGATACCATTTTCCACCTACCAGGTCGGTAAGCTCCGAAACCGCGTGGTGACACAGTCTATTCCTGAGGATGTGGCAAACAGGGCCCCTCACCTATGGCTGGTGCCACTCCCACAGAGGGTGAAAGGCAGTGTCAGCCAAAACCACAAATGCACGTGCTCTTTGACTTGACAACTCCAGTTCTGGGAACTTATCCTGAAGGCACACTTTGCACGCAATTCAATACAATGAAATTAAGACACATGTTCATCAATAGAGAAATGATTCAATAAATGACAGAGCATCTATTAAATGGGACATGAGACAGCTGTAAAGAGGAGAGGAGGGGAGAGAAGGAAGTTTTTTGTGTGCTCGTGTGAAGGATCTCCAAACCACGTCAAATATAAAAAGCGGTTCAGGAAAATGGGGGTGACACCTTCTAGATACACGGAGGTGGTGGTGGTTAACACATTTTCAAGTCCTTCATGAGTGAATGAAATGATTCTAGAAAGACACATAAGAAACTAATGACCGTGATTTTAAGACAGGACAGGCACAGAGTGGACAGGGTAGGCTTCTGAGTCAATACTTTTTGACACCTCATTTTATTTTTGAACCATGTGATGATACTGTCTTAATAATAGTTTTTAAACTCTGTATCAGCTGCAGCTTAGACGACCCTGTCTCCCACATCGTATACACCCCTCATCTTCAGGGAACCCTTACTTGGTTTGCCAGTCCTCGACCCTCAAGTCTGTTTCCATGACAAGTAGTTTCAGAAAACATAAATTATTCTTGAATATCATACTTTGAAACTAGGAAGGAATACTTTTTCCTAAGTGTGCACCAGGCAAACCTGAAAGGGCTGAACCCTCTTGGGTTAACAGAGAAGCTGGCTGACCTCCTTATACCAAGGGACTCTGGGAGACACCCACTTCACAACCCCTCCCCATCACTCTCCCCAGCGCTCCAGCCCACAGCCTGAACTGTGCCAGACTTCTGGAAAATCTCAGACCAATAACCAATAACCAATAATCTTGGTTATTGCCTTCAATAACCAAGACTGGGGCTGTGCATGGAAACCTGGAAGCTGCCCACAGCCCTGGTGGGAGAACCTCTGCATTGGGGTCCACAATGACCATCTTGATACAGGTGCCTACATTTCCACTCCCATAGTACAGAATTGCACCCAAACCCTTTCAAGTGCTCACCTTCACCTAAAAACCCAGAAACAACTCTCACTGCTGACAACATGTCCAGGCCATAGTTTCTGGCCTCTGTACAATCTAAGTTAGCTCTTCTTACCACCGTATCTTACAGAACTAGGACCATTTTAATTCTTTTACTATTAGAGTCTAGAGCCCATATAACTAAACCCTTTTATCAAGAGATGCACAGAACAATACATGTGCATTGTATATGCAGAGAATAATCTGCAACAAGTTCAATGATGAAGCCTCTTAAATCTGCCCCCAATTACCTGTTCTCCTCCTGGAAAATCAGGTAGCATCAAACCATCCTGAAGCAGTTGCTTCTAGCGCTTTTCTTGGAAAGTCAACACCACCCCAGCAAGCCGTCACTTCCCTCCACAGGGCTGCTGGAAATGAGTCCCCAGGTTTGGCAAACTACAGCTCCAGAAAACCATTAATCTCGTGATGCCATTCTGGAGATCGCCACAAAATCATATTTCCAAACAAAATAAACCCAGTCTCCCAAACTGGGCTGCTTTGGAACAAGGAAACAAAACAGCCGGAGACGGCAATGAATTACAAATGGCATGCTAATTACCAGTTACTTCCAGAAATAGCTGAAGACTGCAGGATTTTTGCTGTTGTTGTTAAAATAACCACAGCCTTTATTCTAGGGCTGGGCAAAAGCATCTGATTTATTCAAATGCTTCAGCTTCTCAACATAATCACATTTATATGTTCTTATCTGAAAGGGGTGGAGACAAACCTTGGGATCTGGGGGCATGGATCCCCAGAGACAGCGGTGAGGGATCACCAAGCCCACTGCCAGTGTGGCTGTCTGAGGAGGACCCTCCCACTTGCCCTCTAGTGGATAAAGGAGGGGCCAGGGAGGCCAAGTCTCCACACAGCATCTCAGCACCTTCACCATTTACTCCACGGCAGGTGGATAAGCAGCAACTGTGCCTGGCAAGTTTAAGAGTTTCGACTCTTCCCTTCAAGAAACTTACAATCTGTTGAAAACAGGAGAAAGGGCACGAGTACAACAGAAACGTGGTCATTCTATCCACCACCCTTTGGTTCACTAAGGACAAAACACACACCTCCTCAACAGGAGTTCAGCTCCAGGGATACACACCTCACCCCAGACCCCCGTTTGTACTGTGGATGCAGAGCCTACCAGGTTTAACTGCGGAATTTGGGGTCTGAGCCCTGTGTAGAGATTAACCCACCAACCCCTACCCATGCCCCAAACCTTCTGCCACCTCATTACCCCTCTAAATACGTCCTATCCTCCCACCCCTGCTCTCAAATTCCAGAATGTTCCAGAAGGAAGTCTCCTTCAAGGTCACCTGGTCTAGCAAAAGCTCCCCCAGGCTTAGCAGAGTCAAATGGAGACAGTTCTTGGGTCAAACACGTTTAAGGAGATTCTGGGTTAAACAACACTACTGTTTTCTCTGCTGCCAAACTTCTCAGAGCCTCTAGTATGCTAAAGGTACATTAAGAATCTCCAAGAAGGGGGTTTGGCAGGCAACACTTAAAAATCTGATGGACTAGAAATCTTTTCTCCTGCCCCCTCCTGAGACCAGACCCCTCTGAGCGCCACACTCTAGGCTCTGCCACCTTCTCTACTGTCTGGCTGAGTACCCACTCCAGTCAGGCACACACTGGTTGCTGAGGATGCAAAAATGGAGAAGATACAGAGGCCTCCAGGTGCTCGCTGTGTGACTCTGGGGAGAGAGCTGCTCAAAGCCATGCAGCTAATTACTGGATGGTCTCTGAGCTCCAACTAGCGGCCAGCTCCCAGTTCACCACACCCGTGCACACCCAGCTCTGACTGGAAGAGGTGTTCAGCTGTGGTGTGATCAGATGGAGTTCTCCAGAGAGACTCAGCAGCAGCCAAGATCCCCCGTTAAAACAGGACACATGGCATCTGCTTCACTTATTTGAACAATCCTGCTTAGCGTTACTACAAGAGAATCCTAGGGTACAGTGGTCGATAACATAAAGATTAAATCATAATACAAAATTCAAACCTGCTATCGCTTGAGCTTTCACCTCATGGCCAGTTCTCAAATATGTGCACCAAAAATAAGCAGAGATGGTCGTAGGCACCTTCACTGGGACAGATCTGGAGGGAGCTGACCACAGCAGGCAACAGCCACCCAGGACAGGGCCTGGCCCCGCATCACGGCTCTGTCTCTAGATGGTGCTAGTGGCTGACTCCAGAGACACGTCCTCAGGACAAAAAGCCACTGGAGCAGAGCTGCCCCTCTGGCTCCCAGGTCCCCACCAAAACCACAAGCCCCACCTCGAGAAGCTGGGCAGGCAAGGAAGGGTGCCAGCATGGCAAGAGAAGCACCAGTTCGCCTTCTAGACCCCAAAAAGCCTCAGCCGGAAGAAGGCACCTGCTGGCTCTCCTGAGACAAGCCAGGGCCTGAAGCCAGGCCTTGGGAGGGCAGAATTCCTCCGGAGCAGCCAGACAGGCTGCCACCAGCTGTTCCTGTTTCCATGCACTCCGGCAAGGCAGGCGCCTCTCTCCAGACATAGCCAGCTACTTGAGCATGGAGGCACCAGGTGAACACAGGCGGGCAGTCTTTCAACCCACCCCTCCTAGGGGAACACCACCCCCTAGGACTCAGAGGCACTGGACTTTCCTTTGTTTCTACACCATTCATTGGGACCCTAAAACATACAGACATCACCGACAGCATCCACTGGAGTCCATAAGTTGTAATGTCTCATTGGAATTCACTTGTAATAATCACATCAGCCTGGCCTCCCAAGTAAAAACTGAAAGTGGTACCACAGAGGACTTTAGTCTCAAATCCAGGTCTGATACAAGACTGCTCCAGTCCCTGTCTTACACACCTCAGCCCATGAAGTCAGTTACGGGGCCTTTCTCTTCCTCTGAAGCATGGAGGTTTTCAGGGGCAGCTGCCACTTAACTTGATGATGAAAGAAACAGGTGTTCTAAAACCAAAATTCTGAAGAAAAAAATTTTAATGTTTTTGCCTTAATATATCAAACAGGCACACCCTAAACGCGAAAGCTCCACAACTTCTAGTGAAATGTGTTTAACTTCCAGCAAGAGAATCTGGCCCAACATTCCTCTCCCACAGCCACACACACACCCTTCCACACCCGTGGCAGGAGTACAGTGGGTGATGAGGGCGACTCGGATGTTCTCACACTCACTGGAGTGGGTTTGGAAAACTAATTTCACTTTTCTAAGGAAATCAAGCTCCACCTTTTTTTAAGCTACAAACCACTTAAAATGCCAACATGCTATATAAAATCATCACTCTAAGCATTCCATCCTAGAATTTGAGAAGGAAATCCCCCCCAGAATTTCAAGAACAGTGTAATTTGGGACAACACATGTTCACATCACATGTGACTGGCCAGCGTGTGCCCCAGCTGTGCCCAGCCAGGCCTCAACACAGTGTTTGGCAGCAGCAAGAGGGACCCACAGCTTAGCAGCGAGTCCCCGGAAGGGGACTGGCACTGCTCTGAACATAGCACGGTTTTATCTAAGCTCCCCAGAACTTCTCCCAGAGTTTACATGATGCCAGCTTCCTGTTAATACTGCAAGTCTTGTCTGTAAAAGCTAAGCCACTCCTGCACTACCTCACCCGGGGACCAGAGGCGCCCCCCAAATAGGAGCAGGAGGTGCCCCTCCACAGTGACCAGGCTCCCCATGGCTATGCCAGGCCTCTGGCACCACAGTGCCCTGTGCAGCCCATTGCATGCCTGCTCCAGGGAGCCCTCCTGGTCAGCACCTATAAATAGGATAGGTCCCACTATACCTCCAGGTTCCAAATCCTGACCCCACACCATACATCTTCTTATCTGAGCAATCAAGGAAAGGCTTGTCCATCACTTTGGACACATCAGACAGGCCTGGTAAACACCTGACACCAGACTTGAAGTTCAGGCACCAACACGTGGGTTGGCAGCTCAGGAAACTACGTATCAGTAACTAGAACACGTACTTCCTTTCAATCTGGCCCCTGTGTTTACCGGGGCTGACTCATCTCAGTCCTCCACAGGATGCTAGAGAAAAGGCTGGATGACTTCCACAGGCTAGAAAACACCAAAGGACATAGCACCCTCTGCTCCTCTGACCTCAATACAGGTCAGCAAAGCAAAGGCCCCTCCAAAATGCAGAGACCCTCAGGGCACCAAGTCACTCAATCTCAACTCCCTGTGTGAACATTCTCTATGGCCAGCCATAGGAAGTAGGGACTCATCTTATAGAGAAGGTGGTCATTTCCTTTCAGACCAGGCAGCAAAACACACATGCAAAGGGAGGACATTAAGCAGGGAAAGGCACGCCCTGACAGGCCACAAAGGCCAGGCACTTCCTGAAAACCCTTTTCCACTTTACAAGAATCGTCTGTGAGTTCAAGGTTTGCCTCATTCTGCAGATGGAGAAACTGAAATGCAAAATGAAGGGACCTGCCCAACAATGCAGAACTAGGAACTGATAGGCCACATAATCCAACCCAGGCATTTCTGCCTCCAAAGACCATGAACTCTTCTCAAGGCCATGATTATGACCTTGTAGAAAGCATGTGTTATAGACTCTGAAATATTAAAAAACTGAAATGCACAAAAATGAAAATAGTGGTTATGCTACAATAATGAAATAACAGCCCTTATATGAATAATGGCCCCATAATGAAATCTGCCCTTTTCTTTGTATCTAAATTTTTTTTGCTTTTATTATTTCAAATGTTACAAAGATAAAATACTGCTTACAAATAAAAACTATGTGTTTAGGAGTGAAAGGGTATTTTCCATTAGTTATATTATGATTTCCTAAGAAAACAAAGCAGGACCTGTCACTAGTCAGTGCCACTCCCAGACAGGCACATGGAAGCAAAAACTCTAGCCTCTATGCTTACAGGTCACTTCTGGACCAGAGCCTGGACTTGCTGGGACAAGACTTTCCAAAGCTCCCACTCCCTGTTTCATGCAAACTGATCTTTAAGAATTCCAAAGTTTCGTTTTGAGACCACCCTGCTAAGTGAAAGTAACTGACTGCACCCTATTCCTGCCATAATGAACTGGAGCAGGCCACCTTCACCACAGCACAACGCCCCTCCTCCCGCTCCCCCCGCTGTGAGCTGAATCGCAGGGATGGCAAGGTGCCGGTGGCAGGGGACAGCCCCTCAGGGACACCAGCAGCCCTGGACTGGGAGGAGAGCTGTGTCTGCTCCTCCCTCAAGACTGGTGGCTACAAGACCCTGCAGCCACTCAGCCTCTCTAGGCTTCAGGTTTTCTTCTTCATACCGTGTAAAAAGTGAAATCAGTGGCCTTCACAGTTACTTGAAGTTCCAAAGCTGACTTTATTATTTCTGCCTTTGTCAGCGTGGGTAGTGCTCAGTCTTTCACACAAACATAAATTGAACTCTTTCTGTACAGGCATGAGAAGCACACATACCAAAGTATATATTAGACTTCACTCCTACTGGGGAAGTCTTTCAGCCTCATAGAAATCACATAGTAGAAAACAAAAACAAAAAACAACAGTGGCTATGCCCTTTGTTTCAGATATTCAAGAACAGGTATCACCTGAAACACAATACAAAGATTGTATTAACACACCTGGAAGTCAGCACACCCTGCTCCCAAAGCACTAAGCAGACAGGGCCAACCCCTTCCAGGTGCCAGCTGATCCTTTAAATTCATTCTACATCTACCGGTATAAGCTCACACACGGGCCATCTGAACAGGGGAAGCTGTGCTTCAGGTTGAGTAAAATCCAGTTACAGGCGGCCCCATACCCACACTTCGGATTCACAGGAGGGGCTGGTTTTTCCTCGGTCGGGCTTGGGCACTGTGGTGGGGATGAGTCTACAGAAGGGTCAAACTCCAGGTTTTCCCAGCCACCAGGTCCACCACAGCTTTCCAGGATGTTGGGCATACCACGCATGGTCATGTGTGCTGAGGGCAGGAGAGTAAACGTGTTGAGCTTCTACAGAGTCCAGATGCCAGGGGGCTTCACTACTCCTGATGTGTCTACTGGAGCCACTTCCCTTAGAAAGTGCTGGTGTTGGACTCCTCAGCTGCAGACCAAGATGGCACAGCTCATTTAAGGGAAGAAGGGTTCACCTACAAGTCAAATGCTTGATTTTTACTGTGCTTGATTACTATAACATATAGCGTTTTTATGCATGTCCCTAAAATCTGACTCTCTAGTTACCAAAATGCTCTTTGTTCTTAAGCATTTTTTACTAACTAATCAACAAATCTGACAGAATTCACTTTTTTAAAAAAATTAATTTATTTGGCTGTGCTGGGTCTTCATTGCTCCGTAGGCTTTCCTCTAGTTGCGGTGAGTGGGGGCTACTCTCCAGTTGTGGTACGTGGGCTTCTCATCGTGGTGGCTTCTCCTGTTTCTGAGCGTGGGCTCTAGGGTGCCCGGGCTACAGTAGTTGCAGCTCCCAGGCTCTAGAAAGCAGGCTCAACAGTTGTGGCACACAAGCTTAGCTGCTCCGAGGCATGTGGGATCTACCCAGATCAGGGATCAAACCCATGTCTCCTGCATTGGAAGGCAGATTCTTTACCACTGAGCCACCAGGAAAGCCCCAGAATTCACTTCTATCCCCTATTGAGAGTACTGACAATCTCACGGCTATTCCATAAGACCAAACTAAAAGATACACTTTTTTTTAACTGAACAACGAGCTGGCAGGCAAATAAGAAAGCAGGCTGTTCTTACATCAATTATGGTAAAAAAAAGTGTGCAACCAGAATTTTCCTAGCAATCATTAAAAATATCATTTTCACCTGGCCCAGTAACACCCTTCACATCTTCCAGGACAAGGTCTGCAAGGGCACAGGCCACAGTGAAGGCTCTCGCTTCCAGGTTCACTCCACTGCTTCATAAGGTTCTGACCTTAGCAAGTCACTAAGGTCTCTGACTTCCATTACCTTACTTGTAATGGAAGTTTTTGAATATATCCAATTGCTGTGGTTGCTCAGTTCTAAAGAAAAAGACTTAACTTCCTCTCGAGTTAATAATACTACCACAGATATTCTTCTGATGACAAAAATCTCTTGCTAAGTATTCAGATTGAGTGATTATTTTTTTAAGAGGAGACCATTTGTCACAATTATTTCCTATTTAAGCCATTTCTGGTCCAGTCCTGATGTGCTCCCAGCTGACAGCCTCAAATTGACAGTCACCTTGACCAACATTTCACCCTTTCAGGATGAGCCAAAACTAGCATTTAAAATGTATATTCCTCAGCTTACTATACAGAATGAAATAGCCAGAGTTCGTTAAAAGAAGAGCCACTAGGACAAATCTGTCATTGAAACCTCAGAAATAATTCAGCATGAACTGAGAAAGAGCTAGCACTGAACTTGTACTAAAGGACTCTGCCAGCCCCCAGTCTGTGGGCCTGACTCCTCCAAGATCACTAAGAAGGATGGGACAAGCTTCAAACAGTGCCATTTACATATGATTTTCCAGGACTGAAAGCAAGGTAAAATGCAATATTTTAAAAAAGTTTAAGAGTAAATTTTAAAAATGGCTTCAAAGGGTGATCAGGATAAATGACAATGACTAATAAAATATCTACTTCTGCTTTATTGACTATGCCAAAGCCTTTGACTGTGTGGATCACAAGAAACTGTGGAAAATTCTGAAAGAGATGGGAATACCAGACCACCTGACCTGCCTCTTGAGAAATCTGTATGCAGGTCAGGAAGCAACAGTTAGAACTGGACATGGAACAACAGACTGGTTCCAAATAGGAAAAGGAGTACGTCTAGGCTGTACATTGTCATCTTGCTTATTATGCAGAGTATTACTTATATGCAGAGTACATCATGAGAAACACTGAGGCTGGGGGGGGATTAAGCACAAGCTGGAATCGATTGCCGAGAGAAATATCAATAACCTCAGATAAGCAGATGACACCACCCTTATGGAAGAAAGTGAAGAAGAACTAAAGAGCCTCTTGATGAAGGTAAAAGAGGAGAGTGAAAAAGCTGGCTTAAAACTCAACATTCAAAAAACTGAGATCATGGCATTCAATCCCATTACTTCATGGCAAACAGATGGGCAAACAATGGAAACGGTGACAGACTTGATCTTCTTGGGCTCCAAAATCTCTGCAAATGGTGACTGCAGCCATGATATTAAAAGACACTTGCTCCTTGGAAGAAAAGCTATGACCAATCTAGACAGCATATTAAAAAGCAGAGACATTACTTTGCTGACAAAATAAAGGTCTGCTAGTCAAGACTATGGTTTTTCCAGTGGTCATATATGGATGTGAGAGTTGGACCATAAAGAAAGCTGAGTGCCGAAGAATTGATGTTTTTGAACTGTGGTGTTGGAGAAGACTCTTGATAGTCCCTTGGACTGCAAGGAGATCCAACCAATCCATCCTAAAGGAAATCAGTCCTGAATATTCACTGGAAGGACTGATGTTGAAGTTGAAACTCCAATTCTTTGGCCACCTGATGCGAAGTGCTGACTCATTTGAAAAGACCCTGATGCTGGGAAAGAATGAAGGCAGAAGGAGAAGGGGACAACAGAGGATGAGATGGTTGGATGGCATCACTGACTCAATGGACATGAGTTTGAGTAAACCCCAACAATGGACAGGAAGGCCTGGTGTGCTGCAGTTCATGGGGTTGAAAAAATTCGGACACAACTGAGCGACTGAACTGAACTGAATGAGGTAATACTAACACCTGAAAATTCACTTGCAATGTGAAAAGAATGAAGAAGGAAGGTGACATTCATCTAAAACTTCTTAGTGAAGCAGTCACTTTTTAAAAGAAAAAAATATCCTAAAGTTATGATTTAATCTGAAAGTGAACCGTAAGATAATTGTACTGTTTCTTCTTCTGTAACACAATGAGGTCTGGTGTGAAACAGTATTCCAATCATGCTGAGCATTTGCACAACTTTTACATGAGTAGTTCTCTTCTCACATCTAAATGTATTTAATTTCTATATCTCTTTGGAGATAGAGGAGAGGAAACGCAAGCCATAGAACACCACATTCAAACTACTGCTGACTGAGACGCAATACGCACACACACCAACACACAGGATCAGCTACAGTTTGTCCACATGGCAAGAGCCTCCCAGCAGCAACCTAGACATTTCTAGATGCTAAAAATGTTTTGTAAGTCAAGTTTCCATCATCTATACTCATCTCAAGCCATATGATCCCCCGAGGGGGTTGGCAAAAGCAACAGGAAAAGAGTATGGGTCACAGAATCTCAAACACACAGAGAACACATCCAGGGATAATGTCAGCAGTCAACCCCCAGGTCACTTTATTCACACACAACATTGCTGTTACCGTTTGCCATATCTTGTGAACTCCTAAGACACAAGCCAAGCAAAACATCAGGCTTCAGAAATGCCTTATTATTCTCTCCATCCACTCCACCATCCAGCACCCTGAGGCCAGGAAACTTCTGAACTTCACCACACATCCGTGTCTCTAGTTGAGCCCTTAATAGCACACAACAAATACATGAGGACTGTTGGAACTAAAATACCCAACGTCGAGCACTTCTTTTTTGGTAGCATAGCAGGGAAGATTTTGTTTTACTGAACATTTTCCAAAATTTTATCTCACTGGCTAAAAAGTACCCTAATCAGTTAGGCCAACAGACTTCGGGGCATTATTTCCCTAGTAAACAGGAAACACCCTATGATGTAGCCTCTCCTTGGGACACTGCATCCACCTCAAGCCTAACAAACAGTGTTCAAAAATAAAACTGTAAGCTTAAGGATGCAAGAGAGGGACTTCCCTGGTGGTACAAGGGCTAAGAGTCTGTCCTCCCAATGCACTGGGCCAGAGAACTAGATCCCACATGCCACAACTGAAGATACTGTGTACTGCAGTGAAGATCAAAGATCCCACGTGCCACCATTAAAACCTGGCATGGCCAGATAAATAATCACATTTTTTTAAAAGAATGGAAGAGAAAATTACATTGGTCATGAGATGATACATTTTTATTCCTCAGAAACACTGCTTTGTTAAAATTCAGGATTCTTAAACCGCATTTACACTGAACGTGATGCTCACTGCTCCCAGGACTCCTGAGATATGAGGTACCGAGGTCTGGAACAGAGCAGCTGTGACTAAGACTAGGCCAGTCTGCCGGGTCTGCCCTGGGAGAAAGTAGGGCTGGACCTACGGTGAGGTGACAGGTGCCGAGGCCCCACAGGTATGAGCTGGGTCCCTACAGCTCCCTCCACTCACGCGCCCAAGCAAGCCTGCACCTGCCCAAGTCACAGCCTATCCAACCACTTCACTCCATCTGTGAAGGCCTTTGCCATGACTAATCAAGTTCTCAGGAATATTTGTTGAGTGAATGAACGAGTGAACAAATTTAAAAAATGAAAAAACCAACAACTAATTTTGCTTTTGAATGCCCCTCCTGGTAGCAGAGGTGCGTTGCTGCTGACAGTACTGTTCATCGTTCTGTTTCCTGGAGCATATGAGACTGAGCCTAAGTTGAGAGGTGTGAGGACACCTGTGAATACAAACTGGCCGGGGGAGGAGGAGGGGCACGAGTGTTCACGCCACTGCTCACACACACTCTCTGGAGGGATCCGAAGTCCATCCAGGCTTGATACGCAGTCCACTGCCTAGAAACTGAGAAAATACCTCAGAGTTTAGTTAGCCTCAGGAAGCTAAAATCCCTGTGTGGGTGGACTCTCAGGGGCTGAGGTGCAGAGCAAGGCCTCTGACGTGCCCACTGGTGCTGGCAGTGACAGTCCTTATGCAGGCCGTTTCATTTTTGTGGTCTACTGTAATTTCTTAAAATATATACAGCATTTGACTTCAACTTAGTTTTCTATCTCACTAAGAGTTTTGCTGCTGCCCACAAATAAGCAGATGCTGAGACAGGAGAACACAGACTATAAACAGTCAGGTTAATGAAGAGGTTGCTGCTATAAATTCTCCAGGGAAATGGGACCAATAGGATACACACAGAGAAAGGAGAAAGATTTATTATGAGGAACTGGTTCCACAATTATGAAGAAGTCCCTTGATTTGCCGTCTGCAAGCTGCAGACCCAGGGAAGCTAGGATTGTCAAAGGCTTGAGAAGAGGCAGAGTCGAAGACCTGAGAACCATTAATGTCAATGCCAGCCCAGAGCAGGATATCACACCTGAAGCAGGCAGGCAGGAAGCAGAGGAGTGAGATTCCCCCTTCCTCTCCCTTCTGCTCTCTGCAGGCCTTCAATGGACTGGACAACGTCCACCCACAGCAGGGAGGCCATCTACTGAGTCTGACTCATCTGGAAACACTCTCGCAGACACATCCAGAAATATTTAATGTGGGCACCCCTTGGCCCAGTCACACTGACTATAAGCTAAACACGTTAAGCACTTCAAGTATTAACACTTTCTATGGAGAACCATGGACAGGAAGGAACCCCAGCTCCTCTAACTCTGTGAGGATCATGGGACTAAGTCTGCTGAGAATCATGAGAAAACAAACTCATGCAGTTTGATGATCGGTGGAAGAAATGGACGCCTCCATCATAACTGTCAGGACCTCACTCACTCCTACAGCCACACACAGTGACGAGGACTCCCCTGGGCCATGGTCCCACCCAGTTCATGAGCCCATCACATCGACCAGTGCATAAGAACTATACAACTGGACACACACATGGCCAAGAGCCAATCTTGTGGTCCTAAACTGAACACACAGAATGTCGCAGTGGTTCCCCAGAGGAGGCTGCACCTCCACCATGACCCCAACACTCTCATAAAAGGTTAGACAGAGCGTGTTTCTTCCTGAGGTGACAGGAAGCCTGTTCTTGAGCATGATTCTTCACCCTGAGAAGCTCAAGGATCCAACTTCGTAAGGAAGTTTTCATCTTGTGGTTGAAAGCCATCCATTCTTTCTGTAACTATCTCTGCAGCCATTCCTGCGGCTCAGGACTGGGTAGGTCTGCAGGTGAGCAGCACTCTCCGGGACAGAGACAGATGAAGCCCAGATGGTTTCACCTCATCTGTCTTTCCCTTTGCAAAGTGTTACAGTGGCCGACTAACAACTCTCAATCCTGGTCTTATTTATGCTTTCTCCACTGACAACTCAAGTTCCAAAAGGATGGAGTCAGTGTTTTTCATTCAACTGTAAATCAAAGATAACATTCTTGAAGAGGGTCTGAAGTAAGTGATTAGAGAACTAGACAAATAACAGAACTAAGTCTTAGTAATATATTTATGAATCCTTGAACAGTCTGACGTGCTGCATCCTATGATCCCTCTAACACTGTAAGAGTCCTCACAGACACCAGAGCACGCCTCACGTCTTCTTCCATCCTCAGTTTACCCATCATATGACAGGGACAAAGGAGAAAGTGAACAGAATGTGATTTTTTGTGGCTGTGCTGTGTCTTCATTGTGGTGAGTGGGCTCTCCAATTGCCTCTCAGTATGGGGATCTTAGTTCCCCAACCAGGGATCCAAGTGTATCCCCTGCTTTGGAAGGTGGATTCTCAACCACTGGACCACCAGGGAAGTCCCAACAGGATATAATTTAAGTTCCTGTGAGAAGTTATCAATATGCACTCTGGAATGGACTTCCTTTATATACACAATATATATTATAGTGCAAGCTCAGAGTATATTTAAAGCAACCACTAAACAGTTCAGGTGATGGGGCCCTCACCATAATGTGGAAAACACCAGGCAGCACAGCATGCTGAGGTGTCGCAAAGAAGAACAGAGCCCAAGTTCCTCATGAGGGCTGATTGTGTTTCTAGAAGCCCCCACCTGCCAAATGCTGAAGTGGTGGCTGCTGTTTTCCAGCGTTTCAGTTCTTCTGCCAAAGCTGCATGCTTGTTCACTTTTTCCTAGCTGGCATCTCAAATGCTTCTAAGCAGGACAGTTATGTCAGTGAGTCTTAGTGCTTTGTTACTGTCACCATGGTTGCAGAAGTGTTACTATGACCTTCAATTCACCTTGCAGCAATGGTTTCTAAAGCATTTTTCACGTGCAGTCACAGTACTGACTGATTCCTTTATGGTTCCTTTTTTCAGATTATTAAAACTATTACTATTTCTGCAATATTTTAGTGTGAAGTAGACAGAGTTGTACAACTGATCCTACTAGCATCAATTAAACTTTCCTCTGCTATAAACTCAAGACAGTTTTAGTGTAAACAACATTAATATGGATGGCCACATAAATCTTTCCATTTCAACAAACCCTTGTCCTTTAAACAGATATGAAGTAGGCCTTTATTGATGCGATTTCGGCTAATGACAGAAGATGGTTTAAAAAAATCTTTTTAGTCATCGGAAATTGAGGTCAGGGCACTTGCCCATTTTATTCTGTGCTATATTCTACTTACATACAATTGAGGAATTGTAAAACTCAGTATGTTTCATCTATAAAAAATTCAAATTGCTACAGAAGTAAATCTTCACTTCAAAATGTGAAAGAAATATAAACTGATTATTATTCCCTTTCCACTCCCTTCATGGAACAGAGTAAACATTTTGGAGATCACAGTGATAGTAACTAGTCATTTATCTGATGGTTTCTTGTCTATATTAGATTTTCTAAAAACTCAACTGATTAAACTGATATTAACTATACAGGTACATTTTTTCTTAATCTCTCTGCCTCCTTTGATAGAGGTTTTTACCATTTTCTCTACATTGAATCAATGACATCAGTATTATTTAATTGATCTTCTTTGAATTTTTCTTATTTGCAAGAGGTTTATATTAATTACTAGCATTTTCTCTGAAATAAATATTCAATCATCTGATTTTAACCTGGAGTTAAGTCCACTCCTCATAATACACATTTCTCAGTTTCATATGAGATCAAAATGAAAACAGTAATAAGAATTTGGGTGCCCATTCCACAGTGTGAGGGCAGATGGTGCAGAAAATGTAAGAGCTCACTCAATAAAGTCAAGTCTTCATAGCCAGGACATGAGACAAGAAAGTAACAAGCATGCTTCTTTATCCAAAAGATGTCCCCACTCCCTCATCCACCGTCCAAAGATAAGCAACGGCTCCTTTCTCACATCTTTGTTTATCAGACCCAACCCAGGAGATAAAAAACACAAGCCCCATTTTAACCTTACCTTTGGTAGCATGTTAATAAAGCATGTTCATTAAAACGCATTTGTGAAAGAAGAGTTACTGCAAAGCTTCTGAGTATTCTCAATTTCTAATGTTAGAACATCAACAGTGAAGTCTTTCCAATTACATTTAGAGATGAGGTGAGTTTCTTTTTCTTCCAGCTTTACTGAGCTCTCATTGACAAATGGGGTAAATTTCTTAAAAGTACTTCTGAGTAGTTTTAGAGAGAAAGCAAGATACTAAGGGGATTTTGAAACTAGGAGTTCACTGGCCAAAATCATCCAAATTGAAGGCTGATGATACTGTGCACTGTCTCGGGTGATTTCTGAGATGATCTATACAAGAGTAGCTGTGAGTTGGAACAGGCCTAAGGCGTCCAGGTATAGACAGGAAATACTAGGAATAATGGGAATGCCAAGGGGACAGTCTCTAAGGCTGTGCTGACTATGACTAGTTAAAATGATACACAGCACTGTTAAAGCTCGACGTCTGTTTTCTGACAGTTCATGAGAAACAGACAAAAACCTGACAACAGAATCGACCTTCATCACTGTAACAATACAAAGCAAGTTACATATCTGTTGTCTTTACACCCGTTCCAGGAGGCCTATCCTTGGATTTGTCTGGTGTCTCTGGGGTGACTGTGCCTCATGCTGACAACCCCAGATCCCTCTTCCAACCCAGCCTCAGCCTGTGGCCTGACTGACCTCCAGCCTCTCGCACCAGGCCCTCCAGGCCTGTCAGTGAGGAGTCCCGTACTGAGCCATCCCCACCTCCTAGCCCACCTGTCTCTGCTCACTTGTCTCCCACTTACCCAAGCCTCGAAGTCATTCAGTGTCTCTCAGTGGACACTCGTGGCCTTGCCACAAGGCCCTCTCCTGTCACCAAAGCCTGCTCAGGCTGTCTCACCTCTGCCTTGAGAAGCCTCCTCGCTCTCCTCCAGGCTTCTCTTCTCAGCCTCTGCCTCTCCCTCCACTCACCCCCTCCCACGGCTCCCAGACCCAACTTCCTTAACTAATGACACCTTCTTCCCCAAAAGGTCTCCCCTGCCACATAACAACCTACACACAACATTTAGATACTTGGGGTCTGGCTCCCACTTCCTTGTCCAGCCTTCTGATTCTCACCTTCCTTCCCAAGCCACCTCAGCCCCAGCCATATTCACCTTCTCATGGCCGTGCCTCTCGCTGAGCCTCCGCCATTGCCCAGAACGCTTTCTCCTTGCATGTGTCCACCTGCAGACACACAGCGTGCTGTAGGCCCCACTTCACATGTCACCATCCCCGTGAGGGGTGTGCACAGGCTTCTGTGCCTGGGCCCCCTCGGCAGCACGTGCTGAGCACACAGCAACGTGGACTGCAACCAGGGACACGACTGCAGGTCTCTTCCATCAGACCCCCTGGGCTGCAGGGCCTGTTTCCCAGCCATCTCTGAGCCCAAGCCTCCTGGAGGGCCCAACACACAGCTGGAGCTCTGAGGTGGGCTCAAGATGAACTTTATTACCAACAGCTGGTCATGACCCTGCTCACGTCCCCCTGCTCCTCTTCCAACAGCAGCTTTCTGTCTTGGTGACAGAGCATCTTCACACCCTTGTGAAGCCCAGGTCTGCTGAGACTGAGACAACTCCCTGTACTTCACCATGAGCATCACTCTTGATCTGCCCGGGTGTCCCCTGCCCTGAAGACAGGCTCCTGAGGGCGGGTGCTGCTACTGCCACATGAAAGCCTTCCTACTGCACAGGATTGCTGAAAACCATTATGGTGAAGAGCTCATGGAATTCTTAATACACTGTTATTCATAAAAGGCCACAATTTTACGTTTCCAATCTTCAGGAAAAACAGAGTCGGACCAGAAGTTCTGCAATTTTTCCTTTTTTTTTTTTCACATTTTTTGTCAGTCTCCCTTAGCAGCAGCCCTGACAACACAAGAGCAAGTTGTAGGCCAGGGGGGTTTTTCCTGGAAGATGGCTCTACCTGGAGTTTTGTCTAAAGGATAATGCTTCTCACTCAGAACATGTACGAGAGACCTATTGGTATTATTATCATTATTAAATGATACTACCTCTAAAATATTTTAAGATAATAAAGGACAGCTCCCCAGCTCTGTTTGTTTGTGAGTGTTAAGTTACTTCAGTCACGTCCAACTCTGTGCAACCTATGGACTGCAGCCTGCCAGGCTTCTCTAGCCATGGGATTCTCCAGGCAAGAATACTGGAGTGGGTTGCTGTGCCCTCCTCTAAGGGATCTTTCCAACCCAGGGGTCAAACCTGAGTCTATTATGTCTCCTACACCAGCAGATGAGTTCTTTACCACTAGTGCCACCTGGGAAGCTGATTGTAAGCAGATCACCTCCATACTTAAGTATATCTTTCTTTCGGATTCCAAATGGTGTCTTTTTTGCCTTTTCATACTGTTCATGGGGTTCTTGAGGCAAGAATACTGGAGTGGTTTGCCTTTCCCTTCGAACTATGTGCTGGAGAAGACACCTGAGAGACCCTTGGACTGCAAGGAGATCAAACCAGTTAATCTTAAAGGAAATCAACCCCGAATATTCAATGGAAGGACTGATGCTGAAGCCAAAGCTCTAATACTTTGGCCACATGATGCAAAGAGCTGATTCTTTGGAAAAGACCCTGATGCTGGGAAAGATTCAGGGCAGGAAGAGGAGGTGACAGAGGATGAGATGGTTGGATGGATTCACTGATTCAAAGGACATGAGTTTGAGCAAACTCCAGGAGACAGTGAAGGACAGGGAACCCTGGAGTGCTGCAGTCTATGGGATCGCAAAGTTGGACACAACTTAGCAACTCCATAACAACAGCGTCTAATTGAGAGTGTGCTTTTAAAACTAAATTTTGGAAAAAATTAAGAAATAAATTTTGGGACTTTGTTTTTAAATGAGGATATCCAAAGAACTGAAAGCAAGGACTTGAAGAGGTATTTATGTTCACAGAAGCACTATTTCCAACAGCCAAAAGATGGAAGCTACCCAGTGTCCATCGACTAACAAATAGATAAATAAAATGTGCTCTATTACAGACCATGGAATATTATTCAGTCTTAAAAAGGAATGAAATTCTGACACTTGCAGTAACATGAGCCTTGAGAACACTATGCTAAGTGAAGTGAGCCAGTCACAAAATGACAAATATTCCATGATCCCACCAGTGCCAGGTCTACAGCAGTCAAGTTCCGAGAGCCAAAGGGCAGAACACTGGATGCTAGGGGCTGGCGTGGGGATAGCAGTCAGTGGTTGATGGAAACAGAGCTCGAGGCCTTCAAGACGAAGCCAATTCTGGGGATGGAACTGCACAACAATGTGAATATGTTAATAGCACTCAACGGTACAGTTTAAAATGGTTAAAACCTACCGTTTTCCCAGCAGCATGACCATTTTTCATTACCACTAGCAGTGCACAGTGTTTCAAATTGTTACATATTTTCTACCACATTTTTTGAAAAAAGGGAGCAGCAGAATGTTTGAGCACCAGTTAAAGATTAAAAATTAGGTAACTGACTTAAATACCACAATACTAAGTGGCAACAAGTTCTTAATGACAACTGGAAAGCACTCTCATATCTTGCAAAGCACTAAAAAATACTTCCCAGACCCACCTGGACCCATAAAACTTTTCTCAAATGACTTAAGAACCTGAGCAGATTCTCTTATCTTTACAAAGTCCACAGGGGTACACAGAGATGAAGAATGAGGTGACAGGACATGGCAGCTGCCCGACTGGCACCCGGGAAGCAGAACTGCTCGCCCAGTCACTGCCCTGGGCAATCGGTAATCTACTCAAGCAGAGAACTCAAGAGAGCCCACAGCATTATTATTCTCAGAATGTAACCGCTCAGGTGAAATATTACAACAGAACAGAACTTCCATCTCAGGTAGCAGCTGTGGAACTTTTAAAAAGCGAGCACAGACCCAGGTCATGTCTGGGACAAGTCCTGCCTGCTCTAATTTGCCCTGGCTCCAGGGCACCCCGACATTCTGCTCCGGAAGAGAGGTGCCTGAGTAATGTTCCTGGCTCCTCCAGCTCCACTCACAGACTCTACACAAACACTTCTGCTCCCAGTGGACCATGCAGCCCAGTCAGCATGGGTACCACTCCCATCCTGGCTGAGGCTCTCTCGCCCACATAGTCCTGGGGCAGCTATAACACTTTGTGTTTGCAAGTCATCAGCATGCTTCCCCACTGATCCTGTCCCCTCAAGGTGACTGGCCACCCAGAACGTGCAGAAGCGGGCACCACTGAGCAGTGCCAAAGCCACGGCGACCTATGGAAGTGCAGGTGAAGTACTTGTCACCTAAGGTTTCCTCCATGTCCGCTGACAGCTGCTGGCCTATCATAATCACCCCCGAGAGCCTCCAGAAAAACAGTAGAGAACATGGAACAACAGACCCAGCAAAAGAGGGGAAAACTGCTGATTAAACATCAGACTGAGGGGCTTCCTTGGTGGTCTGGTGCTTAAGAATCCACCTTACAATGCAGGGAACACAGGTTCGATCCCTGGTCTGGGAAGATCCCAGATACCAAGGGGCAACTAAGCCTGTGTGCCACAACTACTGAGCCCATGCTCCAGAGCTGGGAGGCACACCCACTAGCAGTGCACACTGAAGCCTGCATGTGCTCCACAACAAGAGAAGCCAGCACAATGAAAAGCCCACACACTGCAACTAGAGAATAGTCCCTGCTCACTGCAACTAGAGAAAGCCCACGTGAAGCAACAAAGACCCAGCACAGCCAAGAAAGGAAAAAAAAAAATCAGTAAAAGTTTTTTGCTTTTTTTTAAATGTCAGGATGAATCCACAGAGAGCCCAAATGATGAGCAAGTACCCAGGCCCCCTCCCAAGCGCCAAGCTTGCAAAGGTAACCAAGCACTGGCAACTGGACTCTGGCAGGAACCACTCCCAGTACAATGTTATGGGAAATTCAAGAGAAAAAGCCCACAAAGAAAAACCCCAGCAGATGGGGGTCCCCTCTTGGGTTGCCACATAGCTTAAAAGCGGACATCTGCCAACACCTCCTCTCCCCACACTCACTACGTTTCCAAAATGACTTTTCCAAGTTAACTGAACTTTACCTCACCTTTACGGAGATCAAAATCTTACTGAGAATCCCATCAAAGCCCTGGCCTTCTCTACAATAACAGGCACAATTTCAAAGAATTCACATATTCCTGGGTCCCCTGGGGGTTAAAAATCTCGGTCCCAGTGGCTACCTCCTTCCATTTCCTTCCTGTGTTGAATCTGAGAAACACTGGGAAACCCAACTCCATCTGTAAGAATTACGTAACTCTAACAAATTTCAAGGGGCCCCTGAGGGCCCCTTCTAAAGGAGTGGCCTGGCCACTGTGCTGAGATTAAGGCTCAAAGGAGAGGCCAGCTCACAGGGACTAGGAGGTCTAGCCAGCAGACACATAGCACCCCCAGAGGATGTCTCCCAGATCACAGCACCCACGCCTGGCACCTGCCCTCGCACACACATCCATGTGACTCTGTGGGACCGCTGAGGCTCCATCTGCTCCAGAGGCATCTGCTGCCACAGGCAGGTCCCCACAATAGCCTAACCTTGGAGATCACATTCGCACATGAGCACTGTTCATCCGGGTGATAGCTGCGGGGGTGGGGGTGGGGGGCGGGCAGGCAGGCGGAGGGGTGCAGACAGACTGGCACTGCCTCTACCCCGCAGGCTGCCGGAGCCGCCTCACCCACACACACAGACCAAGCCCACAAAGCCAAATCTCTGAGCTGCTGCTGAGAAACCCATAAAAAGTAATGCTATTTCTAACCTCCTCCACCCATGGAAAAATACACACGCCACCAAGCAACCCAGATTCTCTAAAAGATTTATTTTTATACTCTCCTCCACACCCCCCACCTTTACCTCCCCCAGAAAAATTTTAGGTGTAACATTTGCTAGCTTTTTAGCAGTTTGACACTGTGCTAGGCATCAACTGACAAAGTTGTTGTGTGTTTTGGTTTAACACGAAACATAAAGGTGTTTTTCTGAATGTCTACTTGATGAGAAAATAGTCTAGTCTAACAACACAAGGACAGCACCCAATGCCCAGGCAGAGCAAATGCTCAATTTCCCAGGCCACAGGCAGAGATGGCCAAGGCTACAGGATTCTCCTCCCAGTTTCTAGAAATGGTGTCTGCCTGCTGGCCTTCCCCTTTGCCTTGCTGGGTCTTCCTCTTTACCATAAAGCATCCCTGATGCCCTTGCTGAACTCTAGTAGCTTTTCTCCATGCCACTCTTCACCTTAAAGTGGAAGAATGAGGGGAAAGCAGTGAGATGGGACTCAAATCTGAGTCCCCTGATGCTGCACACATGGCTCGGCAGGGGGAAGGCAGGTAGGGAGGAAGGAATAACATGGAAGGTGGAAGAGCCTGAATGAGACCTGGAGAACCCAGAAGCTCTCACAAGCCAAGAGGGACCCTAGACCTAGGATCTGTCCTAGGACACCCGCCCCCGACAGGGAATCTTGGTGTCACCTCCCCTGATGACAGCCTTGAAGGCCAGAGAGGCACCGAATGACCCCAACCTAACGGCCAACACTGCCTGGCTTCTCATAGAGCCAGGATGTCTTGGTGTAGTTTCTGAATGACCCCAACCTAACTGTGAGGCAGAGTTTAAATCCTCCTTCAAGTTAGGGAACTCCCAGCATAAACCTTCCACAGTTTAATGTGTTTTACTGGACACTGGCAAAAACACACCTGGAGAAAGTATGCATTCCTTCAGACAGTGTGAAGAGCAGAGACCTGTCCTCGGAAGTGATGATTCTCCCAACACTACTGATCTTCTCTGATGTAGCCTGAAAGTTTAAATGTAACACAAAGACAGAAGCTCAGGTCAGGCTTCATCACCTGTACCTAGAGTCATGTTCTGACTGCTAGAGCACGTCCCCCCTGGGACCACACGTCTCACACTGGAACTTCCACTTGGCTCCCTGGTCCTCATCATCCACTTCACATTCCTTAGTGACCTTGAAGGAAACCAAAAAAGAAGTGGGATGTCCCCGTCTGAACCTTTCTTCTCAGTGCTGAAAGCTGACCATGTCTATGTCTCATTAAGAGGACAGGAGAAGGTACAAGAAACTGTAATTCATGACCTGTTCACCCCCATCCCAGTGGCTCTGTGCTCAGCCAGGGCTCCAGCACTTCACCCTCCTGGCTCCAGAAAGACACCTCATGGAACTCTTCAGCACACCTCTTACTCCTGAAATCGGATGAGAAGATCTACCTCCGTTCTCTTTCTCTGACCCAGACAGCCACAGTCCTTGGGTAAAAGCTAGCATTTGGATGAAAAACAATAGCTGACATTTCACCGAGCTCTGACTATGCACTGAATGCTGAATTAAGAATCTTCACAGTAATTCCACAAAACAATTATTATCCTACATAAAGATGAGAAGACCTTAGACCCAGAGGAGGTTAGGGTTTCCCAGAGTAACAAAGTGAGTGAAAGCAGCAAGCCACAGAATTTGGGCCAAAGGTAGTGTTTCCAACTATACCTTATAGACGTGATATGGCAAAGAGGCACCTGTGTTCAGATTTATCAAGGAGGTCTAAATTTTAAAACATGTTTAATAATAACCCAGACATGGGGACGTGACCTGATTTTAAAACCAAGTCTAAAAAATTGCTCTGTACAGTAAAACAAGCACATTTTGTAGTTAATGAAAAGCCCAGACCTCCCTGGGCTGTCGCAGCCCAGCAGATAGAGCACTGTGGGAATGCCACCAGTCCATTCCATCAGCATGCAGGAATGTGTCCCAGTCCAGCTGTGAGCTTCAAGGGACAGAATTTTACAAGTGACAGAGCAAGAATAAACTCCAGGACAGTCAGCTGTGAGAACCTATCTTAGGGATAAAAGTTCTTACAACACCTCAGAATCCAAGTATGTGCCTAGAAATGACCTGCACTGCACCAACCTGCTGCCACACTGCACCAGGCAACATGCAGTTCTGCAGATGGGACTTTGCTCTTAACTCCTGTCGTAGTCAGAAGGAGCAATACAGCTTTACTTTTAATTAAAATCCATATACAGTAATGTAGTCAAGAAAAAGTTTTCCATTACCAATTCTGAAAGTTGCTTAAAATAGCTGACAGAATGAGGTAACTCCATATATGGGAGAGAACTGGGTACTTGTGTAGTTTGCAAGAAGTATTTCTACTTCTGTCAAAATTCTGTAAATCAATCACAGAATCACACTCCATAGGGAATTAGTCCAGTGGTGTGTTCAGTTACCCAGCAAAATTCTACTTAAAAACTGTTCCAGGTTTTGGTGGGTGAAGTCAAAGAGGTCTACATCTGAGATGACAATGAGAAACCACACTGTGCCCACACTCTCTACGGCTCTACTGGAAATGAG
Source organism: Ovis canadensis (assembly GCF_042477335.2). Lineage (NCBI taxonomy): Eukaryota > Metazoa > Chordata > Mammalia > Artiodactyla > Bovidae > Ovis > Ovis canadensis. The sequence continues at coordinate 57,066,419 of NC_091267.1, read as the reverse complement.
CTACGACTTTCCACCTCAAGCCGGTGGTCAGTGTGTCAAATTGTAGAAGAAAAACAGCACATCTCAGCAACGCTCCCCATGTCAGGGAAGGTAAGGGATTTGCCAACATCACAGTGCCTGGCAGGTAATGACAACTTCGAGAACAAGAAGTACTCCATCAGTCACTGACCATCCACAAGGCCCTCGGCCTGAGTGCCCCTATGGAAGCGTACCCCGCCCTGGGAGACTACCAAATGGGCTCCATGTTTGCAGATCCCTGATGGTGACATCCACTCAGCAAAGAACTACATAGGAACTGCAAGCCACACTGACTCAGAGTGTCTGTTAAGTACAACATGCTTCTGAGCACCTTCGATTTCAGGAAGCTTCCAACTTGTGAAAAGTCCATGTAAATCCAAGGGTCTGTGTGCCTCAGTAAGGAAGCACATTAAATCCTTCCTGATTCTCCAACTGCCTCATCTATTTCCAGCAACCACCATGAATAAGAAGGCTTGCATAAGCTCTGAGAGACTCTCCATCAATCATTCCATCTAACAAAAGGCTCACTGAACTACTCCAAGCTAGCAGGCACCACTTCCAGTCCTACAGGAAAAAACAAGTGGAAGGGAGGGAGATTCTTGCCCTTATAAAACTTACATTCTAGTAAGGAATATGGCATAAACAATGAGTCATGCCAAGCACATAAAAATTCAGGGGGAAAAGAATCTTATATTTTATAGAATTTTTTTATTTTCCTAAAGAGTCTCATATCTTCATTTGAAGTTCTCCACAGCTTGGGAACTAGGGAGAAGATGAATCATTAAAATACTTAAGAGTTGATGAAACAGAAGCACACAAAGGTGAAGAGGCAGACTGAGGCAGGTAGGCTGCTCCTGGCACCACAGTCCCCTCTCCCGGGCACTTTCACTGACTGTCCCCCATGGGGCTTGGCTCTGAATTGAGCTTTGGGTCTGAGGAGGTCCAGAGGTGATCAAAACACATGTGTCATCTAAGCTCCTACTTCCAGATACACCAAGGTCAGGCCACTCATACCCTGCCTTTAAGAAGTAACACAGGAACAAACACAGCAGATTAGGGGGTCAACATGCCCTTACAGTACAGATCACGCCAACACAGAGAAAGGAAAACCTGCCCAATGGCTGCTACAGTAGATGTTTTGAGTGTACCACCCGCCAGGTGCCATAGGAAGCACGGTGGCCCCTCACGTCCCACGGCAATCTCAGTATTATTTCCATTTTACAAAGTTGGAAACCAAGCAAAACAAAGAATTTAGAATGAGAAAGAAAGAATCCCACTTCTCATCAATCTTAAATGTGTTTAAACATCTGAGTATTAAATGCTTACATGGAGCAATAAAGACAAACTGAATAGCAAGATTATTATTTTTCTTCAGATATTCTAGTAAATCTAGAAATATTTTATATACATTCACAGCCCACTGTGAATAATACTTGGTAATACTTGGGTATTAAACAAAAAAGAAAAAGTCCCATTTACTCTGATACCATGCAACTTTCCTTTAATCCCAGTTACACTGGGAAGATACTAATAGTTTTTGCACTTCAGAGTTGGGACCACATTCTTAAGAGGGACACCATCTCATAACAGTCAGTGGTGTGACAAGCTCTGCCTCACAAACATTATCAAAGAGAAGAGTCTCAAGCTTTACTCACCTTTTTAAGCTTAAGCTATATGAAAACTGATGTCAGTTCCTGAAAACGGTCCAAAGAGGAGAGAGCACTTTGATATTACCAACGTGGAGCATGAACTGCTGAAAGGAAAAATAAAGAATTTCAGTGAATCATTTCTTGGCTTCTCTTAGTGAACCATCCCCCAAATTCCAGAAAATACTAGAGAGGACTTCCCTGGTGGTCCAGTGGTTAAGAAGCCACCGTTCAATGCAGAGGAAGCGGGCTCAATCTCTGGTCAGGGAACTAAGATCCCATATGCTGCAGAGCAACTAAGCCTGCACAATGCAACTACTGAGCTCCCATACTCTGGAGCCTGCCTGCCACAACTAGAGTCTACGCACTGCAACCAAGATCTCACGTGCCACAACTGAGACTCAAGGCAGTCAAATAAATTTTTTTTAAAAGATGCCCATTTAGGGGCTTCCCTGGTGACTAACTGGTAAAGAGACCACCTGCCAATGCAGGAGACATGGGTTCAATCCCTGACCCAGGAAGATCCCACATACCACAGACCAACTAAGGCCATGCACCCGCCACAACTATTGAGCCTGTGCTCTAAAGCCCGGGAGCCACAACTACTGGCCCAATGCCACAACTACTGAAGCCTGTGCGCCCCACTACAAGAGAAACCCCCCTCAATGAGAAGCCCGCGCAATGCAACTAGAGAACAGCCCCTGCTCACTGAAACTAGAGAAAAGCCTGCACAGCAACAAAGACCCAGCACAGCCAGAAGTAAATAAAATTTAAAAAATAATAATAATTTAACAAAATGCTAGAGGACTGTCACAACAAAAGGCACAAACACCAAAATGAATAAAACAAGCATCAAATAATAAAGAGAAGGAAGAGAGAAGCCCCCAGCACACAATCTGGGGTACATGGCATGAACTGGGGATAAACTCCCCCAAACAGCTCTTCAGCAGCCACAGGGCCATCAGGTTCTCAGTCTCCAATCAAAGGACACAGACTTGTTTCTTCAAAGTCACAGGCCTTTTCTTCAATGACGGGTCGCAAACATATATAATGGACAATGTCTTTATTGGACTAGGTTTTAACTACAGAGATCCTAAATATGGCTGTAGCTTATGAACCCAAAATATCTGTCAACTACATGGATCAATGATCCTTAATTGTAAAGGAAACAGACTGCACCTTTTTCCTCCACTGAAACAGGTCTAATTTTGTGGAAGCAACAATGACCCATGCTTCAGTTCAGTTCAGTTCAGTCGCTCAGTCGTGTCCGACTCTTTGCGACCCCATGAAGTGCAGCACGCCAGGCCTCCCTGTCCATCACCAACTCCCGGAGTTCACTCAGACTCACGTCCATCAAGTCAGTGATGCCATCCAGTCATCTCATCCTCGGTCGTCCCCTTCTCCTGCCCCCAATCCCTCCTAGCATCAGAGACCTCGCTAATGTGCTAACTTCCAAGATTCGCGTCTTCAAGGCTGTCTTCACCTCTGCCCTCCACCCTGCTGGCAGGACAGACTCCCGACTGTCTAGTTCCAGTTCACACAACCTGTCACCAGCATCCTCCTCCCAGTTTGATGAGCACACTGCCCTTCACATCACTCCAGGTCACATCAGGTGACCACCTAACGTCTGACAAAGTAGTTCCAGGTCAACTCAGTCAGCTCTGTCTCAAAGGGCACAGGCACCTCTCAGCACCCAGCCTGCCAATGTGTGGGATTACATTCCCATCCAAGGGTGAATAAGCCACCATCTGTCTAGCTTGTGTGCCGCAGCAGGAGACCTGCCCCCTAAAGCATGTTCCTGCCATATGTCACTCCTGAGTGATCAGTCAAGACTAAGACATACAAATAAAAAATGACTGTATCCAGCCAAAGGACCCTGTGAGATTCCTGTGGACATTCACCCTGAACACACAAGCCAAACACCCCTTTATTTTCACGTAACTCCTTCCTACCAATACTGTGAACCTACAAACACTCTCTCCTGCCTTCTACTCACTGAGAGAAGAAAACAACCCACTTCTGACTTTTCTGATGATGGTTTTATTCCTCAACTGAGACTGCTCCTGTCAGTCTTCCTGGGATTCAAATGCTGATTTCCTGGGAACACAAGTCAGTGGAATAACCAGAAATGCATGTGGTGGATAGAATTCTAAGGTGACTGCAGTGGGGTCACACCTTTGTATAACTCCCTCCTCATAAGTGTTGGCAGAATCCGTGACTTTCTTCTAACCAACAGAACATGACAAAAGCAAACAGATGTCATTCCCTTGATCTGGTTTCACTTAAGACTCCATGTCAGCCTACTATTAATAGAAACTGAGGGACTCCCTTTGCAGCTCTCAAGAAATGCGCAATCATCTCTGAAGGGCCTCTGAGGGGCCACACAGCAAGGAACCACAGGGGCCTCTAGGCACTGAGGACGGTCACCAGCTGACAACCAGCAAAGAAACAGGAACATCGGACCCACAGCTACAATTTAACCTGTTCACTTAAATGAGCTTAGAAGTGGATTCTTGCCCCACTCACGTCTCCAGAAGAGAACACAGCTAGGCTGAAGCTTGTTGGCAATCTCTGAGATCCTGAGTAGAAAACCAGCTAAGCCATTCCCAGACTCCCAACCCATGGAAATCATGAAATAACATGTGGGTGTCACTTTAAGTTATTAAGTTTACAGTTATTTGCTTTGTAGCAACAGTAAATATATTTAACTTACTAATTAAACATAGGAGTCTATAATATATGCATATGTTAAATGCACATACAACTACCAAATCAAAACAGCTCTCCATACCTGCCTCATCCATCCATAAGCAAAAACTCATTTCTCCTATTTGAGTCTGAGCTTTTTGCAGGCAAGAATGCAAATCACAATCACCCTGGTATCATCATGCTTGTGAAGAATATATGGCACATGGGAGGCCTTTAACATTTTTTAAAAATACAGTTAAGTCTCCTACATAAAAACCTTCAAGTCGTGAACTTTCAAAGACACAAACACGCGTTCCAGCAACATCAGGTGTGAAACTGCAGGTTGCCCTCCATCTCCCATTGCCAATGATCCTTCAGCTGTACCATCTCCCACCTCCTACCCCTCCTCCAACCAGTACCTCTTGTTGCCCTTTCACTTGACGCCAGCCTCTGTGTGCTAGCTGTTGTATTGTACTACTGTACTCAAGATATTGTACTGTAAGATTAAAAATGTTTTACTTTTGTGCTTGTTTTTTGTATGTTTTTTGTATATTACTTATGTGAAAAGTATTGTAAACCTATTACAGTACAGTTCTATATAGCTAATTGGTGGGTACCTAAGCTAACTTCATTGGACTTACAAACAAGTGGGACTTACAAGTATGTTCTCAGAATGAAACTCATTTTTATATAAGGGAAGATGATGCTGTGAAAGTGCTGCACTCAATATGCCAGCAAATTTGGAAAACTCAGCAGTGGCCACAAGACTGCAAAAGGTCAGTTTTCATTCCAATCCCAAAGAAAGGCAATGCCAAAGAATGCTCAAACTACTGCACAATTGCACTCATCTCACACGCTAGTAAAGGAGTGCTCAAAATTCTCCAAGCCAGGCTTCAGCAATACACGAACTGTGAACTTCCAGATGTTCAAGTTGGTTTTAGAAAAGGCAGAGGAACCAGAGATCAAATTGCCAACATCCTCTGGATCATCGAAAAAGCAAGAGAGTTTCAGAAAAACATGTATTTCTGCTTTATTGACTATGCCAAAGCCTTTGACTGTGTGGATCACAATAAACTGTGGAAAATTCTGAAAGAGATGGGAATACCAGACCACCTGACCTGCCTCTTGAGAAACCTATATGCAGGTCAGGAAGCAACAGTTAGAACTGGACATGGAACAACAGACTGGTTCCAAATAGGAAAAGGAGTACGTCAAGGCTGTATATTGTCACCCTGCTTATTTAACTTATATGCAGAGTACATTATGAGAAATGCTGGGCTGGAAGAAGCACAAGCTGCAATCAAGATTGCCGGGAGAAATATCAATAACCTCAGATATGCAGATGACACCACCCTTATGGCAGAAAGTGAAGAGGAGCTAAAAAGCCTCTTGATGAAAGTGAAAGAGGAGAGTGAAAAAGTTGGCTTAAAGCTCAACATTCAGAAAACAAAGATCATGGCATCTGGTCCCATCACTTCATGGCAAATAGATGGGGAAACAGTGGAAACAATGTCAGACTTTATTTGGGGGGGCTAAAAAATCACTGCAGATAGTGACTGCAGCCATGAAATTAAAAGACGCTTACTCCTTGGAAGAAAAGTTATGACCAACCTAGATAGCATACTGAAAAGCAGAGACATTACTTTGCCAACAAAGGTCCATCTAGTCAAGGCAATGGCTTTTCCAGTGGTCATGTATGGATGTGAGAGTTGGACTGTGAAGAAAGCTGAGCGCCAAAGAATTGATGCTTTTGAACTATAGTGTTGGAGAAGACTCTTGAGAGTCCCTTGGACTGCAAGGAGATCCAACCAGTCCATTCTAAAGGAGATCAGTCCTGGGTGTTCTTTGGAAGGAATGATGCTAAAGCTGAAAGTCCAATATTTTGGCCACCTTATGCGAGGAGTTGACTCATTGGAAAAGACTCTGATGCTGGGAGGGATTGGAGGCAGGAGGAGAAGGGGACGACAGGATGAGATGGCTGGGTGGCATCACAGACTCAATGCATGTGAGTCTGAGTGAACTCTGGAAGTTGGTGATGGACAGGGAGGCCTGGGGTGCTGCAATTCA